>NC_041749.1:14708115-15308115 GCF_004115215.2 Ornithorhynchus anatinus
TCTATCAGTTATTGCCACCTAGAGGAATAAAATAATTGAACCACTAGCTAGTTATGTCTTCTTGTCTTAATGTCTCATTTCTGTAGTCCAAAGATGGATAACTTTCATTCATCCATTCATTCGTATTTACTGAGCGCTTATTGTGTACAGAGCATTGTACTAAGCGCTTGGAAAATGTGGTTCAGCAAATAATGATGGCATTTGTTAAGCACTTACTATGTGCCAACCACGGTTCTAAACACTGGGGTAGATACAAGTAATCAGGTATGGAGTAATCAGGTTGTCCCATGTGGGACTCACAGTCTTAATCCCCATATTACAGATGAGGTAACCGAGGCACAGAGAAGTTAAATGATTTGCCCAAAGTCACACAGCTGACAAGTGGCGGAACAGGGATTGAAACCCACTACCTCTGACTCCCAAGCCCCGGCTCTTTCCCCTAAGCCACGCTGCTTCAAATGATTAAGGTTAGCCGAGATGATTATCTGAAAAGTCCATCTTTTTGCCATTTATATTAGGCTCATCTAGGAGTTGACATTATTTTTGTTGAAAATTGAGATATGTCACCCTTCCAAACGTTGATACCTTGCCTGTCCTGCAAGATAAAGGTGGAAAGGGCCAGGGTCAAGTCTGCAGTTTAAGTCCACCTTGCTGATTCCTCCTAGCCTTTCCCTCTTGGACATAGCCCCAGTGCATAATAGGTAAGCATTGTCCTTTGAGATGACAATCTGCTGACAGTTATATGAGCTGTGGTACAGCTGAGGGGCATTATAATAATAATAATATTTGTAATATTTGTTAAGCACTTAATATGTGTCAGACACTATACTAAGCACTGGGGGTGGGGGGAGGTGGGAAATACAAGCAAATCAGTTGGATGCAGTAGCTGTCCCACATTCAACTCACAGTCTTTTCCCCATTACACAGGTGAGGTAACAAGAAAAGAGAAGTGAAGTCCCTTGCCCAAGGTCACACAGCAGACAACTGGTGGAGCCGGGATTAGAATCCATCACCTTCTGACTCCCAGGCCTGTGCTCTATCCACTAGGCCATGCTGTCCAGAGAAGTGCAATGTGGTTAATCCAGCATGCCAATTGTCAGAACTGTTCTGTGGCAAGGTCCCTTATGGAATACTAATGATAATGATGACATTTACTAAGTCCTTACTATAAGATGATCAGAGTGAACATTTCTATCCTACATGAAATTCATGATCTACATTATCCTCATTTCCCAAAGTAGGAAACAAGGCACAGAGAGGTTATGGCATTCAAGTTCACACAGCAGTCCAGGGGCTGAACTGGATTTAGAATCCAGGCCTCCTGATCCAGTCCAGTGCTCTTTCACCAGGCCACCCACATCTTCCCTTTGTGTCCTCCCTGACAAAAGAAAGAGGAGGGGGTGAATAAGGTTCTCAGTGAATTTTGAGCTTTGAATAAGGGGACAGGAGCTGGATGATCATACCGTATGGCTGGCAAATCCCTCCTGGCCTCTAGGCCCTAAATCTCATTCCCTTTATTCATTTATTCAGTCATATTGTGTGCTTATGCTGTGCAGAGTACTGTACTAAGCCTTGGGAAGGTACAATATAACAGACACATTCCCTGCCCACAATGAGTTTAGAGTCTATGGGACAAGCTTACAGTCTGGTGGAACTGATTGCAGTCAGTCAGTCGATCTATGACATTTATTGAGCAATATGAGCAGAGCACTGTACTCAATGCTTGGCAGAGTCCAATACAACATAGTTGGTAGACATGTTCCCTGAGTCCATAGTGGGCCTGCAGAGTGTGGTAGTGTCAGGGAACAAGTTGCAAAATCTGCCTTATAACTCATCTACAGAAGTCTTACAGGAACAAGGGCTCTCAGCCAAAAGAGCAAGGGACACCCAAGGCTATGAGCTAGTTACCTGCTGACTCCATTTGAAATCTAACACAGGTGGAGATATGCATCACCTCTTCTGAAATGGTTTATTTTTGAACTTAAATGGTTTGGTACTTCGGCACTTTTGTTCACCTTGGTCTTTTCAAAAATCCCCATCAAATGAGGTGTTAAGGTTCCTCTGAACATGAATAAAGTCTTATTGTTTGATGAAAATAATTATAACAGATAGTGAAAGCCTCCATAAAATAATATATTTCATTACTCTCTCACTAAGCTTGGTACTTACTGGTTACTCTCTTTTCCGGAGAACTGTGCTGTAAGGTGCATTGGTCTGCCCAAGCCTTAGCATTTTTTGCCGCTTCAGGACTCCATTCCTTTTGAAATGAAAAATTACATGTATTATTTTACTCCTGTTGTGTATTTCCTGCTACATGGATTGTGCTTTAGGAATCTATGTGTTATCATCTCATGTTGTGTTTTGCTTGAGTCAGGGGAGAGATGCCTTCTCTGGGGAGCTAAGATCCTCGATCATTGGGGGAACATTCATATTTAGTCTGGAGAGAATGTATAAACCTGCAGGAATAAATCCCCATGTCATAGCTTATGATTCACCCTACAAATCCCCAAGTGTATGATGGTATATGTTATCAAATAATGATGCAGTTTTGGCATTATGTGGCCAAAGGATATAACAAATATTTAACCAAAAGTGAGTTTTGACCATTATCTAATTTCATGCAAATTCAGTTTTTTAGCTGCCTCATGCATCTCCATCCTTTAGAAATTTCTATTATTTGTACAGTTTATCTGGGAAAAGCATCCAATGAAGTGTTCCCTTCTGGAAACTAACGGCTTTCAAATCCCCATGAGAATGAACAGGATGTAATTATCACATATATCCAACATTTCCTTAGATCATGTTTCTTACCATTCTTAGCATGTTGCTGGCTGGGGGAGAGACTTGTCTCCTTAGGGCATTGTGCTTATTCACAATCTCGTTTTGTACTTGGGAATTACTGGTAGACAAATTGGAAAAAGATATATCCTATATGGGAATGAAATTGAGAGAAGGATTTGTACAACATACAGAATTGGCTTTTTGTACATGTAGTTGAAAGCTGGATGAAGATGATTTATGCTTTTTGATCTAGCAACTTTTCACTTGAATTCCACTCAGAGCTTTTTGGGTATTAGCAATTTAGTAATATATCAATATATAGTAAATGAGAAAAACAAATACAAGGTTTTGAGGCCTTTACAAAGGATATCTGATTTATAATTCCCAAATCATATGGCTGGAAGGCTAAAATCACTTTATTTCCCAGATTCTTGGCAGACCTGTTCACAGATGGATTTTTACATCAATTAATCGGTATTCATTGAGTGCTTACTGTTTGCAGAGCACCGTACTAAGTGTTTGGGAGAGTATGGTACAATAGAGTCGGCCGTTATGGTCCCTTCCCTCAAGAACCTTACACTCTAGGGCCCCTGTGAATTAAGCCATTCAGAAAAGAGTTGGTCAATATTTTGGGTACAGAATGTAATAGGTAAATAGGGGGCTTGCTAAGAATTGAATTAATAAAGCCATCTCTTTCAAGAACCAATTCAGGGACTCATAATATTCACAATATCAAGAGATTATTCTTAATACCTAACTTGATAACTCTTACAAATTACATAATTTTTTTCCCTAAAGACTTTTTTCATTACACTGTGGACAGGGAATAAATTTGTCAACTCTGTTATATTGTATTCTCCCAAGTGCTTAGTACAGTGCTTTACAGTAAGTGCTCAATAAATATGATTGATTGACCTCATTTATCTCCATTACAGCTCATTTGTTATATGTAGAGGCAGGTATGAGCCTCATTTTGGAGATAAGGAAACTGAGGCCCAGTGAGGTTAAATCAAAATCACACAGCCTGCCCCTGCTCTTACCACTAGACCTCCCTGCCTCCTTATATTATCTGTGTTGTTACTGAATCCATTTCATCCTAGCTCTGTGTCTAAAGACAGTGAACAGTTGATTTCCTTACTTTTTCACATAATGTATGCATGTGTGTGTGTATGAAGTTCTTTAGTTTTTAACTCTGACACTGACATTCTATCTAACTCTTAGCCCCTTCAAATCCTCCCCTTATGCCAAAGTAAATGGTTTAAATTCCATATAGCCAAATAATCATCTTGAATTCTGGTTGCCAATGAAAGCTTTTTCCTTGTCTGTAGAACTTTCTGGGTATAGGGTACTTTAGTGATTTGGTTTTCTTCAGGCCCATAACACCTTAGTGCTGACTCTACGAAGCGATTCAGAACCTTCTGTGCTTGGATGCAAGGTGGGAGCGGGAGTCTCAAGGGTCAAGTGATTTAAAAAAAAGTATAGTATTTAAGTGCTTACTATGTGCAAGGCACTGTACTAAGCGCTGGGATCGTTGTCTTATGCTGTCGAGTTGTGTCCTATCCATAGCGACACCATAGACTCATCTCTTCCAGAACGCCCCACTTCCACCTGCCATCATTCCGGTAGTGTAGCCATAGAGTTTTCTTGGTAAAAATATGGACATGGCTTACCATCGCCTCCTTCTGCGCAGTAAATGAATCTCTGCCCTCTACTTTCTCCCATGCCACTTCTGTCCAGCACAGGTGAGTTTTGACTTGCAGCAGATTGCCTTCCACTCACTAGCACAGCCCAAGATAGGAAGGGAATAGGTATGCCTCTGCTTGACCCTCCCTCATGTAGTCATGACTGGTAGAGTACTGGAACTTTGCAGGTGCAACCCTGAGAGGGGCAGCACTGGGGTAGATAAAAGTAAATTGGATCGGACACAGTCCCTCTCCCATGTGGGACTCAGTCTCAATCCCTATTTTACAGATGAAGTAACTGAGCCCCAGAGAAGTGAAGTGACTTGCCCAAGGTCACACAGTAGACGAGTGACAGAGCTGGGATTAGAAAGCTTAACATACTGACTCTAAGGCCCGTGCTCTTTTCACTACGCCATGCTTTTCTTAGACATTTGATGACTGTAAGTTCCTTGTGGGGAGGGAACACCACCATCTCTACCAACTCTGTTATAATGTACTCTCCCAAGAACTTAGTATAGTGCTCTGCACATTGTAAGCACTCAATAAGTACCATTGATTTGTGGGTTGATCGGGAAGGAGATAGCTGACTGACTACGATGAAGCCAATAGTCAGGAGTTTCTGCTTCTGCAGAGAAGACCAAGCAGCTAATTGAGTTTTTTTTGAGCAGTGGCGAGGTGGATGTAGAATATCATTTTTAAAAAATGATCTAGGTAACAGAGTGAAGTATGGATGAAAGAGAGGAGAGCCTGGAGTCAAGAAGGCCTTGTGGACAGGGAACGTGTCTACCAGCTCTGTACTATGCTACTCTCCCAGGTACATAGTACAGTGCTCTGCCCACAATAACTGCTCAGTAAATACTACTGATGGATTGATGGATTATAAGAGATACCTGCCATATTGAAAAGGAACTCTGACTCCGATGTTCAGGTTCATTGTTATGATGTCAAGACAAGACCCATAGAGGAATGGCAGAGGACACAGCTCAGCTTTATTCTATGATATTAGAACCATTATCAACAACAGTATTTATGGAGCATTTCCTGGGTGCTGAGCAATGTAATTGTCTCTTGGGGTCATAGAGTAGGAATAAAAGGCACAGTTCCTGCCCTCAAGGAACATCCAATCTAATGGAAGAGACAGACACAAGTCACAACTACACAGTAGGAATGACTGGAAAGGCATAGATAAAAATAATCATAAATAATAATAATTAGTATTTATTAAGCTCTGACTGTATGGAGAACACGGTGCTATGTGCTGGGGAGAGTACCATACAACTGAGTTTGTAGATACGTTCTCTGCACACAACAAGCTTACAGTCTCTCAGTCAAGGTGTTTTTCAGAAAGTCTTTGAAAGTGGAAAGGCACATGATTTTGCAGATTTGATGAAGAAAGAGATTCATGGAGAGAAGAGACATGAGAGAGACCATACCCTCAAAGAGTAGACTAAGGAAATTAGTATGCTTCTCATGACAGTCAAATTTGTTTCATAGTCCAAAATGCCAGCCTACTGAGAGCATCCGATATTTTGTAATATCATCAAAATCATACTCAGGTACTTTTCTGAATGAGGTTGAAGATTCATACCTGTCCAGAGGATAGATACAGGAAAGCTGCCAAGAACACCAGCAAATGTAGGGAAGCCATTGCTGAAAAATCAAAGAGAAATATTCAGAATCTTATAATACTTCCTCTTCATTATCAGTATTGAGTGTCTTGCATGTGCAGAACTCTGGGCCAAATACTTGAGAATTATGACATGGAAATGAAATATGTGATCCCTTCCCTCAAAGAACTTACACTCTGTAAGGGGAAAGAAAGTGGCCACACATTGAGGATTATACAATAGTTTATAAAAGGGTGAGAAGAGATATAAATAAACAGGAGTGGATAACCTAATAAAATAATGAAGTACATAAGAATGCCAAAGTAATGGCTTGATTAGGAAGATGGGAACTTTAATCAGGAAATGCCTCTTGAAGGAACTCACCTTTCAGAAGGAGTAGGGGTGCATAGTTTGGGAAAGGGAGGAGAGAGAACTTTTCAGCCTAGAGTTAGGTCAGGGGTTCTGGCTCCTAATCTAGGAATGGAATAATTTTGTTCTTGTTCATAAAGTCATTCCCTTTAGAATGTAAGCTCATGGGCAGGGAATGTGTCTACTAACTTTGTTATATGGTACTTTCCCAAGCACTTGGTACAGTGTTCTGCACCCAGTAAGTGCTCAATAAATGTGACTTATGATTGTGCATCCATAGGGAAAAGAATTCCACAAGTGTGGTGGAATAATCATCCTTTGTTTCTCACAGTGATCCTTTGAATCAGGATGGCGTGGTCAAAAGAAAGTGGAATGTCATTTGGGAAATAGGCCATACTTGCTGAAATTAGAACAGGCTGGATCAGGACCTGGAATTTGGGTTAATATAGGAATTTGTGGCTCAGTGGAAAGAGTCCGGGCTTGGGAGTCAGAGGTCATGGGTTCAAATCCCTGCTCTGCCCCTTGTCAGCTGTGTGACTGTGGGTAAGTCACTTAACTTCTCTGTGCCTCAGTGACCTCATCTGTAAAATGGGGATTAACTGTGAGCCTCACGTGGGATAACCTAATTACCCTGTATCTACCCCAGTGCTTAGAACAGTGCTCTGCACATAGTAAGTGCTTAACAAATACCAACATTATTACATAGTGATTTTTGCATTAACTGAGTCATCCCAACCACTGCAATTTTTCAGCACTGTCACAGATATCACTTTCTAAGGCTCTGAACAATTTATTGTTCTGTGACTGTCTCGAATGAGTATTTGTTCCAACTGGTGAGATATTTATAAGAGCTCAATTAGAAGTAAGGAGATAGGTCATCAAAGTGTTCCAATTTGTTTCCTTCATGAACAGAACTTGTGGAAAAGACCTCTGGTTACCCAGGGAGAGGGTGAGCTTGAATCTCTTTTGACCACTCAAACCATGGGCTGCTCACAAGCACCTGAAATCTTCTTTTTAGGAAATAGTTTATTTTAAAAGAACTACATGCAGTGACAGAAAACAAGACTCTTTTTATGAGAAATCACAATCCCCCTCAGGCTTAGAGGGTCTTGGGCAGAAAACCTCCCAGGAAGGAAAGAAAGTTCAAAGGATGAGTCCCTGAATTTTTTTATGGTATTTGTTAAGCACTTACTATGTGTCAAGCACTGTTCTAAGTGATGAGTAGATACAAATTAATCGGGCTGGATACAATCCCTGACCCACATTGGTCTCACAGTCTAAGTAAGAGGGAGAACAGGTATTGAATCCCCACTTTTCAGATGAGGGGAACTGAGGCACAGTGCAGTTAAGTGACTTGCTAAGGACCTGGATTCTAACCCCAGTTCTGCCACTTGTCTGCTATGTGACCTTGGACAAATCACTCAACTTTTCTGGGCCTCAGTTCCCTCATCTGCAAAATAGGGATTAAATATTCCTCCTACTAAGTGGGACCTGATTATTTCGTATCTGTCCCTACACTTAGAAAGGTGCTTGGCACATAGTAAATGCTTAATCAATACCGCAATTATCATTATTATTATTATTGATTATTATTCAGCTTTATCCCAGAGCAGCTTTCTGGTTTCTCTTCTGCCTCTAACCACCTAAACTGTGCACAGTCAGAAAACAGCCACTTTGGACACCTTCCCTGGGGCACCTCTTCTGCTTCCACAATTTCAGCTGCAATCACTATGCAGATTCATCCCTTTATCCTGCTAGGCCTGACCTTTCTTTCACATTTCCAAGCTTTTATTTCCTCTTTAATCGATCAATCATATTTATTGAGCATTTACTGTGTGCAGAGTACTTTATTCATTCAATTGTTCAATTCAGTTCAATCTGCTGCCTGGATCATTTTAACCAAAAAAGCAAAAAAAGATTATTATACATCTCCCCACTCCTTAAGAACCTCCTGTGATTGCTCATCATCTCCACATCCAGAAACTCCTTACCATCAACTTTAAAGCATCTACTTAGCTCAACTCCCCCGTCTTACTGATATATTATACTCTCTCAAATGCTTAGGACACTGTTCTGCAAACATTAATTGATCTATAAATATCATTGATTTATCGATTTTTGTCTCAGTAGATCTCAGTCTCAGAGTTTTTATCTAGTTTCCATGACTTCACCCCTATGTGATCCCAAATAGATTCTTTGGAATTTATGGCAGCATCGCGTAGGTGATAAAAGACGGTCCGGAAGTCAGGAGGACTGGGTTCTAATCCTGACTCCACTACTTGTCTGCTGTGTAAATACCTTAACTTCTCTGTGCCTCAGTTACTTTATATGTAAAATGAGGATTAAGACTGTGAGCCTTATGTGGGACAGGGTCTTTGTCCAACTCATTTACCCCAGTGTTTAGTACAATGCATAGCACATAATAAGCACTTAAATAACAATTATTTAAATTGTTTAATTATAGTTTAATAATTTAATCATTGTTTAATTATTTAATTATTATTAGTAGTATGGATTTTTTCAGTGTTCTATAGGCTTTCTAGAATTTCCTTCCTTAAAATTTCAATTTGAGCTGAATTTATTTCTCATTTATGGATATACTCCCCGCTATTCCGAACAGTTCCTACCCTTCTACGTATTCTGTTTGCTCAGGTTAATATTAACTTTCCCAGCAGTGGCTCAAGTTTAATGCTTCGCACGACTTCCTTTACCCTGCGCTGTTCAGTATCAGATGGCAAGAGGAATTAATCAAAGTTTGTGATAGCTAGGGCATCTGTCCAAGGTGGCATACCCTGACGGTATTGACATCAGACAAACCGATCTCCTTCCTTGGCCACTAAGCACTGGAAAATGAAGAGCTTAAGCTTTTAACATCTCAAGCAGTCAGTTTCTCTTCTAGCTCAATAACCATTAGTGATAGATACACCTGGTCTTATTGCATTTTTTTTCTGGCCTTTGCTTATAGGGATGAATGAGACCTTAATTTGCTGAAGCAGTGTACATATTTGTTTCCTGGCTTACGGATAAGAAAACTGGATGAGAGTATGATTTTTATATATATACATATACACAGTGCTCTGCACTCAAGTAAGTGTTCAGTAGATACGATAGATCAATGTTTTATGTGCTTTATATTCGAAGGATAAAGTTCACCTATTAACGTTTTTATGGCTGAAAAAGCCAACACAGGATCCATTGTCCTGTCTACATTTATTGTACACATAAAGGCTGTTCCTTATGTTACTGTGCTTAATTTTTTCAGCTCTGGTGCTGTTTTCTCTCTAGCCTCCTTGTCTCTCATTCCAAATGGTTCAAAGTGACCTGTTTCTTTCTTGATAGCAGTAAACTTTTTAAACACACTTCGCTTCTTTAACGCTAACCATCAAGCGGAACTTCAATCTCGTCTATCTCACCACTGACCTCTCGCTCACGTCCTGCCTATGGCCTGACACGCACTTCCCTTCAAATCGGACAGACAGTCACTCTCCCCATCTTCAAAGCCTTATTGAAGACCGATTCTCCTTCATAAGGCCTTCTCCAACGAGACACCCATTTCATCTTCTTCCACTCCCTTCTGCATCCTTTACTCACTCTTCCCTCCACACAGCACTTGTGTACATATACGTTATTCATTTATTTATATTAATGTCTGTCTCCCCCTGTAGACTCTAAGCTCGTTGTGCACAGGGAACATGTCTACTAACTCTGTTACATTGTACTCTCCCATGTGCTTAGTACAGTGCTCTGTACAAAGTAAGAGCTCAATAAATGCAATTGGTTGATTGATTCAATACCTGTTCTTCCTCCAACTTGGACCGTGAGCCCCAAGTGGGACAGAGGCTGTGTCCAACCTGATTAATTTGTATCTACCCTAGCACTTAGAACTCTGCTTGATACAAAGTAAACCCTTAATAAATATTATTATTATTATTTTTATTATTCTGATCACACCATCCTGGTCTCTCCTCAGCAATCGATTCCCAGGTTCCAGCTGGGATGCAGCATTACTTGAGGCCTTGTTTTACCCGCAGTTCCATCTGAGGCTTCGTTTAATTAGTAGATTTACCAATATGGTTTAGCAAGATAAAAACATGCATACTCTGCTGTCAGATCTCCAGTTCATTCCTCTTCCTTTCTCAACCCCTTTCTCCCCAAGTCCCCAGAAATTCTTGCTCTGAAAATGTCTCAATTGGCAGCTTCCATGGTGTCTAGGTGGCATGAAGGAGTTTGGGGAAGATGTGCCAGCTGTTATCTTTCAAGGCCAAGCATGGGCGACACTGGTGGCTCCACCTCTGCCTTCTCCTCTTTCAGGGCTACTTGTTTCTGTTCTACATAAGGCTTTGCCAGGGCACAGAACAAGACTTTCCCCTGCCCCTTCTAGACTGTAAGCTCATTAAGGACAGGGTACATGTCTACCAACTCTTATATTGCACTCTCCCAAGCAGTGTGCTCTGCATGCAGTAAACCCTCAATAAATATAATTGATTGATCCCCTTCTTCTCTGCCCAACATGGACTTTTTTAAAGATATAAGTTTTCTCTTCCATTCCTTTATTTTTTTAAAACAAAATACAAGTTTAGAAAAATCAAAAAGGGTGCTGTAATGAAAGTATCAGACACAAGAGCCAAACACAGGAATGTGTCTGTTTATTGTTATATTGTACTCTTCCAAGTACTTAGTACAGTGCTCTGCACACGGTAAGCACTCAGTAGATACAATTTAATGACTGAATGAATATTGCCTCTTTAAGAGGAAGCATAGCATTTGTCTCCCAACTTCCCCAATATCATAATCATCTCTGTACAGTTATTTCACTGTCTTTTCTGCTATGTTCGTTGTTCCTTTCTGCTTTCCGATAGTGTTTGCTTTTTCAAGCTGACTGCAATTCTTCTCATCCAGTTGCTGGATTTGTTTGAAGTCAGATTCAATATCAAATGATATCAATATCAATACCAAGCTGACCTGCAGAGCCCTGATTATTCCAGTGTCAATATTATAATTAATAATTATTATTATTATAATCAGTGCTTTTCCATTTACTGAAAATTGAGAGCAAGTGCATGTGTATAATTCAAATACCTATTGTTCACACACCATTTCCCTTCTCATTGATATTTTGTCAGTTTTGGCATGCAATCCTAGAAAAACTGTCCCAAAGAATCCCAGAAATTGGGAATATGGTCATATGAATCTTTAAATACAATTCACAACATTTCCAGTCACTAAAAAATTTCTTTGATTTGGTTAAAATCAGGTACCTGATCTTATCTTTCAACTTTATAAACAGAATTCTATTTAATAAAACTAAGTAGCAACATTTTGAAGATAATTAAAATGTATATTAAATCTGTCATTTTTCTGCACTACATTATCCAAAAGTATTGGCAAAATGAAGTTCTAATACTGAAATAAATATTTTCTAACTTACCGTTGGTTCTCAGAAGATAACCAAGTCCTTCTGCGTCTTTAGGAAGACTAAATTTGGAGTGGATTTGAGTAGTATATATATCATTCCAGTTTCCTGCTTTGGCATATTTCTGGTTATGCAAGGTGTTAGGAAATCCAAAATGGCTAGACCAGGAAATGTCATAGCTACTTTTGAAAAAGGCATCAGATTACAGTGTTGCATGGTTTTACTCATCCAGAGCTGACATTTTCAAGGGATCTGAATTTTCATACACCTGAACTGCTTTGCTGTTGGGCATTGCTCTTTAAGCCTGCACTATTTTCGAGAATCTCCAATTTCTCCATAGAAGTCTGCTAATAGAATGTTAATTGTTGATGACCAATATAATGCCATTTCCTCCTCACTGCTTTACAACTGAAATGATGGTGATGATTCATATTTTAAATGATGGATGCACTTCAGCACACTTTAGTAATGAAAGAACCTGTGTTAAGGAATTGATTTTAGTGCAAGGAACTCGAGAGGCGCCATTCACATTTTCTTATCCTTGCCAAAAATGTTCTCACTGGGAAAGCAGGTGTAATCAGCGGGGGAGTGGGCAGGGATACAGCATGTTGAGGTGTTCATGCCTGAATTTTACATACAAACCCCATTTGGTACCAAACTGACTTCACGGTTCCACTGATGTACTGTAGATCAGCAGGTGGTTGCCAGGATTGCCACCTCAGCATCTACAGTGTTCTTTGCTTCCAACGTATTCAAGATCCCTGTGAGGCTTTTCTACTATGTAATAACAATGATTATTATTGTGGTATTTGTGTGCCAGCTTCCCAGTCCTGGTCCCAAACCCTTCTTGTTCCAGTTTGATCCCCCAGTCATTGCCGTCCAGGACTGGCCCCGAGCCCTTCTTGTTCCAGTTTTGGCCCCCCAGCCTTTGCCTTCTAGACCTGGCCCCAAGCCCTTATCGTTCCAGTTTTGGCCCCCACACTTGAGCATTGGGATGTATACAGGCAAATCGGGTTGGAAACAGTCTCTGTCCCACACGGGGATCGACCCCAGTCTCAACCCCCATTTTACAGATGAGGTAACTGAGGCACAGAGAAGTAAAGTGACTTGCCTGAAGTTGCACAGCAGATAGTGCACCACAGGTGGTTCTTCAGTCAGAAACCCTGACTGCCAATGGCATACCCCTAGCAGCCATTCCTCTAACATTTCACCCTCCTTTCATTCAATTTATTGAGCGCTTACTATGTGCAGAGCACTGCACTAAGTGCTTGGAATGTACAAATCGGTAACAGAGACATCCCCTGCCCTTTGACGGGCTTACAGTCTAATCATAATAATAATGTTGGTATTTGTTAAGCGCTTACTGAATGCAGAGAGAGCACTGTTCTAAGCGCTGGGGTAGATACAGGGGAATGAGGTTGTCCCATGCGAGGCTCACAGTCTTCACCCCCATTTTACAGATGAGGGAACTGAGGCACAGAGAAGTGAAGTGACTTGCCCACAGTCACAGAGCTGACAAAGGGCAGAGCCAGGATTCAAACCCATGACCTCTGACTCCCAAGCCCAGGCTCTTTCCACTGAGCCACAGCTTCCTCCGCAACTTCCACGGTGAACAGTGAACGGTGGGTCAGTGCGTGTGGGGGTACCTGGAATAGTTATATTGAGTCTACACTAAGATAACCAGATTATTCTAGGCAAAAACTCCTGAGAATACAATTTTCACAAGAAGAATACATTGCCTGCAAAAATGCTGGCATAGTCTCCTTGGAATACCTCTATTTTCTAAATAACAGGCTTCATTTTACCAGTGAAGAAATGGTCTAAAGCTTTCTCTAGACAATTGAATATAATACTTAATACCTCTGATCTTTAGCCTTGAATAGACTACTCCAAATAGTAGGACAAGTACTATTTGTATTTATTGAACACCCACTCAGTGCGGAGCTGTCTACCAGACACTTAGGAAGTACAAATTTAAAAGTGATGTGTTTTCTATCTTTCAGGAGCTTATGCTCTAAAGCGGAAATGAGTTTCATTCTTCTTCTTGCCAACATACAGTCATGGATTTCCTCTAGACTGTAAACTCCCTGTGGGCAAAGAAAAGGTCTAACAACTCTGCTGTATTATACTTTCTCAAGCACTTAGTACAATGCTCTGCACACAGTAACCACTCAATAAATACCATTGATTGATCATTTTGATCAAATCTCGAATGTAATGCTGTGCTTTTATAATCCACTTTTTATCTTTGTACTGTATACTTTTATGTCTGATTTAAACATTCATATTTATAATTAATTTTACAGAGGTTGTTTGAAATGTATGAAACCGAAAAGACCACAGGAAATCATCAGAGAATGACCTGGAAAGACACTGATATCACTCAAAAGATTTCCATGTTAAAGATATCCAGCATTTCTCTCCACACCCCTGAACCCGAGTTCCTTAGTCTGTAAATATCCCTCATCACGTCTTTCATTGAAAATGTAATTAGAATATTCTATTTCTCCTGTAAAATATCATATTCCCCTGAAATAAGATTAAGCATACCCCAACAGTGAGTGGCATGCCCTTTAAAACTGCAAGCATGAATGAAATAAAAGAAAGGAACCTATCGAGACAGAGGTAGAAAAAATATGCCTGAAAGAGTAGATTGGGATGCCTTTATCTTACTGTTTCCATCTTCATTTCTTTCAGCGATAGGCTTGCTCACTCTCCCTCTCAACTTTTTCTTCCTTCATATCCTTCTCACTTCATCTCATGCTTCACAGAAATATATAACAAGGATTTCCACTCATGAAAGCAATAACAATATTTGCTGAAGCAGTGTCTCAGTTCAGGTTTGTCAAAGGGAGGCAATCACAGACTTCTCTGACAGATGGCAGTATTATCTTCACTATATGTACATGGCTGTCCTTTGCGTTCGGGGATGATGATAAGATTATGGTATCTATTGGTGAGATTTAATTGGTACCATGTCACATCAATTGAGGTATTGGCTTGATTGTGAATTTAAAGTGCTTTTTATGTCCACCTTCAATATGATTATCCAGTTTCAGCTCATCATAAATCAGGTTTTTAGGTACTGGGCTAGGGTAAAGAGCACAGGCCTGGGAATCAGAGGATCTGGGTCCTAATCCTGACTTTGCCAACTGCTTGCTCTGTGATTTTTGAGCAAGTCACTTAACTCATCTGTGCCTTGCTTCCCTCATTTGTAAAATGAGGATTTAATACCTGTCCTCCCTCACCCTTAGAAGTGTACCCCATATGAGGCAGGAACAGTGGTCTGACCTGATTACATCTACCCCAGCACTTAATACAGTGCTTGGAACATAAGTGCTTAAGCACTATCACTGTGATCATCCTTATCATTATTACCATTATCTTCAATTCTTCTCCCGTGTCTTGCACAGTGAAGATGTAACATAGTGAATATCGCTGCAAGGCTGGGTGGTCTGGCTGTGGTCTTAGGATTCCAAACTATGAAGTCCATCTGGCTACTTGATCTAAAAGTATTGCTCATAGGTGATATTGGAGGAACTGTGCTAGTGAGATCCGGTGGTCCTGGTTGGCCAGGTGCTCCTTCTGCATTCCTTTCCTTGTTCCTTTCTACGGTTCTTTTCATAAAGCAGTTGCTCAACAAATGCTTATAAATCATAATAGTTATTATTGTTATGTGGCAGTGGTGGCCACAGCAGAGCCTGGGAATCAGAAGATCAGATTAGAAGAGCAGCTCAGGTCCTGGCCTTAGGCAAGTTATTTAACCTTTCGGGGCTTGTTTCCTCACCTTCAGAATGGTGAGAAGATAACCACTCACTTTTCCTACCTATTAGGTTTGGATGCCCCGGTGTGAGAGAGGGACTATATCTAATCTGAATATCTACTCCAGTTCTTACCACACAGCAAGCACTAAATGAATATCATTATTCCCCTCTACTCCCCCTCTAGACTGTAAGCTCTCTACAGGCAGGGAACTTGTCTGCTAATTCTGTTGTATTGTACTCTCCCAAGCACTTAATACAGTGCTTTGCACAGAGTATGTACCGAATAAATACCATCGATTGCTTACTAAAATACTCTAGGTGCAGATGTCATTGCCATGAAGAAGACTGAACACTCCAATTGCCCTATTCATCTTTAGTTTGGCTCATCTTGAAATTCATTTTGGGCCTCACTTTATCTTTATGTCCTCCAAAAGATGCACTAGCCTTTTTGATTCAATTTTCTACCATCTTATCTCTCCTCACATTACTGGATAATGTGTTCGAATTCAGAACCAGTCGTTCAATACATGGTATTTGGAGAGCCTAATTCCCCTGAGAGAAATGCAGCAAAAGGTCAGTTTTGAAATGGAGTACCAGCCTTCAATTCAAATTTACAGATGCTGGTCCTAGATTATCTGTAGTGCTTAGTGCATACTTTGTTGCTTCCCCTACCTGTGATTTCTTTTAATGTACATCTCCCCAGCTGGAATGAAAGTTACTTGAGGGGAGGAATTGGGTCTATCTACTCTATTGTACTCTCCCAGGGGTTGAGTACAATACTCTGCACATAATAAATGCTCAAAGAATATCACTGATTGACTGATATTTGATGAAAGTGCTATGTAAGCTTGTTTTCATTCAGATTGTCAATCTACAGCATTTTGCTGCTTCTGAGAGGTTGTCCATTATCCTGTGCATGTTTCCGGGTGTGGTGTGTGTGTGTGTGTGTGTGTGTGTTTGCTTCCAGAGCACAGTCAATTGCACATTGGCACATATGTGCCATCCCCATTCCTCCTTTTCTCACCCTCTGCTCTTCACCTTTCCCCTCCTCTGTGCACTGCACACTGCGCATTTTTGTATATATCATTTATTACTCTATTTCATTAATGATATTTATACATCTATGATTCAATTTATCTTGGTGATATCTACGCCAGACTACTTGTTTTGTTTTGTTCTATTTTGCTTTGCAGTCTGTCTCCCCCGTTTAAACTGTGAGCCTGTTATTGGGCAGGGATTGTCTCTATCTGTTGCCAAATTGTATATTCCAAGTGCTTAGTACAGTGCTCTGTACATAGTAAGTGCTCAATAAATACTAATAAATGAATGAATATGAGTGATTCAAGGATTTTTAGAATGGTCTCAGCCTGTAGAATTGAAAAATTAACCCGGGGGGCGGGGGGGTCAGAATCATTTTTTAAAACCAGCTTCCAAATTCTTTGCTTTAACATTGGGCAGGGTGCTGGGAATGGGATCAAACAGTTCTAGCCCAAGTCCATAGCCCTGCTTTACTACGTTGGTAGTGGAGAAAGGATCTGACAACGACCTATCGACCCTGATGTGCCTGGCCTTATGACTGAGGAGTAGCCTGTGAACTCTGACACACTTGTCAATACAGCCAAAGTTTTGTTCAAGAATTAGATGGTTGTTTTGTTTTCCTTTTGGCCTATGTAAAAATGTGTGGTAATTAAAATATGAAAAAAGAGCTTTCCAGGAATCTCTAGTAATTGGGATTGAAAAAATGTTTATAAATACTTATAGATACATAAGTATGTTTGAGTGAAACCAAATGTTCAGTCAATCAATGTATTTACTGAGCATTGTCTGTGTAAAAAGTACCATACTCAGTGCTTGGGGGAGTACAATACAACAGAGTTAGCAGACATATTCCCTGCCCACAACGAGCTTACAGTCTAAAGGGGGAGGCAGATATAAATATAAATAAAGGGATGTGTTCTAATTTTTCCAAAGACTTGAGAGCACTATAACTTTGTAGCCATTTTCAGCCCCTTTGGGAGACTGATAAGAGGTGACTATTTGTGTGTGAACTTTTATGGATGAACTTGGATCCAGTGGGTCAACAGTTACCCAAAATATCAGTGAGTGAGTTGCTTGAAGGTGTTGGCGCCAGTCGGAAGAGCTAAAGTGAGGAGATTTAGAATGTATGTGGGGCCCCAGGGAATCCCTTCAGGAATTGGATACAAAGGTCCCAGTTCCTTTTAGGAAGGCAGCTCTGAGAGCGTCTGACCCCAGGGATTCATAGACTTATAGAGAACAACGGTGTGCTTGAAGTGTCCCAGATTACCTCTCCCCATCTCAAGATTGCACCTGAAGAGTTTCTAGTACCCTACCAGCCTCGGCTACCTGAGGGAGAGTCAAGCAGAGGTTTTCCCATTCCATTCCTAGCTTTGGCAGTGGCTAGCAAATAGAAGGCAATCTGCTACAAGTCAAAACTCACTTGTACTGGGCCGCAGCAGCATGGAAGAGAGTTGGGGGCAGAGACTCAAGTTTACCGCACAGGAGGCAATGGTAACCCACTTCCATATTTTTACCAAGAAAATTCTATGGATACGCTACTGGAATGAATGCAGGTGGAGGTGGGGCAATCGGGGAAAGATGTGTCCATGGAGTGGCTATGGGTCGGAGACGACTCGACGGCATAAGGCAAGATCCCATTCTGCATACCCAAATCTGGGGTCTTCCTTATCGATATTTGTGTAAGGGCCCTATCCGCTAGTATGTTGGCCGATCCCTATCTTCGTTTCCAACCACACCCCGTCATGCTGTGATGGACCATACCATTTTATCGATTCCTCTTTCAACAGGAGACTTAACTTGGTCGGTTGAGATGCCACTGTGATTGATACCAACGTCAGTCTGCTGTGATCCGGGCAGTTGTGTCGGCGTTTCCCAACAATGACTGGGCTGTGAGTATGCTTCCTTATATCATGTGTTCACTAGACTGTGAGTTCGTCACTAGACTGTGAGCTGGTTGAAGGCTTGGAATGAATCTGTTGTCCTCTCTCAAGTGCTTGTACAGTGCTTTGCACCTAGTAAGCGCTCAATAAATACGATTGAATGAATGAAAGCTCACATATCTGATCTCAATATGAACCGTGTCTTGTGCACTTACAGAAGAGACAACATTTTATTACAAGAGAATATTGGAAAGAAAAGCCATGTAATGAAATCTGTAAGGCATTATGATCTCCTGAAATGAGAGTACTCTCCCTAGAGATGACAGGGAGAGCCATGTTTATATTTTACCCATTAAAATGTTCCCGTGAGCCTAGTTCCCCTGAGGGAAGTTGGACATTCTGCAAAGGTCAGTTTTGAAATGGAGTGGGCAGCCTCTGATTGAGATGGTCCAGGAGTCGATGGGTTTTGAAAAAGGTCTCGAGCCAAATGGGGATCAGACCTATTAAGTCTGTGTCTGTGCCCTGGATTAGACTGTGAAAAGCTATGGAATTCTGGATTTTATAAAGAACTTTGCAACCAGCCATTCCAGGAGTCATACTTGTTTGTGTTAATATGTATAGAAATAACTGGTGTTTGAATTGTGGCCTATGTGTACTAGATAATTCATGGTTCCATTTGTGTAGGGATGATAGTTCAATCTTGTCATTGGTTTCGGTGAGAGAATGCAGGATTTCATGGCTTTGGTTGTATCTCTGCAACCGAAGATAAATCTTGGCACATTTTGCTTGAATTTTCCAGAAAAGCAACTTCATTTCCCCACTTGTAGATGTTACCTCTTAAGCAGAGTGTCTATTTATAAATAAAGCAACTGGCACTCACCTTCCTACCCTGAAATAATGATGTCAAGTCAGTCCATGTGCTCCTACCTTCCTCCTGTGACATGTAAACGTGGAGTGGAATGTTTCTCAGAAATCTGAGCATGCTCAGGAAGTCCGAGTCCTATGAGACAACATTTCCCAGAACTCCAGGTAATTCATTCATTCATTCAATCATATGTACTGAGCACTTACTGTGTGCAGAGCATTATACTAAGCACTTCGATAGTTCAATTCAGCAATAGAGACAATCCCTGCCCACCCTTCTAGAATCCAAGCATAATATTAGAGGGATGGAGAGCAGGTATTTTAGCCCCATTTCACAAATGAGAAAACAGGTACAAAGAGGTTAAATGACTTTCCCAGGGTTACACAGCAGTCCAGAAGTAGATCTGGGATTAGAAGCCAGGGCTCTGGAATCCCACAGGAAGCAGTGTGCCCAAACAGAGAAGAGAACAGGCCTGGGATCCAGAGGGCCTGGGTTCTAATACTGGCTCCACTACATGTCTGCTGCATGACTTTGGGCAAGTCACTTGTCTTTTCTGTGTGCTATTTATCTCATCTGTAAAATGGGGACTAAATCCTGCTCACTCTGAATTGGCGTGTGGGCCTCAAGAGGGCCAGGGACTATGTCCAACCTGATTATCTTTTTTTTTTTTAATGATATTTATGTGCTAACTATGTGCCGGGCACTGTACTAAGTGTGGGGGGAGATACAAGCTAATTAGGTTAGACACAGCCCACATGAGGCTCATATTCTTAATCCCCATTTTACAGATGAGGAAACTGAGGGACAGAGAAGTTAAGCAACTTACTCAAGATCATACAGCAGAAAAAAACTGGGCTGGAATTAGAACCCAAGTCATCTGACTCCCAGGCCCCGCTCTTTCCTCTAGGCCACACTATGCTTAGTATAGTGCTTAGTACAGAGTAATCACTCAAATACTATAATCATTATGCTCTTTCTACTAGGTTAAGGTTTTAGTTCTCTAATAATGAGGGTGTTCCATTCTTGCCAAATTCCATCTAAAGACAAACTCTGGTGTATAACTCATCATACATAGCACAGCGTGTATGTTCATCAACCTCAACACTGCAATATGTTATATTTAAGCAGATTAACATTGTTTGATGAATGTTCACTAATTCCTTAACATTATTCTAGCCACAATACATAGTGAAAACATGCTATAGCAGAACTGAGTGTCAGCAAACTTACTCTAATTATTCACTGAATGATTTATACTTTCATCCTTTCCTACTCTTGCTACTATCAGTTGTTTGTTCTTTCTCTTTCTCCTTGTGTGGAAAATAACTTGTGTCCATCTGCTTCCTCAATTATTCTGAAGGTTCCTTGAGGGCTGGAATCATGGATTTAACTTCGATTATACTCTCTTTGTACTCTCTTACAACAAGGACTTTGTAAATATAGTGTTTTGGTCAGAGTAAGTGCTTAATACTGATTGACTGACTTAATACTGATGCACTGATTGATTTATTGACCTTAGAAAAGTTGGGCCAAAGAAACAGTTTAAAGATGTCAGTCAGATGGAAATTAGAAGAATCTGGGTTCTAATCCCAGCTGCATTAAGTGTCTGCTGTGTGGCCCTACTTACTTACCTTACAAGTCACTTAATTTATCTTATAAGTTAAGATGACTTAACTTATAGAGAAGCAGTGTGGCTCAGTGGAAAGAGCCTGGGTTTGGGAATCAGAGGTCATGGGTTCGAATCCTGGATCTGCCACTTGTCAACTGTGTGACTGTGGGCAAGTCACTTCACTTCTCTGTGCCTCAGTTACCTCATCTGTAAAATGGGGATTAACTGTGAGCCTCATGTGGGACAACCTGATTACCCTGTATCTACCCCAGTGCTTAGAACAGTGCTCTGCACAAAGTAAGCGCTTAACAAATACCAACATTATTATTATTATTATCTGTGCCTCAGTTACTTTATCTGTAAAATGGGGATTAAGACTGTGAGCCCTGTGTGGAACAGGAACTGTATCCAACCAGATTAACTTGTATCTATCCCAGTACTTAGTACCATGCCTGGCACATAATAAGCACTTAACAAATACCACTATAAAAACACTACAATGAAGAGTGACCTCAGAAGATGTGGCATAGCAGTAGACAGTTGGGAGACAGCTGGAGAGACAGATCGAGTGACAATCTAGGTACAGAGGCTTCAGACAGATGGTAACCCAGACAGGAAGAAATGAAAACAGCACCAGGCACCAGAGGAAGAAATATGACAAGGCAGTAGGAGGCAAATGTTACATAAATACAATGTGGCAGGGATTGTCAGTCATGCCTGGATCTTTTTTTTTTTAAATGGTATTTGTTAAGCACTTACTATGTGTCAAATACTGCTCTAAGAGTTGGGGTAAACACAGGTTTATCAGGTTAGGCACAGTCCCTGTTCCCATGGGGCTTACATTTGAAATTGAAGGGAGGAGGATTTAATCCTCATTTGAGAGATGAGGTAACTGAGGCTCAGAGATGTTAAGTGACTTATCCAAGGTCACGCACCAAGCAAATGACAGAGCGGATATTAAAATCCAGGACCTCTGATCCCCATGCTCTTTCCACTAGGCCATGTATTCTATCAGCTAAACCTGCCCATACTAATAACTTTTTACCATTAGTAGCCTAATCTATAAACTCCAAGAACAGACACACAATTAAATTGCGTCTTTAACTGTGATCAATTATGTGGAGTTTTTCTAAATGCATCTTAAAAATTAATATTGAGATATATGCAGTAACGGTTAGAAAAGCAAGGATAAGTTTTACAGGTAATTCATATTGGAGGTTTTTTTTGTTTGTCATCACTGTTGTATGGTCTAGTTTCTGGTGAGGAATCAAATTCCCCAATTAGACTGTCAGCTCGT
This sequence comes from Ornithorhynchus anatinus, assembly GCF_004115215.2. Taxonomy (NCBI): domain Eukaryota; kingdom Metazoa; phylum Chordata; class Mammalia; order Monotremata; family Ornithorhynchidae; genus Ornithorhynchus; species Ornithorhynchus anatinus. The sequence continues at coordinate 14,730,421 of NC_041749.1, forward strand.
CATTAGGCAGGGATTGTCTCTATCTGTTGCCGAATTGTACATTCCAAGCGTTTAGTACTGTGCGCTGCACATAGTAAGTGCTCAGTAAATACTATTGAATGAATGAATGAAAATTCAGACTTTAGGGCTTATAGTAACAGAATGAGTACAGGAAAAGATATGTGAATCTATGATTTAAATATTACTATTAAGCAGAAGGTTTTGATGCCCTATTTTTGAACACTACTGACGTTTGGACAGGTTGATATTTTCTTTTATAACTTCATTAGAATGAACTAATTCAACCCTAAAAATGTTTTTCCATTTCCTTGTGGACAGAGATTATACCTTTGCCCTTTTTTTTCCCCACTTAGTGCTTTTCATTGCATTCAGTTAATGTTCAATAAATACCATTAGTACTACATTCAATCACTTTGTCCCCTCCTATCTCACCTCGCTACTCTCCTACTACAATCCATCCCGCACACTTTGTTCCTCGAATGCTAACTTTCTCACTGTGCCTCAATCTCGCCTATTTCACCGCTGGCCTCTTGCCCACATCCTACCTCTTGCCTGGAATGTCCTCCCTCCTCACATCCAACAAACAATTACTCTCCCCCATTCAAGGCTTTACTGAAGACACAACTCCTCCAAGAGGCCTTCCCTGACTAAATCCTCATTTCCTCTTTTTTCACTCCCTTCTACATTGCCCTGACTTGCTCCCTTTATTCATCTCTCCCCTTCTCTCCATCCCTACAGCGCTGATGTACTTAGCCGTAATTCAATTATCTCAATGTCTGTCTCCACCTCTAGACTCTAAACTCGTTGTGGGCAGAGAATTTGTTATATTGTTGTGTTGTAATCCCCCCAGGAACGTAGTACAATGTTCTGCACACAGTAAGTGCTCAGTAAATGATTGATTCAATTGGGGCTGAAAAGGGCTAGGAAATATACTCCCTAGGTTCAGCTGATTCTAGGCACAAATCTGTGAGAACTGGATGTATTACCTAAAAAACAGCCATTTTCTGGAGCAGTTCACCAATGTTACATAATAATCATCTTTATGTGCTTACTATATGCCAAGCACTATATTAAGTGCTTTGGTAGATACAGGATAATCAGGTCCCACATGGGGCTCACAGTCTAACTAGGAGTGAGAACAGGTATTGAATCCACATTTTGTAGATGAGGAAACTGAGGCACAGAGAAGTTAAGTAACTTGCTCAAGGTCACACAGCAGGCATGTGGCAAAGTTGGGATCAGAACCCAGGCACTCTGACTCCCAGGCTTGTGCTCTTTCTACTAGGCCACATTGTTTCTCTATGAGCTATGCTAATCCACAAATGGCAAGACAAAATTATCAATGATGAGATCTAGGAGTCCAGGCAGTTCATCAATATTGAAGCAATCAATGGTCACAGCGGCACAGCAGTGCTAGGTGGAATGTGTGAGGAAAGTAGAGGAGAGTAGGGTATCCAAGCAGCTGCTAGGTGGTGAATTCAGAGGGACCAAATGCAATCTCACAGGGCTGAAAAGTCATCATAAGGATACTGTGAAGCCCAGTCTCAAATGAGGAAACACAGGGTGGGCTAGGTTTTTTTGGTTTTCTTTTTTAATAAAGCACTTACTATGTGCCAGGCACTGTACTGCGCACTGGGGTAGTTGCAAGATGATGATGGACACAGTCCCTGTCCACATGGGGTTCATCATCTAAGTAGGAGGGAGGAGGATTTAACCCCCCCATTTTACAGATGAGGTAACTGAGGCACAGAGAAGTCAAGTGACTTGCCCAAGATCACATAGCAGACAAGTGGCAGACCTGGAATTAGAACTCAAATCTTCTGACTCCTAGACCCTGGCTCTTTCTTCTAGGCCTCGCTGCTTCTTGGGAGGCCATCGTGACAGACAGAATATTCATTCATTTATTCAATCGTAATGATTGAGTTCTTACTGTGTGCAGAGCACTGTGCTAAGTGCTTCAGAGAGTGCAATATAACAGTAGACACATTCCCTGTTTATATAAGTTTGTAGTCTTGGTGGGCAGGGGGAATAGCTTGGGGATAAGCAAGAGAGAGAGGGTTTGCTTTCCTTGAGCACTAGTTTTCAAAGATTGAGATACCAAGAGGCAGGGTTGAAAACAAATATAGGCCCGGATGGATCCAGAGAAGCAATGTGGCTTGGTGGATAGACCATGGGCCTGGGACTCAGAAGGACCTGGGTTCATTCATTCAGTAGTATTTATTGAGCACTTACTATGTGCAGAGAACTGTACTAAGAGCTTGGAATGTACAATTCGGCAACAGATAGAGACAATCCCTGCCCATGGACGGGCTCACAGTCTAAATGGGGGAGACAGCAAAGCAAAATGGAACAAAACAAAAACAAGACAACATCATCAAGATAAATAGAATCAAGAAGATGTACACCTCATTAACAAAATAAATAGGATAATAAATAATATACACAAATGAGCACAATGCTAAGGGAAGGGGGAGGGGCAGGAGCAGAGGAGGTGGGGGGAGGGTTCTAATTCTGGCTCTGCCATTTGTCTGCTGTGTGACCTTGGGTAAGTCACCTCACTTTTCTGTACCTCAGTTACCTCATCTGTAAAATGGGCATTAATATTGTTAGCCCCAAGTGGGATGTGGACTATGACCAACCCGGTTTTCTTGTAATAATAATGTTGGTATTTGTTAAGCACTTACTATGTGCAGAGCACTGTTCTAAGCACTGGGGTAGATACAGGGTAATCAGATTGTCCCACATGAGGCTCACAGTCTTCATCCCCATTTTACAGATAGGGTCACTGAGGCACAGAGAAGTGAAGTGACTTGCCCAAAGTCACACAGCTGACAAGTGGCAGAGCCAGGATTCGAACCCATGACCTCTGACTCCCAAGCCTGTGCTCTTTCCACTGAGCATCAACCCCAGAGCTCAGTAAAGTGCCTGGCATGTGATAAGTGCTTGACAAATACCACAGTAATAATAATAACCTACTAGTGCAATAAGGATCCATCCTTGAACACAATGAGGAAAGGCTGGCAATCACTCATGGGTCTTTTCATGGGGCGATCTCACCATCACTAGTATCATCTTCAAAACCAACTGGCTCCTACTCTATTCTAATCCTCCTTGACCTCTCAGCTGCCTTTGACACTGTCGACCATCCCCTTCTCCTCCACACCTTATCTCACCTTGGCTTCACAGACTCCGTCCTCTCCTGGTTCTCCTCATCTCTCTGGCCGGACATTCTTGGTCTCCTTTGCAGGCTCCTCCTCCCACTCCCATCCTTTAACAGTTGGAGTTCCTCAAGGGTCAGTTCTTGGCCCTCTTCTGTTCTCCATTTACACTCACTCCCTTGGTGAACTCACTCGCTTTCACGGTTTCGACTACCATCTCTACGCAGATGACACGCAGATCTACATCTCCGCCCCTGTCCTCTCCCCCTCCCTTCAGGCTCGCATCTCCTCCTGCCTCCAGGACGTCTCCACCTGGATGTCTGCCCGCCACCTAAAACTCAACATGAGCAAGACTGAGCTCCTTATCTTCCCTTCCAAGCCCGGTTCTCTCCCAGACTTCCCTATCACCGTGGATGGTACGACTATCCTTCCCGTCTCTCAGGCCCGCAACCTCGGTGTCATCTTTGACTTGTCTCTCTCGTTCACCCCACACATCCTATCCATTACTGAGACCTGCCGGTCTCACCTCTATAATATCGCCAAGATCCTCCCTTTCCTCTCCACCCAAACGGCTACCTTACTGCTACATACAGCCTCTCGTAATATCCCGGCTAGACTACTGTGTCAGCCTTCTCTCTGATCTCCCTTCCTCCTCTCTCACCCTGCTCCAGTCTATTCTTCACTCCGCTCCCCAGCTCATCTTCCTGCAGAAACATTCTGGGCCTGTCACTCCCCTTCTTAAAAACCTCCAGTGGTTGCCTATCAACCTCCGCTCAAAACAAAAACTCCTCACTCTACGCTTCAAGGCTCTCCATCACCTTGCTCCTTCCTACCTCTCCTCCCTTCTCTCTTTCTACTGCCCACCCTGCACACTCCGCTCCTCTGCCGCCCACCTCCTCACCATTCCTCGGTCTCGCCTATCCCGCCGTCGACCCCTGGGCCACGTCCTCCTCACCTCTGACAATCTAATTCTCTTCCCCTCTCCAAATCCCAGTTAAAGCTCACCTCCTCCAAGAGACCTTCCCAGACTGAGCTCCCCCTTTTTCCCTCTGCTCCCTCTACCCCCCACTTCACCTCTCCGCAGCTAATCCCTCTTCTCCCCCCTTTCCCTCTCCTCCTCCTCCTCTCCCGTCCCACCCCCTCAGCACTGTACTCATCCGCTCAACTGTATGTATCTTCATGACCCTATTTCTTTTGTTTAATGAGATGTACATCACCCTGATTCTATTTATTTGCCATTGTTTTTATATGTTCTTTCCCGTGACTCTATTTATTGCCATTGTTCTTGTCTGCCTGTCTCCCCTCATTAGACTGTAAGCCCGTCAAAGGGCAGGGACTGTCTCTATCTGTTGCCAGTTTGTACATTCCAAGCGCTTAGTACAGTGCTCTGCACATAGTAAGTGCTCAATAAATACTATTGAATGAATGAGTGAATGAATCATCAGTGGTATTTATTGAGTGCCTACAGTGTGCAGAGCACTGTACTAAGTGTTTGGGAGAGGACAATACAACAGAATTGGTAGACACATATCCTGCCCACACTGAACCTACAGTCTAGAGGGGGAAACAGACATTAATATAATTTATAATGCATAATGTGTGTGAATGTATATATATATGTGCTATGGGGCTGAGTGTGTGAAAAAATCAGATGTCCCAAGGAGACAGATGCAAATGCATAGATGACACAGGAGGGAAAAGGAGCTGGAGAAAAGAGGGTTTAATCTAAACCTTACTAAAACCCCCATCTCCTCTAAGATTCAATCAATCATATTTATTGAGTACTTGTTCCGTGCAGAGAACTGTACTAAGCACCTGTGAGAATATAACTGAGCTCATAGACATGTTCCCTACCAACTAGGAGTTCACAGTCTAATGGGGCATTAAAATAAATTATGTACATTCTGAGGAACTGAGGATGGAGTGAATAAAGGGTACATTCAAGTACAAGGGTAACACAGAAGGGAGAGGAAATAAGAAGAATGAGAGTTAGTCAAAGGAGGTCATTTGAAGATATGATCTTTGAAGGTGGGAAGAGTGGTGGTCTGTCCGATATAAAAAGGGAGGGAATTCCAGGCCAGAAGCAGGATGTAGGAGGGGGTATGGTCGTGAAATGGACAAGATCAAGGTACAGTGAGTTGTTTGCCATTTTGCCTCTTGCTTTAATTTAAGTCAATCATATGTGATGAGCACTTAATGTGTGCAGAGCACTGTACTAAGCACTTGGGAGAGTACAATATAAAAATAAACAGACATTTCCTGCCCCCAGTGAGTTTACAGTCTGGAGCAGAAGACAGACATTAATATAAATAAATGAATTACAGAAATGTACATGAGTGCTGTGGGGATGGGGGATGATGAATAAAAGGAGCAAGTCAGGGTGACGCAGAAGGGAGTGGGAGAAGAGGAAAGAAGGGAAGTGGGGAGGTAATTTTTCTGCTAGGGTAAAAAAAAAGCCTTCAGAGTGGACTTGTCCTCATCAACATTTCAAGGTATATCTTACCAAATTGAGAACCTACTCTTCACTGAACACAGTTCCATCTGTGAACGAAGCTACTGTCAGAATCCTGAGAGGCTATAAATCCAAGTTCATTACTCCCACATCTGTCTGTCCAGGTGATACACTGGCACTTTCTGAATCAGCTGTCATCCTCTCTGTAACTACATTCTGGACTGAAGCTTCTTAGTAGTGAATGTCCTGGGATTTTAGTGCTGCTGGCATTTGGTTCTTGGTTATTTGTGTGACCTTTTTTATCATGTTTAAATTTTCATGCCGGTAGTCAAAAGATTTCGGTGGCTATTAGCCGAACACACTCCAGCTTTGAAACAGCCATAGCATGGCTTTCTATCTTTTCTTCTAAATGTGGCCTGTTCCAAGGGACACGGGCCTTCCAGTCAGAGTTCTTCCTTGGCTGGAGGGGCTGAAAGGGAAATTTCTCTTCCCACAGTTATGGGAATTCTGGATCGTCATTCCCACAGTTATGGGAATTCTGTCTGAAGTTTTGAAAGCATTTCCAAGTCAAACCCAACTGGAAATGGACAAGTTCATTTCCTTATATTTTTCATGCCTTTGCCTGCCTACCAGGCATATAGGTGACGTGTTAGTTCAGGTTTGCATTGTTAAGAAACTAATGGTGATCTCTCTTCTGGTTGTTTCTGAGTAGGGAATTTACCCACATGAGAGCAGGTGGGTGAAAGAGTATGTGTGTGCACTGGTAAATCTAGAAACAGCAAGGCCCAGTGGAAAGAGCACAGACCAGAGGATCTGGGTTCTAATCCCAGGACCACCAGATGTCTGCTGTGTCACCTTGGGCAAGTAATTTCTCTCTGCTTCAGTTCCCTCATCTGCAAAATGGGGATTCAATACTTGTTCTCTCTTCTACTTAGATTGTGAGCCTCATGTGGGATGAGCCTCATGTGGGACCTAATAATGTTGGTATTTGTTAAGCGCTTACTTAACCTGATGACCACAAGATGACCTGATCATCTTGTCATCTTGTGTCTTGTCATCTGTCATCTTGTGTCTACCCTAGTGCTTAGTATAATGCTTGGTACAAAGTCAGCACTTAACGAATACAACACTTGTTATTATTTTTATTACGAAGCCCTAAGGCACAGGACTGATAATTTATTAGTGCTATCTAGGGATTCTGTGTCTCTTGAATCAAAATTCCCTTTTGGAGTGTAAGTGTGTATTCTGAGGGATTATTGACACAGGATATTGGCTCAATTCCAAAGGGAATGGTTAACAAGGGGACATGACCAGCCCTAATCACAGAAGTTTATCTGGTTGGACACAGTCCCTATTCCACTAAGGGCCCACAGTCTCAGTCTTCATTTTACAGATGGGGTAACTGAGGCAGAGAAGTTAAGTGCCTTGCCCAAGGTCACATAATAATGTTGGTATTTGTTAAGTGCTTACTATGTGCCAAGGACTGTTCTAAGTGCTGGGGGCAATACAAGGTAATCAGGTTGTCCCACGTGGGGCTCACAGTCTTAATTCCCATTTTACAGATGAGGTAACTGAGGCTGAAAAGTTAAGTGACGTGCCCAAAATCACACAGCTGACAGGTGGAGCCGGGATTAGAGCCCATGACCTCTGACTCCTCAGCCCGTGCTCTTTCCACCGAGCCACACTGCTTCTCCATTCCTTCTCTATTTTTAATTGAGGAATTCACCTTTTTTTTTTTTAGGATATTCAGCTACATTTTCTCTTCCCCACTTACTGATCTGCCCTCTTTCTCCTTTTCCTCTTAATCCATCTCCAAGCCATAGTTGAATATCAATCTCTTCCACATGGCTCTTCACTCATTTATTCGATCATACTTATTGAGTGCTTATTGTGTGCTAAGCACTTGGAAGAGTATAATCCAAAATTAGACACATTCCCAGCCCACTGCAAGTTTACAATCTAGAGGGCCTTCAAACTCTTCTGCTAGGCCAATGCAAACCACATCCTTCAGACCTTAATGGAGTGTCCAAATGACAACTCCAGTGATGTTAAGGGTCTGGCAATCTACTACAAAGTTGGTATTTGTTAAGTGCTTACTAGGTGCAGAGCACTGTTCTAAGCGCTGGAGTAGTTACAAGGTGATCAGGTTGTCCCACGTGGGGCTCACAGTTTTAATCCCATTTTACAGATGAGGTAACTGAGGCACAGAGAAGTTAAGTCACTTGCCCACAGTCACACAGCTGACAAGTGGCAGAGTTCCCTAATTGAATAACCAGATCAGGTTGACTCTGCTTGAAATCAGGGTTGGGGACATTTGTAAGGAAGGGTCCAGGTCCAGCTAGCTAAACCACTTTGCCTGGGGCCAAGTCAGTTGCCATAGCAGGGATGCTAGCAAAAGACTAGTCTGTTGTAGCCAACACAATTTTCTGCTAAGGCAGAAGGGGACAAGAAAAAACTGTGGTGTTTCCTGGAGTGAGCTAATTATACCTGTTTGTATTTGAGCAATATTGTGGGGTAAACAGAGACTATTGTGTGGTTTAACGGAGTGTTTCAATCAGGAAGGAACACAGTGTCTCTTTTGTTGCTCTGCCTTGAACCCTGCAATTACTTTTAATCTCATGGGGATTTAGTTAAAATAAAAATGGTTATTATAAGTGCTTCAGAGGTTGTCAGATGTTGAGGGCTACTGGGAGAGGTGGGGAAGAGGGAAGCCAGGGAGGTCCTGAAGCTATCATGTGTTGTAGTGGGTCACGCTTTGGTAAAGCACAATTTTTTTTTAAATGGTATTTGTTAAGCATTTACTATGTGTCAAACATCGTTCTAGTTGCTGGGGTAGGTACAAATTAATTAGGTTGGACACAGTTCCTGTCCTGCATGGGACTTGCAGTCTAAGCAGGAGGGAGTACAGCCATTTTACAGTTGAAAAAACTGAGGCACAAAGAGGTTGTGACTTGCCCAAGGTCACCTAGCAAGCAATTGGCAGAGCTGGGATTAAGAACACAAGTCTTGCTGACTTCCAGGCCCATGCTGCTTCAAATTTATCATATATCTGATGGCAAGAGAAGTAGAAGTAGACATTGCTACTTGAATGTGCCATTGACACCCCAAATTTAACCTGTCCAAAACAGAACGCCTTATCTTTCCATCCAAAACCTGTCCTCCACCTGACTTCCCCTCACTGTAGACAGTCACAATCCTCCCTGTTTCACAAGCCCGTAACCTTGCCGTTTTCCTCGACTCAACTGCCTCCTTCAACCCACAGATTCAATCTGTCACCAAACCCCATTGATTCAGTGTTCACAGTGCTGTTAAATCTGCCTTTCCCCCTCATCCAGACTACTACCATGTTAATCCAAGCTCTTATTCTATCTCTGCTTGATAACGGCATCGGCCTCCTTGTTGAACTCCTGCCTCTCCCCGTTCCAGTCCATATTTGACTCTGCTGCCCAGCTCATTATTTTACAGAACTCTTCAATCCATGTTTCCCCATTCCTCAAGAACCTCCAGTGGTTGCCCATCCACCTCTGTATCAAACAAAAACTCCCTACCATAGACTTTAAAGCATTCAGTCACCTTACCTCCTCCTGCCTTACCTCCCTGATTTCCTACTATAACAATCCAGCATTGGAGAAACAGCATGGCCCAGTGGATGGGATTCAGGAGGACCCGAGTTCCAATCCCATCTCCGCCACTTGTCGGCTGTGTGACCTTGGGAAAGTCATTTAACTTCTTTGTGCCTCAGTTACCTCATCTGTAAAATGGGGGCTAAGACTGGCCTATGTCCTTTCGCTGTCCTGGAATGCCCTCCCTCCTCACATCTGCCAAACTAACTCTCTTCCCCTCTTCAAAGTCCGAGAGCTCACCTCCTCCAGGAGGCCTTCCCTGACTGAGACCCCCTTTCCCTCTGCCCCTCCTCCCCTCCCCTTCCACCCCCAACCTCTGCTCTTCCCCCTTCCCCTTCCCTCAGCACTGTGCATATTTGTATATATTATTTATCACCCCATTTATTTTGTTAATGGGGTGTATATCTCCATGATTCTATTTATCTTGATGATGTTGTTTAGTTTTGTTCTGTTTTGCTATGCTGTCTCTCTCCCCCATTTAGACTGTGAGCCCGTTATGGGGCAGGGATTGTCTCTATCTGTTGCTGAATTGTACATTCCAAGCACTTAGTACAGTGCTCTGCACATAGTAAGCGCTCAATAAATACTATTGAATGAATGAATGAATGCCTGTGAGCCCTATGGGGCCCAGGGACTCTGTCCAACCTGATTATCTTGCAGCCACCCTGACACTTAATACACTGCCTGCTACAAAGCAAGCTCTTTACAAATGCCATTTTAAAAAAAAAACCAAGAGCCTGAACACTTCACTTGCTTCTCGAATGCTCCAATTTGGTCACTGTACCTCGATCTCATCTATTTTGCCAGTGACTTCTCACCCCGTCCTGATTCCGACCTAGAATGCCCTCCTTTTTCTTATTGAAAGATGATCACTCTCCCCACCTTCAAAGCCTTATTAAAAACACATGTCCTCCAAGAGGCCTTCCCCGACTAAGCCCTAAATTCCTCTTCTCCCACTTCCTTCTGCATCACCCTTGCACTTAGATTTGTACCCTTTATTCACCCCTCTCTCAGCCCTACAGCACATATGCACATACCCATAATTTATTCAAGGTAATATCTGTATCCCCTCTCTAGACGGTAAACTCACTGTGGGCAGGGAGTGTGACTACCAACTTTGTTACACTGTACTCCCTCAAGTTCTCGGTGCAGTGCTCTACACACAGAAAGGGCTCAATAAATGCAATGATTGGTAACGGGAGTACATTTCTGAATGTGGCCCAAGCACTAAAACAGATCTCTGCACAAGTTAGTGAAGTGTGGATGTATTATGTCCAAAGCAGACTACGCACCCTTGGAAAGTGACTGGGTGGCGTCCAGCTTTTCACAAGAAAATCCAGTCAAAACATGCACAGGGGCTTCTGAACCATGCAAGACATGAACATTGAAAGGAACTTATGAGCTGGACAGAAATTCCAAGTAAAATTGCTTCCACTCCAATCTCGTGAACAGTCTTTTATTATATGAGTACAGGTCAATTATGGAAACAAACAGACTTGAGCAGTTCTAACATAACTCTGCACAAGTAGGGGTTCAATAAACATGGTTGATGATGATGAGAAGGTAGGTACTGGTAGAGGCCACTGCTTTTGAGGTGCAGAGATAGCCAGAACCACGGCAATGTGAAGGAAGGGATATCGCTAGATTGTAAGCCCTTTGAGGGCAGGGATCATATCTACTAACTACATATATACTTTCCCAAGGCCTTAGTCCAGTGCTCTGCACATAGTAAGAGTTCAATTATTGCCATTAATTAATTGATCTCAAGTGGGATGAGTGAGATGGCCAGAGGTAGAGGACAAGCGGGGCTTGGAGAGAGCTGGGATAGGCAAAATGGCAGAAGGAGTTGGCTGGGAAGATAGCTCTATTGGCTATTTTAATTTTATAGTATATTAATGAGTAGGTGTTTCATACAGCCCATCAACTTCTTTGCTGCATTGTTACACAGTGTTGCAGAGACATGATTATATATAGCTATGCGCTGCATTATGCATGTCCACAGATGACACTTCTTATGGTGAGATTTTGATTGGGATATCCAACTATAAGATCAGTGGGGTCCCCCCCACCCCCAGACTCCTAGTAATATTAATAATAATAATGGTACTTGCTAAGCACTTACTACATACCAAGCACCATTCTAAGCACTGGGGTAGATTCAAGTTAATTAGGTTGGAAACAGTCCCTGTTCCACTTGGAACTCATAATCTTAATCCCCATTTTACAGATGAGGGAACTGAGGCTCAGAGAAGTGACTTGTCCGAGGTCACACAGCTGACATGTGGAGGATCTGGGATTAAAACCCAGGCCCTTCTGATTCCCAGGCCCGTGCTCTAACTGTTGCATGGTGTGCATTTTGATTGCCATATAACAGGTTGATCCACCATCTACAACTCTCCCCTAACTGAACCCTGACTTGTCCAGCACCTGAGGATTTGTTTCACTGTGTATTTGAATTACTTCTGGACCCCTTATTTATGGTTACCATAAATTTACCTTATGTTTCTATATGTTCCATTATGTCTTTAAAAGCATTTCTCCTGTACATTCTGTTCGCAGTTATCTGATTTTACCATATATTTCCTTAATACCTTTCTTCTGATTACAAAGGAGTACTCCAAGTTTACCTCAGTTGGATCCACTTAATGAGATTATTTTGGACTATGGGGGATTAGATAACAATGCTTGGTAACATTAAAAGGGGCCTTTGAATAACTGCTGATTTCATTAGCTATTGGTTGAATTTTAGCAAGGGCTTCCTTTATAAGTGACTTCCTGGGGCCCTCAAAAGCTGATTTAAGATGGCCAAATCTAAGACTTGTAGAACTACTTTCCCAACATCCCCTTGAGGGGTTCCTCTTAGAGTGTGGGTTAAAGAAATGTGATTGCTTGAGTCAATGGTCAAACTCCAGGGCAGCTCTAGGAGAGATTCTTCTGGATTCCTTTCTGCTAGGATTGGAGAAGGAGGATTCAAATGGTGATGAGTCACAGCTTCACCTTCCCCAAACTCCTCAGCTTGGAATGTTAGTTTTTTTCCTTGGGGATTTAGCGTTTAGAAGGAACACAGAGAAAGGAGAGAAAGGATTAGCCCAAGGTCCCAGGTTGGGATACAATGGTCCCCTTTATTTGCCAGTAGCAGGATGTGAGAATGAAGTAGGCTACGCACTCTTGGAAAGTGACTGGGTGGTGTCAACAGTATGCCCAGTTTTTCACAAGGAAATACAATCAAAACATTCATAGGGGCTTCTGAACCATGCAAGACATGGGCACTGAAAGGAACTTAATGAGCTGGACAGAAATTCCAAATGAAATTGCTTCCTCTCCAATCTCGTGAACAGTCTTTTAATGTATGAGTACAGGTCAGTTATGGAAACAAATGGACATCAGCTGCTTCTATCATTTAGTTCTAACAGAGCACAATCCAGCTATCTAGAGGTATCATAATGTTGCATTTAGGCCTGTTCAACTACAAGTTATATTTTGGGGGTAGATGTGCCATGGCTGAGGTTTCTCATCTAATCTAACACGTAGCACATAGTAAGCACTTCCTAAATGCCATGACTTTTATTAAAGGGTGAATAGAATATCCTAGTGTACAGATGGAAACACTGACAAGCAGCATTGCCTAGTGGATAGAGACGGGTCTCGGAATCAGAAAGACCTGGGTTCTAACCCCAGCTCTGCCACTTGCTGTGCGACCTTAGGCAAGCCACTTAACTTCTCTGTGCCTCAGTTCCCTCATCTGTAAAATGAGGGAAAGGGGCTGTGTCCAGTCTGATTAGATTGTATCTATCCCATCACTTAGTACAGTGCCTGGCACATTTTTAGCACTTAAAAAATACCATTTAAAAAAAAGGGCCCAGGCCTAGCAGTCAGAGGACCAAGTTTCTAAGCCTGGCTCCAGACCGTGATCTTGGACAAGCCACTCACATCTATGTGCCTCAGTTACCTCATCTGTAAAATGGGGGCTACATCCTCTACCCTCTTACTTACATTGCGAGCCTCATGGGGGACAGGGACTGTGACCAACCTGATGATACAGAACTCTCACAAATGCTTAGTAGAGTGCTCTGCACATAGAAAGCACTCTATAAATACCATTGATGATAAGGATGATGACTTGTACATACATTTTAGGAGATAACCCAAAATAGTTTTAGCAGAGTGACCAAGCTCTGGAGGCCATAGGGAAGGGATGCCTGGGACATAGTAACCACTTAGGAAGTACCATTAGAAAAAAAGTATGCAGCTGAAATAAGACTTCACAAGCAGTAGTTGTAGTAATATTTATAAAATATCTAAATAGGTACAAAACACTATACTACTATAACAGGTGCTTAGAAAAAGTAGAGAGGTGAGAATTTTACATAGTCTCTTTCCCACTAGGAGCTCATGGTCTAAGAACATGGCAATGGACCATAAAAGAAACAAAATGACATTCATTCAATCTTATTTATTGAGCACTTATTGTGCGCAGAATACTATAGGAAGTACTTGGGAGAGTATAATACAGCAATAAACAGATACAATGAGTTTACAGTCTAGAGCGGCGGGAAAGTCAAGGATGAAAATAAACAACAGGAGTTGTAGATCACTGGGTTAAAGGAGCACTTCCAAGTGTCTCACTGCCCAGGCAGAACAATTTAGAGTCCATGTGACAGACAGGCTTAGCTACAAGCCACCCCTATCTTTAACATCTTGCCAACAGGTGGAGTGGAGATTCTGCTATCTTTGGTAAACCTCAGAGGAAAAAGTCCCCTCCTCATTCTCATCCAATCCCCTTATCCCTTCCTTCCCACCCACATGAAGGCAAATGCAACTAATTGCATGAAATAGTTTGCCTTCATACTGTTCAGCCTTTGTGGTTTGAAAGGTTTGTTTTCTGAGCATGTGCATTTGTGGAGCGAGAGCCAGGTTGATCCAGGAATTGTTATTATAGAGTGCAGTGATTTGGGTTATATTTTACCTTCTCTCTCCCTTTTGGTTATCTAATAATAGTAATAGTAACAGTGAAATTAGTGGTATTTGTTAATTGCTTACTGTGTGCTAGGTACTGTACTAAGCACTGGGGTAGACATAAGGTAATTGAGTTGGATACAGTCCCTGTCCCACACTGGACTCACAGTCTTAATTCCCACTTTACAGATGAGGTAACCGAGGCACAGAGAAGTGAAGCACCTTGCCCCAGGTAACACAGCAGACAAGTGCCAGAGCAAGAATTAGAACTCAGGTCCTCCTGACTCCCAGACCTGTGCTGTGCTCTAACCACTAGACTATGCCGCTTCTCAGTGTGTGATTCCTTTATAATCCTTTTCCTGTGTACCCCAGAGCTTGGTCACCTTGCTAAAACTGTTCCAGGCCATTTCCTAAAATGTCCAAACCATCATCATCATCATCATCATCAGTGGTATTTATTGAGCATTTACTATATGCAGAGTGCTATGCTCAGAGCTTAGGAGAGTACACACACAACTGGCAGGCACATATCCTGCCCACAGTGAGCTTGCTGCAATCATAACCTCCTGATATGGAGGTCAGGACTGATGGCCTGATGTAATAATAGTAATAATGCAATTTTCTAAGTGCTTACTATGTGCAAGGCACTGTTCTAAGTGCTGGGAGGGATACAAGGTGATCAGGTTGTCCCACATGGAGCTCACAGTCTTAATTCCCATTTTTCAGATGAGATAACAGAGAAGTGAAATGACTTGCCCAAAGTCACACAACAGACAAGTGGCAGAGCTGGGATTAGAAACTATGACCTCTGGCTCCCAAACCCAGGCTCTTTCCACTGAGCCATGCTGCTTCTAAGCCGTAGTATTTGTTAAGTGCTTACTGTGTGCCAAGCACTGTACTGACGACTGGAATAGACACATTATAATCAGGTCCCACATGACGCTCACATTCTAAGTTGGAGGGAGGACAGATTTTGAACCCTCACTTTGCAGATGAAGGCGCTGAGGCCCAGAGAAATTAAGTGACTTGGCCAAGGTCCCACAGCAAGTAGGTGGCGGGACCAGGGTTAGAACCCAGGTTCTCTGACTCCCAAGCCTGTGCTTTTTCCACTAGTCCAGGCTGCTTCTCAACTTTGACTCAAACTTTGACTCAAATTCCCAAGCATAACTGTGGTTTGAAATGAAAAGTTCAATCTCTACTTTTCAGATTATATACCCAGATGCATCATCTGTCCTCACTCTACTCACCTGGGCACTGGGTCTTGCAGGCTGGCTCACTCTGGATTCTGTACAAAGTTTGGAATTCCTAAATGTCAGGTGTTTAATACAATTTGAGGAATTGTGGGTTTTTTTCTTACATACTCAAAAAATATGATCCAGTCTCCCTGTGGGCTCTGCTGGGCTAGGATGAGTTAGTGATAGTGAGTCTGGCTGCCTTCTCCCGTTCATTATGTATATCTACCCCAGAGCCTTGAATTTACCCCAATGTCTAGAACAGTGCTTAGCACATAAAGTACTTAATAAGTGCTTCTTTTATTATTAGAGCAGACTGGACGAAGCTCACTCCCCTTATACCCATACCAAGAAGAGTTTCTGGGCAGGACATGCTGATGATAATCAACATGAATTTGTGACTTCTTATGACTTATTAGCCACCCTCATCTCATCTCATTTCTCAACCCCCACTGTCGAGAAAAGGGCTTTTCCTACTGTCTTAAATTCTTCATTCTGTAGCTTTAACCTTCGGCGTAGTGGATAGAGCACGGGTCTGGGAGTCAGAAGGTCTTGGGTTCTAATCTTGGCTTCACCACTTATCTCCTGTGTGATCTCGGGCAAGTCACTTCACTTCTCTGGACCTCAGTTACCTCATCTGTAAAATGAGGATTGAGATCGGTAGACCCAAGTGGAACAGGGACTGTGTCCAACCTGATTTGCTTATATCCACCACAGCCCTAAGTTAAGTGCCTGGCACATAATAAGCCCTTAACAAGTACCATAATTATTATTATTATTATCTTTCTCTACAACTGATTCCGATCTCTGGGGCTTAAACTTTCACCTTCTTGAAGACCACTTTTTTACTTTCTCTTCTCTGAGTTCCTTTAAAATTTTCTAATAGGTTAATAGAATTTTTGCAAATTCTTGCTTCATTTAGTTGTAGAACTCAAGAACGATTCCTCTAGATATGCTTCACCATTATTTTTATCAGTGTTGAGGATACTGGGGACATTACCATACAGTTCCTGTCCAGTGCTCTGTACACATTAAGCACTCAATAAATATGATTGAATGAATGCCCCGATTTTGAATGTCAATACCATGGATTCTAGATTGCTTCTGAAAACTCTAAAAAGGACAAATTTCAGATGGGATACAATACCTTAAATTGTATATGCAGTCTTCTTCTGAGCAGTTTTAGGGTGGGGGACTGGAGAATGAGACAGTCCATCTGCACTGTGAGAGTGGGGCAGGGTATCAATTCATTCAGTCATATTTACTGAGCATCTATTACGTGCAGACCATTGTACTAAGTGCTTGGAAAGTACAATTTAGCAATAAAGAGAGACAATCCCTGCCCACACCAGGCTTCAGTGGTATTTATTGAGTACTTACTGTATTCAGAACATTGTACAAAATGCCTAGGAGAGTACAGTATAATAGAATTGGTAGACACATTCCCTGCCCACGGGGAGCTTACAGTCCAGGGGAAACTTGTTGTAGGAAGGGAGTGTGCCTAATGCATTGTACACTCCCCATAGCTTCTTAGTACAGTACCCTGCACACAAGAAGTGCTAAATAAATATGGTGGACTGACTGACTCAAGGAACATGAAGATGGGTGGTGGGACAGAGAGAAGACTGACATGGGTAAGAGGCAGTGTAGACTGTAGCATCTAACTCCAGCACATGACATTAACTTTTGAAGACATTTCTCCAGATTCGTACATTAGAGTGAGAAGATATTAAATATGAAGTCATCTTCAATGGCTAGTCCCACTGGAGAGACAAAACACCATTGGAAAGTTGTGACTTTTGGACTCTCGATGGCCTAGTTGGAGAAGTGAGGAACCTTAAAAACCGTTCCTTTAGCAGTCATGAATGGCAGTTTTCCTTGTTTTTTGTTCCCTCCTTGCATGCTTTATTTGTTTTTCTGTTTTTAATTATTTGTCTTTCCAGTAGAATCCAACGCCAGGCCACCCTCCCTGTTCTCTGCCCCTTCTGGACCCAGGACTACTTCTGAATTATCATCCTTCTATCTTCCCCAGTGCTTAGTTAGGGGCTCTGCATGTAGTAGGTGCTCAAATACTATTGGATGAATTAAAAATCCAATCCAGTGCTACTGCTTATCGAATACCAAGGGAAATACCAAACTTTTAATGTTTCACCACCTCGCTGCTCCCTGAAACAATTCTTGTTGAAACCTAGATCTTGTTTACTCTGTAAATGAAAACAATATGACAAAGCTCAGTGTCTGAGCAAGTTTGCCAAAATATGAGCTTGGTAAAATAACGATGTTTAAATGTTCTAGGTAGCAGGGTATTTTTTAATAAAAGTCATAAAGAACCCAAGTTTGCTTTTATTAAGTATTGAAGCATTTGGCAGAGGCAATGCCATGATTTGTTCATAAAGAGAACCCTTCTTCACTGTAGCTCAAACTGTGACCGGAACAGATGATATCGCATTAGTCTTTAAATCATCATGCAACATTGGGAGAAGACAAGGAGCATTCTCAACATTTTGTATTTGTGGACACAGAAGCAGAGTACTAATGCCAGCTGATCCAACACCCAGAATGTCCAGTTAACCCATGGGAATAGAATACAGGTCTCAAGAAAACCAATTAACTGTCCTTTCTAGAGCACCTGGCTACCACTTGCTCAGAATCTACTGTGTAGAATTTAGTGTGATGCTCATGGACCATTTTGCATCTTCAGATAAGAATCACTTTGTGGGTGGTTTCTCTGACTTCTACTTCCTCTCTGTGCTTTCTGGAGTCAGATTGGAGAGTTGGACTTGGAAATTAAATTTGAAAGCCCCAGAATAAATAAGAATGGCAACTCTAAAGGTTCAGTCTACTCACATTCCTCACTGATGTTTGCATAGAGTCTTTATCTTGATAAAATCATAGTAGAAATGATTTCTACTATGATTTTCAACCACAGTGTGGTTGAGGGGGAAAAGAAAGGGCAGGACTGGAAGGCTGGAGACCTGGGTCCTAGTATCAACTCTGCCACTTTCATTCATTCAATCAAATTTATTGAGCATTACCACAGTAACAGTGTGGAGCAAAACACTGTATGTAGCACTTGGGAGAGTACCAAAGAACAATACACATGTTCCCTGCCCACAGTGCACTGTCTGCTTTGTGACTTTGGGCAAGTCACTTCACTTCTCTGTGCCTCAGTTACTTCATCTGTAAAACAGGGATTAAGACTGTGAGCCCCTCATATGGGACAAGGACTGTGTTCAACTTGATTTGCTTGTATCCACCCCAGTGCTTAGTACAACGCCTGACACATAGTAAGCACTTAACAAATACTGTTATTATTGTTATCATTTAGATCCTTTCTCATCTATAAAATGGGGAAAAATACTTGCTCTCCCTCCCTGTAGATAGTAAGTTCATTATGGGTAGAGAATGTGTCTACTAATCTTGTTGTACTCTCCCAAGGCCATAGTAAGTGCTCAATAAATACCACTAATTGATGGATTTGGGAGAGCAACTCCTCTCAGGATTATTGCACACCAGGCTGGTCTGTTTGTGGCAGTTTGTCTTCCAACAGTTGAGTGTTACACCTCCTTGATTGAATTTTGCTTCCCTGCTTAAAATATTTGTTCTGCTCTCTGTCCTTGAGAATGTTCAATTTCTGTTCACTTTCAACAACTCCCTAGATGTCCTGCTCTGGCCCATGCTTCCCACATGATCTGCCCAGCAAAATAGCGTGATGAGCATTTCTTTCATGATAGTGAGCTGACTGTGTTTAAGGACCTCAATGTTGATTTTTTTTTAGTTTTTAAGTGGTATTTGTTAAGCACTTAACATGTACCAGGCACTATACTAAGCACTGGAGTGTTCACAAGATAATCAGGTTGAACACAGTCCATGTCCCACACTGGGCTCACAGTCTTAATCCCCATTATACACATGAGGTAACTGAGGCACAGAGGAGTTCAATGACCTAACCAAGGTCACCCAGAAGATAGTGGTGGATCCAAGATTAAAACCCAGTCCCCCTGACTTTTAAGCCCATTCTCTTTCCACTAGATAATTCTAGTGTGGGTGATGCTGACATGCATTTGACATTTAGCATGGCTTGTCAGTGAAGAGGAGGTGGATGTGATATCTGTGTTGCTTGGCCTAAATACTATGAAGTAACAAATAGAGACAACTAGTATCCCTTTACCCAAAAGTGAGGAAGGGACTGAGCAACATACTGTTCTGTTAAATGTGTCAATCTCAGAGAAGGAGGTGCTGTGCCCATAATTCATCCATTCAATCATATTTACTGAGTGCTTACTGTGTGCAGAGCACTATACTAAGTGCTTGGAAAGTACAATTCAGCAACAGAGACAATCTCTACCCAACAATGGGCTCACAGTCTAGAAGGGGAGAGACAGACAATGAAGTAAAACAAAACAAGTAAACAGGCATTCTATAGCATCAATATAAATAAAAAAGAACTATAGATATATAGACATCAGTGAATTGATGTAATGAATAATGAATTGTCATTTTCCAGATCCTAGGTTGCAGGCTGAGGTTATGGATACCAGAGTAGGATCTGTCCTTAAGGACAGGATTCAACATGGAAATGGAAGTTTTTAGGGGGAGGGAAGGTCTGATCTACCTATCCTGGGATTGCTGAGAACTCCTGACTTGTGGCTTAAAGAGAATTTCATCATCTCTCTCCCTCTTATCTTTCTTCTACTCTCTTGTCCCACTACACCCCAGCTCACACTCTTTATTTCATCTAAGTTAGCCTCTACACTGTGCTTCATTCTAAACTCTTCTACCTCCAACCCCATGACATGTTCTTCCTCCTGCCTGGGACTCCCTCCCTCTTCAAATCTGACAGACCACAGCTCTCTGCAATTTCAAAGCCTTCTTGAAATGCAGATTCCTCCGAGAAGCTTCCCCTGATTATTGTTTTTTTCTCCCCAAGTTAGGGCCTCCCAATTTCTTCTTTAGTACTTTTGCATTACCTCCCCACTAATGCATTTGCAATAGCCAGTAGCAGTTCTGTATAAACTGACTTTTACACCCTACTATTTAAGGATGCCCTGAAGTCCTATTGAGGACTATAATCTCCTCAAGTACCATTTAAAAATGTCCTGGACAAGTCACTTCACTTCTCTGTGCCTTTGTTACCCCATTTGTAAAATGAAGATTAAGACTGGGAACCCCAAGTAGGACAGGGACTGTGTCCAACCTGATTAACTTGTGCCTACTCCAGAGCTTAGAACAGTGCTTGGCAAAATTGCACTTAAATTCCATTATTATTATTATCCACATACCCATTTTTCCATTCTTTTCTACCCCCCCATGTGTAAATTACTTTGGAAGTGCCTTCTCCATGGGATTTTAAGTCATTTGAGGATAGAGATTGTGTCATTTAACTTTACTGTGCTCTCCCATGTACTTAGCATAGTGCTCTACCCACAGTAAATTCTGATTGATGATTGATTACTGTGGTCTAATGAAAGGATCACAGCTTAGGTTTTCTGTATGGATTTTTTTGTTCCTATGTAAATGAATGTTTCCTATGCAATGGACGCTTCTGACTTGGCATGTATTGGATAATTTTACCATTCCTTATTACAAGAATATCAAAACAAATCAAAATCTAATTTCCTTCAAACAAATGGAGAAAAGTAAACTGTAGGAAAATCTCCTCTACTCTCCTCTCCTACTCTACTCTCCTCTCATCGAGGCTTAATGAAAAGTGATCTTTCAAAAATTAACAGATGGAGCTCTTCCTTTCCTGGGTGCATGTATTTAAATTCTTGGAAAGTGAATATCAAATGGAATATGTTTACCTTGAATACCCAGATCTCAATTTTCACATGCCTCAGTGAGGTGATGGATGATGGGGAAGCAGCATGGCTCAGTGGAAAGAGCCTGGGCTTCAGAGTCAGAGGTCATGAGTTCGAATCCCAGCTCTGCCACTTGTCAGCTGTGTGACTGTGCCACTAGTCACTTCACTTCTCTGTGCCTCAGTTAACTCATCTGTAAAATGGGGATTAACTGTGAGCCTCATGTGGGACAACCTGATTACCCTGTATCTACCCCAGCACTTAGAACAGTGCTCTGCACATAGTAAGTGCTTAACAAATACCAACATTATTATTATTATATATAGAATTTATAAAGTGACTCATTCTAACTTTTACAAAATTAAGAGAGCGTGTGTGTCTTTAATTGTGCTGATACAGAATAGTCACAGACCACAACTCTTTCCAGTGCAGATGTAGTGACTTTTTAACTAGCAAACAATTGATTGGATAAAGGGAAAAACAATCTGAGAAATGATTCCTTGCCTGACACAAAGCATTCAGAAGACATATTTCTAAGCAGAACTCATTGTGCAATGATGGTAGTTACTGGCTCAAATGCTTCCCGCCCATAATCAGAGCAATTATGATCAATCCTTTATGGGAAGTCAGTGCAGTCATTCTCAGTGGAGAGGAAGAGCAGGTTCCCAGATCACTGAGAAACACTGGCTGTGTCTTTATGAGGCAGGAACTTCTTTCCGGTACTAATCAACCCTGGAGCAAAACTGTTGTTCAGGATTAAGCTGATCACAGTGGGAACTGTGCCAGTTATTTCCAGCTCATGTTTTTGAAGCCAGTTTCCGCTGGGTTTACCTCAGAGCCCACTGGGAGATTCGTGACAGTATGGTCCATCTGTCTGGCACTGCATTTCATGCTTGGGTCCTCCTTAACTCCAGTCTGGCTGGCCTCAAGATGTCATAAAGTAGGTGGGATTGTGCATAGGAAGTGGGGCAAGGTGTGGACACATGAAATGATGTCAGTATCCTACATAACCTGTGGTCTTGGCTATAAAATCATCACTCCCAAATGACACCATGATGCTGAGGAAGGTGAGAGGACATATGGGGAGGGGATAGTAATTTCTACTAAGCAGGGATCCTTGCTCAGATTGCCAGGAGGTCCACCCAAATGACCCTGTCTCCTTGGGCCTTTGGAGCTAAGGGAGACTGTCATGGAGGAGATACTATTTTTTAAATGGTATTTGTTAAGGGCTTATTTTGTGCCAGGCACTATTCTAAGCACTGGGGTAGTTACAAGGTAATAGTCCCACTTGGGACTCAGTCTTAATCCCCATTTTACCTTGCCTCACTATTGCTTCCTGCAGTCTGTGGTTTCTGCACTTCTGGATGTCCATGCTCCCCTCCCCTGCCTCTGACTCTATAGGAGTTCAGAATATTCAAAGAGACTGTTGAATTCCTGGTAAAACAGTGGGTCCTGAAATTCCACATGAGGGATCCTTCCTGCTCACCTTGGAGAAACTGTCCATCAATCTCTGTCAGCTATCCAAGCCACTGCCCTGTTCCTTCCCATCAGTATTTCATCTTCTTTCACCTTCTCTTCTTACTCTTCCTCCTGCTTCTGACCCATCAAAAAATCCTCCCTGTCTCATGCTTCCTGTTTTCATAAAGAAATCCCACAGGGTTGGGGAGAGGTCAAGAGTTCATTAGTTGGTGGAAGGAAGGAAACCATTCTTTTGGTTCAGTTCCTGGACTCCTGCTGATGGCTTTATGGAAATTTGAACCCACGTTGCCCCCTGGCACTTTTTTGTTGTGGGCAGGGAATCCCTCTACCTACTCTGTTATTAGTACAGAGTACAGTGCTCAGCATGCAGTAAGTGCTCAGTGAATACCACTGTTCAGTTGATTGACTTCCTCCTCCCTCCCCTCCTTGACCACACTTCTTACATCCCACCCTACAAATCATGAGGAAGTTCCTCATTAAAGCTACAGTTTTGTTCCTCAAGTAACTGGGCAGGGTGGAAGTAGGTGAAGTCACAGCCGGGTTGAAGCTAAGAATCCTTTGGGGAAGGGGATGCCAGGAGGGAGGGTTGAAGCAAACCCAGTGGCCAAGAAGAAGCTCAAAGTGGGATTAGAAATCCTGAGGGAGGCTGAGACAGGTGAAATGCAAGAAGGCCCTTACTTGACATCCCCTCAAAAAGTATGAGAGGAATTAGGAGAATACTAGTGTACATCTCTAATGTAATCTCCCAAGCACTTAATACAATGCTCTGCATACAGTGAGTGGTCCATAAATACCACTGATTGACTAATACTAATAACAAGTATTAGTATTAGTCATATTCTGCCCTAGTTGAACCTGGAGTCTGTCCTAGAGTGACCTAACCAGCCCAACCCCCACTTTGACCCAAATTAACCCCTAGTAAGAAACGGTGAGGTCGACTGAAAAGATCATGCCTCTGAATCAGAGGACATGGGTTTCAATCCCATCTCTATCCTTCACTTCCTTTGTGACTTTAGGCAAGTCCCTTAACTTCTCAGTGTTCTTAGTTTCCTCATCTGTAAAATGGAATTAAAAGCCTGTTCTCCCTCTCCCTTTAACTTTGAGCCCCACACGGGACAGGGACAGTGTCTGACCTCATTATCTGATATCTACCCCCAAATTTTGTGCATTGCTGGGATACAGTAAGTGCTTAACAAATACCACAATTATTACTGTTATTGTTACTGGTAAGTGCAGCCTGAGAAGGAAAGATGCCTGACCCACAGTAAGTCAGGGCCTAAGGAATGAGACTGAGCCCATTCGGGAACTCTATATAATGTTGTCTTGTGGGTATTGGCCTTGCTGAGCACAAACAATTTGGAATGAACAGTTGTTCCCAGCATTCAACTTGCCTATCACCAGGTTGGCTAGTTTCTCCACCAGGAACAGCTCAGCCCCTGAGTTCCTGTGTCAGAGAAGTATAGCTCAGTGGTTGGAGACCATCGCAGTGGCAGGAGACCATGCACCCCAAAACACCTAACCCTAGTTTCCCATAGTCTAAGTAATAATAGTAACATTTGTGTTAATTATTAAATGCTTAGTATGTGCCAAGCACTGTAGGAAGCACTGGGGTAGATACAAGATAATCAGGCTCCAAATGGGGTTCACAGTCTAATTTGGAGGGAGAACAATGATTGACTCCCCATTTTGCAGATGAGGGAGCTGAGGCACAGAGAAGTGAAGTAACTTGTTTTAGGTCACACAGCAGGAAGGTTGTAGAGCTGGGATTAGAACCCAGGCCCTCTAGCTCCCAGGCCTGGGTTGTTTCCAGTAGGCCATGCTTCTACTGAGGAACCATGCACTCAAAGAGCCCAGCCTGTGGCTCCAGACTGGGGAAGCCTACCTGGCTTAGAGCAGTTGGGCAATCCTACCAGAGAACACTTGGTGACGGGTGAGGAATTTCTTGCTATCTGGTCAGTCAATCATATTTCCTGAGTGTTTACTATGTGCTGAGCACTGTACTAAGCACTTGGGATAGTACTAAGTAACAGACACGTTCCCTGGCCAGAGATCTTACAGTCTAGAGGGGTGAATGGATTAGGGTGTAAGGGAAGTTGGAAGTTCAAGTCTGAAGATTTCTATTTTCCTAGTAGTTGGAAAGGCCATCTAGGGCTAGGGAGGGAGCTTAGAGTCACTGAGGAGAGAACAGAAGTGTTACTGAATAGAAAACGTAGCAGTTATAGCAAGGTGAAGAAGCATTTGATGAAGCATAAGCTAGCCTGGTGCCTGCCTATTCACCACACCACCCAGCTGTAGGTGCACCGGAAGCCTACTGTGGGTGTATAGTTGCCCTTCT
The DNA here is from genome assembly GCF_004115215.2 of Ornithorhynchus anatinus. NCBI lineage: Eukaryota > Metazoa > Chordata > Mammalia > Monotremata > Ornithorhynchidae > Ornithorhynchus > Ornithorhynchus anatinus. Next base: position 14,755,457 of record NC_041749.1, read on the forward strand.
CCCTCCACATCATGTACAATTTCGCAGTTGGCTTTTTAAGGCTCTCCCCTAGATCTTTCATTTAATATATCAACTCTCTTTGCCTACTCTTCCCCATTCTTGAACAGTCTTGGTTCTCCCCAAGCTCACCCTCTAACTGAACCTCACTCTTGAATTTCCCACCTCCTCAACCTTCATATTCACTCTTCCCCGGCCCAAAAATCCCTCCCTCTCCAATCCATCAGATCACTGCTTTCCACATCTTCAAAGCTCTGCTTAAAAGAACAAAAGACAAACTAAAAAGATCTCCTCCAGGGAGCCTTCCCTGATTAATTCATAACATCCTCTTCTCATCCAACAGCCATCCTTACCACTTGTATCCTCAGCAGCACTTAGACACACATGTACATCGATTTACCATTTCATTATTCAGCTATTTCATCCTTCTGTACGTCCACTCTGAACTGTCATATATTTGGCCTTCCTCCTGCCACTATTTGCAAGAATTTACTGTTGATCTGTCTCTCTCATTGGATTGTGATCTCCCAGAGGGCAGGGAACACATATCCCACTTTGTATCATGATTTGTTTTCAGTAGGTGCCCAACTAATATCATTGACTGAAGGATTGATCAAATGATTAGGGTAAGCCATGGCTGGAGATTGGGTGATGCAAATGTTATGCGCGAGGAGGGGGCAGGGGATAAGGGAGTTGAGTATGGTAGGCTGATGTTAAAGTTAATGTCAAGGGAAGTGAGGATTGGTAAACTAATTGTAGGCAGAGAGCATGTCTACCAACTCTCTTATATTGTAGTCTCCCAAGTGTTTAGAACAGTGCTTTGCACCCAGTAAATGCTCAATAAATAGAGATTGATAGGTTGGTAGGAAATCCAAGAGGGATGAGATAACATGGGCAGTTGACTAGCTCCAGAATTCAGGGATCCCCATTGGGGTGAGGACAATATTCAGTGACAATATTCAATAATAATTGTGGTATTTGTTAAGTGCTTACCATGTGCCAGGCAGTGTCCTAAGCGCTGAGGTAGATTAGATACAGTAATAATAATAATTGTGGTATTTGTTAAGCACTTACTATGTGCCAGGCACTGTACCAAGATAATCAGGTTGGACAGAATCCCTGTCTCACATAGGGTTCACAGTCCTAATCCCCATTTTATTAATAATAATAATGATGGTATTTGTTAAGCATTTACTATGTACCAAGCACTGTTTTAAGCTCTGGGGTAGATACAAGGTAATCAGGTTGTCCCATGTGGGGCTCACAGTCTTGATCCCCATTTTACAGATGAGGCAACTGAGGCACAGAGAAGTTAAGTGACTTGCTCAGTGTCACACAGCTGACAAGTGGTGGAGCCAGTAATAGAACCCACGACCTCTGACTCCCAAGCCCGTGGTTTTTCCACTAAGCCATGCTGCTTACTTTTTATATGAGGGAACTGAGGTACAGAGAATTTAAGTGACTTGCCCAAAGTCACACAGCAGATAAGTGGTGAAGCTGGCATTAGAACCCAGGTCCATCAGTCTCCCAGACTTGTGCTCTGTCCACTTGACCATAAGGATGTGTGCAAGGTGGTAGATGAGACTTTAAGTTGCCACTAGATTGTAAGCTCCTTGGGGCAGGAATCATGACTACCCACTCTATCATACTGTCCTCTGTCCTCTGCACATAGTGAGCATTCAGTAAGTACCACTGACTGATTGTGCTTGGAGTTGATAAGGTTAGAGTGCTGTATGGAGATGATGAGGTCCAGCACGATTCATGCAGATGTGTGGTTGAATTGACAGAGCGAGAGCTCAGCAAGGATGAATTGGGGGTAGAAAAGGAAGGCAGGGGACCAGAACCACCATCATGTCAAATGTTGAAGTCCTTACAGATCCCTGTAAGAGAAAGGACTAAAAGTTTAGAAAGAAGAGAAAGCCATCAAAGACACTCAGAAATGCAGAGGAGGAACTAGGAGAGCATAGATGTTTATTTAATGCAATTGTTTCAAGGTTTTCCCTTAGGTGTTAATATCTTATCCATAGATAAATGATCAGTGTTGGTAAATGTTTGTTCTTGGAGCAGCAAGACTATCAGTTAGTTTTCGGGGCAGGTTCTGATCTTATCTCCAAAGCAATTAAGATAATAGCTTCTAGGAAATTAACTTTTCCTTCTTATCAGCAGTAAGTCACTTCACTAGAAAGTAGGCTTCCTTGAAACTGAAAGCCTAATGGAGAAAGGCTACTTAATAGATTTCTAGACCCTAGTGAGCTTTCAAGCTTGAAACTCAAAACTGAAAGGAAGAATGGTGTACTCTAAGATGCCCAGTTTAGTTCTGTGGAGTTTACAATTCCCTCTAGACTGCTAGTTCTTTGTGAGCAGGTATCCTTTCTGTTGTATTGTACCTCCCAAGAGCCTAGTACCTCACTTAGCATACGGTAAGCACTCAATAAGTACCACTGATTGATTCCCTCGAATCAATCCAACACAACTGTGGCCTCTAGGGCCATACGTTCTAAGGGAGATCAATCTCCTTTAGCCAAGATTGGATTTATGAGAAAAAACAATTAAAATCAATTTTCATCTGGCATGAGTTCCCATGCCTCTTCTCCCACCAGCAGACCAGATTTCAATGCTTTATCTTCTCATTCACCCCACTAATAGTAATGTGAATTGTGGTATTAAGTGCTTACTATGTACCAGGCACTGTATTAAGCACTGGGGTAGATAATCAGGTCCCACATGGGCTCACGGTCTAAGTAGGAGGGAGAACAGGTATTGAATTCACACTGTGCACATGAGGGAACTGAGTCACAGAGAAGTTAAGTGACTTGTCATAGGTCATACAGCAGATTGGTGGTGGAGCTGGGATTAAATAGTATCATACACAGTAAATTTGGAGGCTAGACCACATGTTTATTTCACTAAGCTTTAATAAAAACTCCAAAGCATTTTCAATTTTCCAGTGCAGAAAAAAGTGGCATATGTGAGTCAGTAGAATGGAAGTATTTAATTGGTTTTCAAGGAAAGAAGGCCCAGATTCTATGGATGATTCCACTGTGACTGAAGAGGGAGGAGCTTTGAAGGTGCATGTCTTTCAGTGAACAGGACTAGCTTAGAGTCTGTCCTAAGAAACAAATCTTGATCCGGTGAGTGATGCAGGTCTCACCTACTCAAGGAAGATAATCAATCCCAAAGCCGAGATCTACTTTATCTCAATTGTGCACTTGCAACTAGCCTTACAGTATGCTTCGGTCAGTTCATGTTTACATCCAAGAGCCTTTATAGCCTCAAGACAGTTGCTAGCATTGTCAGCAAAGGGGCATGGGTTGGCTGAAAGCAAAAAAAAAAAAAAATTATAAAAATGCAAATTCTGGCGAGTCCATTAAAAGAGAAGGCCTGGATCTGTTCTGGAAGGAGAAGAACTCTTCCCAAAAGGAATCGTATGATACATTTTTTTCTTGTGTTCTCTGAGCTGACTCTTATCTGCTGGGTAGCTAGGATATGGGCTCCATCAGGCCACTTCTAAGTTGGTGTAATAAAACCAGGGAGCACATTAGAGGCCTCTATGAGTTCAGTATACTATATAGAGACATGATATCTAGGTAGATAACTAAGTTACGGAGCCTAATGTGATATAGGGAGTAAGAAAAAGAAGAGGAAAAAGTGGGAGAAGATTAAGTAGAGGAGGAAGGGGAAACAGAGGAAGGAGAACCCGTCAATCAATCAATTATATTTATTGAGCTCATACTGCGTGCAGAGTACTGCACTGTATGGGAGAGTACAATACAACAGAGTTGGTAGACATATTTCCTGACCATGACAAACTTAGAGTCTAGATGGGGAGACAGACATTACATAAATAAATAATTTTCTTCATAAGAATTTATGTACTGATAGAAAAGGAACAGAAAAAGGAGATGGAGAAGGAAGACAAAGAGGAGGAGTAGGAAAAGGAAGAGAATGAGGAGGAGGAGAAACAGAATGAAGAAAGACAGGCAGTGTTGAAAGAAGCGAAGAGCAATTCTTTCCTGAAGGCCCTGTGGGCTTACCACATTCTCTTTTCTTTCCTCCCCTCCCCCTTTCCTCCTTCCTCGCAAGGGGCAATATGCTCACGTAAATGGTGCTTCAGGGTTACCCTTAGTGGTTGGCCACTGATTCTTAAGGGGTGACATAGAATCAGAGGTGAGAATCAAGAGATACTCAGTGGCTGAGGGCAGGATAAAAGATTATTTAGGTGCCTCAGTGATTAACTGTCCACTCTAGAAGAATTAATGTTCAAAACTTACTACAAAGTCGATTGTTGCAGTTTTTAGGGCAGTCTCCACAAGGTGGCCCTACCTTATAAGGGGTATTCATTGTTTCTGGATCGTTTCCCCTACACAAGGACACCAAGAGAAAAGTGATCAAACAAGACTCATCTAAAAGGGGTATGCACATATAGCTTAGTTCAGATCTCATCACCCCATTCAGGAGAAAAAAAAAAGATCTATTGGCCCCTTAAGTCCAGTTCCAGAACAAGGTGGAATGGTAGGATTTTGTTGGATCAAGATAGTTCCTTGAAATTGGCAAGGAGGGATCTTTTCCCAATAAACCCCAAACAACGTTACCAAGACAGTAGCCTCACAGCTTTGTTTTCAAGATGGAATCAGAGTTCTTGGCCTTTACTTGGATAGGTGAGTGTCAATTCATAAGTAGTGTGTTTATAAACGAAATAACATTAGCTCCATTCACTTCCTGCATAACAGCTAGGTGAATAAACAAACTCCATATCTGCTGACAAGCCGGGACTCACCAAAGCTTCCCAAGCAAGAAGATAAGCAGAATTAATGGAAATTTGGAGTTAGCCAGCCATCCTGGGTGGCTGGCTATGCTCTTTCTTAACCTGGCCAAATGTTCTTGGAGACCGAGAAGAGGTTGGGAGAGGAAAGGATTGAGTAAGTTTGTGTTGAGTATAAAGGTGGAAGTCATGCTCAGTAGTAAGCCCTTCCTTAGAGAAGTGGGTGCTTTCTATATATGTCTGTTATTAATACTCCTGGAGACCTGGCATCTGAGGAAACAGTTGTAAGTAGGAAATAAAGGTTTTCTCAGGTTCCACCATGCTAACAGTGTCCCCTGCTACCTAGAAGACCTGCTAACAAGACATCCTGAAACCACAACTCTATGCTGTATTGTGGTACCACTCCCCTAAAGATGGTATCCCTGAAATCCCTTTTACCTTTTGGTCTAGCATTAGAATCAGAAAATGATGTCCTATTGGTTGGCGAGGAATTAAGTAGTGGGGTGGAGGGAGAGTGAGGATTTTCTGGACATCATGGAGCAGGGACTAGGAGTTATTTTTCTAGTGGGGAGGGAGTTAAGCAGGGGTAGTAAAGTTGCTGGGAAATTAGAAAACCCTTGCCTATCATCCTTCAATGGAAATTAGGGTATCAGTGTACTATAGTCATGTTCTTTAGCAAAGTCTCTTTGCTAAAGATATTTTGATGAAGATGTTGATTGAGGTGACCGTGTCTACACGGAAGAAGGCTAATGGCAGGATGAAAACACCTACACCTTTGTCTTATTGGTACAAACAATATCTGACTCAGTATCAAGCTAATGATGGCAGAAGTGTGGGTGTTTCCTACTAAGATCTTTTGCACATGTATCATGAAAGGAATGAAAAATGATAGGCTGGTGTTTCAGAGGCAAGGTGATAGATCCCTGAGATTTGACTCCTCCCGAGTGATTCTGGATTGGCCCTGCCACTTGATGATTGCAGTTGTTGCCCAGAGGTGTTATTGACCTGTGCTCTCCCCTCCTCATCCCCATTGCCAGGGTATCTGAACACTGAGGACTGCCTAGAAGTCATCAATCAGGTGACCATACTGACTTCAAGGGTCCCAAGGTGAACCCTGCAGGAGAATGCAAAGTTGGTTAATGTTAGTTTAATCCTCACAGGCTCACAGTCGGGAGTCTGTCTGAAAAAGGATCTTTCTCCTCTCCAAATTATGTTCAAATATTATGCTTTCCCCATGCAGACCCGAAGGGGATGCTGGGATCGAAGGGCTACCTGCTCATACGTACGCATGACAGTACTGACAAATGAAGAGGACCTGAAATGACTTCTCTTTGGGGCAGTTGGCTGCTCCACAGCCAATCTGGTAAGAAGTGGACCAAACCAGCTGAAAGGATAAAAAGAGGAAATTCAATTATAAAGAAATGGGAATGCTACTATTAAGAAAAAATATGGCATCTCCCTCCAGGCGGGGTTTCCCTTAGTGTTATATTTTTCAGCCTTGTTTTCAGGATCCATTGACCAATTGTCCATTAGGAAGTTCTGTAAATTAGTGGCTCTACCTAATTGGTGCCCAGGATCAAAAGAAAGCCAGAAAATAATTTGGACGGAATCAGGTGATCTGAATATTTAATAATCCATGCCTTCAGAGGTTTCCCCAAAAGTCTATATTCCAATGGTTAGTACACTTAAAACTAGACCCAGAAAAACTGGGAAGGCACAAAGTGGGGTCCCTTTAAAGGGCAACTGCACAAGAGTCTAAATTAAGGGGAGGATAGGTGATAATTTGAGGAATAAGTTTTTTTTCACATCTTCTAGAAAGGGAGATGCCATTTAATTCCTTCAACATAACACATGGTCAATAAATGGTAGAGAAGTGGTGAAGGAGCAGAATCAAACCTGTAGGAAAGAAAAGGTATTTAAGAAAAACAGTGCCAGGAGAGCGGAGGAGAAATCCGAAGCTGACCTCCTCATCCCAGATATGAGCCGTGAGGATGGGTCAGAATGGATTCCCGTACTGTCCAGTCTGGCCTCCAACATTCAATCATATTTATTGAGCGCTTACTGTGTGCAGAGCACTGCACTAAGCCACTTGGGAGAGTAGAATGGTGTTTCCCCAGGGTCTTGCTCAGCCTACTGTACCTGAGTGTAATGACTGACCATCGCCCCACGTTTTGTTGCCCCGGTTCCGTACTGGAAGTTTTTGGATTCGTTATACCAGATTTGGATAGCATCTGACCATGACAGAGAGTAGGTTGCAAACAGCAGATTTTCCCCACAGGAATGATCTGTAAGCAAGGAAAGGCCTTGGTTATAACCTGCATCAGCTGGAACCTCATGCCTGAGGACCTGAATTTGTTTTCCTAAACTTTCTGGTTCCCACCAATAGTATTCTCAAAGGAAGCTCTCTGTATTTATTGAATGCTTACTATGTGCAAAGCACTGTACTAAGTGCTTGCGAGATCACAGAACAAGAGTTGGTAGGCAAATTTCCTACCCAGAATGGGCTTACAGCTAGAGGGGCAGGCAGACATTAATATGAAAAATTAAATTACAGATATGTACATAAGTGCTGTGGGGCTGAGCGTGAGGTGAATTTCAAGTGTCCAAAGTACCATGCATCTCAATGAGTAGGCATTCAATAAGTTCCAACTATGGCAGTAAATTATATCAATCACTGTATTAAACTCTTGGGAGACAACATTGAAGGTGATTTGGTAGACATGGTTTCCTCCCCTCAAGGAGCTTACAATTTAATGGGGGAGACAGTAAAATAAATTCTAGACAGGGGAAATAGTAGAGATTAAGGATATGTATATAAGTGCTGTGGGACTGGGGTGAATAACCAAGGGCTTAAGGGTTTCAGACAAAGGGCAGAAGAACACAAAAGGGAGGGCAAATAATGTGAGGAAATGAAGGCTTTGAGGAGTTGTGATTTTAGTTGGACTTTGAAGGTGGGGAGAGTGGAGGTCTGTCAGATATGAAAGGGGAGGGAATTCTAGGTCAGAGGGAGGGTGTGGGCAAGGGGTTGGAAGCAAGACCGATGAGAATGTGGTATGGTGAGTAGATTGGTGTTATGGGAGAGAAATGTGCAGACTGGGTTATGGTAGAAGATGAGCAAGGCTACATAAGAGCCTAAACGTAACATTATTATTATTATTATTGCCAAGGATTCCAAGGATTGCCTCTGCCCACACTGGCCTGCACTTAGATCCTCCCCTGCTCCACAGACAGTGCCTTCTGCCTAACAGATAATTCAGGAGTGGGTCTAGGGACAGTGATCCTCCATTTTTCTCAGTAAAATTACTCAGGGTGTGTTCTCCGTTAGACTAGAGGCAACGAGACAATTAGCTAGAAATATGGGAACACCGGAAGAGCAGGCACGAGGGCAGCGGTAGGGAAAACAGAAGGAAGTGCTTATAGAAGGTATATCCTAAATGCACTAGAAATTTATTTAATTCATTCAATCGTGTTTATTGAGCGCTTACTGTCTGCCGAGCAGTGTACTAAGAGCTTGGGAGAGTACAATATAACAATAAATAGACACATTCCTTGCCCACAACCAGCTCACAGTCTAGAAATCTAGTGTCTGGGAAGCTGCATGGATAAAGCACGGGCCTGGGAGCCAGAGAACCTGGGTTCTTATCCTGGCTCCACCACTCGCCTGATGTGTGACCTTAGGCAAGTCAGTTAATTTTTCTATGCCTCCGTTTCCTCAACTGCAAATTGGGGATTCAATACCTTTTCTCCCTCCTACTTAGACTGTGAGCTCGACTTGGAACAGGGACTATATCTAATCTAATTAGCTTGTATCTATATGAGAACTTGGAACAATGCTTGACACAAAGTAAGTGCTTAAGAAATAGCATTAAAAACCCTTCATGATACTGTTCACTGCATGAATTTATAATAATTGTGGTATTCATTAAGCGCTTACTGTATCATGGCCAATTACAGTTTTTGAACCACGTGGAGATCGCAGTCTAAGGGAGGATAAGAGCAGGATTTTAGTCCCCATTTTACAGATGAAGAAACTGAGGCACAGAGAAATTACTTGACTTGCCCAATGTCCTATGGAAGGCAAGTGGTGGAGGTGGAATTAGAACCCAGGTCTCCTGACTCCCAGGCCAGTGTTTTTTCCACTAAACCCGGCTGGTTCTTTATTTATTATTCATTTATTCTTCAGTTAAGTCTGATCTGCCTGTTTCCATCTGTTGACCTTATGGCCTCATAATATACTGTAATTTTGGACAAATAAATGGAGCATGATATGAAGTAGGTGAATTACAGTTCTTTATCCAAATCTACACTTCTGGATTATTTCCTCTGGAGATCAGGAGAGATGATATCCAGAGGAAAATAAAACTAACATTTAGCTGGGGATAAATATCAGCTGTATTTCTTCTCTCACTCCCTATTCATCTGCTTCCTCTGAGGCTTGTGGTGAGCCATGTCCACGCACCTTTAATCTGCCTTCCAGGTTGAGGGCTGTGTTGCACCTCACACTTTTCAGCCCAGTATCTGGCGTTTTGGGCAGCTTCTTCATTCCACTCCTATAAATTGAAAAGTAAGAATATTCATCCATCACAGAGTTAACTTGAGGGCCAATTAAACAGTCTCTTGCTCAGTAGATTTTATTTCCTTTATTGTTGGTTAAAGACCAATCTCCCTGAGGTATTAAGTTGAAAGTTGAAAAGAGAAGGATCCTATCCCACCACCTCATCTGTAAGTGAGACTCTCTATGGGTCACATATTAAGCCCATCAAATGAGCAGACAGAACCCCCAAAGCCTAGGCTGTTCTACTCAGATTAGGATTTATGATTACTATAAATGTGAGGCTCCAAGCTATTTCCTATGGCTACATGGCACTCTTCCCACCACTCTTAATTTGTAGGTGAGGGTCAGCTATAATTCAAATAGATTCCAATAGGAATGGGTGTATATGGATATATACATGGGTATATTGACGACCAGACTATATTAATAACAGTAATAATGGCATTTGCTACCATCTCACATAGATAGGTGGACATCACTAGAAATTTCTAAAATTTCCCAACTGTTCACTCTTCAGGAACCCTCCCAAAGGGAAAGCAATTTTCCTCAAGCTGCCAGTCATTTCAGGAGTGGGATTGGAAAATGAGGACGGGACTAGGAAATTCAGGAAAACCCCAGAGCCCAAAAGGGACCTGGATTTAGAAAAATGCAGTCTTGTGTTTTTCAGCTATTGTTAAGTTGAAATACTAAGCAATTACTGGGTTATCTGTCAGTAACCAAAGATATTTTCTGAGGTAGCTGAGTGTGATGAATTTGCTAATTGGAAGAAATGTGTTGTAGTGGAGAGGGGGATCTGGGCATTTAGCATTTGCTTCCATCGTCAGCATCTGGTCGGTGTAATGAAAGACTGGTGAGCTGACCCCCTAATACCTCTTGAGTTTTTCAGAGGGACTAATTGAATTGTACTTTCCAAGCGTGTAGTACAGTGCTCTGCACCCAGTAAGCGCTGAATGAATGAATGAATGAATGAATGAATGAATGAAAAATTCTAAGAGTCAAGGAATGGTGGTAGAAATCACTCCGGACACTTTGGGGGTAAACCACAATGTACCTCTGAGAGTGTCTCCGCTGCAATGACTTTAAGAAATTGCAAATAGAAACGTGGTGTTAAATCTGGGAGTCCGCCCCCCAAAAGTGACCCTGATTCAAATTGTATAAAAAACATTTTTAAAAAGCTTCGTGCCCTGTACAGACATAGGCATGGATTCCATTTTCCTTGAATTAGAAAGAAAAATGTTCGATGCCTTGTGCACATGTTGCCATCTTGTGACTAAGTCAGTGAATGTCTGTTTTGGTTGTCGGCATCCCATTGAGCCCTTGAAGCTCTCCTGCTGTATTAGTCGATCAATCAGTGGTATTTATTGAACACTTACTGTGTGCAGAGCACTGTACTATGCACTAGGGAAACTACAGTACAGTTGGTAGAAATGTTCACTGCTCACAAGGATCTTACACTCTAGAGGGAATGAAGAGGGAGACAAATTGAGGGAGGATGGGTTTAAAAGTTTGTGTTTATGGGTGATATAGGGGGTGATTTAGGGATTGGAAGGATGGAAGGAAATCCTCAGAGTGGATGCAAGGTGAAAAATGTTGATAACTGCTTCTTTTGAAAATTATCACTATTCAAAGATCTCCATGTGGCATCACTTGCCTTGCCTAATCCCTGTTGCCCCATAATAACGGCATTTGTTAAGCACTTCCTGGGGCCAAAAACTGTTCTAAGTGCTGGAGTAATTACAAGTTAATTAGTTTGGACATAGTCCTCGTCCCACATGGGGAGTACTATCTAAGAGAAAGAACGGGCATTGAATCCCCATTTTGCAGATGAGGAAACTAAAGCACAAAGAACAGCGTGGCTCAGTGGAAAGAGCACGGGCTTTGGAGTCAGAGGTCATGAGTTCAAATCCCCCTCTGCCACTTGTCAGATGTGTGACTGTGGGCAAGTCACTTAACTTCTCTGTGCCTCAGTTCCCTCATCTGTAAAATGGGGATGAAGACTGTGAGCCCCACGTGGGACAACCTGATTCCCCTGTGTCTACCCCAGTGCTTAGAACAGTGCTCTGCACATAGTAAGCGCTTAACAAATACCAACATTATTATTAAGTATCACAGTCGTATGGCCGGCAAGTGGCACGGGTAGGATTAGAACCCAGATCCTCTGACTCCCAGGCCCGTGTTCTTTTCACTAGGCCATACTCCTTCCATCAAAGATTCCCACCATTCATTTGTTGCTGAACTGTACTTTCCAAATGCTTAGTACAGTGCTCTGCACACAGTAAGCGCTCAATAAATATGATTGAATGAATGAATTTATCACTCCATCCCCAACACTTATGTATAGACAGATCTATGCCTTTGTGAATATATTTCATATTTTCTGTGAATTGCCCCTCATCCACATGTTTAAAATTCTTCAACAGTAGGGCTCTTTACTTTGTAATTCCGCTCAGCACCTGGTACAGTTGTTGGACAAAGGTGAGCTAAATATTAGTACAGCTGTTACTGCTATTCCTGCTGCTTTCACTAATGAAGAACATAATGACAAATACTAAAGGGCAGCTTTTTAAGGGAATCTCTTACCATTTTCAGCATGTTTTTAGCTGGTGGCTCCACAAGTCTCCTGAGGGTATTGTGCTTGTTCACAATCTCCTGCTGGACCCTGGTAGCTACAGTGGAAATGGCTTCATATGGGACTCTAGGTGGGCCAACCTGTTACAGTGAAATAACTCTGTGAATCTTAGCTTTGCATTGCTTGGTTCTGGAGTCCTGTTATCACCCAAACCTTTCCCAAAAATTTTCAGTGAAAGTAAATCTCCTCTAGCATTCAGGATCTCCTTTCTTACACAGACCCACTCATTATTATTATTTTTGTTATTATTATTATTATCACTGTTAGCCATGATAATAATAGTGGTATTTGTTAAGCACTTACTATGTGCCAAGCACTGGGGTAGATACAATAATAATAATAATGGTATTTGTTAAATGTTTACTGCATGCCAAGCACTGTTCTAAATACTGGGGTAGATACAGGTAATCAGGTTGTCCCACGTGAGGATCACAGCCTTAAACTCCATTTTACAGATGACGTAACTGAGGCTCAGATAAATTAAGTGGCTTTCCCAAAGTCACATAGCTGACAAGTGGCAGAGCCGGGATTAGAACTCACAACCTCTGACTCCCAAGCCCATGCTCTTTCCACTAAGCCATGCTGCTTCTACAAGATACAAGACATGAGATAATCAGATCCCACCTGAGGCTCACAATCTAAGAAAGAACAGATGAGGGAACTGAGGCACAGAGGAGGTAAGTGACAGAGTTGGGATTAAAACATAGGTCCTCTGACTCCCAGGCCTCTAGTCCATGCTGCTTCCCAATTACTCAACAGATTAAGTGAGAAGTGCACTCTCTCTATGCCCTTCCCTCTACAGCAGGGTTTCTCAGAGAACATTGTGGGCTGAAGAGGCAAAGCAGAGTTCCTGAGAAACTTGCTGGGTGAAGAGCAGGGCTGGCTTCAGATGGTAAGAGAGCAAGACAGCGGCCTCCAAGTGCTCTGCCAGAGGGGCAGTTGCAGGATGGCTGTGGACAACGATCAAAAATTGGAAAGCCCTGGTCCTTAGAAGAAATTTCCCAAGAACCTCCTTTAAATATAAGACCTCAGAAAGCTGCAATCTCCTTTTTCTTCCTCCTCACACCCACCTCAGGATCATGGGGTAGCTCACTACTTGCCTTTTGCTTTATATCCCTTTGGTGACTGCCACTTTTCAAAATTAGCTTCCTCAATTCCCTGAAGTCCCCACCCTTGTCATCTGTCTGCCCAATCCCCATCACCTTCCCATCTCCTGCCCAACAGTTTGGACTAAAATGGAGGAGGAGGAAAATTAAGACAGACAAGCTAGGGGGAAGAGACATGTAGTAGAGAGTGATAGGAAGAGGTATATGACTACCCTGTCCATCCCCATACTCTTCCTCCACCAGTGCCACCTTTAAATAGCTCAGAGCTCTGTAACTTGAAATGATGGGGTTCCTTTTTTTATGGCCTGAAGTAGTGATGGAAAAATTGCTGGCCTGTACAAACCAGGCTCTTCATTTAAAGTGAAAGGGCAGCAGCATTAATGGCAGCCATGATGTCTGCATGAAAGTCCTCAAGTGGCCTTGTAAAGAAAATGAGATAATTTACCAGTTTTAGATTGCTGTTATTTTTAAACAGCTCAACCTTCAACCCAGTAGACATGAAAGTAGTCAGTTGACTATGTGAATGACTGCAAGCCTGCTTTGAAGGGCATCGTGGTTTCTCTTGTTTCAGTAATTTGCAGATGAGGGAATCTACATTTTCCCAGCTGCTGTTGAATCCTGCATATAACTCTAATAACATTTAGATTAATGGCCTGTCTTGCCCAATTTCCCACAAGACTTTTAGCAGTGATTAACAGCAGAGCCATTGGAAGGGATATAATCTTGAAAGAGAATGGGAAAAGGTTTTGGTCAAGAAGCCTGTCTACAGTGGGACTAAGTGTGCCAACTCAGCATGTACTGGAGTGGTGTCAGTACAGAGGCCTCAGGATCTCCAGGATTCATGTCCTCAGAATCAGAGCCCCCGGGGCCTTTAATCCCACCCTACTTTCCCACGTTCCTGTATAAGAGTCATTGAATGCTGCTTTCATTCAGATTTTCAGCCTGGGCTGATTACTGTGCCTCATCAATAGGCCCCGTTTTATGGTTGTGACTGTTTTGGAATAACAACAACAATAATAACTTGGAATTTAAGTGTTTACTACATTTTGAGCTCTAAACTAAGCACCAGGGCAAATACGAGATAAACAGATGGGAAACTTGCTAAACACTATTGATACCCAGTCTACCCAGTATAATTTGATTAATCATTGTGTGTGTTTGTCCTGAAATATCAGGGTTTTGTAGTTGGGTAAAAATTTGGTCTGGATCGTGTAAAGCTCAGCACATACCCCTAGAATGGAGATAGGCAGGATAGCAGCCACAGTCAAACAGATGATGAGTTTTCTCATTGTCATCTCTGAAAAAGAAGTGGATATCACACACTGGCTCTTCTCACAAGGCATCAGAGCACCTTGACCCTTGGAAGAGAGCAGGAACCAAATTAATGACTGAACAGAAGTTAGGATAACCACCTTCTAGGATTTCCATTTGTTCTGAGGAACAGACAGTGCTCAGACACCAAGCCACAGGATCAAGTCCCAAAAACCTCAGTCCCAACAACCTTGTTTTGGTGGACGTGGTGGATGAGACTGGCCCAAATATTATGGAATCAATAATAATAATAATGTTGGTATTTGTTAAGCGCTTATTATGTGCAGAGCACTGTTCTAAGCACTGGGATAGATACAGGGTAATCAGGTTGTCCCTCGTGAGGCTCACAGTCTTAATCCCCATTTTACAGATGAGGTAACTGAGGCACAGAGAAATTAACTGACTTGCCCACAGTCACACAAGTGGCAGAGCCGGGATCCCTGAAATGAGATTGAGATGAGGGCTGAATTTTAAGGGCATAAAATGATTTTGTTGGCATCCCTTTTTCCCCTTTCTGTAATCCATTTTAATATCTGTTTCCCCCGGTAGACCATAACCCGCTGCGTGCAGGGATCACGTCTGCAAACTCTTGTGTTGTATTTTCCCAACAGTACTCCATGCAGAGTAAATGATAACTCAATCAATCAATGATATTTACTGAGCACTCAATACGCCCTCCCTCTTCACATCCGCCAGACGATCACTCACCTCACCTTCCAAATCTTATTAAAACCACATCTCCTCCAAGAGGCCTTGCCTGAATAAACCTTCATTTCCTCTTCTCCAACTCCCTTCTGCATAACCCTTGTGCTTAATTTGCATCCTTCCCTCAGCCCCACAGCATTTGCATACATATCTGAAATTTATTCATTGACATGAATGTCGATCTCCCCCTCTAGACTGTAAGCTCGTTGTGGACCAAATCTCTTGTATTATACTCTGCCAAGTTCTTAATACAGTGCTCTGCACACAGTAAGCACCACCTGGGGTAGGGACAGAGGGAAGTCGGTAGATGACAGTAGCTAGAGAAGCAGCATGGCTCAGTGGAAAAAGCACGGGCTTAAGAGTCAGAGGTCGTGGGTTCTAATCCATGCTCCGCCACTTGTCAGCTGTGTCACCTTGGGCAAGTCACTTAACTTCTGGGTGCCTCAGTTACCTCATCTGTAAAATGGGGATTAAGATTGTGAGCCTCACATGGGACAACCTGATTACCCTGTATCTACCCCAATGCTTAGAAGAGTGTTCAGCACATAGTAAGTGCTTAACAAATACCAAAATTATTATTATTATTAGAATATGGAGTGAGTGGAAGAGGTGGATGATATGGGCTTCCAAAGAAGGGAAAGAAAAGGATGGAGGAGGTAGAATGGTGCGAAAACAGCAATGGGGGTGATAAGGGAGCTAACATCTCTCTTGGTGGTTGGGCCTCGCAGTTTGATGAGAGATATGAGTTTTCATATGATTCTTTTCACGCAGCCCTGCTCTGTCTTTTTCTGAGGACAGGTGGTGGTACACCTGACTTTTAGGTCTTGGACCATCTGTCCAATGTGACTTTTTGCTCCTAATTCTAGAGATGGTCCAGAATCGAGTGTCCTCTTTCCTGCCTACTGTGGGGCAGATTGGAGGCCAAACTGGGTTGCATTGGCCCAGCATCTCTGAGAGGCTTCTCCTGTGTTCTCTGTGACAACCTGATTCTCCTGTGTCTACCCCAGCGCTTAGAACAGTGCTCTGCACATAGTAAGTGCTTAACCAATACCAACATTATTATTATTATTATTATCTTCCTTCACCATCAAAGGACAGGCAGCCAGAATGAATCCCTCCCTGTCCTTTAGGCTCTTATCTCATCTCCTGGCCTTGCCTCCTCCATCTGCTTCCTGACTTGGTTTTGGTTCACCTCTAGCAAGGACTCAAGGTGAGAGTCTGTTCTATGTGTCTGATTGAGTAACTGGCAGATGCCAGGAATGATGGCAGCAGGGTGGTTCTAGGAGCCAGTCAGTGTTTCACGCTACCTGAGCAAACCTCGTATCTTCCCCCCATGATATCAATGCACAGATAGATCAAATATTAGACTTTGGAAGCTTGGCCACAGGGCTCCATAGCTGTGATCACAGTATGCTGTTGTGCTATTAAACTACCAAGCCGAGAAATTTATTTTAAGGGAAATAGCGTGGCTTAGTGGAAAGAGCACAGTCACAGGAGTCAGAGGACCTGGGTTCTAATACTGGCTCTGCCACTTACCTGCTCAGTCACCTTGGACAAGTCACTTCACTCCTCGCTGTCTATTTTCTCATCTCTAAAATGGGGATACAAAATCTGTTTTTGCACCCCATGGGGGCCAGGGACTGTGTCTGATCTGCAGACACTGTATCTGCACCAGTACCTAGTACAGTGCTTAGCACATATTAAGTGCTTAACAAATACTATTATTATAATTAATGCAGCTTAGGAAGTCAGGTAGTCAGTCAATCATATTTATGAGTGCTTACCGTCTGCAGAACAATGTACTAAGTGCTTGGGAGAGTACACTATGAGAATCTAACAGACACACTCCCTGCCCACGAGTTTACAGTCAGCAAAAACAAATGTCAGCAAAGAACTCACTCCCTAGAACCACCTTCCAAGCTCCAGATCCTGTGCTTGCATCCTTCCTCTTAGAAGCTACCTTAAAGGAAGCCCAAATTTTAATTCCCCTGCCAGTCTTTAGAAATGCCTTCGTGGAATAATGTGATTTGTTTTCCTAGCTAAGGGTGCCATCTAGTGAGGAAGGTGTGCAACTTTTAAAGTTTAGTTTCTGGACATTTTATGGGAACAGCGCCTGTGGAACTCGCAAAGAAACCTTCATTTTAAAATCTTTTTATTATTTTTCAGGGCCGAGGCTGCTTTTTCTGTGGCTTATTTCTCCTCACTAGCACCTTCCAAAGAATGATATTAGGGTGATAATAGTACCAACTCATCCTTTGATTGTGGAAGTAGAAACAGTGCTTGCTAGTGAATGATTAAAATATAGCAGTAGAAACATCAGTAGCATTCATGGAGTGCCCACTTTTTATGGTATTTGTTAAGTAATAATGATAATAATGATGGCATTTGTTAAGTGCTTAATATGTGCCAAGCACTGTTTTAAGCACTGGGCACTGTTCTAAGCGCAGGATAATGATGGTATTTGTTAAGCACTTACTATGTTCCAAGCACTGTTTTAAGTGCTGGGGTAGATACAGGGCTATCAGGTAGCCCCACATGGGGCTCTCCAGTCTCAATCCCCATTTTACAGATGAGGTAACTGAGGCACAGAGAAGTGAAGTGACTTGCCCAAAGTCACAGAGCTGACAAGTGGCAGAGCCAGGATTAGAACCCACAACCTCTGACTCCCAAGCCTGTGCTCTTGCCACTTAGCCACACTGCTTCTCTTAATGTGTGCCGGGAACTGTACTAAGAAGTGCTGGGGTAGGTATAAGCTAATCAGGTTGGACCCAATCCCTGTCCCACATGGGGTTCACAGTCTTAAACCCCACTAGATAGATGACGTAACTGAGGCACAGACCAGTGATTTGCCCAAGGTCAAGAGCAGAGAAGTGATGGAGTTGGGATTAGAACCCAAGTCCTTCTGACTCTGACTTATGCCCTATCCACTATCAAACAGAAACTCCTTACCATCGGCATTAAAGCACTCAATCATCTTGCCCCCTCCTGCCTCACCTCACTACTTTCCTGCTACAATCCAGGCTGCACACTTTGCTCCTCTGATGCCAACTTTCTCAATGTACCTCAATCTCATCTATCTCACCAACGACCTCTCACCCACATCCTGCCTCTGCCTCTGCCCTCTCTCCTCAAATCCAAAAGACAATTACTCCCCTACTGCTTCAAAGCCTTACTGAAGGCACATCTCCTCCAAGAGGCCATCTAACTAATCCTGCCTTTCCTCTTCTCCCACTCCCTTCTGCATTGCCTTGACTTACTTCCTTTATTCATCCCCACAGCACTTAGGTACATATCTGTAATTTTATTTATTTATATGTTTGTCTCTCCCTCTAGACTGTATGTTTGTTATGGGCAGAGAATGTGTCTATTATATTGTACTCTCCCAAGCACTTAGTACAGAACTCTACACAGAGTGCTCAGTACATAAGGTTGACTGACTGACTAGGCCTTTCATTGTGGTGTGAACAGCTAGGTGTTTGGAAAGTACAGAATCATGATATGACACAGCTCTTGCCTTTAAGAAGCTTACAATTTAACAGAAGAGACAAACACAAAAATGATTATAACTACAATGATCAAAATAAATAATTGAGTACACATCCGAGGAAGGGATAGATAAGTTCGTAAGTGCTAGAGTTAGCAAAAGGGATGATGTAGCTCATGGTGCTGGGAAATAAATAGAGGAAAGCTGGTTGGAGGGGATTTTAGGAGGGTTTTGAGAATGGGGAGGGTTGTGGTCTGTCAGATGTACAGAAAGAGGGCATATTTATCTTCTCAGGGTGGGATACAAAGAAAACAGATCACCGTAGGATACCCAAACAGCGGCTGTTGGTGAGAGGAAGTGTGAATGTGAGTGGGTGTGGAAAGCCATAAACAAGGAGGACAGAAGAAGAAGCGCCTCAAAGTATAAAAAGAGTCTCAGGCAATGTGGCATATCTCCTGGAAGCTGAGAGACAATAACAAAAGCAAACAGGCCAGCAATAGCTGTATAGTAGCTTTTGAATGTGTGTGACTTGTGGGTAGGGAACAAGTCAACCAATTCTGGGTTTTTTTATGGTATTTGAGTGCTTACTCTCTGTCAAACTCTGATCTAAGTGCTTGTGTAGATATGAGTTAACCAGGTCAGACAAAATCCTGCCCCATATAGGGCTCATATTCTAAGTAGAAGGGAGAACAGGATTTGAATCACCATTTTACAGATGAGGAAACTGAGGCACAGAGAAGTGAAATGACTTGCCCAAGCAAATGGCAGAACTGGGATTAGAACCCAGGTCCTCTGACTCCCAGGCCTGTGCTCTTTACACTAGACCACGCTGCTTCCCAGTTTCTAATACAAAACACATTGAAATGCAGCCGGAAGACATTGCTTAGCAGAAACTCATTGCATCATGTCCAAATCATGGCCATATATTGGCTTTTTCCCTCCAGTTTCTATCTAGCGCTGCTCTAGGCTATTGATACAGAGAAACCATTAAGCCACAGCGCAGCTCAGTGGAAAGAGCACGGGTTTGGGAGTCAGAGGTCATGGGTTCTAATCCCGGCTCCACCACTTGTCAACCGTGTGACTTTGGGCAAGTCACTTAACTTCTCTGTGCCTCTGTTACCTCATCTGTAAAATGGGGATTGAAACTGAGCCCCACGTGGATCAACCTGATTACCTTGTATCTACCCCAGTGCTTAGAACAGTGCTTGGCATATGTAAGTGCTTAAAAGCCATTACTCATATTATACAGGATGTATGAAGGGACCGCAAGAATCAGAAGCTAGGGATGTGACTTTGTGATTGAATACAGAAGTGCACTGGGAAAACAAGCTACAGGAGAACACCAAGGACCTCCCTGCCTCCTGTCTCTCCCCACTCTCATCCATACTTCACTCTGCTGCCCAGATCATTTTTTCTACAAAGACATTCAGGCCATGTTTCCCCACTCCTCAAGGAACTGCAGTGGTTGCCCATCCACCTCTGCATCAAACAGAAACTCCTCACCATTGGCTTTAAAGCACTCAATCACTTTGCCCCCTCCTTCCTCTCCTCACTACTCTCTTGCTTCTCTCCTCCAAGCTTGCGCACTTTGCTCCTCTAATGCTAACCTTCTCACCCTACTTTGATCTCATCTATCTTGCTGCCCATTTCTCACCCACGTCCTGCCTCTGGCCTGGAACACCCTCCCTCCTCATATCCAGCAGACAATTACTCTCCCCCTTCTTCAAAGCCCTATTGAAGAAACATCTCCTCCAAGAAGCTTTCCCTGACTAAGCCCTCCTTTCCTCTTCTCACACTCTCTTCTGCATCACCCTGACTTGCTCCCTTTATTCATCCCCCTTCCCAGCCACACAGCACTTATGTATATATCTGTAATTCATTCATTTATAATAATGATAATTATTACAGTATGTGTCAAGCTCTGTGTGTTCTAAGAGCTGATCCATCCAAATCAGGTCGGATGGTCCCTGTCCCACCTGGAGCTCACAGTTTTAATCACCATTTTACAGATGAGTGAACAGAGGCTCAGAGAAGTGAAGTGACTTGCCCAAGGTCACACTGCAGTCAAATGGCCAAGCAAGGATTAGAACCCATGACCTTCCAATTCCCAGGCCTGGGCTCCAGCCACTATGCCACACTTTCTTCAATACAGACATTGTTACTGTCTTTCTCCACCTCTAGACTGTAAGCTTGCTGTAGACAGGAAATGTGTCTGTTGTTGTATTGTTCTCTCCCAAGTGCTTAGTACAGTGCTCTGCACACAGCATTCAGTAAATATGATTGACTGACTGTTGGTAAAAACTAGCCTGGGGCTTGGTCCCCAAGCCACAGTGCCTCTAGTCGTGACAGACAAGTCCTGCAGAATGAAGAATGGCACTTTCCCTTTAAAAATCTCTTCTGTAGAGAGGTAGAAAAAGCTGACACTCTTTCCTCTCCTTGCCTTCCCCCTACCTGATTCTCTGGTTCTACTCCTGTAAAGTTTTGTTGGCACTGAAACTAGTGTTTGTATTTCATAGATTATAATGCTCAAGGAGTGTTAGGTCCCTATTTAATACAGAGGAAGTACAGTCAAGTGACATTTGAGGGTTGGAACCACAATGAAATGCAACTGTGAAAGTGTATGTGTGTGTGTTTGTGTGCATAGGTATGTATGTACAAGTATGAGTAGTTGGAATTAAGTATAGCTGGTGAATGGCTAGAAATTAACTGCAAAGGCTTTCCATCATTCTTCAGAATGATATGCACGGATGTTGAAATATTCAGTGGCCAGTGCTGTTAAGTAAACTCTAACCTATTTGCAGAGCATTTCACAATCAATCCATTTTCCTTGTCATTCTTCCTTCTAGCCCAACTGAACTGGTTAGAATTGATACTAGTTAGAAGAGAAACTAATGTGTGACAGATCTGACTAGGTCTCCCTAGGGCAGGACAAGCTTAGTGGGAGACCATAAACCATGCCGTTACTGAATCAGACCATGGTCTCTTGATGGCCCAGGATTCTGTCTCCTGGGGATGGCAGGGTTTGGTCCTGGGTCACGAAGGCTGCAAGTGTAAAAAAAAAAAAAAAAAACAAGTCCAGAGAATGACCAATCCTGATTACTACTGAGAGAAGCAGTGTGGCTCAGTGGAAAGAGCACGGGCTTTGGAGTCAGAGATCATGAGTTCGAATCCCGGCTCGGCCACTTGCCAGCTGTGTGACTGTGGGCGAGTCACTTCACTTCTCGGTGCCTCAGTTACCTCATCTGTAAAATGGGGATGAAGACTGTGAGCCCCACGTGGGACAACCTGATTCCCCTCTGTCTACCCCAGCGCTTAGAACAGTGCTTGGCACATAGTAAGCGCTTAACAAATACCGACATTATTATTATTATTACTGAATCCCTGTGACTTCTTGGGAAATTCTCTTAACTTTGTACTTCTAAGTACAACTAAGAACTAAGTGTTGAGGTAGACGAATCAATCCACTGTATTTATTCCAGTACTTAGAATAGTGCTTGAGGTACGTAGTAATTGGTTAACAAATACCATAATTATTATTTTTATTCTTATTATTGAGCACTTACTATGTGTAGAGCACTGTACTAGGCACGTGGGAGAGTGTGGTACAATAGAGTGGGTAGACATGTTCCCTGCCCATAAAGAACTTACAGTCTACATACAAAATAACCAGATTGGAGACAGTCCCTGGCCCACATGGGACTCACACTCCAAGTGGGAGGGAGAATAGGTATTGAATTGTCATTTTGCAGGTGAGAAAACGGATGCATAGAGAAGTTAAGTGGCTAGTCTGAGGTCACACAGAGGGAACTGCGAAAGGCAGAATTAGAATCCAGGTCCTCTGCCTCCCAGGTCTATGCTCTTTCCACTAGTCCATGCTGTTTCCCATAACATGGTACCAAGCAATCAATCAATCTTATTTATTGATCAGAGTTCTGACTGTGTTAAGAGCACTTTACTAAGTACTTGGGGAAGTACAATACAGAAGAGTTGGTTAACACATTCCCTGTCTACAAGGAGTTTACAGATTAGAGGTGGGAGGCAGACATTAAAATAAATTATGGATATGGACGGAAGTGCTGTGGGATTAAGTGTGGAGTGAATATTGAGTAAATATCCATGTGCAGGGGTGAAGGGATATCGATTTTAACTTGCATCTCTATAAAACGTTTCCTCCAAAGAGCCAGAAACCCAGACCATCTTGCCCAGTTATTACTTCTCCAAGCTCCCACCATCCCTGGGAGGTAGCGAAAATGTGGGAAGGTCCCTCCACCACTCCTGATTTCAGGAAGCTAATTGTCTGCCCAATGTCACCCAGTAAGTCTGGGGGCATCCAGGGATTGTGCCACCAGATCTTTCTCTGTATGGTGGCTGGGGGGGACCTAAAAATAATAGTAATGATAATAATAATAACCATGGGATTTGTTAAGTGGTTATCTTCCAAGCACTGCATGAAGGACTAAGATAAACAGTTTGAACACAGTCCTTGTTTCACATTAAACTTTCAGTATCCCCCAAGAGGGCACTGCAGCTCCCCCTCCCATGTCCCTGAGTCTCCCACCACCCCCTGGGCCCCAATGACTCAATACCACAGGTGAAAGAGGGGAACGGGCAGAAACAGGCTGGAGCTGAGGGCAGGGGAGAGACATGGAATTGTTCTTCATCAAATCCCATAACACCCAAGAGCTCCTCCTGGTACTTGCATAATTATTTATACTTTCTTTAAACAACATTTGTGTCTGTATGCATAATCAATTGTGCATTCTGCTGTTCAGGTTCTGATTACTCAGTATGTAAACATTTCTGTCTCTTCCATTAGAGTACCCTAATGTGTCTCATGCATTTGTTTTACTTTCCCAAAAGTTCAGACAATGGATTCCCCCCAGTGGGTGCTCAATAAATAGTATTACTATTACTACTCTTGCCACTACACAAGAAGCTGTGACACTAGTAACTATCAATAGGTTCAGGAAGGGTTTGGATGATATGTCATTAAAAGAAACAGTTGGGGATATTCACTGGCCCCTCCATAACTGTGAGGATGGCTCTCAAGTAAGGAAACCATCACATTGTTCCTTTGGTTTTCCTATAATGCCACTGTTGGAGATAGAATCCATAGCTGGAAGAACATAGGAGGGCATTATTTACTGTCTTATGCTCCAAATCACATTGGGATGTTGAGGTCAAAATAATAATAATAATGTGGTATTTGTTAAGTGCTTACTATGTGCCAAGCACTGTTCTAAGTGCTGGGGTAGATACAAGGTAATCAGGTTGTGCCACATAGGGCTCACAGTCATCATCCCGATTTTACAGATGAGGTAACTGAGGCACAGAGATGTTAAGTGACTTGCCCAAGGTCACACAGCTGACTAGCTGTGGAGCTGGGATTAGAACCCACGACCTCTAACTCCCAAGTCTGGGCTCTTTCCACTGAGCCACACTCCTTCTCATCAGATATGAAAGGATTTTGAGTTCTCAGGAAGAAAGTTTCTATATCTTTTAGTGCACAGGTAATTTTATCCTCGGGTTTGTTACTTCAAAATTATGAGAGCCAATCCAAACACACTATCCAATACAGAAATCCTTAAGCAATCTATTTACAGATCAGAGGACCATGTCCAAACCCATCAGGTCCTATTGGCTCATTGCCATTTATTTTAAAATGAAGCGAGTCTTGGATCAAGAGCACAGTGAGGAAACTGATGTGTCAGGTGGGGAAACGGTTTGTCCCAGGTCAAATAATTAAACTGATTTTCCAACCAGTAGCAAGTACGTGTATGCATAGGAGAAGAGAAGGTAAAAGAGGAGGGGAGGGCTGGATCCGGTACATGTGGGCTTGTTTAGGGGGTTAGAGAGTTGCCATCAGAGAGGGGTCCTGTGCCAGAGCCAGCCTGCTGAAAGGAGCTCTCACCCCAGAGAACATACAAGTACCCCTAAAAGGGCTTGGATCAGTAGTCCAGAAACACCAGGGTTTGGGCCTCAAGGGGAGCCATCTCGGCCTGCAAGTTGCTTCCTCTTTTTCCTGGGAACCAGACATGTAGCTACAATGTCCGACTCCAGGTTTAACTATTTTTCTAGTCAATCCGTAATATTTACTGAGCATTTACTTTCTACAGTGTCCCACTCTGCCCTATCACTGTTGTGGAGGGGAAAATCCAGGTGAATGAGTAAACAGCTTTGCCTGGATTGGAACCCAAGTCTCCCAAGCTCTGTCCAGCTCTGGAATGCCACCCATTTCTCCACTCAGCCTTGGCACTGCTTGAGGGGTTTGTGAACAAGGGGGTTCCCTAGCTCAATTCCACCCTTCCTGGATGTCCCCATCCCCAAAAGAGATTTAGTTCAGGCCATCTCACTTTTGAAATTAATTACTTCTGGCTGAAAGGATTGTTTGGACTTATGAGGAAACTTTCTCAAAAAATTACATTTACATTTTAATGTTTTATTTTTTAGTTTGTTTTTTGAAGGTTTGTTAGACAATAATTCATTCCTTCAATCATATCATTTACAGAGTGTTTACTATGTGCAAAGCACTGTAGTACTAAGCAGTTAATAATGCATAGTAGATGTGTTTGTTTTTCCCAGCTGTCCTTAAGGAAAAACAAGCACATCTACTATACATTATTTTCTATTAAACTTGACAGTACATTCCATGAGTTGGAGTTCTTTGCCTCAGATCATATATCATTTTTATCTTTTAATCAAAAAGAGCTTCTGTACAGCTATGGGGAAGTGTCTACCAGTCAGAGAACTGAATAGCAGAAGAATGAAAAAACACTTTTATTGAAGTATAAAAGCAAGGAATCCGCAATCCTACTGCCCAGCTTTTCTTCGTGGAAGGGAAAGGTGGAGAAAAGATTATTAAGAAAAATGAAAGCTGAGAATAAAACACACATGTGTCCCTGGTTCCTACCTCTTCTGATAACATAGGAAAATCCATTTCCTTGGAAAATGGGCAAGGTTCATATCTGCTAACTGTATTGTAATCTCTCGAACACTGAATTCAATGTTTTTCACACAGTAAATTCTCAATAAATACCACTGATTGATCAAAACACTCAATCTCTACTGCAAACACTTCAGGACCCCATGTCAGACTTCGAATTTCAGTATCCTCCTTTAAATTTTCTCTGTTCTTTCCTTCTCCTTTTGCTTTGTCTCTGAAGAAGCCCCAGTTGGCATATTAGGATCGAAATGTCATTGAATCATTTCCGATCCATAGCAACTCCATGACACAGACTCTCCAGAGCATACCATTTTCTGTCATAAAATCATTCCGGTGTTTGTCTTCAGAATTTTCTTGGTAAAGATACTGAAGTAGTTTACCACTGCCTTCTTCCGCACCTTAAAAAAGAGTCGAGTGTCTGCCATTGCCTTTGATTAACGTCTTGAATACTTGATAATCTGCCTTTGACTCTTTCCCATACCACTGCTAACCAGCACAGGTGAATCAACTTTGTATGACACTTCGGCTTAGACCTTTCCATTACAGGTAGTCCTGCAAGGTGTAACTCTAAGCTTAATCAGTGTACACAAACTCTCCTGCCAGGCTAAGAAATCGATTCATGTTAGGATAGAGAAGAAATGTTCTAGGAAGGTGAGGTTTAACATATTGATTCTCCTTACCTCATACGTCTCCAGTTTCTGGGAACAGCAGCTTCTGTGCCATCAAGAAGACCCCAAGAGTATGGAGAGAAGCTTAGTGGAAAGGAGAATATAAAAGAAAAGAAGATATCATATTTCCTGTTTGTTATTTTGCATGCAGTTACACAAGAGTTGTTTGATGAGACCTCAGCCAAGATTGAATTTAAAAAAATACTAGGAGCAGAGATAGGTGAGACATTTACTCCTCCAGCTCCAAGTAAGTTTTTCCAGCCTTGACTCATTCACCTGCATGTGCCATTCACCACTGCAGGACACAACCAGTTGCAAGCAGAAAAGTTTTAATGATCACAGAGAGAGTGCAAAATCAATCATCAGTAGTGTCTTTTTCCTTAGTGACTGAGTCTTTTTAAATGTGTTCACTATTGGCCCCTGGCTCTTAACCTTGGCTTTCTGAATAAAAAGCCCATTTCTTGCCTAATTACTGTTCATGGATGTTTGTCCCCCTTTTGGGATTGAACTTGACTTCGCTCAGATGAGAAACACAGCTCAAGGAGTTTGCAGTGGTCTCCAACCTCTCTCTAATCTTGAGTCACCTTAAAGTTATAAAATTAATAGTGGCTGAAGAGTTTTCCTTCACTGTTTGGTTCTTTTGCATCTAACTCTGGTAACTGCAGAATCATCATCACTACCTTTTTTTCACAGCATATAGAATTTATAACCTCTGCAAGTTTTGCAGGGAGGAAATAGTTTCCAGAAAGATTTGGAAAATCCATGTGTGACACAAACATATTGGATAATGGGAGGGAAAAGTAAGGATCATCAAGGAGAATTCCATAACCCTTAGAGTGGTGGTCCAAAGTGCAATCATTCATTCATTCAATAGTATTTATTGAGCGCTTACTATGTGCAGAGCACTGTACTAAGCGCTTGGGATGAACAAGTCGGCAACAGATAGAGACAGTCCCTGCCGTTTGACGGGCTTACAGTCTAATCGGGGGAGACGGACAGACGAGAACAATGGCACTAAACAGCGTCAAGGGGAAGAACATCTCGTAAAAACAATGGCAACTAAATAGAATCAAGGCGATGTACAATTCATTAACAAAATAAATAGGGTAACGAAAATATATACAGTTGAGCGGACGGGTACGGTGCTGTGGGGATGGGAAGGGAGAGGTGGAGGAGCAGAGGGAAAAGGGGAAAATGAGGCTTTAGCTGCGGAGAGGTAAAGGGGGGATGGCAGAGGGAGTAGAGGGGGAAGAGGAGCTCAGTCTGGGAAGGCCTCTTGGAGGAGGTGATTTTTAAGTAAGGTTTTGAAGAGGGAAAGAGAATCAGTTTGGCGGAGGTGAGGAGGGAGGGCGTTCCAGGACCGCGGGAGGACGTGACCCAGGGGTCGACGGCGGGATAGGCGAGACCGAGGGACGGCGAGGAGGTGGGCGGCAGAGGAGAGGAGCGTGCAGGGTGGGCGGTAGAAAGAGAGAAGGGAGGAGAGGTAGGAAGGGGCAAGGTGATGGAGAGCCTTGAAGCCTAGAGTGAGCCTAGAGTGAGGAATCATCAAACTGTTCCTTCAAGTATTCTTTCATGCACCTCTTATAGAAACAATCCTGGGCTGGATGGACCAGTCAATGGACAGTTATGCTTCTATGATTTATATTAAAGTGTCTTACCTACCTGAGATTGTACTGAACCTATGAAGCATTTCCTTTTAAGTGCTTGAGTTCTTTCTCATCATCTAATAGTTCCTTGTTCTAACAGTCCAGTTGTCTAATATTCATCTAGTAAGACTTCTAATAGTTCATTTGTTCTCCCTGAGCAATGTTCTTCTTTTAGAAAGGAAGGCTTGCACACTTCCTTTTTATTTTGCAATCGAATATTACTATTTTCATATTTCCTTCCCGGAAAGGCTTGGATCAGAAAAGCCACGATTTAACAACTTTAGCTTCCATATTTATTGTGGTCATCAGAGGGCAAGGTATTCTGAAATGACAATCCAGCATACCCAGTGCTTGATTTCTGAAGGATACCAAGCAAGGGGAATTAGTGATAGTAATGATATTTACTGAATCCAGTGCGCTGTACTGAGTGACTGGGGAAATGTAACAGAAGCAAAACGTGCACATAAGAAACTTAACCTTTGTAAATACTAGGAGAAATAAGAACAGGGATCAGAAAGGTTGTAGAGTGCATATGCCAGGATGAAATCTCAGAATAAAGCAGCATAAACAGTTGAAGGAACAATTGAATGTACATACATATAGGCATAAGTGCTGAGAATTGATCTGGTGACATGAATGTGTAGTGCAGCTGTGGGGTTGACATGATTTGTAGTGCTAGGAATTAATGAGAAGATTCCTGGAGGGTGTGAATTTTAGGAGGGCTAAAGTGTGGATGTGGGAAGTGTTCCAGGTGGGAGAAATATATGAACAAGAGGTGGGAGAGTAGAGAAAGTGGAGTACAGTTATAAGGTAAGCCTGAGAGGAGCCAAGAAAGCGAGCTAAGGAACAGACATTAAGTTGTTCTGAGGCAAGGTAAAATTTCATAATTCTGTATAATGTAATTACTGTAAGTTGCATGCTCATACATTAATGTCATAGAGTTGTCTCTTTGAATCCCTGAACCTAGAACATTTATCTGGGGGAAGTTCTGACCTGTCCTTGCTCCAAAGCCATTGTGTTCCAACTCAGGTCTCTGTGACTCTCTTGATTAACACTTTCTACTTTTGAACTGCCACTGGAAAGAAATTATCTTACTCTCTGAAGCCAACCCAGGATACTAGTACTCCAGGCTCAGTGTCTCTGCTTCTCTCATGTATATGATATGATTCTGGCAGGGACAGGGCTGGGAAGCCAAAGTGCCAGATAACTGAGTGAGGTGGGTTGGCTAAAAATACAGTTCTGGACTCCCAAAATTATCACCATCATAAAAGGTGGAGCACCATTTTTCAGAGAACCAGGTAAGCACCTTTGCTAGAGGGCAGTTTCTCACCCCTTTTCTGCAAAATTGGAAAATGGGGAATTGCCAAACCTCAGGAGAAGCAGTGTGGTTTAATGGATAGAGCATGGACCTGGGAATCAGAAGGACTTGAGTTCTAATTCTGGCTCCACCACCTGTCTGCTGTGTGACCATGGGCAAGTCACTTAACTTGTCTGCATCTCTACCTCACCTGTAAAATCAACCAATCAGTGGTATTTAATGAGTCTTTACTGTGTATAGAGGACTGTACTAAGCACTTGGGAGAGTACAGCAGAATTAACATTCCCTGCCCATAATGAGTTTACAGTCTAGATGATGACTACGACTTTGAGGCCCATGTGGGACAGGGACTGTGTCCAACACAATTTGCTTTTCTCTACCCCAGTGCTTAGTTCAGTGCCTGGCATATATAGTAAGTTTTTAATAAATACCAAAGTTATCATTATTATTAGTAGCAAATCAGTGGTCAGTAAGAGCAGGGATACAGAAAACAGAATGGTCCTTCACCTG
The DNA here is from genome assembly GCF_004115215.2 of Ornithorhynchus anatinus. Classification (NCBI taxonomy): domain Eukaryota; kingdom Metazoa; phylum Chordata; class Mammalia; order Monotremata; family Ornithorhynchidae; genus Ornithorhynchus; species Ornithorhynchus anatinus. The sequence goes on from NC_041749.1 coordinate 14,785,091, forward strand.
GTTTCCCCATCAGTCATAAATAATGGTATTTAGTGAGTGCTTACTGTGTGCAGAGCACTGTACTAAGCACTTTGGAGAGTACAATACAGCAGCGTTGGGAAACCCACGTTTGCATTCTGCTTTATAAAGAAGGCAAAATAGCATAATTTAGCCTAACCATTCTGGATTATGACTTGGACTTTTAAAATGTGTGATATTACTTTTTTTTTTGTCATGAAGGCATTGATTGAGTCAGCATCATATGTTGAATAACTTTGGATTTATCTGTTTGTTCATGTTATTTCCTGACTTGGATCAGCCCAGCCAAACCCTGTCATATTTGAATAAAGCTTTGCTCTCCGGTTACAAAAAACATTTTGTGGTAAATCCATGGAATCTGTTGTGAAAGCAAAGACTAGATTTGCTTATGAGCAAACTATAATGACAGTCAAATGGGGTATTTCCTGAACAGTTTCCTTTGTACTTGGCGTTCTCCATTTCAGAATGTACAGAACCAGAAATTCATTATCATGAACATCAATCTATGAAAGCTCCACAAAACATTTGGGAACCAAGCCTTGAATACTTTAATGATGCAACCATTTCTAAACTCCTAGGCTGAATTCCAAAATCCAGTGGCTGAGAATATAAAGTAAATGTTGACTGCGTCATAAGCACAAAGATCATGAACTCAGTGTGATCTTCATTATCTAAATTATCTAAGTTTCTCTTCTATTCATATTATTATATTTATGTTGAATATGATTAGAATACCTCTTCCCTTAATTCTAATATATCCTTTTTAAAATCACTAATTCTCTCAAGTTTTTTCTGGAATATCTCCTCCTAAGTGACTTTGTGAAAGTTTAGTTGCCTTGTACATTAAATAATAATAATTATTATTAAGTCTTACTGTATGTCAAGTACAGGACTAAATGCTGGGATAAACACAAGATAATCAGGTCTCACTTGGAACGCACAGTTTAAGTAGGAGGGAGAAGGAGTGTTAATCTCCATTTTGCAAATGATGGAATTGAGACTTAGAGAAGTTGTCGCTTGCCCAAGGTTACACAGCAGACAAACGGTGGAGCCAGGTTTACAACCCAGATCCTCTGACTCCCAGGTCTGTTTTTTTCCCACTAGGTCATGCTAAACAACTTTTAGGCATGCCAAATAATAGACCTAAATTTAGAAATTGGTAGTATTTGGAAATATGGAAGATTTGATCGTATGAAAAGAGGAGAAATTACTCACCTTGCTTATAGATTTTCCTGGAATAAGCCAAGGCCCCCACATCTTATGTAATAAAACCTGCCCTTTTCTCTTGCCCTGAGGTGTCAGGTTATGAACTGGCTTATCAGTGAGATTTGCACATAGTTCTGTGTACCTCCTTTGATGTTTTCTTGAAAAACCAGCCAACCTGGATCAACCCTATCTTTTCTTGGGCTCGAATCCATTAGCATTTTACCTGACATTTTAAAATCTATCTATAATGGGAGTCTAGGCTCCTATGATACTGAATTACCTCAGTCCTCTTTCCTTTAAGAAACTGTGCTACCTTATATTTGAAAGTAACAATAAAGAGCTAACTCTCGGTAAAGCAGAGAGGAAATTTTGAACATGTTGAGTGAAATGTAAAATGACTGGTGGATGAAAGCTTTGTAGATATTGGATATGACTGCACATGTCTCTGTCTTCAGCACAGTACAAAGCCTCAATTCATTTCAATCCTCTCCCCTCACTTGGGCCATTTTCTCATGGGCTGGGCTAGGGCTGAACAAGACACCTAAGAAGAAATTTCTGGTACTTTTGTCATGAGGGGCCGGACAGGAGAGGAAACACATTTTATGCCCTATCAATCACTTTAGTAGGGTCTGACTCACTTGTAGACTTTTCCTGGAGTTTAACCAATCCCATCAGGGGGCTGGGGAGAAGGCGAGGTCAGAAGGAAAAATTCAATTGAGAGAGATTTAGAAGACAGAACATTCATGATTCCCATCTGTCCACTTCAGCTCTCGTGCCAGAGAAACCGTGCAGATGGCCTACCAGGAGGAGAAAAGACGAGGGAATGTGGCTATCTTTGGGGGTAACCCAGATTAAGATAAAGGCAAGTGTCAGATTAGAGGTTGTCTGTGGTAAACATGGGATTTGGTGGAAAATCTCACTCACTGCTTCTCTATCCTTTACACTTCTGCCCAAGGGATACTTTAGTTTTAGACATAGCTGCTTTTATATATACAAATAAAAACATAATATAACTTTTCAATAACTAGGGGTGAGGCTGAAATATTTCTGTGTAAGAGCCCAATACCATGGAAGGAGTTGTCTGAAGTAATTGACTTTCTTCCCCAACAGACTATTCATTGAGCACTCTGGATATAGGTCAGAGCAAACCTTCTAAAATCCTTCCATACCTTCCGGAGGGCCCAAACTATACAATTTTGTTGGCAGGAGATGATGCAGATAGTTTTGAGGAGCACTAGTCTAGGCTGTTTCCCAGTGAAATAGTGAAGGTGAGGACTTTGAATGCCCTCCTTTTATTTTTATTTACTTTTTTCATTTATTAAGGTATTTGTTAAGCACATACTATGTGCCAGGTACTGTATTAAAGGTTGGAGTAAATACAAGCTAATCATGTCAAACACAGTCTTTAGACTGTAAGCTCGCTGTGGACAGGGAACATCTCTGTTAATGCTGTTGTACTGTGTTCTCCCAAGTGCTTAGTATGGTGCTCTGCATAGAGTAAGCACTCAATAAGCACCGTTGATTTGGTGGATAATCTGCAGGTCTATTGTTATAAATTATTACTATTATTACTACAGGGTTGAACCTTAACTCAATTTTCTCTTCTCCCACCGATTCTCGTGGTGGGACACTACTGAAATCTCTCCACAGTCAAACAAAGTGTAGCAGGAGCCCCAGATGAAATGTTAACTCAGATATGTAATTAATGAAAATGGGATTTTCCTTATCTCAGAGTTAAATCAGTCACACACCAGTGCACTGTGATTCAAAATGCAACCAGGTGTGAAAGGTATCTTGGAAAACATGAAAATGGGAAACAGAGGCAACCAACCTCAATCAAACCAAGCCAAACCCAAAACACAATCCATGTGCTTGGCTCTAAACCCTAGGGTTTAGACTTAAGACTAAACCCTAGACTTAACCCTAGACTTAAGGCCAGTGCCATTACTCAACTCCCAGAGGCTAGCTTTGGTCTGCCTACTTTCTGCTTAGTGCTTGTATTTTTCAATTCTGCCATGTCTTCCCTCCAATCAGTCCATCAGTGGTAAGTATTAAGTGTTTACTGTGCGCAGAACATGGTACTAAGTGCTTGGGAGAATACAGTGCAGCAGAGTTGGTAGACGAGGAGCAGCATGGCCTAATGGAAAGAGCATGGGCTGGGAGTCTAGAGAAACTGGGTTCTAATTCTGGCTCTGCCATGTACTAAGCACTTGGAAGAGTTAATTCAGATGATATTAATGACCCTACTCTGAAGGAGGCTGCAGTCTAATAGGGGTGACAGATACTAAAGTAAATTACAGGGAAAGGAAGCAAATAATTTGTTCCTAAGTGCAGTGAGGTGTAGGATGGGACTAAGTCATTGTATCCATAGCCTTCGATTACCTCCCCAGTTGCTTCCTCCTTTCTTCTGCACAAACAGCAGAAAGTTCCTGGGAGAAATCCAGATGCCAGGCTGAACTAGCCCACCTCAACCTATTCTCACCTGCTTCAACCCTCTCCTCTGCCTGGCCACAGTACTTCACCATTGTTATTGACCCCCTTGCCCATTGTCCATGTCACCTGTTTCAGACTTTAAACTTCTTCCTCACACTCCCTATGATTGCATCCCCACATCTCTTGCCCCTATTGACCTTGCTGGGTACTTTATTGATAAAATCTCCCCTGCCACTCTCCAGTTCTGTCATCCTCCTGCTCACGCTCCACCTCTTTCACCTTCCCCAGCAGTATCTTGAGAAGAAATCTCCCACTTCCTCTTAAAATTTACCTCGTCCATCTGTATTCATTCATTCAGTTGTATTTATTGAGCTCTTATTGTGTGCAGATCACTGTACTAAGCGCTTGGGAGAGTACAATACAACAAGGAGCAGACAGATTCCCTGCCCACAATGAACTTACAGTCTGGGGTTGGGGGAGGCAGAAATTAATATAAATAAATTACAAGTATGTACATAAGTGCTGTGGGGCTGGGACGGGGGGAAATGAAGGGAGAAAGTCAGGGTGATGCAGAAGGAAGTGGGAAAAGAGTAAAGCAGGGCTTAATCTGGGAAAACCTCTTGGAGGAGATGTGCCTTCAATAAAGCTTTGAAAGAGGGAAGAGTAATTGTCTGTAGGATTTGAGGAGAGAAAGCATTCCGGGCCAGAGGCAGGACGTGGGTGAGAAGTTGGTGGTGAGATAGACGTGATCGAGGTACAGTGAGAAGGTTAGCATTTGAGGAGTGAAGTGTGCAGGCTGGGAGTAGTAAAAGAGAAGTGAGGTGAGGTGGGAGAGGGTGAAGTGATTGAGTGCTTTAAAGCCAATGGTGAGTTGTTTTTGTTTGATGTGGAGGAGGATGGACAACCACTGGAGTTTCTTGAGGAGTGGGGAAACATGTCCTGAATGTTGTTGTAGAAATATGATCATGGCTGCAGAATGAAGTGTGGACTGGAGTGGGGAGAGACAGGAGAGTGGGAGGTTAGCAAGGAGGTTGATGCAGTAATCCAGGTGGGATAGGATGAATGACTGTATTACCATGATAGTGTGTATGGAGAAGAAAAGGTGGATTTTAGTCATATTGTGAAGGTGACACTGCTCCTTCTCAGTCTCTTTCACAGGCTTCTTCTCTGCCTACCACCCTCTAACCTGGAGGTGTCTCAGGACTCAGTTCTGGGTCCCCTTCTTTTCTATATGCACACCCACTCCCTTGGAAAACTCATTCACTCCCATGGTTTCAACTACCAATCTCATGTGAATGATTACCAAATCTACCTCTCCAGCCCTGCCCTCTCTCCTCTCCAGTTCCACAACTGACCTTGCCTTCATGATATCTCTGTGTGGATGTCCCGCCAACACCTCAAACTTGACATGTCCATAAAAGAACTACCCCTTCCCATCTGTCCTCTCTATAGCCTTTCTCATCACTGTGGGCGACACCACTTTGCACCCAATCTCACAATCCAGGTCCCACCCCACATTCTCCCCCTGGACTGGAATTCCCTCCCTATTCACACCACTCCCCCCACTTCAAACCCCTACTAAGCCCTCATTTTCCGTACTTCCGTGTCACCTATGTATTTGAATTATGCCCTTTAAGCACTTGATATTCACCCCACTCTCAGCCCCACAGTACTCAGGTACATACCCTTATACTCTGCCAGTTTTCCTATCTATAATTTATTTTATTGTCCATCTTCCCTGACTCTAAGATCCTGTGAGCAGGGATTGTGTCTACCACCTCTGTTGTAAAGTACTCTCCCAAGCCCTTATTATAGTGTTCTGTGCACAATAAGTGCTTAATAAATACTAATGATTCATTGATTCATTAATTAAGCACATTAGAGAGCAGTAGGAAGGGGAAATAGGATGTGGGCATAAGAGCTTAATCTGGGATGGCTTCTTGGAAGAGATATTATTTCAGTAGGGCTTTGAAGATGGGGAGAGTGCTGGTCTGTCAGATATGCAGGGGGAGAGAGTTCCAGGCCAGAAGGGGAACATGGGCAAGAGTTGACAATGGGTCAGGCAAGAATAAGGGGCATTCAATAGGTTGGTATTAGAGGAACAATGTGTGCAACCTGGGTTGTAGTGGGAGGGGAATGAGAAGAAGTAAGGACGGAAGGGAGCTGATTGAGTGCCTTGAATCCGATGGTGATGAATTTCTGCTTGATGCCGAGAAGGATGGGCCACAACTGGAGGTACCTGAGGCACTGACAAAGCTTTACTTCCTAGCCAAACTTCCTCCTTGAGTTTAAAATGTCCATTTGTTTTGGAAGTGCAGAAATTGAAGGATCCCATCCCTTCTTGCCCTAAGCCAGACTGTCTCCACTATAACGGAAGGAGAGAATCAGGCTCCACTGTCCATTGTCCTTAATTCTAGCCTGTAACAAAGCGTTTACTGTATTCACCGACCTGGGGAAAAGCATGAGTCATTCACTGAATTACAATGTGGTGCATGCCAAATCTTGTTCTTTCTTGTAACCACTTAAGAGAGGTCATCTTTCACTGGTTGCTGAAATCCAGTTTGTAGTTCCGACTAATTTTAGGATGGGAACAGTTGCTGTTTGTCTCCCAGATGTCTTAAAGAATCCATGAAGATATCAAACACAGAAACGGAGTTTACGGTTTTCCTCTGCCCAGAAATTCTGGTTCACTGGAAACAGCCTGAGGGTCATGAGCATGCAGTGTTCCAGCCATCATCTAAGGAGGGGACACCTAGTGCAATGTAAATGATTGGCAAAGACTTTCCAGGTCCACTTGTTCCTTGGAATCTCTAGTTTGGGGGAGGGGTACTCCTCAATAGCCAGCAGAGAAGATTCAGGAATAGTTTGCCCAGGACCTTCTCAAGGTTATGCCTTCAGCCTCAGCATAAATTCCCAGGCACTCCAATGGAAGAAGTGCTAATCACATGGCAAGCAGAGAAGGCAGATTACTCTGTGAGCTCGTTGTGAGCAGGGAAAGTGTCTACCAACTCTCTTTTACTGTACTCTCCCAAATGCTTAGTATAGTGCTCTGCATACTCTGAGCACTAAATAAATGCCACTGATTGATGTGTGTGTCCCGTCTCAAATGTTTCAGGGGCCTAGCCCAAACAGAAGTGTGGAAGGGAAAATTGCCTGACAAACTAGGTGAAAGGGCAAAAATCTATTTTTGAGATTATATTTCAAAGAAAAAATGGAGCACACCAACAATTTAGGTTCTCCTCTTGGCCAAGAACAGCAGTAGTTTAGTAGGCTCATTGTGAACAGGGAATGTGTCTTTTATACTGTTGTTTTGTACTTTCAGAAGTACTTAGTACACAGCTCTGCACACCGTAAGGGCTCAATAAATACAATTGACTGATTGATTGATAGTAGTTATAGTGGTACTAGTACTAAAGGTATTTGAGCACTTCACGCTGAGCACTGCACTAAGCGCTGTGGTGAATAAAAAATTAGCAAATTCACACGTGGTCCCTTACAATCTAGATATAAGGAGAACAGATGCTAGAAAAAGAGAAGTGAATAGGAGATAAAAAGGCACAAACAAAAGGGGCCACTTATGATACAAGAATGAAGAGCAAAGGAAGTAGAAAGGTATAAAGAAAATTAGACTGTCCACAGAAGGGACAGTCCTGGTAAGCTTCCTTGCTCGGGGTGCAGTTCTGAAAATCAAACCATGATGGCTTCTCCAAAGTTCGTATCTTTCCAGAGTCTAGCTCCATGTTGGCAATCCCCGATGGGCAAGCCCATGTCAGGTGGTGGTTTAGAGATTCTGAACTGGCAAGTCTACCCAGAGTGCTTTTGATTATTTTATTAACTTTTGTTTCTTAGGCCTCCAGTTCCCTTCACTTTTTTTTGTCCTCCACACCCAAATTTAGCCCTCTGGATAGCTGTTCTGTAATGATTACCACCCTGACTCAGCCCCACTCAAATAGGTTTGTAATACATAAATGCTCAATGCACAAAGACATCGGTAATGACATTTAGCTCATAATCATGTGATCTCCTCCATTAGGATAATCTTTCATAATCCCCATCCGGGCATGAACTTGGATGCATGTTAAAGGTTGCAGCCAAATAGAGTCAATTGTGTGGGAGCCAAAGTAAATCGTTAGTGAAATGAACACCATTCAGCAAACCTCATTAGATAAAGCAGGCACAATCTTGCTGATTCTATCCCTGCTTTGAGTTCTTCAGTGAAGCTCTGGGGCTTTTTTCAAATGAGGATATATCCATCTTGGTTAGATATCCCTCTCCTCTTGATCATGAAGGGCTCTCCAGAACTGTCCCTACCTTAATAGAGTAAAAGCTCAATTAACCTGAATTTCTGAGTCTTGTGAATAATTCAGAATTTAATATTTGGGGTCTTCAATCAGTGGTATTTATAGGTAAGGAATAAATATAAAAAAGTTCTGAAGATAGATGTAAATGACCTCCCCTTAAACATTTCGATACTCAGCCCAGACCTATAATACTCATCTTTAATCTATTTTATTGTCCTGCTGCCCACTCTTAGACTATAAACTTCTGGTGGGCAGGGAATATGTCTACCCACTCCATTGTAGTGTACTCTCCCAGTGCTTAGTACAGTGCTCTGCGTACAGTAAGTAATCAATAAATACTATTGATTAATTATCACTCCAATTACTGGTTTCCATCATCTACTGCTCCTTGGCCTTACCTCCATTTTTCTGAGCTGTTTTGATGCCCATCTTTACTTCCTCCTCATCTCCTTCTCTTCTCCTATACAGATTCTTTGGGACTTCAGTTTCCCCCTGGATGTTTACCAAATCTCCTCAGATGCCTGCTTCCTCTCATTCCTCAATCCTGCAATCCTTGTCTTCCATTCCATCATACTGACTCATCAAAGTGCCCACACACTGAATCTCAGAATTCCTAGCTAATTAGTCAAGGGTATTACTATGTGCGGACCACTGTACTGAGGGCTTCCTAGTGGATAGAGCGTGGGCCTGGGAGTCAGAAGGTCATGGGTTCTATTCCCAGCTTCATCACTTGTCTGCTGTGCGTGACCTTAGGCAAGTCACTTAACTTCTCTGTGTCTCAATTCCCTCATCTGTAAAATGGGAATTAAGACTGTGAGCCCAGTGTGGGACAGTGACTGTATCCAACCTGATTATTGTGTATCTACCCACCTGCTTAGAATAGTGCTTGACAATAGTAAGTACTTAACAAATACCATAATTATTATTATTAGAAAAGTATAATACAATAGAGTGGGTAGACATTGCACAATTTCCAATCTTAAGTCTAAATTTCTATCTTCCAGCCATAATCTTCTAACCTGTCTTTGGACTCTCACCCGTCCTCTTAAAACGTCTTTTCCCATAGAGATGGCTGATCCGAAGATCTTCACCTCCACTTCTGCCAGGTCATGCCCTGTTAACTTCCTCACCTACCTGTCATCATCATCTTCATCATCAGTGGTATTTATTGAGCACTTACTATATAAGAGAGTACAAAAAAGCAGAGTTGGCAGACATGGTCCCTGCCTACAATGAGCTTACAGTCTAGAGGGAGAGAGAGACATTAGTATGAATAAATAATTCATAATATGTAATTTAAAGATATGTACAAAAGTCTGTGAGGTTGAAGGTGGGATGAATTTCAGATGCCCAGAGCTCACTGATCCAAGTCCATAGGCAACACAGAAGGGAGTTGATTTCACACCACCAATCTGCCAGCTCCAGATCACACCCACAGTTTGTTTCAACTGCTTGCTCCTGCACTTGTGCTGCAAAGCTCTGAGTGTGGAAAATCAGACACCAGGCTGACTTTGTCCATCAGATTCATCTTTTCTTACTTTCATTCTGCCCTCTCTTTGGCTCGGATATATTACTCTTCTCCCTCACGGACTCCTGTGCCCACTACTCCAACCAGATATCCAGATCTCTAATCCCTGAATCCCCCGTGCTCCTGGCCTCCTCCTTTTCTAACTTCTGATGAACCTGTCGGCTACTTCATTGACAAAATCGAAACCATCAGGCGCAAGGTCCCCAAGTCTCCCCTCAACTCCCTAACATCCTATCACTACTCTCTGCTCCTTCCCAGCCATCTCTCAAAAGGAGATCCCTACCTGCTTTCAAATAATGCTCTCCTTATCTGTGCCTCTGACCCCATCCCTTCTCACCTTCTAGAAGCACTTGTACCTAATCCTTTTCCTTCCCTGACTGCCATCTTCAGGTGCTCACTCTTTTATGGCTTTGCCTTCATTTATTCAATCTTATTTATAAAGTGCTTACTGTGTGCAGAACAGTGTACTAAGCTTTTGGAAAGTACAATACAGCAATAAAGAGAGACAATCCATGCTCTTCAAACATGCTCATGTCATCTATTCTATAATTAGACAAGTCAATGTAAAATGGGGATTAAGACTGTGAGCCCCATGTGGGACAACCTGATTACCTTGTAACTACCCCAGCACTTAGAACAGTGCTTGGTACATAACACGAGCTTAACAAATACCATTATTATTATTATTAATAATAATAATCCTCATTTTTATAGATGAGGTAACTGAGGCCCAGAGAAATGAAGTGACTTGCCCAAAGTCACACGGCAGATAAGTAGCATGGGTAGGATTAGAATCCATGACCTTCTTACCTCCAGACCTGTGCTCTATCCACTAGGCCATGCTTGCCTCTCCCCTCCTCTGAGGTTGATTGTGATTAAAGGGCACCTTTGAGCGGAGCATAGGCAGAATGATTGCTTGGCTGTCCCACTGGAAAAACCATGACTGTAGGGCAGGTCTAGACCATTCTCTGGTATTTCTAGGCATAAACTGGTTTCCCAAGAGACTAGCAACCCTGAAAGGATATGCCTGTAGGTCCTCCAGGTTTGGGGAAGATGAGATTAGAGACCACCGAACAATTAAGACAAGATCAGTTTGAGCTACTGGACATAAATCCAAATTAATTGAATTCAGAAACACCAAAGGGAGTTATAGGAAGAGTGCCAATCGCCAAAGGAGAAGTTGAGATTAAGCCCTATTATGGGCATGTTACAACAGTGTAGCAAAAGCTGAATGGTGAATTCATCAGAATTCCTTCCTCCCTTTTCTGCTCTTTTACTTCATTGTCTTTATGAAGCTAGCAATCATTCCTTCCTTCAAATTTCTCCTCAGGATTCACTTTTTCTGGAAAGTCTATCCTATTTCCCTTAAATGTCAGTGATCCCAAGGAAAAACTCTGGTTTGCCCTAATTTAGATTATGAATTCCTTGGGAAGGTCCCCTCCTAATTTTATATTATGTCTAGGGCCTTCGATACATGATTATTGATTTAAGAATTGTAGTAATCATTGACGGTATTTTGTGTGAATTAATCTTAAACAATAGACAGTGATATGGCACCACCTAGCAGTGAAAGTCCTGAAATGCTTGTCATTTTTGCTGAATCCTGGTAGTGTTATTCTTGAAGAATTTTGTTTAATGGGTAAAATCATGTTATAGATTTATTAGGCCAGGTCCTTGAAGAGACTAGATTAATCGTGAATGTGCAAAGCACATGTAGAAGCATGAGATGTTTCTAAACTTTATTTAAAGAGAAATAATAATTGCTCACATTTCCAATTTGTTTTACTATTGTGTACTGAAACATTTGTAGATATTATATTATTCAGTTTTTATTCATCGTGAAGGAGGTAGAGAGGCAGGAAATCGAGGCGCTTATTTGCATAGTAAATCAGTGGAGAAACCAGAAATCAAAACTCGTCTTCTGTTTCCTCGTTTGTAGTTGCCATTCTAGTTCAGAACACAATAGCTGAAAATAGGAATTCATTTTGTCGTACTGTTGTGGGACTTTAGTTTGTTTTGGGAGACCTAGGTCCCCTTCTCCCAACACCCCTGTGCATGCCTGGCCTAGTGGAAGAAGCACAAACCTGGGAATCAGAGGACTTGGGTTCTAATTCCCGCTCCACCACATGTCTGCTGTGTGACCTAGAGCAAGTCACTTAACTTCTCTCTGCTTCAGTTACCTTATCTGTAAAATGGGAATTGAGACTTTGAACCTCATGTGGGACATGACTGTGTCCAATCTAATTACCTTGTATCTAAGTACAATGCCTGGCATATATCAAGAGCTTTTTTTTTTAAGAAAAAGAGCAGCTCTCTGCATCTTCTACAAATTTTAGAAGACCCTTCGAGGTTCTCTTTACCACCAGAACTGCTGGACTCTGCCCTTGCACGATGTCTCTTGTGTTGTTTTGCATTTACTTTATTTCATCTTTCCTACTGCATATGTTGACAAACCTTTCTCCACTTTATTCTTGGATAGTTAACCCTTTGAAAAGCCATGGGCCTTATCTAACTCTCAACTGTGCATTTTTTCCCCCAGCATTTATTACAGGGGTCTGTGCCCAGAAACCACTTAATAAATGCTTTTGCTACTATTTTATTCCCTGGACCCAAGTTTCATGGCTCAAACAAATACATTATAAAGACTTTCCATTTTTCACTTATTAAGGAGCAGTCTCCATTTCCATTGAATAGGAGCAAATGGAGTGTGAAATTTTCACTGGGGATTAAAAATCTTAAATTGAATAATTACCAATTCCTTAACAGGATTTAAATGACACAGCTCCAGTGAGTGGCTTAATTTTAGGGCTGTTTGCTTTATATAAAGCATTTTTTAAAATTTTTCCTGCGATTGAGGGTAATTGAATGCAAAAATTTATTCCTAAAGGGCTTCTTCTGGCAAGACAAGAAAGATTGTAAAGTAAAGAATATGGGCTTGAGAATCTGAGATCCAGGTCTTCATCTCAGCTCTGTCCCTGACCTGCTGTGTGATTTTGGTTTATGAAAGCACTTTGTGCACTAGTTTTTTCATCTGTAAAATAAGGATAATAATTATTAGCAATAACATCCTTATTAGCACTTATTATATGTCAAGCATTGTACTAAGCAGAGGGACAGACACAAGATACTCAAGTTGGACTCAGCCCCTGTCCCACATTGAGCTCACCTGCTCATTGTGGGCAAGTCCATTTATTGTTATATAATACTCTTCCAAGTACACACAGTAAGTGCTCAATAAATACAATTGAATGAATGAATGAAAGTGGGAGAGTAAGATTTAATCTCTATTTTACAGATGAGGAAACTGGGGAACAGAGAAGTTAAGTGACTTGCCGAAATCACATAGGCAAGTGGCAAAGCAGGGATTAGAACTCAGGTCCTCTGACATCCAGGCCTATACTCTTTCCATTAGACCATGGATGCATTCCTTACTTCTTAAATTGTGAGCCTTTGTAGGATCCAGATTGAAACTATGCCCGATAAGGTTCTTTTATTTCTAGCCCAATATTTAGTACAGTCATTAGTACACATGGTAAGTGCTTAATCAAAGTCTTATTAAAAAAAACCATCTTTTTTTTCTTCAACACTAGTCAGTCAATCAGTCAGTGCTATTCACTGAGCCCTTACTGTGTGCAGAGCACTGTACTAAGCACTTAAGAGAGTCCAGTAGCATTTCCTGCCCAGTGGCATTGAGGGAAAGGAGACACCATCATCTGTCAACTTCCCATTTGCTGTGCAAACTCAGATTTCATAAGTTCAGGCAGGTTTTTCTATGCCTTGTGGTCAAATAATGCTACTTGAGATACCCAAAGCTTTGCCTGTGTGTTGCGTCTGAGGCAGTGTTTTTCAGGGACTATCTATTCCAGAAGCATGCAGGGAATATGAATGCACCAACCTTATCTCAACAGCCAGGGAACAGAAATTACACTCCCCCATTTGGTATTGTATCTAGGGCTAACTTTTGACTGAAGAATGGAGAAGGAACTGAGAGGGCCAGAGGCCTGGGTTCCATTTCGAATTCTGCTACTGATTTCCTAATGCAGGGCCATTGTTTCCCCACCATCTGTAAATTAGGGATTGTGTCCACATCACTATCTGGCTCATTTTAATAATAATAATAATAGGATGGCATTTGTGAAGTGCTTACTATATGTCAAAATCTGTACTACTAATAATAATGTTGGTATTTGTTAAGCACTTACTATGTTCAGAGCACTGTTCTAAGCTCTGGGGTAGACACAGGGTAATCAGGTTGTCCCACATGAGGCTCCCAGTCTTAATCCCCATTTTACAGATGAGGTAACTGAGGCACAGAGAAGTGAAGTGACTTGCCCACAGTCACACAGCTGAGAAGTGGGAGACCTGGGATTCGAACCCGTGATCTCTGACTCCCAAGCCCAGGCTCTTTCCACTGAGCCACGCTGTCACACTGTTTCTCTACTAAGCACTGGTGTAGGTACATGCTAATCAGGTTGGAGACGATCCCTGTCCCGCATGGGACTCAAAGTCTTAATTTCCATTTTACAGATGAGGTAACTGAGGCAGAGAGAAATGAAGTGACTTGCCCAAGATCCCACAACAGTGGGGAAGCCAGAATTAGAACCCAGATCTTGCTGACTCCCAGGCCCATGCTCTATCCGCCAGGCACATTGCTTAGGGAGTCACAGTTCTCACAACCAATTTACAGATAGAATTATTGGGAAGGCAAACCACTCATTCTCTAAAATGAAGTTTTCAAGGGGACCAGCTATTAAGAATCTCCCCACAGGAACATTTCTTAAGGAAGATTGAGAAATTAATTCAAGAAGGGACCAAACATCGAACACATTATGTAAGAACACTTTATAAGTGGAACTTCTGAAGACTATATATAGTTGACCTTTTAATTTGAAGAAGATTAATGGACCATGCGAGCTTGTAAGTGAGGTACCACTTGAATTCATCAGAGCATCTTGGCTGTTGAAAGCGTCAGATAAAAGGGGAAATTTCTTCCTATCAGGTTGGACAGGGAGAAGGTGTTTAAACACAGCAAGTAGGTGTTCTTTCTAAGGGTTTCCCTTAACCTCCAAGCACAAGACTAAGGGATTCCTCAGTTCCAGGAGTGGATACAACACGTTGCAATTTTAGCGATGACGAGGAGCAGTGCAGATGGTTTGCAGAGACAGAGAGCTGTGCAGATGGTGTCCTGTCAGGAATGGCAGCTGGTACAGAGTGGGAGGGGAGCAGATGGTGAAATGGCAGGGACAGCAGCAACTGCAGGGATTGAGTAGTGTAAATAAGGTAATGTTAACAGGGTCTGAACAGCTCCGATGAACCCAGAGTATAATCAGCATTAGCCCAGTTGACTCGGGGTTATTATTGAACGGTGTGTGCTGATGCAAAACCACCTATAGTGATTAGAGATGTGAGCTGAAGGGAGCTTGCTGTCAGGAGGCTTCAGATTGGGAAGGTGGTCAACGAATAGGATGAACATACACCTTGATTTAGGTGGTCATTTCCAGAGTTTTATCAGTACATGTGCTTGGTTTGGATACTTTAGTCTTTCCAGAATGTTGTGAGACTTAAACTCCACATGTCATTCTCCCACTGCCCAAATTCATGGTCACCAAGAAGGAAGGGGGTAGACAGCAAACTTGGGATGGTAACGATGTCAACAAAAATGATACGGTTAGCCTTATGATCTGCAATATACTTATCAAGTGAGCACGTTAAAGGGGTTGAGTTAAAGGGGTTGAATGGGAGATCACTGAGTTTGAATCCTACTGCAGAGGGTAATGAAAATACACAGATCCTGAGAAAGAAAATCATTGAGTTTGAATCCCACTGCAGAGGGTAATGAAAATACACAGATCCTGAGAAAGAAATACTGAAAGAAGTCAGTACTACTGAGTCCAAAATAAAAGCAGTATGCTGGATGAACTCCAAAGGATTACTTTTATTAAGTCACCTAAAACAAATGTTACTTATGTTTTGGTCAGGTTTGATGTTTTGAAGTTTATGTAATAAGGTGTCCATTTTTGTCGCTGTTTTTTTCTGTGATCTGCTAATAATCCCTGTGCGTCTCATATTTTTAATATAGAGTGTTAATTTTTATAACCACAAACTTTAAATACATTTGATATTAATTAAGGATAGATTAAGAAGTGCTTTAGATAGTCTAGAAGCAGATATAAGCATCACTATTTCATATTTGTCAATATTATTGTAATATGGGAGATGCACTTAGCTTGTTTCCTCCAAAAAACCTCAAAACACGGACAAATTATAATTAATTAATGATGGTATTTGTTAAATGCTTACTATGTGCCAAACACTGTTCTAAGAGCAGCTCTGCCACTTGTCAGCTGTGTGATTGTGGGCAAGTCACTTAATTTCTCTGTGCCTCAGTTCCCTCATCTGTAAAATGGGGATTCATTCATTCAATAGTATTTATTGAGCGCTTACTATGTGCAGAGCACTGTACTAAGCGCTTGGGATGAACAAGTCGGCAACAGATAGAGACAGTCCCTGCCGTTTGACGGGCTTACAGTCTAATCGGGGGAGACGGACAGACGAGAACAATGGCACTAAACAGCGTCAAGGGGAAGAACATCTCTTAAAAACAATGGCAACTAAATAGAATCGAGGCGATGTACAATTCATTAACAAAATAAATAGGGTAACGAAAATATATACAGTTGAGCGGACGGGTACAGTGCTGTGGGGATGGGAAGGGAGAGGTGGAGGAGCAGAGGGAAAAGGGGAAAATGAGGCTTTAGCTGCGGAGAGGTAAAGGGGGGATGGCAGAGGGAGTAGAGGGGGAAGAGGAGCTCAGTCTGGGAACGCCTCTTGGAGGAGGTGATTTTTAAGTAGGGTTTTGAAGAGGGAAAGAGAATCAGTTTGGCGGAGGTGAGGAGGGAGGGCGTTCCGGGACCGCGGGAGGACGTGACCCAGGGGTCGACGGCGGGATAGGCGAGACCGAGGGACGGCGAGGAGGTGGGCGGCAGAGGAGCGGAGCGTGCGGGGTGGGCGGTAGAAAGAGAGAAGGGAGGAGAGGTAGGAAGGGGCAAGGTGATGGAGAGCCTTGAAGCCTAGAGTGAGGAGTTTTTGTTTGGAGCGGAGGTCGCTAGGCAACCACTGGAGTTGTTTAAGAAGGGGAGTGACATGCCCAGATCGTTTCTGCAGGAAGATGAGCCGGGCAGCGGAGTGAAGAATAGACCGGAGCGGGGCGAGAGAGGAGGAAGGGAGGTCAGAGAGAAGGCTGACACAGTAGTCTAGCCGGGATATAACGAGAGCCCGTAATAGTAAGGTAGCCGTTTGGGTGGAGAGGAAAGGGGGATTAAGACTGTGAGCCTCACGTGGGACAACCTGATTCCCCTGTATCTCCCCTGGCACTTAGAACAGTGCTCTGCACATAGTAAGCGCTTAACAAATACCAACATTAGTATTATTATTACAAGGTAATCAGATTGCCCCACTTGGGGCTCACAGTCTTCATCCCCATTTTCCAGATGAGGTAACTGAGGCACTGCGAAGTTAAGTGACTTGCCCAAAGTCAACCAGCTGCTAAGTGGAATTAGAACCTTAGAACCCACTACCTCTGACTCCCAAGCCCGTGCTCTTTCCACTAAATCACGCTGCTTCTCACGCTGCTGAGATTATACATCTCATTATCATCAGAATAGCTATTTAGAGATTCATTGTCTGTGACTGGAAAGTTGGAACTTCCTTTGGTCTCTAGGCCCTAACAGTTCTCCTGCCTTCATTTAGGTGTGGCATAAAAAGAAGAATAACAAAGAAAAATAGAGAAATCCCATATTTGCACATTTCCCGATATATAAATCAATCAATCAATCAATGATACTTATTCATTCACTCAATAGTATTTATTGAGCGCTTACTATGTGCAGAGCACTGTACTAAGCGCTTGGAATGTACAAATCGGCAACAGATAGAAACAGTCCCTGCCCATTGTCGGGTTTACAGTCTAATCTGGGGAGACAGCCAAAAACAATAGCAATAAATAGAATCAAGGGGATGAACATCTCATTAACAAAATAAATAGGGTAATAAAAATATATACAAATGAGCAGGTGAGCACAGTGCTGAGGGGAGGGGAAGGGAGGGGGGAGGAGCAGAGGGAAAGGGGGGGAAAAGGGGGCTTAGCTGAGGGAAGGTGAAGGGGGTGGTAGAGGGGCAGCAGAGGGAGCAGAGGGAAAAGGGGAAGCTCAGTCTGGGAAGGCCTCTTGGAGGAGGTGAGCTTTCAGTAGGGCTTTGAAGAGGTGAAGAGAATTAGTTTGGCGGAGGTGAGGAGAGAGGACATTCCAGGACAACGGGTGGACTGTATGCAGAGGACTATACTAAGTGCTTGGGAGAGTACAACAGCGTTGGTAAATACATTCCCTGTCCACAGTGAGCTTATACTCTAGGGTGACAGACAATATAAAAAAATATATATATATATATATAACTGACTCTATTTTCTGACTCTTTGAAGCAGCGTGGCTTAGTGGAAAGAACACCGGACTGGGAATCAGAGTTTGTGGGTTCTAATCCCGGTTTCACAACTTGTCCGTTATGTGACCTTGGGCAAGTCACTTAACTTCTCTGTGCCTCAGTTACCTCATCTGTAAAATGGGGGTGAAGACTGTGAGCCCCATTGGGACAACCTGATGCCCTCGTATCTACCCCAGCGCTGAGAACAGTGCTTGGCACATAGTAAGCACTTAACAAATACCAACATCATTATTATTATTATTATTTTCAATCAACCAGAAGGTATTGGGGACTGATGTGGTAAAAGATACTCTTTAAGACTGACTCCCAAAGTGGGTATTTGGGACTTTGGATTTCAGATTTCAGTGTGGTATGATTGTGAGAGCCTCCAGATCAGTTGCTGCCGAAAGATCTATAGGCACCCGTCTGCCAGCCTGGCCAGGACTACAGAGACTGTCGTGAAAGGCCCAGGTCTGTCCTGAGGGGTTCAGCAGGGAGGAGAGATTGACTCTGAAGGGCTTTAGCTCTAAAAACATTTAGACTAGCCTGCATAAGGCTATCTTGGCAAACATTGCCTTAGACTTAAATGAGAAGTTTGCCTGTGCAGATTCAGAAATAGGGAAATTTTCCAAGAACACATTTTGCCCTGGCCACAATCTGATCTCTTAGGGAAGTGGTGAAAGCCATAGAATTGAAAGCTAAGGCAGGTAAGATAGGATTTTCAATGGTTTGCGACAGCAATAAGAAGGAGCCCTGTATGAATCTAAAATCATGAAATGGTGTAATTGTCTTTGGTATTAACGTTTCTATATAGAGACTACTCAAATAATGTTGGTATTTATTAAGCACTTACTAGTAATTTAGCACTGAAATTGATATAAGGTGATCAAATGAATCAATAAATGGATCAGTGGTGTTGTGTTTACCCAGTGCAGAGCACTGATCTAAATGCTTGGGAAAGTACAGTGCAACAGAGTTGGTTTCACAGGTTCTCTGATCAAAGGAACTTATAGCCAGATGGGGCTTACAGTCTAAATTGCATCAAGTTAGAAACAATCCCTTTTCACTGTGAGGCTCACAACCTAATAGGGAGGGACATGAGGAGTCTGATCCCATTTTATAGATTTAGGCCCAGAAGGGCGTGCCTTCTAGACTGTCAGCTCATTGTAGGCAGGAAATGTGTCTGGTTTTATTGAATTGTACTTTCCCAAGTGCTTAGTAAAGTGCTTTGCACACAGAAAGCACTCAGTAAATATGATTGAATGAATGAGTGAAACGCCTTTCCCAAGGTCACAGAGATGCTGGGATCAGGACCAGCATCACCTGACTCCTACACCCCTACCTTTTTTATTAGTCTAGTTGCAGCTCTCCAATCCATAAATCTAAGGCACCCTTGGGAAGTAGCGTGGCCTAGTGGAAAAAGTGTGGTCCCAGGAGTCAAAACACCTGGGTTCTAATCCCGGCTCCACTGGGTACCTGCTGGGCGTACTTGAGCAAGTCACAACTTCTCTGTACCTCAGTTCTCTCATTTTCAAACTGGGGATTCAATACTTGTTCTCTCTCCTACTTAAGCTGCAAAGCCTATGTGGAATCTAATTATCTTGTATCTACCCTAGTGTGTTGTACAGTGCTTAGTACATTATTATTATCATTATTATTAATGATAACTGCTGGGGCAGTCTGATTTCTATAGACTTTCCAAGACAATTTTAGAAAAATACACAATTGGTCCAGAAGAAAATTGACCCCAAATTGCTTTGACTCAGTTCAAATGCTTTCTTCTGCCATTTCTGAGAGGAGAAAGCTCAGCTTAGGCCTGAAAGTATTCTTGGGGAATGTAGAGTGGAATTCTGAGTACTTAGACATCACCATTCCTCCATTGTCCATTCTTAAAATTACCAGAGAGAAAAAGCAGGTGTATATGTTTTGGTGGAAGGGTATTTGATGTCTTGGCTTTCAATAAAAGCAATGCAGTTGCTCTGCTTTAGTCCAAATGAAGGAACTTCCATTTTGAATCCTGTCTCTTCCCCAGCACTAGCTTCAGTAAAATTAATGTTCTAATTCTGGCTCTGCCACTTGACTGCTGTGTGTGACCTTGGGCAAGTCACTTAACTTCTTTGTGTCTCAATTACCAATGGAGTTTAAATCCCCCTCTTTCCTATTTAGACCAAGAACTCCATGTGGTATGGCTCAGGGGAGAGTACAGGCTTGGGAGTCAGAGGTCATGGGTTCGAATCCTGGCTCTGCCACTTGTCAGCTGTGTGACTGTGGGCAAGTCACTTCACTTCTCTGTGCCTCAGTTCCCTCATCTGTAAAATGGGGTTTAAGACTGTGAGCCCCACATGGGGCAATCTGATTACTCTGTATCTACCCCAGTGCTTAGAATGGTGCTCTGCACATAGTAATCGCTTAAATACCAACATTATCATTATTATTATGTGGGACAGGGACTGTGTCCAACCTGATTACCTTGTGTCTACCCTAGGGCTTATTTAGAGTAGTGCTTGACACATAGCAAACACTTAACAAATACCATTATTATTATTAGAATGGCAGACAGGTGAGTCAGAGTCAGCGATCTGAGGTGGTAGAAAATGTAAACATCCCCTCCCTGCCCCTACCAGGCCTCCTGACACAAAATCCTGTGGCTCAGAAGTGGTACCTGCCTCAACAGGGACCTGGGAGGAGGATTCAGTGGTTTTAAATCAATAGGGGCAGTCAGGGATTTCAAATGTTCTACAGTCTCTCCATCCAAACTCCTACCACATTAATCCAACCACTTATCCTTTCCTGTCTTGAATACTGCATTAGCCTCCTTGCTGTCCTCCCTGCCTCCTGTTCCTCTCCCCTTCAGTCCATATTTATTCTGCTGCCTGGCTCATTTTTCTACCAACATATCCAGTCTGCATTTCCACACTCCTCAGGAAACTCCAGCGGTTGCCCATCTACCTCCACATCAAACAGGAATGCCTTACCAGTGGCTTTAAAGCATTCAATCACCTTGGCCCCTCCTATCTTACCTTGTTGTGTTCCTACTACAACCCAACCTGTACAGTTCGCTCCTCAAATGCCAGCCAATCACCGTACCCCGATCCCATCTGTCTCAACGTCGACCTCTTGCCCTTGTCCTGCTTCTGCCTGGAATGCCCTCCTTCGTATTCGACAGATCACTCTCCCCACCTTCAAAGCCCTACTGTAGGCACATCTCCTCCAAGCGACCTCCCCTGACTAAGTTCTCATTTCCTCTTTTCCACCTCCCTTCTGAATTGCCCTTATGCTGGGATTTGCACCCTTTTTCACTCTTCCCTCAGCCCCACAGCACTTAGGTCCGTATTCACAATTTATATTAATGTCTGTCTCCTCCGCTAGGCTAGGAGCTCGCTGTAGGCAAAGATCATATCTACCAACTCTGTTATATTGTAATTTCCTAGGCACTTAGTATAATGCTCTGCACACACTTAGCACTCAATGAATATGGTTGGTTGATTGATTAGTTGTATTGGATTTGGGTAGGCTTCCATATTTTAGTGTCATATGTGTCATTCATTATTTCATTCATTCAATTCATTCATTCAATTCAGTCATATTTATTGAACTCTTACTGTTTGCAGAGCACTGTGCTAATCACTTGGGCAAGTACAATATAACAATAAACACATTCCCTGCCCACAGCAAGCTTACAGTCCACTATGCTATACTGAAGCAGCATGGCGTAATGGATAGAGCATGGATGTGGGAGCCAGAAGATCATGGGTTCATCCTGACTCCATCACTTGTCTGCTGTGTGACCGTGGACCAGTTAATTCACTTCTCTGTGCCTCAGTTACCTCATCTGTAAAATGGGGATCAAGACTTGAGCCCCACATGGGATAGGGACCATGTTCAATTCAATTTGCTTGTATCCACCCCGGCACTTAGTAGAGTGCCTGGCACAAAGTAAGACTTAAATACTGTCATTACTACTGTTATTATTATCAGAGGGTGCCATGCATGTCTGCGTGTTGGGTCTATTAGTCTGACATGTTGATCACTTTTGAGAAAGTCTTATCAACTGGCCTAGTATCTCTATGTGAACACAATTGAGAATGGGTTGTTGGTCTTGTTTTTGTCTTTTCAGCCACACCTATATAATATGGATAAGACCTCCTGGTCAGTAGCATCATCAAAATAGTTGTGGTATTTTTGTTACGTGTCTTCTGTGTGTCAAGCACTGTGCCAGGCGCTGGGGTAGATATAAGATAATCAAGGAGAATAAGTATTGAATCTCCACTTTGCAAATGAGAAAACTGAGGCACAGAGAAGTTAAGTGACCTGTCCAAGGTCACACAGCAGACAAGTGGTAAAGCCAGGATTAAATCCCAGGTCCTCTGATCCCCAGACTGACTCTCTTTCTACTGTTTCTAAGTGAAGATCAGCTATGTATACATAAATGGGTATAGTCCATGTTACAAATGGGTTGTGGTCCTTGAAAATTTGCTCTTAATCCATCAATCATATTTACTGAGCACTTACCATGTGCAGAGCAAAGTACTAAGTGTTTGGGCCAGTATAATATAATAGAGTTGGTAGACACATTTCCTGCCCTCAACAAGATGACAGTCTAGAGGGGACGTATATTAAGAATGACTGTAGTATGGAGTATGTTTTCCTATAGATTTACATGATATATATTAGGATCCATTTCCAAGCTTCTGAAAAATTTAAGAAATGTCTTTATATACTCATATAATAGCAAGGAAAGGAATTTTTTAAATTTTTTATTAAAGTAATTGAAAGCTTAACATCACAATATTAAATTAATGAGAAGTTGTAACATGTTTATAAATCAATCAGTGGAATCTAGCAGTTTAGAAACTATTTGCAGGAGGTACAGAATGAACTGTAATTGACTCTAGTAGTGATTTTTCAGTTTTACTGATTACTTTGTCCAAGTTGGATTAAATAGCAGCCTTTTTCTGTTAGTCCCAAAGCATCTTGTAGTAGGCTGCTTCCTTCTGAACATCTCTTCATATCTTGAAACTCCTCTCTCCTGTAGGAGTGGTGGAAAGGGAGGTCACCAATTGACTTCACAGGCATTATTATTAGATATGGTAGGCAATGAAAACTGAGATGAAATTAACAAGATCAATAATGGCTTGAGAGACAGTGGAAACTGGATCTCCCATATGAATAAAGTCAAAAGGACATTTCCAAGAGTTAATTTGATTATTTAGAAAAGTGAGTGGGTTTTTTTAAGCCATCTGCAATAACAGGGAACACTTTAATCCTGCAGATATCAGTCTTATAGAGGGAACCGACTTCATTACCTTGAGAGGTCAGACTTTCAAACACTGAGATAGCTCCACAAACCAAGACAACGTATCTATCAAGTAAACATCTGTATTTGGTTTATAAGTCTCTGCATGCACAGGGAATATCATTATTCAATATACCTGAATATCCCAGCTCTCTGATGATACCATGCAACTTTTCCTAGTGTTCTCATTACTTTTCAGCTTTAAATTGGTCAAATTTAGAAAGCAATCAGTAATTCATTAAATATAACTATGTTAAATGGTTAAATTCATTTTTGTGAACCAGCAGCACTCTAATTACATACAGAACATGGTAATTATTTGGGCACAGAGATGAAGTAGCAGAGAGGATAAGGGCAAGGTGTTGATTTGAAGCAGTGGGTGATGCCAGCTGGCACCTGAGGGCTAAAACACAAATACATATGGGACAGAAAAATATCCTGCCGGTCTCTGAGTAAAATGTCTGCTTTAAATTCAGTAGATATTTGACTATAGCTCTAAATTTGTTGTACAAGTTAATGGTTATAGAGGGACAATGGGTAGACCCCAAAATTATGATTTCCACTGCCTCCTTTATTGTACATCTGATCTGACAAGCCAAAGCAGATGAATGTGATTAATGCATCACCATGCTTTGTGGGACAGTTAAAAGTTGGGAAGAAAGGGCTGGTTTTTGATCTACTGAGCATCTTTCTGATATTAGTGGTTTCTGACCTGCTAACAAGCTTTGAACTTCCTGATCTTGGTAGAATTTAATTTCCTAATGAAACCAAAAGCTACCAGATGTTTAGAGAAATAGCGAAAGGTCCATCCAAAGGGTCTTATGGAGTTCAGGGTGGAGGGAGGGTCAGAGAGAGTAGGTGAATGGGGCTGATCTTTATGAGCTTTAGCTGAGTCGTTCTCTCCCATCCTGTTTGGGGATGATGTGAGTGTGTGGAACTTCCCCCTGGCCCAGAGCAGGTCTGCTGCCTCGTTCTCTATGTGACTGTCTCCCTCAGACCATTCTGGGTTAGGCTTAGGTGCTTTTTAGGAGGCAGGGCTGCTCTGGGGCTGGAATAGATGGGTTATGGTGATAGGAACTCCGTGATCTAAACCAGGCTGGCCAGTGAGGGTGATGTCACTACAATTCCTGTAGCCCAGGCTGCATTTTCTGCCTTGTCTGCGAACTCAACCCAGGGTCAACAACCCTCTTTTCCCAAGCCCCCCTGCTTCAGGTAGGAATGCCACAACCAGGCTGAACAGAATTTGGAGCTTGTAATGGCTTCAAAAGGATCCTGCATTGGCCACTGGGCTCTACAGATAATAATAAGAAGAAGAATGGTACTTAAGTGCTTACTATGTGTCAAGCACTGTTACAAGCTGTGGGTTAGAAACAAGTTAACAAGATTGGACACAGTCCCTCTTCCACATGGGGTTCACTCTTTTAATCCGCATTTTACAGATGAGGTAACTAAGGTCCAGAGAAGTTAAGTGACTTGCTCAAGGTCACACAACAGACCTGTGGCAGAGCTGGGATTATAACCCACGTTCTTCTGACTCCCAGGCCCGTGATCTATCCACTAAGATACACTGCTTCCCAGATGAACTGCTACAGCTCTGGACTTTCTTTCTCTTAGGCCCTATTCCCCCCATGTGCCTTCAGTCCCCTCCTTATTATCCCCCTCCCCTCCCCCCTGCATCCAGCACCTCTCCTCATCCCCACATCCTGGTCCCCCTCAGCCCCCTCCCATCCAACCCCTCCCCACCCATTGTGCTGAACCACTCCTCTCTCTGCCCCATCACTGTTGTCCTGGCCTGACATAACTCCATACTTCCCTCCCCCTTCTCCCATTCAACCCCTTCATTCATTCATTCATTCAATAGTATTTATTGAGCGCTTACTATGTGCAGAGCACTGTACTAAGCGCTTGGACTGTACAAATCAGTAACAGATAGAGACAGTCCCTGCCCTTTGACGGGCTTACAGTCTACCTACCCCTTGTGATGTCCCCACCTCCCCACACCCTCCCCACAGCTTCAGCCAAATGCAGCCTGTGGAACCCCTCCTCCATCATTGGAAGAATGTTTCCCTTAATCCTTGAGCTGCTCTTGACACAATCACTGCTGTTCCTCGCTATCACTAAAACCTGGCTCTTTCCACATGACACAGTCTCCCCTGTCACTCTTTCTAGAGGAGACCTCATCTTCTCCCACTCCTCTGTTCATTCATTCAGTTGTATTTATTGAGCACTTACTGTGTGTGGAGCACTGTATGAAGTGCTTGAGAGAGTACAATGAAACAATATACAGACACATTCCCTGAGCTTACCACCTAGAAGGAGCTTACTCTAGACCCAATGAGAAAGGGGGAGGAGTCGGCTTCCTCCTCACTCCCTAATGCCACTTTTTCACCATCCTGCCTCCTCCATTCCTTTTTCCCTTCCTTTGAAACCCATATCACCTGCCTCTACCACCCACTCCAATTACTAGTCATGGTCATCTACTGCCCTCTCCTCCAACTTTCTGAACCATTTTGATCCCTTTCTCACATTCCTTCTCTAATTATCCATCCTTACAATGATCCTTGGGTACTTCAAGGTACATTTGGATGTACCCGACAATGTTTCCACTGTCCACCTCCTTTCACTCCTCTACTCCAGTAGCTTCCTGTTCCTCCCCACCTCACACATTCACAAATTTGGGCACACATTTGATTTTATAATTTCTCATCACTATGCAGTAGTGGAAAGAGCATGGGCATGGGAGTCAGAGGACCTGGGATCAAATCCCATCTTTGTCACTGGTTTGCTGTGTGACCTTGGGCAAATCACTTAACTTCTCTGTGCTTCAGTTACCTCATCTGTAAAATGGGGATTAAACTGTGAGCCCCTGTGGATCATGCACTGGGTCCAACCTGACTAACTTGTTTCCACCCCAGGTTTAATACAGTGCAGGGCACAGAGTAAGAGCTTAACAAATGCCATAAACAAAAACAAACAAATGAAAAAGCCCCTCACTAATTCTGAAATTCCTCTATTAGATTACAACCTCCTCACGTGCTCTCTTTCCCATACAACCACCTCACACAAATCTGTTCCGTTCCCCAACAAAGACTTCCATTCTTTTGACCCCCTCCAATATTCTCCAGCCACCCTATCCCATTTGCTCTCCATACCCAAACTACCTTCTCTTGATGTATGAATCGACACCCTCAACAATACCCTCTCACTGAACTCAAATCCCTTGCTCTCTTGTTCCTCCACCGATCTTGCACCACTAACCGACAACACTGGGTAACCCCCGCAGAACTCTTCCTCCACTCCTGTGCCCAAGGTGTGGAGTGGTATTGGCAGAAAATCCAGACATCTCTCTGATTTTGCCCACCTTAAATTCATTTTTATCTGCTTCAATTCCACCTTCTCTTTTGCTTCACAACAGTACTTCTCCTTCTTAATTCACACCCATACCCACTGGCCCCACCATTTGTTCCAAACATTTAACTCCATCATCAAATCTCCTGTCCCTCTGCCCCACCATCTCTTTTCCTAGTGTCTTGGCTACATACTACATCAACAAAATTGAAACCATAGGCGTGACCTCCTTAAAATCTCCCCTGCGCCTCTCCAATCCCTCCCCCTTCCTCCTCTCTCTTTGACATTACCTATATTCCCTGCAGTAACTCAGAAAGAGATCTCTCACCCCTCCTATAAATCTATACTTTCCAACTGTGCTTCTCCAGCCCTTCAAACATTTTTAAAACACTTGACCCCTCTCTCCCTTCTTCCCTCTTTGACTGCTATTTTCAATTATTTACTTTCCAATGGCTTCTTCCCCACCACTTTCAAACAATCTTATGAATTCCCTATCCTAGTAAAATCCCCTATTTACTCCTTGGCTCCCTCCATTTAGTGGCCCATCTCCCTCCTACAGTTCCTCTCCAAACTTTTTTGGAGAGTTGTTTAATCCACTTTCTCCACTTCCTCTCTTCCAGTTTTCTCTTAATACCCTCCAATCTGGCTTTCTCCTCCTTTACTCCATGAAAACAGCCCTCTCTAAGGTAAAATCTGATGGTCTCTACTGTATCCTAATCCTCCTAGATTGTTCAGCTGCCTTTGACATGGTGGGCCTCCCCTTATCCTTGAAAATTTATCCAAGCTTGGCTTCACTGACATTCTCTCTTGATTCTCCTCCTATCTTTCTAACTGGTCCTTCTAAGTCTCTTTTGCAGGCTCCTCCTCTGCCTCCCACCCTCTGACAGAGGGGAATCCTTCAAAGCTCAGTTTTGGGTCCCCTTCTATTCTCCATCTCAACCCACGCCCTTGGAGAACCCATTTGCTTCCATGGCTTCAACTATCTTTTCTATGTGGCTGATTCCCAAATCCGCATCTCCAGCCCAAACCTCTCTCCTTCTCTGCCATCTTGTACGTCCTCCTGCCTTCAAGACATTTCTACCTGAATGTCCTACCAACGCCTCAAACTAAATATGTTCAAAACTGAACTCCTTATCTTCCCATTCAATACCTGATTTTCTAAGGAATAAATAGAAAATATTTATCCAGATAATGAGCTATTGAAATACGGTCACAGATAAATGTCAGAAAAAATTATATTGGCTTGAATCATCTCAATGCACTATCTGTTAAACACTATTACTTCTATGAAATAGTTAATTCTTTTTTTACTCAATGAATCACTGGTATTTATTGAGCATGTACTCCGTGCAAAAACATATTAAACAATAACATCAATAATAATAATAAAGTGGATTGTGTTTAAACACTGACTTGTGCCAAGCACTGGGGTAGATACAGATATATCTGGTCAGACATAGTTCCTGCCCCTTATGGGGCTCACAGTCTAAGAAGAAAGTAGAATGTGCATTTAATCCTTATTTTACACCTGAAGAAACTGAGACACAGAGAAGTTGACTGATGTGCCCAACCTTACACAGTAGGCAAGTAGCAGAGCTGGGTTAGGGATCTGGATCACCTGACTCTCAGGCCCATGTTTTTTCCACTAGGCCATGCTGCTTCTCACTTGGATTTAAATCTCCATCAGAGCAACTACTGTGTCTTTTATCTCTACTGTACTAACAGGAGAGACAGAAGAAACATTATTTTGGTGAGGAGAAAGAAATAATGAAAAGATTGATAGGTGAATAAATAATAATAATAATAATGTTGGTATTTAAGCGCTTACTATGTGCCGAGGACTGCTCTAAGCACTGGGGTAGATACAGGGTAATCAGGTTGTCCCATGTGAGGCTCACAGTCTTTATCCCCATTTTACAGATGAGGTAACTGAGGCACCGAGAAGTCAAGAGACTTGTCCAAAGCCACAAAGCTTACAGGTGGCGGAGCCGGGATTAGAACCCATGACCTTTGACTCCTAAATCCATGCTCTTTCCACTGAGCCAAGCTGCTGCTTCCTACAATGGTGGAGTACCTAAATCTCTCAGTATGAAATGCTTCAAGCATCTTTTCCTAGTGGAACACGGGCCTGGGAATTAGAAGACCTGGGTTCTAATTGATCTATGTCAAATGATCTTGGGCAAGTCATCTAACTTCTCTGTACTTCAGTTCTCCTGTTCTCCCTCCCACTTAATCTGTAAGCCCCTTACTGGACAGTGATTGTGTCCAAACTTCTTAACTTATACCTACCCCAGCACTTAGAAGTGTTTGACTCAGAGGAAGCCCTCAACAAATACCATAAAAAGGGAGGGAGGGAGGTGGTCTGCTTCCACAAGTGCCCAAGGGGAAATGAGGAAAATATAAGATGAAAGGCTTGAGAATGTCTCACAACTGCTTTCAGGTTGATCACTTGCTCTAATACAGAACTGGAAGGAGATCCAGGGGGCCCCATGCAGGACTCTCAGGGCCTAGGTGGCTCTCGGGAATGAGTGCAAGATCACACGCGACGAGCCAAGAAGCCGTCACTGTAGCCATCTCTGGTGCCAAGACAGACCTGAGCAGGCTGCTCGCTGCTGGCAATCCGCCCTATTTGACAGAGATGGCAATGCGGACGCCACTGTTGAGGCTCCCATTCTTGTCCGAATACAAAACCTCGAGTCTAAAAAAGAAAGATGCTGCTGGAGTGAGTCCAGAGGGGTCAGGAGAAGAGTGACACACCAGAGGAGAATGCTAGGGCACTGATGTTAGAAAAGAGATACGGCTTTCTCCTTCACTTGAAGTTCTGCCATCTAGGAGAGGACCCACGCACCTGAATTCCCAGGATTGATGAGGATCAGAGAACAGGTTAACTCCCCCAAACTATTACTAATATCATTATTATTACTATTAGATTTGTTAAGTGCTTACTATGTCAAGCACTGTTCTAAGCGCTGGGGTAGATACAAGATAGTATGAAGTATCTCTTTATACAGAGAGCATCTGAGTGTTTTGTGGGAGGTGAATGCTGCTAATTTGAAGAGACGATGTCACAGCAAGGGGGGTGAGCAGTAATCACTCCCAACCACCTTCAGCTGCCGACTTTGGTTATGGGCAGGACAAAATAGCAGATTACTTCCTTTGCCTTTCGAGGGGACTAAATCTAAAAGATGTGGAGTGGAGGCAGGATCTACTGCAGTGTGGCTTAGTGGAAAGAACCCGGGTTTGGGAGTCAGAGGTCATGGGTTTGAAACCCGGCTCTGCCACATGTCAGCTGTGTGACTGTGGGCAAGTCACTTCACTTCTCTGTGCCTCAGGTCCCTCATCTGTAAAATGGGGATTAAGACTTTGAGCCTCACGTGGGGCAATCCGATTACTCTGTATCTACCCCAGCGCTTAGAACAGTGCTCTGCACATAGTAAGTGCTTAACAAATACCAACATTATTATTATTATTATTATTATTACTACAGCATCTTTTGAGAAGTGGCATGGCCTAATGGAAGAGCATGAGCCCGGGAGTCAGAAGACCTGGGTTC
The DNA here is from genome assembly GCF_004115215.2 of Ornithorhynchus anatinus. NCBI lineage: Eukaryota > Metazoa > Chordata > Mammalia > Monotremata > Ornithorhynchidae > Ornithorhynchus > Ornithorhynchus anatinus. The sequence goes on from NC_041749.1 coordinate 14,815,249, forward strand.
TAATCCGTGTTCGGACACCTGCCAGCTGCGTGATCTTGGGCAAGACACTTAAATTCTTCGTGTCTCGATTTCCTCATCTGTAAAATGATGAGGAACTCAATTTCACCATTTAGATTGTGAATTCCATGTGGAATAGGGACTGTGTCTGACTTGATTACCTACTCCAGAACTTAGGACAGTACATGACACCTAGTAGTACAGTGCTCTGCACATAGTAAGTGCTCAATAAATATTATTGAATGAATGAATAAGTGCTTAAAAATACCAGTTATTTTTATTATCACTAGCAGAAAGCTCCCAAGAACTGCAAAAAAACCTGTTTGCAATAGAACCCTCATGCTAAATCTGGGAATCTGCCTTTAAACAGTAACTCCCCATCCCCTCTAGACTCTAAACTCATTGTGGGCAGGGAATGTGACCTTTATATTGTTATATTGTAGTCTCCCAAGCGCTTAGTAGAGTGTCATACTAAGTACTCAATAAATATGACTGATTGATAGAGGGGAAAGCATTATGCTACAACGAAAACTACTATGTCCAAGGAGCTTTCCACTTATAGGAACCCAGTGATCTAACCACCAAATTCAAGGCTGAATTTAGATGCTGGTCACTATCTGTCGTCAGTCAACCATATTTATTAAGTGCTTACTGTTTGCAGAGCACTGTACTAAACGCTAGGGAGAGTACAATAGAACAGAGTTGGTAGACACATTCTCTTCCCACAGTAAATTATGATCTGGAGGAGGAGATGCCATTCCTTTATGCTTTTTCTTGTTGTAGTTGGTTCATAACTTTGGGGGAACACAGAAGAATTGGGTTCTAAACCACCGTCCACTGAGAAGAAAATTGCAGCTTTATTTCTGTTAGGACATAGTTCATTCCCTCCTTTCATGAAGGACTAATTTTCCATGAGTCCAACAGTCATTTAGAAGTAAATTGATTTGTTTGCTTGAGATATTTATAAAGGGCCCTCGAAGTGTTCAGCATGCTAGGTTCAAAAGTCAAGCCTAAGAGGTCTTGAGTCATCGTTTTGGCTGGTTATGTGGACTGGTTTGGGGGTAGGGGGAAAATTCCTGGGCCTTGGTCCATGAGTGAAAAGTCGCTTGTGCCTGCAAAATCCCAGAGACAGATGGCTGCTGATGAATATCCACAAGGCAGAGGAGCACTGGAACATGCCGGTTGTGTTTGGGGTTAATGGGCTTTGGCTCTCCCAACCCTAGTGCCAATTTTTCTTGCTCATTATCTTGAGCTACGGGATGCTGATCCAAAGAGAGGGAAAATGGCTTGATAGGACCAGAATCAAACTCGAGACAATGCAAAATTATCTTAAAATTCCAGGAATAGAAGCCTTCAGTAGTGTCTCTAACCCATTACTCTAGATATCTTGATGCTTTCTTATTCTTATTGTATTTGTTAAGCAGTTTCTATTTGTCAAGCACTGGGGTAGATACAAGTTAATCAGGTTGGACTCAATTTGGATTGCTTGCAACTAAGGTGAAGATTTGGAGTACATACAAGCTAAGAATTTGCCATGTGGTATCTTTATGCTGGACATTCTCTTCTTTCTTCCTCCAAATTTGTTCTAGGAATACGGTCCTTTGCACGTCTTCAACAAGAAAGTCAGTGTGAGTAATTTAAGACTTTGCTCTAGCAGGGGAGGTATAAAATGGTATCTCCTTATGAGCTCTGTATTGGCTGAAATTTTAAGGCTAGACCCAAATGTATCAATGTTCCAGACCCCTCCCATCCAGTGACCCATCTGAACCCAATGAACTGTAAAAATTAGGGCCAAGCCATTTTGTTTGTGATTCTCTGCTACTTGCCGAGGTGGGAGGAGACATTTGAAATTTGCCCATGAGCTCTTTCCTCACCTTTAATGGCCAGAATCTGACATCTTGCCCCCATCCTCCCTCTGGCCTGGAATGCCCTTCCTCCTCATATCCAACAGACAATTACTTTCCGCAACCTTCAAAGCCTTTATTGAAGGCACATCTCCTCCAAGGGGCCTTCCCTGACTAAGTCCTCCCTTTCGCCTCTCCCACTCCCTCTGTGTCACCCTGACCTGCTCCGTTTATTCAACCACCCCTCCCAGCCCCACAGCACTTATGTACATATATGTAATTTATTAATATTAATATCTGTCCAGCCCTCTAGACTGTAAGTCTGTTGTGGGCTGGGAATGTGTCTGTTTATTGTTCTACTGTACTCTCCCAAGTACAGTGCTCTGCACACTTAATTATAAATATGATTGACTGACTGAGAACTCTCTGCTGTTTGAGCCAGGGCTTCTACCCTCCAGCCTGTCTGGTTTTCAGTTGGCTCCACCCCTAGATGGTATGGTTAGAGCTCCAGGAGTCTTTATGGACAGTTCTTTTCTTCTAAGCCCCTCAACTAACCTCAACTCCACTTTTCCTCATCTCCCACTCCCTTCTACGTCTCCCTGGCTTGCTCCCTTTTCTCCCCCGACCCCGACCACAGCCCCACCACACTTATTTATATTTCTGTATCTTTATTTATTTGCATTGATGTCTGTTTATTTGTATTGCTGTCTGCCTCCCCTTTTCCCCAGCCTCTGCACTCGTTGTGGACAAGGATTGTCATTGCTTATTGTTGTACTTTCCCAATTGCTTAGTACAGTGCTCTGCACACATTAAGCGCTTAATGAATACTGTTGAATGACTGAATGAGTCCCACACTTTGGAAGTGCTCTTCCTGTTTACCAGGGCCTGGGAAGGAAATGCAACAGTTGGGAAGCAAAGACAAACTCAGTGGCTCCACCCAATGAAGCACTGTAGATTTGGGTAGCTTTCCTCCAAATTTTCCAGATGACTTCTTTACAGTGCTAGTGTACCAGTTACCTTTGTATTCTTCTCTCCCAAGTACTTAGTCCACTGTTCTATGCAGAGTAAACATTCAGTAAATACCATTGGTTATCCTGCATACTCAGTGTAACCCAGAATATGTCACCTGTGTGAGGATGCCATGCCTTTATTTGTAAGTGCCACCACTCGGCTTACCCTTTCTTTGAGTTGATAGATTTATTTTCATATAATGAGTTTGTCTCAGCCGGTCAGCAGTCGTATTTCTTCAGCACCTACTGTGTGCAGAGCACTGTACTAATTCCTTGGAGAATACAACTATAAACAAATGCATTCCTTGACCACACAGAGTTTACAATCTAGAGAGGCTCATACCTCCAGTTATGGTATCCAAGAAAGTCAGAGGGTGCAAGAACCTCCCTGCCGACATGAAGTAGAAGGGAACGTGAACTGTGCTGACTGTGATTCCAAGGAAGAGCTTTCTTTCATACTCAGGGTAAAGTAACTTGTGACCTCATGAAGCTCACCAAAACATCTTAGGGGCCAACATCGTGTCTACTAATTTTATTCTGCTCAAATTCTGTTGTTTTCAGAGAACCTTTCTGACAGTCACCATGTTGGTGGCTGAAAACTTAGTGTCTCCTGTAAACAGGGAAGAATAGAGAGGTGGGGGAGGGTAGAGAGAGACCTCCCCTTTGAGCGTATGTGAGCTTGTTGCTAATCTCTTCTGGAGTTCAAAGGGGAAAACTGAATTAACTGTATTCTCTTTCACACACAACAATTCCTAGTGTGCTGTGGATTTAAATTATTTAAGAAATTCTGAGGTAACCCCTAGGCAGGGAGAGAATTTGAGAGACTTGGCACCTTCTCCAAACTGCTTTTGGAACAGCATAATATATTGAATCCCACATAAGTAAATCAACAGGTATGAATTAGCTATAAAATGGTCCTTGAAATAATAAAGTTGAACCAAAATTTATGAAGTAATTAGATTGTATGAAATTTAAATACCTCATGTTTGCTCTTCTTGGCCTTGAGAATGAAATCTTGCAGCTGTTTTCTAAGAAAGTTTTTTTTTTTAAACAGGTACTACTCTTTTCCATCATAATCCCCAGTAGCAGCCATTCTTCTAAAGAGTTGTGTACATATTTCTTTCTTAAGAGCCTAGTTTCAAAGAGCTGTGGCATAATTTTAATACACTTTAATCAGGAAGGGGCTATCAGAGTTGACTTCATTTCACATTCACACATTCAATCACACCAACATCACTTTTCAAATACCATCTCTTACAAATGGATGATGATGACTTTCTAGACAGTAAAGGCAGGGCATGCTATTCCCATCCATCAGCAGAAGCTTAATAAATCACCCAGCACATTACAGCTTCAAGCCAAGTTAGCACCTTCATCAAGGAATGAAATTAGCAAAGCGGAGCCGTTGGCTAATTGTGAAAAATGCTAATTACCCACTCACCCTGTGAAATAAGACATGAGTGATGTGTGGCAAGGTTTGCACAAAGTCATGAACGGTTGGAAACACAACGTTTAAATAAAGTCTCAAACTGCTTTTTCAGAGAGCAGCCAGGAAAAACTGAAATGCAATGCTAGAAAATAAAGAGGTTTTTTTACAGGAGTTTTGAAACTGTCAGTTTGGACCAGATAGTAAGCTCATTGTGGGCAGGGAATGTGTCTGTTTATTGTTGCACTGTACTTTTCCGTTCACTTAGTACAGTGGTCTGCACTCAGTAAGCACTCAATGAATATGATCGGGTGAACGAATGAACAGTAGGAGTTTGGACAGCCCAGAGCTTTCACTATAGGCCAACCATTCAGTTCAGTCATCTCTGGAACAAAGACATTGATTGCTGTATACAAAACACTGTACTAAGCTCTGGGGTAGATCCAAGCTAATCAGGTTGGACACTTTCCTGGCCCCGCACGGGACTTATGGTCAAGGTGGGAGATATGTTATCCCCATTTTACAGTTGAGGAAACTGAGGCACAGATAAATTAAGTGACTCGCCCGAGGTCACATGGCAGCGTCACTGTTAGAAACCAGTTCTCCCGAATCTCAGGGCTGGGCTCTTTCCAATAACTGTTCCTAGCTGTGAAATGAGTGATGTTGAACTAACTCCTAGTGGATGGGGCAGGGAAGAGAGAAAAGTGATTGGAACTAATGGCCATCCTGCTGGATGTCTTCGCCGAAACAAGAATCAAGGACACCATCAGGAATTGTGTCCTTCAGTGTCCTGATAAGGGCTTGCGGCAGCTGCATGGTTGGACATTTTCCCTACAACTATTCCTGGGAGGAATAGTGACTCTTTTCCCCCTACTACTCATAATAATGATGGTATTTATTAAGGCCTTACTATGTGCCAAGCACTGTTCTAAGCGCTGGGGTAGACACAAGGTAATCAGGTTGTCCCACATGGGGCTCACAGTTCTTAATCCCCATTTTACAGATGAGGTACCTGAGGCACAGAGAAATTAAGTGACTTGTCAAAGGTCACACAGCAGATGAGTGTGTGTGCAGATGAGGCAGGATTAGAACCCATATCTTCTGACTCCCAGGCCCATGCCCTTGCCACTAAGCCACGCTACTTCTCCTACTACCTACCTAGCTTGCTTCTCCTACTAGATTGAAACTTAAAATCAGGGTTAGTGTCTACCAATTCTATGTTATTATACACTCCCAAGCCTAGTGGAAAAAACATGGGTCTGGGAGTCAGAGGAACTGCGTTCTAATCTTGGCTCTCCAACTTTGTTGAGTGACATTGGGTAAATCACCTCACGTATCTGTGCCTCAGTTACCTCATCTGTAAAGTAGAGATTAAGACTGTGAGCCTCATATGGGGCGGGGCTATGTCCAACCCCATTTGCTTGTGTCCATCCCAGTGCTTAATACAGCACCTGACACTTAAGTATTATTTTAAATAGGGCCTAGTAAAGGATTGCACATAATACTGTTTCTGATGTATAGTAAGCTCTTTCAAAATATTATCATTATTATTATTATCTGCTGTGCGACCTTGGTCAAATCTTTTAACTTCTCTGAGTCTCTGTTCCCTCATCTGCAAAATGGGGTTTAAGATGATGGGTCCCACGTGGTACAGGGACTGTGTCCAACCTGATTAGCCTGTATCTACCTCAGCACTTAGTTCAGCACCTGGCCCTTAACAAATACTATTTTAAATTGTACTTTCCAAGCACTTAGTACAGTACTCCACACAGTAAGCTCTCAACAAATGCGATTGAATGAATGAATGAATGAATGAATGAATGAATGAAATAGTGCCTAGTAAAGTGTTCTGCACACAGTAGGTGCTGAATAAATTCCATTGATTGATTGGTTGCTCTCCAGACCTGTTGGTTTGGCACCAAACATGAGATTTTCAAAAAGAAAAAAAATGTATTTCCAGTATTATACACTGGTTAGCATTAGCAAGTAAAATTGTAGGAAGTCCTGCCTTCCATCACAGTGCAGAGGTCCAAAGGTGTACCGACTTCTCTCTGCCTTTCTCTCTTGGCCCCTTCTCCACTAAATTGTAGTATAAATGGCAATTATCACCCTTCACTCTACTGAAGTGTTCAAGGCTAGTGTTTTTAGCAGTTCATTAAGATAGTCTAATAGCCCTGCTTACAGTGGCAACCCAGTGGAAGCTTTCGCAGTGGAGTTAATTTATGTCATGGTAAAATGGTGATAAACGGTTAAATCCCCAACGTGGAAATTCAGGGATTTTGATGAGGGTGAGCTGTGTAGTATAGTGGAAACAAAACAAAATAAGAGCTGGGATTTAAGCAAGGGAGATTTGCTAATAGCCTCACTTTATTAGCAGACACAAACCTGCTAACTGAATAAAGCTCGTCTTCCTTAATCGGGAATGAAATGAATAGATCCAGATCCAGAGTCGATTGCTCACTTTACTCACAAATGTTTTTTTCCCCCTAACTCCACTTTTACCCAAGAGCTGAGTTCTAGTTATTATTATTGTTATCACAATTATTATCATCATAATTATTGTCTAGGCAAATCAAATCAGAAAATCAGAAAGGCAGCTCAAGCCCAAAATGATAAATGTCTAGTGACTGCAGGATAATAATAATGTTGGTATTTGTTAAGTGCTTACTATGTGCAGAGCACTGTTCTAAGTGCTGGGGTAGATACAGGGTAATCAGGTTGTCCCATGTGAGGCTCACAGTTAATTCCCATCTTACAGATGAGGTAACTGAGGCACCAAGAAATTAAGTGACTCGCCCACAGTCACACAGCTGACAAGTGGCAGAGCTGGGAGGTTATCTATACTGAGGCTAGATACATTGTCTTGTTTAGTAATAATAATTATGACATTTATTAAGCACTTACTATATGCTAAATCCTTGGTTGGGTAGATTTAAGATTACAAAATCAGAACAGTTCTTCCCAGAACCTAGAGAATTCTCTGCCTTATCTGACTCTGATCTGAGTACCACAAACTCTGATTGAGTGGATAATCTCAGTTGCCTCTTCAGCCTCTCTCCAAGTCACCCTCCTGTGAAGAATACTTCCTTTCCTGTTTGTCTCCTCTTTTAGATTGTAATATCCTTGAGGTCAGTAAGGTGCCACTTTGCTATGCGAAGCACCCAGTACAGTGCCCCTCATCAAGTGGGTGGTCACTTCTTTTTTTAAAAATAGTATTTGCTAAGCTCTTATTATGTGCCAGTCACTTTACTAAGCTCTGGAGTAGATACAAGATAACTGAGTTGGACACAGGCCCTGTCCCACATTCGGCTCACAGTCTTAACCCCTGCTTTGCAGATGAGGTAACTGAGGCACAGAGAAGTTAAGTGATTTGGCCAAGGTCAAACAGCAGACCATTTATTGAGTGCTTACTATGTGCAGAGCACTGTACTAAACACTTGGGAAAGTACAATGCAACAGAGTTTGCAGACACATTCCCTGACCATAATGAATTTACAATCTAGAGGGAGAGATTGATGTAAATATAAATAAGTAAATTATGAATATATATGTAAGTGCTTTGAAATATGGTAAGTGATCAACTTATAACAGTGGCAGTCTCCCCTCTAGACTGTAAGGTCAGTTACCTCATCTGTAAAAATGGGAATTAAGAGTGTGAGCCCAATGTGGGACAGGGACTGTGTTCAATCTGATTAACTTGTACTACCGCATTGCTTAGAACAGTGCTTGACACATAATAAGCACTTAACGAGTACCAATATAATAATTATTATAAGGCTCTATTCTCGACTCTGCCACTTGTCAGCTCTGTGACCTTGGACAAATCACTTAACTTCTCTGTGCCTCAGTTACCTCATCTGCAAAATGGGGAGTAAGACTGTGAGCCCCAGGTGGGACAGAGTCTGTGTCCAACCTGATTATCTTATATCTACCCCAATGCTTAGAACAGGGCTTGGCACATGGTAAATGCTTAACAAATACCATAATTATTATTAATTATTACTAGTTGATAGAGCACAGGCCTGGGAGTCAGAAGGACCTGAGTTCTAATCCTGGCTCTGTCACATACCTGCTGCATGACCTTGGGCAAGTCACATCACTTCTTTGTGCCTCAGTTACCTCATCTGCAAAATGGGGATTAAGACTGTGAGCCCTGTGTGGAACAGGGACTGTGCCCAGCCCAAGTATCTTGTATCTACCCTAGTGCTCAGAATAATGCCTGGCACATAGTAAGTGCTTAACAAATGCCATTATTATTACCATTATTATTATTATTATCACTACCACTACTTCTGTGTCTCAGAGGCCACCAACTCCTAGAGCCACCTAGAATGGGAGGACCGAGAAGGTGTCGCCCACGTGAGTGAGTGATGAACACACACAGACCATAGGAAATGTTGGCTGACTTCCCCATTTATTGTTGTGGATCTGCGAGACACCAAGACCGAGAAGAAGGGGAGCCCTGCTTCAGTCCTGCCGCTTGCAGTTCTGGGGTTCCCACCCCGCCAGGTTCAGGGCTGGTGGTTGCCTTCCTAGCCATTACAAATTTCTGGTTGGAAGACAGCAGCTCTGGTACTGAGAGCAGTCACCATTATTATATTCCCGCTTCCGACAGTTGAATCTACACCTGCCGTTCCTGTGGTAGCAGTCGAAGGACTTCTTGTTTATGTCACATCGAGCTGGAAAGAGGAAAGGGTGGCACTGGTCACTGAATCGCTCTAGTCATTTGGGATCCCGAACGTTGAAGCTATTGAAACCGCTCTGCGGAAGGGAAGACTCTTCAGTGGGAGAGGTTGGAAGGGAAGGAGGGGAACCAATTTTTGCCATGTGCATTTGGGGAGAAGGGTTGTTTGAGCATTGGAAACAGTGCTGCCTGAACCGGACCTAGATTTTCCCAATGGGAATGGCCACCTTCCCTCGAGAACCTCTATTGCTGTTTCGCAGTCTCCCACAGAAACCACGGTTAATATCAAAAGGCCCACACAGGGGCACAGTCAAATCTGTGATTGGTGGGCTGTGGGTAAACGAGGTGGGTTCAGAGCAGAAGTTCCTTGTAGGGAAGAAATCGTTATTTTATATAGAGAATTGCACCAAGTGGGAAGTCAATAAATACTACCGCTAACTACTACTGCTAGTTTTCTGATGGGTTTTCAACTGGGGTCCTGGGTGCCGTGGTTTCTGCTACCCAACTAACCAGCTGGACAGACTCCAAGACCCCTGTATTACCTCCCTTTCCCTATGGGTCCTCGTTTAGGATTTTGTAAGCTGGCTGCTCCAGGTTCCTGGAGAGGCACGGAACTCATATTTCTTTTTTCTGCTACCCATGTGGCTGCTAGCTGGAGAGAGAGCTCTGCTAAAAGTCACTGTGTTTAATATCTTAAGATTAGAGAAGGAGCATGGCATGGAAGATAGAGCACAGACCTGGGAATCATTCATTCATTCAATTGTATTTATTGAGCGCTTACTGTGTGCAGAGCACTGTACTAAACGCTTGGAATGTACAATTCAACAACAGATAGAGACAATCTCTGCCCAACAATGGGCTCACAGTCTAAACGACAGACCCACAGTCTCAGAAGGTCATGCGTTCTAATCCTGACCCCCAAACCTGCCCAACCTGATTATCTTTTATCTAACCCAGTGCTTAGAACAGTGCTTGGCACATAGTAAATGCTTAACAAATACAAAAATTATTATTAATTACTATTACTAGTTGATAAAGCACAGGCCTGGGAGTCAGAAGGACCTGGGTTCTAATTCTGACTCTGCCACATACCTGCTGTGTGACCTTGGGCAAGTCACTTAATTCTCTGGGCCTCAGCGACCTCATCTGTAAAATAGGGATTAAGACTGTGAGTCCTATGTGAGACAGGGACTATGTCCAACCTGATAGGCTCATATCCACCCCTGAGCTTAACACAGTACCTAGCACCTAGTAAGTGCTTAACAAATACCATAATTATTTATTATTAACATAAGTGATCTGGCAGAGGGTTGAAAATCTCAAAGTTTGTAGATGACATTAAGTTCTTCTGGATAGAAAAATGCCATGAAGGGACTGTGCCCGACCTAATTAACTTGTAGCTACTCCAGCTCTTAGAATAGTATTTGAATACAGAATAGGCGCTTAACAAATGCCATTAAAAATAAAAAGCTTACAAAAGCTGAGAGAGCTGAAAAGTGACAGATGAGCATATATTCTTATATATTACCCATTGGTTTCTTCCCCAGATTGGCCTCAATTTAGGTACCCAGGTGTTTCCAAACTAACCCCCACCTTCCTTTGGTTCCCTCTATCTTTACTCAAGAGGCCATTAGACAGAATCCAATTTATTCTCTTTCCTCTGACCTCTTCCCCACCGTCTATATGTCTCATGTTCTCCTTCTAGGTATCTTTCTCACACCTTCTCAAGAACACCATAAACCTTCCCTCATCTACTCTTCTTTCTTATTTAAACCTCTAGTGTAGAACTGAAGACCCTTAATGTTGTTTCAGAGAACCAGAACTAACACTGTCTTCCTCTATCATTCTACCACTGGGAGAAGAAGCATTGCATAGTGGATAGAGCATGGGCCTGGGAGTCAGAGGTCATGGGTTCTAATCTCTGCCACTTCCCTGCTTTGTGATCTTGGGCAAGTCACTTAATTTTTCTGGGCCACAGTTACCTCATCTGTAAAATGGGGATCGAGACTGTGAGCCCTACATGGGACAGAGACTGTGTCCAATCCAATTTGCTTGTATCCACCCCAGCGTTTAGTACAGTGTCTGGCACATAGTAAGCACTTAACAAATAGCATTATTATTATTATTCCTCCCTAAATGGATCTGAGTGTCAGGAGCCATGGCCCAACAGGATATGCCCAGTGTTTCCAAACAAACCCTCACTCTTCCTTTGGTTCCCTCAATACCTTATTCAAGAGAACATTAGACAAATAAACTAATTCATTTCTCTCTCCTTTCCCCTCTAACCCCCTCCCCATATACATCTCATGTCCCCCGTGCCCTCATGAAGATTTCCATTTTACCTGGAGGAAGGTGAACTAGAAATAAGGTAAAAGGAAATAGAAAGAAAAAAGTCTTCATGGCTGCAGAAGGCATTGCCAGAGAGTGGATTGCCCAGGCTGGAGGAGACCAGAGTTCCTTTCAAGAGGCAGGTGGGAATGCCAGCCTTTTATATTGCTCCCTGTTCAGAGAATGAGCTGGGTAAACAAGTTTATCTGAAGTTCATTCATGCTCCATTCACTCTGCCATGTCCTGAGGCTAAAAGGTTGGAAGTTGATGCACTCTGTCCTTGTCACAGAAAAAGTATTTTGACCTTGCCCGATTTCAAATCCCAGTTTGAAGCCCTTTTTAGGCAGGGGATGATCACCGGAGAGCCACAGCTGAGACCCAAGAGGTGGGCTTCGTTGCTGTCCTCCATTTTCAGTGTCACAAAGTCAGAAAGGAAGTGGAGATCTGGGGCCCTGGTTTGGGGGTGTCTGATTTGGGTCTGTTTTCCCCTAGTTTGAAATCTCAGGAGCCCCTTAGCAGAAGCAGTTGAATATTGGTTTTGTGTGATTTGTAGGAAGGGTGTTTGTTTCTGTCCCCATTCCTGATACCTCCTGCTTAGAGCAGGTCTCCAGAATGTGTAGCTGTAGTTGTGGTGGTGGAGGGTAAAATCCGAGAATACATTGCTCAGAATTCCCCAAAACATTTCCTTGTTTTTCTCTCAATAATAATGGCTCAGGGTCTCTTCATCCCTTTTCCCAGATAAAATAGTAATAGTGATTATGGTATTTGTTAAGCACTTATTAGGTGTCAGGCACTGTACTTAACCCTGGGGTGGATACAGGCAAATCGGGTTGGACACTGTCATTGTCTCACATGGGGCTCATGGCCTTATCCCCATTTTACAGATGAGGGAACTGAGGCACAGGTAAGTTAAGTGACTTGCCCAAGGTCATGCATTAAGCAAATGGTGGAGCCAGGATTAGAACCCAGGTCCTTTTGATTCCCAGGCCCACGCTCTATCCACTAGACCATGCTGCTTCTCTGTGAAATGACCCCCAGAACTAGAAGGACTAGATTGTTTAATGGTATCCACAGGATCTTAAAGTCCTATGTCTTTTCTCTTCCAGGAGTAGGTGGGAAGTGAGAAGTAGCTGGGCTTAGTGGGTCGAGCACGACCCTGAGAGAAGGACGTAGGTCCTAATCCAGCTTTGCTGCTCGTCTGTTGTGGGAACTTGGGCTAGTCACATCACTTCTCTGTGCCTCAGTTCCCTCATCTGTAAAATGGGGATTAAAATCGTAAGCCCTATGTAGGACATGCACAGTATAGAACTTGATTGCCTTGCATTTTACCCTTAGTACAGTGCCTTGCACTTAGTAAGTGCTTAACAAAAACCATTAAACAACCAACCAAATGAAAAATGAGGACCTCAGTAAGGTAAACCTTAAATGTCCTCCCTCATTCTGCTACTCCAACCCTTGGGTTCTCAGATAAACATTTCTGAACTGCAAGGGGATCATTTAGAAGTAGAATTAGCCATCTTGCCTCCAGTGTCTGGCTGCAGGAAGCTTGGGGGTAGGAGAGCTTTCCTCCCTCCCCCTTCCAGAACTGCCATGGCAAAGAGCTCCCCCTGGCAATGAGGACTCAACAACAGGCAGAGGTTAACTGATTCTCATAGGAAAATAGATAAAAGAACTCCAATCTGAACCACCTACCCCTTTTCTCTAACATGCTGTCCTCAAGGATTAACCATTTTAATTTCCCCCAACAGGATGCTCTTTACTTTTCTGCATGTTCCTCTGGGCTGTTCCCCTCAGTCTCCCTTGGAGAACCCCAGGTCTAAGGTTCACCACTCCAGACACTTCCCTTGGGATTTGCAAATGCCAGGGAGAAATTCCACTGCTTCACATAAATGCTTTCCTCCCACTCTAGGTGGGGAATCTCACTTCACAAGAATCTTAGCCTCTGCATCCCAACTTGGAGAACGTTTTATCCTGCTTCCATTCCAAAAAATAGCTCAGTCCAAGTCTAACTTAAAATAGCCAAGAGGCTTCTTCCTCCTGCTCTTCACCCAGTTGGCTGTGTTCCAGGAAGGGCAGCCAGCTAACTACCTTACAACAGTTATTATTACCGGGTACAGGATGGTTTAGTGGCTGGAGCAGGGGCCTGGGAGTCAGAAGGACCTGAGTTCTAATCTCAGCTCCACCATGTGTCTGCTGTGTGACCTTGGGCAAGTCACTTTATTTCTCTGGGCCTCAGTTACCTCATCTGTAAAATGGGGATTAAAAGTGTGAGCCCTGTGTGGGACAGAGACTGTGTCCAACCGGTTTAACTTGTACCTACCTCAGAGCATAGGACAGTGCTTGGCACTTAGTAAGCACTTAGCAAGTACCATTATTATTATTCATAATAGTATTATTATTCTTGTGCAGATCAGCTAGCCACTTTTGTGGGAGGGAATCTCCTCCACCTCCATAGATCATTATCTTTATCCAGCTCAGTTTGTTCTCAAAGGATATTTTCTTCGAAAACCATGGGAAATAACTGACCTGGGATTCAGGAGATCCAGATTTAAGTGTCAGCTTTGCCACTGAACTGTTATGTGACTGTAAGCAAGAAATTTTACCTCTGGGCCTCAGTTTCCTCATCTTTGAACTGGTGGTGAGATAGACAGTGAGCTCCGTGTGGGACAGGGACGGTGTCCAATCTCATTACCTTGAAAATACTGTGGAAATTACTACATATTAAACACTTAGTAATTGCTATAATTAATGAATAATCAGTAAATCACAACTTTTGTAGTTGTGATTAATCTCAATATTTGGTTATCCAAACAGAGGTAAAAATGATAAGCCAATCAAAGGTAGTTTTTGAGTACTTACTCTGTTCACTGTTCATTCTGTTCATTCCACCCTTTGGAATTGACTTCTGGAAAGGCCAAGTTAATAATAATGATAGTAATAATATTGTTTATAATAATATTTGAGTCCTACTATGTACCATGAACTATACTAAGCTTTGGGATTGATACAAATTCATCAGGTTGGACATAGTTCCTTCCCCATCTGGTGCTCACAGATTAAGCAGGAGGGAGAACAGGTACTGAATCCCAACTTTACAGATAAAGCAACTGAAATCACTTGTGAACAGTTCTGCTCGAGGGTCTCAGTTTCTTTTTCCCCCTGCCAGACCACTGAATTGATGTAGACTGCTCAGTTACCTTTTCACATTCCTTCCCTAACCCTCTGATCCTTTTGCCCAAAGTGCTAGTCAGTGCTGTTCTTGTTCCATCCCTTGACATCCTCTCTGTAATGATCTGAGTTGCTCAAAATCAGATCTTCCCCTTTTGCCACCTCTTTAACACCCCCCCTATCAATTTCCAAGATCCTCTTTGTCTTTCATCCTTTAACCGTGAGGCCTCCTCATCATCAAGAGGTCTTTCATAAAAATAATAATAATAATTGTAGCATAGGTTAAGCACTTACTATAAGCCAGGCACTGTACTAAGCGCTGGGGTGGATACAAGCAAATCAATTTGGATATAGTCCCCATCCCATGTGGGACTCCTAGTCTCAATCCCCATTTTACAGATGAGGTAACTGAGTCTCAGAGAAGTGAAGTGACTTGCCTAAGATCACGCAGCAAACAGTGGTGGAGCAAGGATTAGGACCCATGACCTTCCAACTCCCAGGCCCATGCTCTATCCACTACACCATGCTACTTCTCAGCCCCCACGGGTTCTGGGGGACAAGGAAGAGGGAATCGAGATGCAGAAAACAACTCTCTAGTCCATCTACAGTGGTACAACTAAGGAAGTGTCTTGAGCATGTATGATGGACATGGCCACATGGAGTGGTAGTTAAGAAGGTGCTTAGGTGACGGACAGACAGCTGGAAGTTGCTTTTAATTGACCATTTATTGCTGAGGAGCTACCAGAGCCAGGGAAGATGTGACGAGCCACCTTGTAGTAACCAGATTCACACCAATCTCTTTCAAGGTGATCTCAAACTGTAGATTTACAGCATGTACCCCTCGCATAAGAACATTCACCTTCCTCATATTCCACTGACATGCAGTTGTGTCTACAATTGCCACCCCTCTGGAAGCAGCCGTAGGACCCCTTCACGTTGCCTGGAGCGGTAAAAGGGAAATCATGATTCAGATCATTGACCCATCCTTAGTCACTCAGGTTCCTGATCTTGGGAGAATCGGGGGGTGGGGGGGTGGGGGCGGGGGTCGACTGGGGAGAAGTGATCAATCAGTCAATCAATCAGTGGTGTGTATGGAGTATTTACTATATGTACATGCATAGCTTGAGAGAGTACAATACCATAGAGTTGGTAGCCATGATCCCTACCTCCTTGCTATAGTCATTGTGGGGACTCAGCAGGGATTGGGAGATTGTGCCAGGCTCTGTGTGCCCTGGGTGGAATTAGGGGATGGGCCAGATCTCCTGAGGAGGGCAAAGTCAGTCAATCAATCATATTTATTGAGCACTTACTGTGTGCAGAGCCCTGTACTAAGCTCTTGGGAGAGTACAATATAACAGTATAACAGACACATTCTCAGCCCACAACAAGCTTACAGTCTAGAGGACAAGCCAAAGGTCCGAGGACCTAAGATTTCCATGAGCTTCTGGGGAATACCTGGGATGTTTGATTTCCCTGGACTGCTCTATTTCTCTTGACTAAGCCTCCAAGAACCTCAGAGGCATAGCAGAATATTCTCATGCCCTTGGAGTAGGTCAAACATGGTACCCTGCCTGGCCATTATCTTTGCAAGGTTTCTGTCCTTCTCTGAACCGAGGCTCAGTGGGCTGTCCTGAGATAGGCAGAACTGGGAATGAGTGTTTGGTGAATTGGACAGTCCGAATCATGCCCCATCACAGCATAGAGAAGGGATCTGCCCACCCTTATGTTGACCCTCTGAAAAATGGTCTGATGAAAATCCAGGGGCAGATTTTTAAAGTTTGCTTTCCAGGGAGGGGGCCATTACTTGTGTACTGTACTTAGTAAAGTGTTCTGCTTAGTACAGTACTTGTGTACTGTACTTAGTACAGTAAGAGCTCAATACATAACATTA
This sequence comes from Ornithorhynchus anatinus, assembly GCF_004115215.2. NCBI lineage: Eukaryota > Metazoa > Chordata > Mammalia > Monotremata > Ornithorhynchidae > Ornithorhynchus > Ornithorhynchus anatinus. The sequence goes on from NC_041749.1 coordinate 14,831,597, forward strand.
ATAGATTCCAAAAAGTCCTTTAAGAGGAGGATTGGAGTCTGGGGCTTTTAAGAAGATTCTTTCTGCAACATAGCTTGCTGGGCAATGCCCAAAGAGAAATCAGAGAGAGAAAGGAAAGCCTGAAGCCCTAAAGGCTTGCCTGATGCCTGTTTAGGATCATCTCATATAACTTTCTTTATCATTCCCCATCATTATCCACTAATGAAATCCAGGATCTTTCCCTAGGGCAACAGTTATGAGAATGAGTATCCACTAAGTTCAGGGATAACGTGAGCGAGCAAGGAACTCCAGGAGACGTTCATTACATCTCTTTTAGGGGGGCATCTTACAAACACAGGACCCTTCCCTACTATTTCTCCTTTGGCCTCTCTGGAGGAAGCAGGGGACTTGAGTATCAAGGACTTTTGTAATTCAAAAGGATAACTTTCATAGGAGAGCACCAAGGATATCTAGACAGTGGGAATAGGGGAACCCTGAAAAAGATGGAGAAGATATGACTTCAGCTTGTCTCAGAGTCTCCAGATAATGCAATGTTGTGAACTGTTGCTCTAATATTTACTGGAACCAGGACAAGGGGGAATAGAACCCAGTAGAACTGGGAAACCTAGGGAAAATCTTCTGAGCAGTGAAGGTTGATGACCCAAATTGGGAGGGTCAGTTCTTGGCCCTCTTCTGTTCTCCATTTACACTCACTCCCTCGGTGAACTCATTCGCTCTCACGGCTTTGACTACCATCTCTACGCAGATGACAGGCAGATCTACATCTCTGCCCCTGTCCTCTCCCCCTTCCTTAAGGCTCGCATCTCCTCCTGCCTCCAGGATGTCTCCACTTGGATGTCGGCCCGCCACCTAAAACTCAACATGAGCAAGACTGAGCTCCTCATCTTCCCTCCCAAACCCGGTCCTCTCCCAGACTTCCCTATCACCGTGGATGGCACGACCATCCTTCCCGTCTCTTGGGCCCGCGATCTCGGTGTCATCCTTGACTTGTCTCTCTCGTTCACCCCACACATCCTATCCGTTACCGAGACCTGCCGGTTTCACCTTTACAATATCGCCAAGATCCGCCCTTTCCTCTCCACCCAAACAGCTACCTTACTGCTACGGGCTCTCGTTATATCCCGGCTAGACTACTGTGTCAGCCTTCTCTCTGATCTCCCTTCCTCCTCTCTCGCCCCGCTCCAGTCTATTCTTCACTCACCTGCCCAGCTCATCTTCCTGCGGAAACGATCTGGGCATGTCACTCCCCTTCTTAAACACCTCCAGTGGTTGCCTATCAACCTCCACTCCAAACTAAAACTCCTCACTGTAGGCTTCAAGGCTCTCCATCACCTTGCCCCTTCCTACCTCTCTTCCCTTCTCTCTTTCTACCGCCCACCCTGCACGCTCCACTTCTCTGCCGCCCACCTCCTCACCGTCCCTCGGTCTCGCCTATCCCGCCGTCGACCCCCGGGCCACGTCGTCCCGCGGTCCTGGAACGCCCTCCCTCCTCACCTCCGCCAAACTGATTCTCTTCCCCTCTTCAAAACCCTACTTAAAACTCACCTCCTCCGAGAGGCCTTCCCAGACTGAGCTCCTCTTCTCCCTCTACTCCCTCTACCACCCCCCCTTCACCTCTCCGCAGCTTAACCCTCTTTTCCCCCCATTTCCCTCTGCTCCTCCCCCTCTCCCTTGCCATCCCCTCAGCACTGTACTCGTCTGCTCAACTGTATATATTTTCATTACCCTATTTATTTTGTTAATTTTGTTAATGAAATGTACATCGCCTTGATTCTATTTAGTTGCCATTGTTTATACGAGATATTCTTCCCCTTGACTCTGTTTATTGCCATTGTTCTTGTCTGTCTGTCTCCCCCGATTAGACTGTAAGCCCGTCAAACGGCAGGGACTGTCTCTATCTGTTGCCGACTTGTTCATTCCAAGCGCTTAGTACAGTGCTCTGCACATAGTAAGCGCTCAATAAATACTATTGAATGAATGAAAAGTGTAGGGAGGCTGTGAATTTTCCTTCCCTGGTGAGGTTTCCACATAAAAAATAGACCCTTCTTCAGGGAAAGGTCTAGATACCCGACTAACTGAGGAATTAGACAAGATAAACGTGTAAGGTTCCTTCTTGTCTCTGCTATAAAATTGTCAGTTAAACCTGAACATTTGAACCACATACTCCAAGTCATCAAGAATGGGGAATCAAAGTCCATGGATGCTTCCCATTGAGGAATATGGCTGGTATAGATGGCTCAATCTCTGAGCATACCTGACAAATGGAGTTTAGACCCCTCCAACTGACATGATTGGTTGGAACGTGACCCAAGGAGAGTGGAGGGCACACTCAGAGTACCAGACCAAGAATCACTTTGGGGTTTCCAAAATAATTCAGTTAAACTGAAGTCAAAAATCTGGTCTCTTTGATGGGAGATTTGAGACAATGTCACCCGACCATGAAGACAAACCCACCATTTTGGATTTCAGATGTCTACCTGGCCCCTTGGAGTGGAGAGTCTTTCGCCCACTGAAATTGAAAAGCCCTTCGATTTTGGCTTACTTTAATAATAATAATAATAATAGTAATAAAGTTGGTATTTGTTAAGCGCTTACTATGTGCAGAGCACTGTTCTAAGTGCTGGGGTATACAGGGTAATCAGGTTGTCCCACATGAGGCTCACAGTCTTAATCCCCATTTTACAGATGAGGTAACTGAGACACAGAGAAGTTAAGTGACTTGCCCAAATCACACAGCTGACAAGCAGCAGAGCCAGGATTCCAACCCATGACCTCTGACTCCCAAGCCCGTGCTTTTTCCACTGAGCCACGCTGCTTCTCCAATGGGAATTGCAACTTTGCAATGGCAGTTTCATAAAGCTAGCCTGAAATAATGGTTTAAGTACCAGCTCTTGACTTCTAGGTAGCATTCTTGGCCTTGCTCTGTTTTCTATTTCTATTTCTGATTCACCCTGTTTTGTATCTCTCCCTTCCCTTCCTCCAAATGTTCATCAGCTAGAGAAGCCCAAAGAGTCCCTCTTCCTCCCACCCCCTCCATTTGATCCCAAGAGGATTTCCATTTTACCTGGGGAAAGGTGAAGCAGAAGGAAGATGAAAACTGAGAGAAAGAAAAGGGTCTTCATGGCCACCGGTGGCAGGAGCTTCCTGATAAAGTGTCACCGAGGCAGGGGAGTCCAGGACCTTTTACAAGGAGCAGAAGAGATTGCTTCCTTTTATAGCTCTCATTGCATACAGAATGAGTTGGAAAATGAAGCTGAACTGAAGTTCATCCTTGCTCCACTGGGGCAAGGCATACAAGAACACAACCAAACCCTGACTTCTAGGAGAAATATGTGCATGCTTTCTGCTGTGTCTTTATTAATATTTTTCCTAATGATGCTTTTTTGACCTCCCCCATAGGGTGGTGGGAACTGTCAGCAAAAATGTCATGATGCCTTTTCTGAATTTTGAATGATAGTTCAGAGCCCTTCACCAAATAACATGTCACTTGGATTACTTTTCCCTCGTTGCACTGATTTGCTTCCTTTGAGGCTCACCACACCCTTTCAGCCCACTCACTTTCCAGGGAACAAGAAGGAAAGTGGCGCATAAATGAGCTTTGGATAATGTCCAGCTCATTTTCTGGACAGGGAGCAATATAAAAGGCTGGGATCTCTGCCTGCCTCTTGAAAGGAACTCTGGTCTTCTTGGGCCTGGGTCATCCTCTCTTTGGCAACACCTTCTGCAGCCATGAGCACTCTTATATTTCTCTTTGCTGTTACCTTCCTTCTGCTTCACCTTCCTCCAGGTAAAATGGAAGTCTTCATGGGGATGCAGAGGACACGAGATGTATGTGGGGAGAGGAGACAGAGAGGAAAGAGAAATCAATTACCTTCTCTGTCTAATGACCTCTTGATTGTGGGAACAAAAGGAAGAGCGAGGGTTGGTTTGAAAATACTGGACATACCCTGTTGGGCCACAGATCTTGACATTCAGACCCATTTAAGGAAGTAGATAATAGTTCTAGTGCTCTGAGACTACACAAAGAGATATCAGGTCTATAGTAGAAGTTTAGATTGGAAAGAACAGCAAATGTGTAAAGGGTTATAGAGTTGTTGAAAAGATCTGGAAAAGATGCCAGATGCCTAGAAGTCATGTCAGTAACCAATCTGACTTATCGACCTGAAGTTACGAGGCTCTGTCAATGGAACTTCTATAATTCTATTTATTCATATTGATGCTACTGATGCCTGTCTACTTGTTGTTGGTGGGTTTTTTGTCTGTTTCCCCACTTCTAGATTGTGAGCCCGTTGTTGGGTAGGGATTGTCTCTATTTGTTGCTGAATTGTACTTTCCAAACACTTCGTCTAGTGGTCTGCACACAGTAAGTGCTCAATAAATACGATTGAATGAATGAATGAACTTCCTCCTGACCCTGACTCCAACTTGACACATGTCTCAGCTATAAAGAGTAAGGACTCTTTATTCCATAGGGTCAAGTAGACCATATAGTTCTGAAAAAAATGCAATATCCCAATTGATTGGACTCCAACTTTGAGAGACACAAACACAGCTATTTGTCTCACTCTTTCTATCAGAGAGTCCAGATCCATGATTTGAGTGAATCCTTTGGTTCACTCAGTTGATTCCAGGTGTGGTACCGAGCAGTTGTCCTTCTCCTTGAGTCCCATTCCAGTTAATCATCTCAGTCGCAAAGTTCTAAGCACAATTCAAGAGGTGTGTCACAGAGAGACTGATCACCCCAATCATAGCCTTGTTTGAGTTGTGGTCTTCTACCGTGGGAAGTTTCACTGGGCTTGGATTCCCCATTCCCCAGAGCATGTGGATTGAATGTTCAGGTTTCATTGGCATTTTTGTAGTAGAAACTAGAAGAAACCTTTTAAGTAATCCTGAAGTTCATCTTGTCTGATTCCAGGCTTCAGTCAGTCAGCCACCTAGATCATTCTCTGCGTATGGGGTTCCCTCTCATTTCCTTCTAAGAAAGGAGAATCCAAAACTTCTCTCACTCTTCCTCTACCTGTAATTATTTCCCCTATCTACAATTTATTTTAATATGCTTTTCCCCTTCTAGTCTGTAAGCTCCTTATGGGCAGAAATTGTGTTTACATACTCTACAGTATTGTACTTTTCCAAGCACTTAGTTCAGTGTTCTGCACAAAGTGTTCAAAAAATGTCATTGATCAATTAATCTTCAATCCTGGGTCAACAACCCTTACTGCCCCCAAGTTTTCCCCAGTGTGTCCCATATCCCTGGGGCTGCACTATTTCTTGTTCTGGCTTCAGTGAAGATAGGAGCAGCATTCATTTATTCATTCATTCAATCATATTTACTGGACTCTTACTGTGTGCAAAACATTGTATTAAGTGCTTGGGAGAGTACAATAGAATAATAAACAGACACATTCCATGCAGGCTGGAGCGTTCACAAACCCTCATTATTTGGAGTCTGTGATTGAATTAAACTGGTCAACTCTTCTCCAATCAATCAATCAATTAAATGTATTTTTGAGCACTTTCTGAGTGCTGAGCACTGTACTAAACGCTGGGGGAATTAGAGTATAACAGAGTTGGTAGAATGTTCCTTGACTAAAAACAGCTTGCAGTCTGGAAGGGGAGTCAGACAGTAATATAGATAAATAAATTACAGATAGGTACATAAGTTCTGTGGGACTGAGGGTGGAATGAATAAAGAGCACAAATCCAGCTGTAAGGGTGATGCAGAAGGGAGTGGAAGAAGAGGAAATGAGTCAGGGAAGGCCTTTTGTGGAGATGTACTATTAATAAGGCTTTGAAGGTGGGGAGAGTGAGTGATTATCTGGAAGAAGGAGGTATTCCAGGCCAGAGGCAGTATGTGGGCAAGAGGTCTGTGGTGAGATAGACAATATTTAGGTACACTGAGTAGGTTGGCATTAGTGAAGTGTGTGATTTGGACTATAGTAGGAAATGAGGAAAGTAAGGTAGGAGTGGGCAAGGTGATTGAGTGCTTTAAAACCTATGGTAAAGCATTTCTGTTTGATGTGTAATTGGATGAGCAACCACTGGAGGTTCTTGAGGAGTAGGAAAACATGGACTGAACCTTTCTGTAGAAAAATGATCCGGCCAGCAGAGTGAAGTAAGAACAGGAGAGCAGAAAGACAGGAGGCAGAGAGGTCAGCAGGAAGGCTATTGCAGTAATCAAGGTGGGATAGCATAAGTGTATATTATATTATATATTGTTGGTATTTGTTATATATATTATATTGTTGGTATTTGTTAAGCGCTTACTATGTGCCGAGCACTGTTCTAAGCGCTGGGGTAGACACAGGGGAATCAGGTTGTCCCACGTGGGGCTCACAGTCTTAATCCCCATTTTACAGATGAGGGAACTGAGGCACCGAGAAGTTAAGTGACTTGCCCAAAGTCACACAGGTGGCCCATACCAGATAACGCAATTTAGTAGTATTTATTGAACATCTACTGGGCACTGTACTAAGTACTGGGAAAGAGTACAATAGAGGAAAAATTAGAATTTCTTCCCCTTTCTTATGGGTATCCTCTTCCCACTGCTTAGGCTGGCTTGGTGCTCTCTTCTGAAAGTGCTCTTTGTACTCCCAAAGGCTTTGAAGTCCTAACCATCAATTTGGGATTAAATGATAAGTGGTGAAACATAATCTCTGGCTGGTATACTGCCCCCCAGAAGAGACACAGTGCTCAAATTTGGGCATCTCCCAGTGATCCTTACTCTAGCATAACCCTTTATTCCAAACTGAAACCCCTACATTTTGACACATTGACACATCTGTTCAATTTGGAAATGAATGTGGGAAAGAAGGACTATGAAAGAGATGACTAGAAGTGCTCCTTGAGTCTGATTCCTTCATTAATTCATTCAATCGTATTTATCCAGCGCTTACTGTGTGCAAAGCATTGTACAAAGCACTTGGAAGAGTACCATATAAAAATAAACAGGCACATTCACTCCTCGCAATGACCTTACAGATAAAAGTCTTTCCTTCATCCCTTTCCTTTTCTCAAGGGACAGTTGGATAGGGCTACCTAAATTCTGGGTGTGATTGCCAGAGATTTGGGGCCCGTACAGGTGGGTCTCAAGGTGCCCAGGTATTCCAGGCAATTCAAGCCCCATATGTGCCAGAATGGACACCATTTCATGGTGAGTTTCCTATTACAGGGTGATAGGGATATCATTCTGTGACTTCCGAAATTTTGATATGCTAGAAGATGGATCCAGACCAGTCCAGGGGAAGTTATGTCCCCCATGGACCTGCTTTGTATCCCATGGAGATGCTAGGGTTTTCCCTGAAATGGTGGTAGTTCTGGAGCCCCCATTCCTTGAGTTTGTCTCCCAATTCCATCGCAGTCCTCCTATCCCCCTGATTTTATCCTGGGGAAGGGAATGTGTCACTTCTTTAATGTGAATTCCCCAAATGCCTAGTGTGGTACACTGTACCAACTGGACACTCCCAAATAATTAATTACTGCTACAATAATAAATTGAGTCCAGCATTTTCCCCATAACCATAATCCTATTTGACTAAAACTGAGTTTGGTAACTGAGTGCCTCTTTCCTTTTTGCAGTGCAGAATGATCTATATAGTTCTTCCTATGGCTGCATCCAACGGGCTGGCCTATGTAGACAAAAATGTCTGATGTATGAATATCGGGATGGAGACTGTGGTTCTGTAAGGGGCTGCTGTGTTTCTTCCAGACGGGAGAACTGACCAAAGGGAATCTACCAGCCCTGAAAATGGAGACAGTGTGAACCTCAGCACTGTAAACAGCGGGACAGACATGGGACACGACTCCTTCCTTGGGTCTGTGTTGAGTAGATAGTAATAAATGGGAAGTCACCAAACCCTTCTTATTGTCCGTTTGTATGTCCATCACACGCGTATGCATCAGAAACTTCATTCATTCGATTGTATTTACTGAGCATTTACTGTATGCAGAGCACTGTACTAAGTGCTTGGGAGAGTACAATATAACAATAAACAGATACATTACCTTCCCACAACGAGCTTATACCCATTCTAGTAAGCTCTAGGAGCTGGTGGTCACCAAAACATTATCCCAAATTTCCATCTCCAATCTTGAGTTCTCTCCTTCTCTGCAATCTCACATTTCCTCCTTCTTTTAGGTCATCTCCACTTAGCTGTCCTGCCTACACCTCAAACTTAACATGTCCAAAACAGAACACATCTCCCCAACCAAATTTTGTCCTCCCTCTGTTTTTCCTATCACTGTAGACAACATCATCTTCCCTGTCTCAGAAGCTTGAAATCTTGGCATTTTCTTCTACTCACCTCTCTCATTCCACTTACATATGTCACCAAATCTTGTCCGATCTACGTTCATAACATCTCTAGAGTCCTTTCCTCTCAATCCAAACTGCAACGAAGCTGATCCAAGTAATTAATCTATCCTGCCTTGACTAACACATCAGTCTCTCCTGTCTCTTCATACTTCAGTCCATACTTCACTCTGCTGCCTGGATCATTTTTCTAAAAAAAAATTCAATGCATGTCTCTCCACTCCTTAAGAACCTCTAGTGGTTACCAATTCACCTATACATCAAACAGATACCCCTTAGAATCAGCTTTCAACACCACAATCAGCTCTCCCTCTCATACTTTATCTTGCTGATTTCCTACTACAAATCAGTCCACACACTTTGCTCCTTTAATGCCAGACTACTTACTGTACCTTGTACAGTATCTATCTTGCCACCAATCCCTTGCCCATGTCCTCCTTCTGGCCTGAACTCTCTCCCTTTTCATATTAAATAGATCATCACTTCAAAACCCTACTAAACTCATATCTCCCCTAAGAAGCCTTCCCTAAGCCCTCATTTACCCTCGTCTCTCTCCCATCTTCATCACTTATGCACTTGGATCTGTACCCTCATTATCATCCATCTCTTGGTTATCATAATTGGTAACATCTTCTGCATCTACCCTTGCAAGGAGTCACTGCCTGTCAACTAAGAAAAGAGGAGAAAATTTGATCAATTTCAAGATGGATCGTAGCCCATCATCTACATGTCACATGATTTCCAGCAATCTAGTATGGTTGTGGATCTTTTAATCAGTTAATGGCTTTTATTGAGCACTTACTGTGTGCAGAGCACAGTACTAAGTGTCTGGAAGAGTTCAATATTAAAGAGCTGTCCACAAGGAGCTTACAGTTTGAACTATGACCTAGTAATTGGTGTTGAACCAGAAGTATCTCATCGCTGTAGCTGTCCAGGAGCCAATGAACAACATCCTACCTGAACTTTCATTTTCAGTCAATCAATCATGGGAATTTATGGAGCACTTACTATGTGCAGAGTGCTTAGGAGAGTAGGGTAGAGTAATACACGGAGTAATTATGTATGTGTAGACATAATCCCTGTCTACAGATAATTTACAATCAAGGGGGAGTCAGACATTGAAATAATTCATAGCTAGGGGAAGCAACAGAGTATAAAGATATTATATGTATTTACTGTAGGGACGGGGGTGGGGTGAGGATCAAAGTGCTTAGGGAGTTTGGATAGAGTACCTGAGAGTGTTGCCCAGGCAACACAGTATGGAGGGAAATAGGGTGATGAGAGGTTAGTCAGGGAAGGAGTCTTGGAGGAGATGTGTTTTAAGGAGGGCTTTGAAGATGGGGAGAAAGTGGTCTATTGGATATGAAGGGAGAAAGATTTTCAGGCCAGGGTGAAGATGTGAGAAAGGGGATCAGTTGTGAAATGGAAGCTCAATGAGTAGGCTGGTGTTAGAGGAGTGATGTGTGCTTGTTGGTTCTAGTGGGAGAGGATCCTGGAGAGGTAGGAGGGAAACATTAGTAATTACTTTAACCATCACTGCTATAGAAGGATAACTATATCTCCAGCAGGTTTGGCATGTCTCTGGAAGGAGCTGCCTGGGGATAGGAACTCAGGGGAATATTACTCCTGAGGAAGGCCATCCAGGAAATGATGTCACCAAGGGAATAGAGTTAGGGGTAGCAGAGCCAGGTGTAGTTGAGAGCTAGCTTAGGCCTACCCAAATGTTCAAGCTATCCTGACGAAAATTGGCCCAATGATCATTACCCTCTTGTTTTTTGTTTTATGGTATATTTTAAATAGTTACTATGTGTCAAGCACTGTTCTAAGTACTGATATAAATAGAAGTTAGGGCAGATGCAGTCCCTGTCCCACAGGGGGCTCACTGTCTAAGTAAGAAGGAGAACAGGTATTGAAAACCCATTTTACAGTAGAGGAAAATGAGGCCCAGAGAAGTTGAGTGATTTCCCCAAGGTCATGTAGCATAAAAGTGGTAAAGCTGGGATTAGAACTCAAGTCCTCTGGCTGCCAGGCTTTATCTACTAGACCATGATGCTTCCCTAAGGTTCCTTGGTTGGCCTGACCCTGCTGGTAATGCCCCAGTGTTCATAAGGGTATATTGAAAATGAATGAGGCTGGTCTGTGCCTATGATAACAGGACACATGAACCGTGAGATGCTAGCCCATTACAGGTGGAGCTGCCAAAATCCTACTCTCTTTTCTCACTTGTCGGCTGCAAGGACCTGGCCATGCAGTGTCAGGGGAAACCTATGTAACATATAACCTTCCTCTTATTCTCTTTCCCTTCCTCACTTCATTCCTCTCTCTCTCTTCCTTTCTCCTTTTCTTTTTCTTTTCCTCCTTTCTTTCTTCCTTGCAAGCTTTCCTTTTCCAAGTAATGAGATCCAAGCTGAGCCATGAGGGATTTACACTGCAGTAGGGGGAGACCCCAGCAAATTTTAGAATCTTGCAAAGTTTCTGGTGGTGACTGGGCTCTCAATGATCTGAACTTATGCATCTTGAGGCCCCAACCTGTACCCTGTACCACAGGACTGTTGACTCTGAACTTAACCTTAAAGGTTGTTTTAGGATTTATATTATTTCCTCTTTCCTATCACGTCTGCTGCCAAACCCCACCCCATTTATTGTTAGAGCCTCAGGGGGCCAGAGACTGTGTCTTACTCTCACCTCTGGGGGAAGGCATTTGTTTCTCCCAAAAAGATGCTGTTAGTGAAGGGCTTTAGACAGTGAGCCTGTTGTTGGGCGGGGATTGTCTCTATCTGTTGCCAAATTGTGCATTACAAGAGCTTAGTACAGTGCTCTGCACACAATAAACGCTCAATAAATATGATTGAATGAATGAATTGAATGAATGAATTGGAATATGGTGTCCTTGTAGCTATAGTTGTGTAAGGCGAATGGAGAACAGTATAGCCTAGTGAAAATAGCCCAGGCCTAGGAATCAGAGAACCCAGATTCTAATCCCAGCACTATCGCTTGCCTGCTGAAGGACTTTGGGCAAATCACTTAACTTCTCTGGGCCTCAGTTTTCTCATCTGTAAAATAAGGATTTGATCTGTCTAATCTCCCTCCTACTTAGCTGTGAGACCAGTGTGAGACAGGGACTGTGACTGATGGGATTAACTCGATCTATGTTAGAGTTTACAACAGTGTTTGACACACGCTAAGCACTTAATAAATGTAATAATAATGATAATGATCTAATAATGTACTCTTGGTTAGTGATGCACTTACTACAGAGCTCTGCTCATAGTAAGTGCTCAATAAATACCACTGATTGATGGAAGCTCATTAAAAAATAATCATATTCACAGCTCTACTGAGTAGTATAGTGCCTCTGGTCCTGAAACTTGGGCAGGGAAACAGAAGGGATGAGGAATATGAAGCTCATCAAATGGATGAAATAGCTGAGACCTCTTCTCCTTGGATACGTTGATTAACAGCAGCAGTTGTGGTTTATTAGTTTGCACTGGGTTGGCTTGCTGGAGCTTGGCCCTGGGACTTGAAGGAAGAGCTCAGGTTAGTAGGGAGCTCTGGGCAACTTGAGGTGGGACTCAACATCTCTGAGCCCCCAGTGGAAGTTAGCCCAGAGATCCAGAGTGTTGGAGTGGATGGGAAGTGGGTGGAAAGAATGGAGGTTCCAACTGCTCACCTCCCTGTCCATACTCTCAAACTTTCTCAGAAGTGATTCCTCTGTCCCAAGGAGAGCTGTTGGCTAATGGGTTCTCAGTGTCCCAACACCTCTTCCAGGGCCAATTAAGCACTGGCTGTCCCATCTTGATCTTCCTGGAGGTTGAGCCTTCTGGATTGAAGGGGCTAGGTCAAGGGGCAATCTGTCTGCTTCTGGGATTGAGGCTCAATACGATGTCAGAATGTAGAGATTTGACAAGATCGTACCTGGCCTATGCCTGGACGGACCATCCTGGGACATGTCATCCATCATCATCCATCACCACCTGTTTTCCAAAAAGCTTTCCTTGTCAGTTTTTAGGCATGAAAAAGCCAGCTGGATGTAACTGGGGTCAATCCACCCCAAGTCTGGCAGGGGCAGGGTGGCACTCCCTAATTTCCCAATTCATTCTCCACCCAGCCTTGTCTCTCTGCCTCTGTGGGCAGAGTCTATTTATCTGCCTTGCGGGAGACAGAGGGAAATCCTAAGCAAATTGATTTTCCTATGATTTCTGAAGCAGCTGGGTTTTAATCAATTATCCATCGGCTTTAAAGCACTCGATCAGCTCTCCTCCTTCCTTGCCTCTCTGATTTACTACCACCCTGCTTGCACACTTTTTGCCTCAGACCCTTTGCCCAAGTCCTCCTTCTGGCCTGGAATTCTCTCCTGCTTCATATCCAACACAGCACCACTCTTTCCACTTTCAAAGCCCTCCTAAAATCACAAGGCTTCCAACATTAAGTCCTCATTTCCCACCTCCCCCCCATACTCAGATCTGTATCCCGTAAGCACTTTATTTTTACTCCACCCCCACAGTATAAATACCCCACAGCACTTACGTACATATATACTTATATACATATCCATACGTTCTGTATATTTTGTATCTGTAATTTATTTTAATGTGCTTCCCCCTCTAGAGTGTCAGATCCTTGAAGGAGGAGATCATGTCTACCAACTCTACTGTATTGTACTTTTCCAAGGGCTTAGTATCTTGCTCAGCACACAATAAACAATTAAAAAATATCATTAATTGATGGAGGTGAGGAAACATTTCCACTGAGATGTACAATAGATAGATTATTAAGTGTCTTCAGTTTTCTCCCCTAGCTGTACCCTTTACCAAAACTCAAACTGCATGGTCAACCTTGCAGTTGGGAACCCAATGTCATTTTCTGGGTCACAAATCTTTTTCAGTACTTTGCCTTTCCCTCAGGCTCCGACAGCCTGTGCTCCTTGGAGAGTCAGATCTTTCTAGATCAGCACAAATTGTTCCTGGCTCCTGGAACCTAGGGTTGAAAGCACCCAGTTATCCAGAAAGCTTCTGTAGTGGAGTGTAACCTGGAGGGATAATAATGATGGTATTAGTTAAGTACTTACTATGTGCAGAGCACTGTTCTAAGCGCTGGGGTAGATACAGGGTAATCAGGTTGTCCCACGTGAGGCTCACAGTTAATCCTCATTTTACAGATGAGGTAACTGAGGCACAGAGAAGTTAAGTGACTTGCCCATAGTCACACAGCTGACAAGTGGAAGAGCCGGGAGTCGAACCCATGACCTCTGACTCCGAAGCCCAGGCTCTTTCCACTGAGCCACGCTGCTTCTCTAGCCACGAGGGATGTGGGTGAGAGGGAAGAGACAAACTAAGAGATGAGTAGACCCTAAAGGCTGAAAAGAGACAGTGGGATCCATGTGGTCCAGAGCCACTGAGAGGAAATAAGCTGATCCCATTCAACTATACATTTCTCCATGATGCAGAGAAATAGTTTTACTTAGTGAATCTCAAAAGGAGAGCCATGGGCCATTGAGTAGGCCAGTGGAAAGATGGGCCAGAAAATGAGCAAGTCTGAAGATTTTAAGGTAGACCCTTTGTCTTTCTGCCTTCCAAAAGTATTATGATTATTCATGATTCCCTGTGCAGCTCAGGAAGCCAAATTTGGGGCTGGTGGAGGAGAGGATGTCCATTCTATTTTTCTAAAGGTAAAATACAGAAAATATTTTTGGGAGATATGAACACTTGGACTCCTATTTCCCTTGGAAATTGTTCCCACACTAGGTGTGCATTTAAGAAGAACTAAGAGTTGGGATTAGGAGGTGCCTCATCCTCTGCTAACAGTGGACCAATTAAGGCAGTCATAAGGGGGATAAGACATTTTCCATAGTTCCTTCCCACTAGTGACCTGGAGATGATTACAGGGAAAATATGAGCTCCAGGCTGTAGGAAAGATGCCCACATTCCCTTTTGTAGGGTTGATGTCCAGTGGCTTTTCTGTTCAAACTAAATGAGATTCAAGCAACCAAACCTCCCTTTTCTTGAAGTATATCATTGCATCCTGGGCCTAACTCACAGTAACAGAGATTTGAAGAAGAGAGAAGAGGGAAGAACATATTGTGAAAGTAAGCACAGATTCTTCATGCTCTCTCCTCCAGACTGATTATACCTATGATCTTAACTATTGCATGTTTATCCTCTTATATTTGTTTTTCTTTCCTATTAGATTGGAAGCTCCTTGAGGGCTAAGATAGTACATTTCCTAAGTGTCTAGTAAGGCTTAGTTCAGTGTTTAATACAGTGCCTGGCGCATAGTAAGCACTTAACAAATTATTATTAATTATTAAGTCCAGAAATGTATTCGGTCACTGAAGGTCAGCAGGATGTTTGGAGGAACAGGGCTGTGGTTGCCTTCTTTGTCATCCATAATATTTAGACCCCAGGCCATATAACATCTTTAACACTTTCCTCTAGTAATCCATGATGGGCTTTGCATCCATGTGTTTATCCAAACCTCACTTGAGCCTCTAATATTTTCAGCCCACACAACTTTGTGAGGAAACCAAATACATATGCTTTCCACCCACTGCATGAAGTGATTAAAAATTGATTACTTTAGGAATGAAAAATTCATAGTAGCTTATCAGAGAGACATGTTAAGTGTGTTAGCTGATCCAACCCTTAACTCTGTGATTGGATGTCAGAGAAGGCAATCATCAAATCATTCTACCAATGCTTTCGTTCCCATTGGTGGTGGAAATATGTTGGGGTTGATGGCATTTTTTATGATCTTGTGACTGACATTCATTGTAGATCTCCTACAGTCAATCAATCAGTCAATAGTGTTTATTGAGCGCTTAGTGTGTGCAGAGCACTGTACTAACCATTTGGGAGGGTACAATATGAGATAAAAATCAGCATTATGTGTGTGGAAATTGAAGTTTTGAAGTACAGAAAGGTGTGGGCATCAAGACAGAGTGGGGAAAGGTGGTAAGCAGTCAAACATAGCCTGGGGACTTGGCTAGGCAAGAGTTGGTAGCCATGGTACCTCTCCACAAAGAACTTATAGCCTAGATGGGGAGACAGACAGTAATATAAATAAATTATTTATTACTAATAGTAGTAGTAATAATAATAATGGTATTTGTTAAGTACTTACTATGTGCCAGGGACTATACTAAGCACTGGAGTGGATACAAGCAAATCGAGTTGGATGCACTCTCTGTCCCAAGTGGGACTCATTGTCTCAATCCCCATTTTACACATGAGGTAACTGAGGCAGAGAGAAGTGAAGTGACTTGTCCAAGGGCACACAGAAGACAAGTGACAGAACCAGGATTAGAACCTATGACCTGCTGACTCTCAGGCCCATGCTCTATCCACTACACCATGGATTTATGGCTATACCACCCTCGCCTACTTCACATAGAAATAGCGGCGGAGAGACAGAGTGAATGGAGAGGCCTCTTAAAGCCGAGCGGGAGGTGGGAGGGAGGGAGGGAGGGAGGGAGGGAGGGAGGTGGGAGGGAATAGTTAAACGACTCATGGAAAGGCTCTGAGAGGGGAAGAGGCTTTAAAAACGAAATCGCGGGCGCAGGTTCATCTGCAGGGGATTTGCCCCACTTGGAGGCGTCGGGAAATGTGTGTCCCACCCCAGAATGGGGGAGGAAGAAGGCCCCAGAAGAGCGAAATGGGGTGGATGAAGTGCGGGTAGCACCAGCCGAAAGGCAGGGTAGCTGAGGAAGGGGTGAAGGAGGTTTGGTGGAGGAGGTTTTGTGGAAGAGGAGGCGGAACGTTGGTGGGGCGGCTGCGGGTTTCCGGCCGGAGGAGCAGGAGGCCCTTCCTGCGGCCTGCCCCGCCATGGCAGCCACGGCGGCCCTCACGGCCTTGGCGGCGCTGGGGCTCGGCCTGCTGGGGGTCTGGCGCCTTTGGGGCCGGCCGAGGCAGGAAGGATCCAGGAGCAGGACCCTCTTGCTGACCGCCCACCCGGATGACGAAGCCGTGTTTTTTGTTCCCACTGTGCTGGGCCTGGCCCGGCAGAGATGGCGGGTCTCTCTGCTCTGCTTGTCTGCAGATGAGAGAACTGAAGCACAGAGAAGTGAAGTAACTCACCCAAGGTTACACAGCAGACGTGGTGGATCCAGAATTAGAACCCAGGTCCTTCTGACTCCCAGACCCATGCTCTATCTGGAAATTACTACAATCAAGGAGAAATTCGCAAGAAAGAACTCCTACAGAGCTGTGATGTTTTGGGGATCTCGCCTTCCGATGTAACAGTTATTGACCACAGATGAGGTACAGAGAAGTGACATGACTTGCCCAAAGTCACACGGCAGACAAGTGGCGGAGCCGGGATTAGAACCCATGACCTTCTGACTCTTGGACCCGTGCTCCATTAGACCACATTGCTTTGAGGAGCAGGATAGCCGGGGGAAGGGCTGGTCATATGAGGACGTTGCCAAGGGGAAAGAGATCTTGCCTCGTAGTGCCTCTTGAGGAGACCTCTCGGCTCTCTGTCCCCAGGCCTGCAACCCCAACATGGTTTGGCACCATTCACAGGGCCTTGGGTACTTGCTTCTCCCTCCCGTTGTGCAAAACTCATTCCTCCGACCCACAGTTTTACTCAACATCCTCTCCAAAAGCCAACTGTCAACAAAATCCACTTGAGAACTGCACATCAGCAAATCCAGCTTAACATTCACGATTGTGGGTCTTAATGCTTCAAACTCAGAGATCACCAAACCACAAAAAGAACCCCAACCTGCCCAGGTAGTTGGACAGAGGCACAAAAGGAATTGGCCACTTGGGTTGCACGTCACCTCGGAGCGGAGACTTTTTTACCAGAGAGACACTCGGGAAGGTGAAGATCTTAAGAACTTGCGGGCTGACTGTCCACCGACATTCATCAGGCATGTGCAGACCTGTGGCAGAATTCTCAAAGACGTGAATCATCTAACTCCCAGTTTGGTTTCTGGCTTTTCTCATCATTCTCAGAGCACTGGCCGTTATTTTGTTTCCTTGAAATGAATTTTTGTCTTTAGAACCAGCATGAACAAGGCAGAGAGGTAGGAGGGCCAGGGAAAGAAGAGAGGAAGGGAAACTGCCTCTTCTCCACACCCCCCTCTTAGGTCTGATGCTGACTACCATATGACTTGCCCATTTTGGGGCTGTGTGGCCTGAACCAAAATGTCCAGCCAGCCTTCTTGATTACAGACTCTTTTCCCGCCCTCCTCAACTGCCCTCCAGTGCCAATGAGTATCTTTAGTGTGTTAACGATTAGACTGTAAGCCCGTCAAACGGCAGGGACTGTCTCTATCTGTTGCCGACTTGTTCATTCCAAGCGCTTAGTACAGTGCTCTGCACATAGTAAGCACTCAATAAATACTATTGAATAGAAATAGATTCCTTCGGCTTGGGAAAGAAAGAGGTGTGGGAAATGATTGGTGTGTTAAAATCTCTAGGGAGATGGATCCCTGATCTGCCCCTGTGATTCTGCCCTAGGTTGGCGGAAGTTTATGGACCTAATCTAGCCAAGGGATATCTCTATGGGGAGCAGCCGCTACTGTGTTCTACTGCCTAAAGCCTTTCCCCACTCTGCCTTGCTGCTCACACCTTTCCATTTTATTTGTTCATTCATTTAATCGTATTTATTGAGTGCTTACTGTGTGCAGAGCACGGTACTGAGCACTTGGAATGTACAGTTAGGCAATCACTGCCCAACAATGGGCTCACAATCTAAAAGGGGGAGACAGACAGCAAAATACATTGTTCACATACATGAATACATTTCAAAATCAATCTTCAAGCACCTATTGCTGATGTTTATGGCACTAGAAAAGCATGGCTTGGTGGACAGAGCACAGAACTGGGAGACTGGAGATCCTGGTTCTAATCCCAGCTTTTCCCCCTACCTGTTCTGTGACCCTGGGCAAGTCACTTAACTTTTCTTTGTCTTGGTTTCTTCAGCTGTAAAATGGAGATGAAATACCTGTTCTCCCTCCTCCTCATTATAAAAAGTGATTAAGAAATATTATTATTATTTTTATTATGATTATTAATGTCATTACATGTGGATTTCCAACATCTCAACTTTGAATTTTGGCCTCTGTTTGGTTTTCCCGATCAAATTATTTGACAATCTGACTTTAATTGCTCCCCCTAAGAATATATGGAGAAGGGCCTCTGTGGCCACTCTCTCCCTGAAGGACCAAGGTCCATGGGAACCCCAGGTTCTTTGCATCCTAGAGGCAATAGGGTTGCTAAAGGAACCCAGAACATCATGTGAGCCTGTGTTTAGAACAGTGTTTGACACATAGTAAGCTCTTAACAAATACCATACTAAGGATCATCTTGGATAGTCAAGAAGCAGCATGGCTTAGTGGAAGGAGAATGGGCCTGGGAAATAGAGGACCTGGCTTCTAATCCCAGTTCTACCAATTGCCTTCTGTGTGACCTTGGGCAAGTCACTTAACTTCTCTGGGTCTCAGTTTCTTCATCTGTAAAATGGAGATTCACTAACTCCCTTGTATATAGACTGAGAGACCCATGTGGAACAAGGAATGTGTCCAGTCTGATTAACTTTTATCTACCCCAGTACTTAGAACAGTACTTGATGTAGAATGAGAGATTAACAAATACAATATTAATGATGATGATAATAATAATCCAGTTGATGGATATGCTGGCTGTAATATCACTATCAGCTCCGAGCAAGAATTAAGTTCTGATCCCAGGCCCACAGGCCTATCCCATTAGGATCTGTTGGGGCCCCACTGTGGAAGTGGAAGGGAGGAGAGTGTGGAGTCTGTATATGTCAGGAAAGGAGTATGAATTCTCCCAGTGGAGACCTGCTGAAGGCTCTCTGGGTTTACACAGACTCTTTCGCCTTATTCTGTAGGGGGCCAGGGAGGCGGTGGGCGGGGGGATGAATAAGATACATTAGCACTTGCAATAACTGTTACAGACGGAGTCACAAGCTGCTGCCGGCATCCAAAGGTGTCTAAGCAGCAGTTCATGAGAAAAACAAAAAAAATTTAAGAGTCGAAAATAGAAACTGGCAATGGGGAACTAAAGGAAGTTTTTATTCTTTAGGCATGGAAAGTCTCATCCATACATTTGACAATGTGAATCCAGAAAGAAAAAACTTGTATTATAGATCAAAATGGAATAAAGGACATTTAATTCACCTACTAAAAGTAAATGTTTCGTTAGAGATTTTTTTAAAAAATCCCCACATTTGATATTGTTTCATTGGAAATAAAAATGGAAAATCTTGGAGGAAAATTGGAATAATTTTTTTCTTTGATTTGTTCAGTTTTGTCCTCCTCCCAGAACTCCTCCCATCCTATTTCTAGAGTCATCCACAGGGGAAAGTGGTCAGAAATGTTGAAAAGACTGTCTGATGAATGCGAGGAGCTTGGCCTTTTAGTAAAAAATTATGTTGGAGCAAGGGCAGGGTCTTGAAGGGAGGGTGTGTTTTCTGGTTCCCCGGGGTGTATTCTTCCTTCTTGCTGTAGTCTGGCAACATTTTTAAGGAGCAGTGAATTCTGTCATCCTGGACACATTGGCCAAGCTTAAGCTCTTCCTTATGGTGAGACCATCGTGATATTCATTCCTGTTAGTGTTCATGGTAGTAATCTAACGACAGTTCATTTCTAACTGTGGCAGAGGAAAAACAGTTCAAGTCATTAATTCTCTTTTCTTTCCCTGAGGTATTTATATGTCTGTAGGGTTGCTCTTTGTGTGCAAAGATGTCACTGCAGAAGAATTTTAGGCGTCAAATGCACAGTGCCTTACTTGGCTAGAAATCCAGGTACCGCCTGGCATGGCCTCTGCGGGATTAGTCCCTATTCCAGCCAACTGAGACCCAGTTGTGTGTGGCAGCTGGGTGTCTCCCTATCAGAAGTCAGTGGGTTGCATAGGAAGTGATCTGTTCTTATTTCTTGGGGGCCTTTTGCATCCTGCAACCTCAAGCTGCGAAATGTCAGGCCTCAGTAGTTCCTGGAGGTGGGCTTCGGCCACTTCCTGTTTATTTTGGCAGACTTAGGGCAGGATGGCCTTCGGACCTTGGCACCAGAGAGCCACTTCACTTGGCCCGTGTATAGACTGGTTTGGGTTTGTGCCAGATCCCATTACCTCTGAGAAAATGGCTCCTTCAAAACTGAATGGTTTTTCCAAGCCCCTGTAAAGATTGTGCTTTGCTTCACTGTTGGTTCAGTTAGGTCAAACACACTTCATGGTCACGACCATCCAACCCTCATCAAAGGTGGACCTCTACTTTTTAGCTAGTTGACCTTTGCCTTATGATCTAGGTTTGTAAACTGTAACCTCATTTTGGGTAGGGAATGTGTCTGTTCTCTTCTTATATTGTACTCTCCCAAGTGCTTAGTACAGTGCTTTGCACATAGTAAGCACTCAATAAATACGGCTGATGATTGAGATGGGGGCAGTTGCCTGGTGACCAAGAACAGGCTTTTGGAATCCCTAGCTCTGAGAATCAGGGCAAATTTTGGACATCAGTCTATCAGTCATATGTATTGAACACTTACTGTGTGCAGAGCATAGTACTAAGTACTTGGGAGAGTAATAATAATGTGGTATTTATTAAGCACTTACTATGTGCCGAGCACTGTTCTAAGCGCTGGGGTAGGTACAAGGTAATCAGGTTGTCCCACGTGAGGCTTACTGTCGTATTTCCCATTTTACAGATGAGATCACTGAGGCACAGAGAAGTTAAGTGACTTGCCCAAAGTCATACAGCTGATAAGTGGCAGAGCCAGGATTAGAACCCAAGGCCGTGTTCTTGCCACTAGGCCATGCTGCTACAATGAAAAGAGGAGGTAGTTATGTTCCCTGCCCACAAGGAGCTTTCAGCAAAGGGGGAGACTGACATTAATAGAAATAAATACATAACAGATATGTAAGTAAATGCTGTGGAGAGGAGGGAGGGGGGACTAAATGGTGCAAATCCCAGAGTAATGTCCCTGAGATTCAGGTGGGTAGTTTGGCCCAGGAGACCAGGATAAACTTGGGGAACCCATTCCAGACCACAAATACACTACAGGCCAAATAGGGAAAGAATAAGTAAAAGTGGAGAGAGCACGGGTTCTAATCCCAGCTCTGCCACTTGTCTGCTGTGTGACCTAGGGCAAGTCACTCAACTTCTCTGGGCCTCACTTTCCTCAACCGTAAAATGGGGATTCATTCATTCAATAGTATTTATTGAGCGCTTACTATGTGCAGAGCACTGTACTACAGAACATTTCCTCACCTGTAATATGGGGATTTAATACCTGTTCTCCCTACAGTCTAAGTAGTTAAGTAGGGAGAACAGGTATTAAATCCCCATATTACAGGTGAGGAAATTCATTCAGTCATATTTATTAAGCACTTACAGTGAGCAGAACTCTATACTAAGTGCTTGATAATAATTGTGGCCTTTGCTAAGTGCTTACTATGTGCCCAGCACTGTATTAAGCACCAGGGTGAATACAAGCAGTTCGGGTTGGACATAGTCCCTGTCCCACTTGGGGCTCACAGTATCAATCCCCAATTTACAGACGAGGTAACCGAGGCACAGAGAAGTGAAACGACTTACCCGAGGCCACACACAGCAGACAAGTGGCATAGCTGGGTTTAGAACCCACGTCCTCTAACTGCCAGGCCTGTACTCTATCTATTACACCAGGAAGCAAAGAAAAATTAAGCTATTTTTCCAAGGTCACCCAGAGGGCAAGTGGGAGAGCTTGAATTAGAACCCAAGTCTTCTGACTCCAGGCCCATGCTCTTTCCAATAGGCCAATGCTGTATCAAAGTTACCTGCCCTACCCAAAGCTAGCTCACCACAGAGGGCAGCTAATAGTGGATCTGACCCAATGTCCTGCTTTGGGTGAGATGGCTTCTTTGTAAGGTTCCTTCTCATTGTGTCAATGTTTTCTGTTGAAATTCCCTCAGTGGCCTCCTTGTGACTGTACTCTGGGAGGGAAACCAACAGAGGCAGCAGTCGAGTCAGCAGTTTAGAAGCAGGGAGGAAGAAGAGTGAACGAGAGCATCCTTCAACTCTTCCTCCTCCACCCTCTCTTCTCATTGCTGCCCCAGGGCTAAGCTGGTCTTTCTGGGCCATTACATTTTGGGCCACTGTGTACAGAGTAGGTCACTGTGGGATAATTAGCACAGCAGTCACCCAGAAAGAAGAAGAACATTTGTTGCACATGAAGTGTCCAGAAAGGAGTGTACCTCCTGCCATGAGAAGAAATCAGACCTTTTCTTCCTTGGAAAGCCTGAGCTCTGGCAAGCAAGTTCTGAATTCTTGTAGATGAGAAGCTGTGCGGGCTGATGGAAAGAGCATGGGTCTGAGAGTCAGAAGACCTGAGTTCTAATGAGGATTCCACCACTTACCTACAGGGTGTTCTTGGGCAAGTCACATAACTTCTCTATGCCTCAGCTCCCTCATCTGCCTCTACCTAAATTGTGCACCCCATCTTTTAGTAAGGTGCTCGGCATATAGCGCTTAACAAACCCCACAATTATTCCCATTTGAATGACTATTTCACAGATAAGGAAAGTGAGGCTTCCTTTCCTCCTTCTCTCCACAACAGGTGCTCTCATTAATAAACTCAGGGCTAGAGGAAGCAGACTTTCCAATTTTGCAAGAATGAGAATTTTGCCTTACTATAATAATAATAACAATAATAATGTTGACAATATTCGCTAAATGCTTACTGAATGCCAAGGACTGTACTAAGCTCTGGGGTAGATACAATATAATCAGGTTCCACAAGGGGCTCACAGTCTATTAAAGAGGGAAATAGGCATTGAATCTCTACTTTGCAGATGAAAGAACTGAGGCACAGAGAAGTTAACTGACTTGCCCAAGGTTCTACAGCAGGAAAATGGTAGAACTGACATTAGAACCCAGATCCTCTGACTCCCATGCCCATGTTCTTTCCACTAGTCTATTCTGCTTCTCAGAGAAAGATCCTAGTGCTGTGTCAATATATCCTCCTTCCATTTTTGCCAGTCCAGTCCTGTAGCCATGGAGAGCAGCTGTGCTGGGTTTCCAACCCTTCTGTCCTCATGGTTCACAAGCATCCTGTTCACATCTGAAATTGTTCATGGAGAAGTGTTGCTAGTGCTCTGCCAAGGCACAGGCAGTTTTCAAATCCACTCAGTATCTGAAGCAGATTGTAGTGGCCTGATTTACAATCTAGAGGAAAAAGAACAGTATTAGGCCTTAGCACACCTCAGTTCTCGTCTCAACTGTGACCTTAGGACTGTTGGGGCAATTCATTGTTTTTCTCTGGACTTGTTTACCTCTTCAAAAATGTATCTAATTAATAATCCTGGCTCACTATCTACTCCAAAAGTGATGGAGAGCAGATAAAAGTCAGTTAACCCTATTTACAGAGTGCTTACTGTGTGCACAGCACTGTACTAAGCGCTTGGGAGAGTACAATATAACAATCAAAAGACTCATTCCCTGCCCACAACAAGCTTACAGTCTAGAGGAGGAGACAGACATTAATGTAAATAAATTACAGATATGTACATAAGTGCTGTGGGGCTGGGCAGGAGGATGAATAAAGGGAGCAAATCAGAGTGATGCAGAAAAGAGTGGGAGTAGGCAGAAAAAGGAGGTAATAGCTGGGAAAGTGCTCTTTTTATGGTATCTAAGTGCTTACTATGTGTCAAGCACTAAGTGCTCAGGTAGGTACAAGTTAATTAGGTGAGACACAGTCCCTGTACCACATTGGGCTCACAATTTAAGTAGGAAGGTCTTTGAGCAAAAGTTATATACAACTAACATATTTCAATTTATTGCCTTAAGAAGTCAGATGAGGAGGAAAAAGTGCTGGGCACTAAGCCCAGTGGATGTCAGAAAGCATTTCTCACATAGTCTTCCCCTGTAGACTGTCTCCCCCTCTAGACTGTAAACTCACTGTGGGCAGGGAATGGGTCTGTTATATTGTTATACTGTACTCTCCCAAACACTACAGTGCTCTGCTCATTGTAAGCACTCAGTAAATGTGATGGACTGACTGACTGGCAAAAAAGGAGTAAACATTGACAGTTTGGCAACAATGGGGCATGAAGTCAAATAAACGTTGTGGGGTTGTATAAACTTCTGTATAACAGAGGTGTTGTACAACTCCTGTGATGTATAAACACTGTGTAGCTGGGAGTCTCTGCTTTACATGGGTTTCTGGAGCAGTTTCCCCAGTATTTCCTTTGAACCCCATTAACATCACATGGCAGGAACACAGTTACAAACACTGAGACCCTGGATCATATTTCGTTTGCTGGCTCTGGGTAGTCCATGTGGGAAGAAAAAGTTCTCAGAGAACTGCTGTATGGTGAACTGGGACGTTGTATGCACAGGGAAGGAGAGCAGAACAAATGTTTGAATAACACAGGGAAGCAAGGTCTGAAACACGATGAAATACCAATGGACTGTATACCCAATCCAACTTAGCATGACATTTAGAGAAGCGGTCTGGCCTAGTGGAAAGTACACAGAACTGGGAGTCAGGAAACCTGGCTTCTGATCCCAGCTGTCCTGCTAGCCTGCTGAGTGACCTTTGGCAAGTCACTTAACTTTTGTGTCACAGTTTCCTCTTGTGTAAAATAAGGATTAAATATCTGTTTTTCTTCCTCCACCTTAGACTTTAAGTCCCCTATGGGACAGGGGTGGTGGCTGATCTAATTGTGTTTTATTTACCCTTGGTCTTAGCATAGTGATTGTTCCACAATAAGTGCTTAACAAATATCACAACTATTAGGGAAGATCAGGACTCTCAGAGGCAGTCACAGAAATAGCTACTGGTTCTGCAAGCAGTATGGAACTATATTTATGTGCTTACAGTGTGAAATCAGGGAATTGTCTGCCACACATCTCCTCACTGGTAGTACCAGTAAACTCACAGCCAGGGATCATAATTTGCAGTGTTAGTATTTATTGAACTTGGTGTATTGTATCCTGACCTACAAAGTTCTTACACTGAAATAGGGGAAACAAACATAAAATTTGTTTTCAACTACTGGTAAAAGTAAATACTTAATAAGTACATATATATGAGTGCTGAAGATTAGTAAAAAAAGATTCATAAGTGCTAGAATTGACTTATGGGTTTAAACGGCCTAGGATGCTGGGAAATTAATTGAGGAAGGATTGCCAGAAGAGGTGGGGTTTAAGGGGGTTTTGAAATGTGGGAAGAGCTGTGGTCTGTAGGATTTGGAGTTTGGGAGAGTTCCAACAGGGGGAAACAGCATTGGTGAGAGAGACATTAGAGGCAGGAGAGGTGAGAATGAGGCACGGTTAGACAGTTCAGGTGATAGAAGCATCCTTGAGCCATTGCCTGGAAATTCAAGTGGTGTTTTTTTGCGATCAACTTTTGAGAAACTTGGGTTAATAGCATAAAAGCTCTCTCTCTGTCCAAACAGACCAAGGAGAAAGGGAGAGTGAAACTGTTCAAGGAAATCGCCCTAGGCTACAAGGTACTGTTCTCAAAGATTATAATCTCATCTGAGACCAGAATGAACAGATGCTACAGGACCCATTATACCTGACTCTTCAACCAGATAACCAGATAACCCACATAAAGACAACCCAAAAAGACCAAAAGAACTGATGTAAGTTTGTACTCTTAAAATGTATAAGGAAACACATCATTTTTCTTCAAATATATATTAATTTAATGATCACTAGAAGAAGTGACTATTAATCTAGTCACTGATCTACCATTTTCTCTATCTCTTCCTCCCTCCCTTTCACCCTCCTTAATTAATAATTGTGGTATCTGCTAAGTACTTACTATGTACCAAGCACTGTATTAAGAACTGGTATAGATGCAATACAATTAGGTCAGAAACAGCCACTGTCTCATGTGGGACAGTAACTAGTGGGGAGAAAAGTATTTGATCTCCATTTTACAGATGAGGAAAATGAGGCTCAAAGGAGTTAAATGACTTATCCAAGGTATCACAGCAGGCAGTGGCAGACCTGGATTTAGAACCCAGGTCTTCTGACTCCTAGGCCAGTACCATTTGCCCTAGGCCATGCTACTTATCTTCAATAATCTAAGCTTGCAAATGCAGATCCTGAAAATGCTTTCGCCTGAAAGAACGTTTGAGAAATTGAGGCACAACCATTTTACTTTGCTCTGGTTGAAGCATTAAGGCAACTGTTAAATGTTAAATAACCAGGGGGCAGTAGGGGAGGGTAGAATCTGTGGGTATCTGCTTTCAAATCCCTGATCCCCCAGTGGGTGGGGCTTGGGGGGTGGTTCAGGAGCCTCCTCGTGGTCGGAGCTCCTGGATGCTGGAAGGTACAAAAATCTCCAGTGCATTTTCCTGAAGACTTAAGCTGGACCAGAGGATTCAGGCTATCCTTGGCCCAACCTTTGCACTTCTTTGCCCTTGGGAAGCTACAGAGTGTAGAAATTGTGGGCACTATCTTTGAGTTACCATATCTGAGGACAGGGTTGCCTTAACAGTTCCTCTCCTCCAATTCTCTCCTTAACTCCCTCCAATCTGGCTTCTGCATCCATCATTCCACAAAAACTGCCCACTCAAAAGTCACCAAACACCTCCTTCTTGCCAAATCCCATGGCCTTTACTCCATTCTAGTCCTCCTCGACCTCTCAGCTGCCTTTGACACTATCGACAACCCCCAACTCCTGGAAACAATATCCAACCTTGGCTTCACTGACACTGTCCTGCCCTGGTATCCCTCATCTCTCTGGCTGCTAATTCTAAGTTGCTTTCATGGGTTCCTTTTCTGCTTTCCACCCCCAAACTGTAGGAGTCCTTCCTTCAAGGTTCAGTTCTGGGTCCCCTTCCATTCTCCATCTACACCCACTCCCTTGGAGAACTTTCTTGCTCCCCTGGCTTCAACTACAATCTATATGGGAAGAATTCCAAAATCTACATCTCCAGCGCTGATCTCTCTCCTTCTCTGCAGTCTCACATTTCCTCCTGACTTCAAAGCCCTCAAACCCCTTGCCCCCTCCTATCATACCTCCTTTATTTCCTGCTATTTCTACTTCAATCCAGCCTGCACACTTCACTCCTCTAATGCCAACCTCACTGTTCATCTCTTTTCCACCGACCCCTTGCCTACATCATGTCTCTGGCCTGGATTACCCTCCCTTTTCATATCTAACAGACAATCACCTTGGCTACCTTCAAATCTCCAAGAGGCCTTCCCTGACTAAGTTCTCATTTCCTCTTCTACTGCCTTCTGCATTGCCCTTATACTTGGATTTGCACCCTTTCTTCACCCTTCCTTTAGCACCACAGCAATTTTGTACATATCCACAGTTCATTTATTTATATCAATGTCTGTCTTCCCCGCCTAGACTGTAAATTCACTGTGGTCAGGAAATGCGTCTACCAACTCCGGATTGTTGTACTTTTCCAAACACCTGGTACAGTGCTCTGCCCACAGTAAGCGCTCAACAAATGCAATTCATTGAGTAAAGTTCTCCCATCTGGATGAATATTCCAGAAGATGAGGCCAGGTGTGTTTTTGTTTTTCTTGACCAACCTAAATCGTTGTTTCAATTTTCACTTGACTTGATCTCAGACTCTTGGGAAAATAGCAGAGGAAGAGAGAACATGTAGTGGTAGTGTTTTTCTGTTCTGATTCACACCACAAAGATTGCCCAGGGCCTGCCTGTGGATTATAGATAATGGAGATTTACCATCGATGGTTTTGCATGTTTTTCCCCAGTACAGTTTCTCCATGAAAATGACTCTTTTTGAAAAGGCTGGGTCAGAAGAGATTTTCTGCAGTAATCTACTTCACCACTGAAAGAGGAAATTCTCCAATTTCAGCCCCAAGACAAGTCTTTGCTTTGCTTTTACTGTTTTTGTCTGAAAAATTCTTCAACCTGTTAGAAAAAATACCAGTGGGGTGATCCTTCAATGAAACATCCTGTTCCTAATCTCATTCATACCTCAGTTTGTTGTTCAGGTCGTTTTCCTAAAGCATTTGTATGTACACATCTTCTCCCCTTCTCAACAAAGATCTAGTGGTTGCACATTCCTCTCCTTTGAAGCAAAAATTCCTGACCAAAGCTTTGAAACACTCTCCATCTTATTTATCTACTCTTTTCTCCCACTACACTCCAGCTTGCATTCTTGGTTCCTCTCAAACTAATGTACTCACTGTACTTTGTTCTCTTTTCTCCATCTTCAGATCTCTTGCTCGTACCCCTCCCCCTGCCTGGACTTTTCCCCCATTTCAAATCCACTAGTGCACAGTTCTGGCCATCTTCAAAGCCCTGCTGAAATCACATCCCCTCTAGGAGAGCTTCCCTAATTATTTTCTTATTTCTCCTCATTGTGTCCCCCTAGCTGCCACTTCAACCTGCCCCATATAAGGAGATGAAGCAGCTTGACCTAGAGGATAGACTATAGGCCGAGGAGTCAGAAGGATCTGGGTTCTAATCCCAGTCCCTCCATTTGTCAGCTGTGTGACCTTGGACAAGTGACTTAACTTCATGATGCCCCAGTTACCTCATCTGTAAAATGAGGATTGAGACCGTGAGCCCCAAGTGGGACAGGGATTGGGTCCAACCTGGTTAGCTTGTATTATCCAGCGCTTAGTACAGTGCCCAGCACATAGTAGGCATTTAACAATATACTATTAAAAAAAGTAAATTAAATGCAGGAGTTGGGGTATGCTGGCCTTCTAAATCAGGCACCTCTAAAACGGCCGTCTATTGTGAATGGCTGAAGCAATCAGCCCCTACTCCCCATCTATGATTCAGGTTTATTTGGGGCCAGGCCTACACAGCATAGAGAGAAATGAAAGATGAGCAATTCCCCAGGGAATTGGTCAGGGTAGACAGCCAGTCTGAGACAGAGGACTGACTATGGTCTGACCAGTGATGACATTTCTTATATTTTTAAGCCATAAGGATTCTAAGGGAGTTAATACAAGTAATACTGATATTAGAAAGCACTTACTTTGGGCCAGGCACTGGAGTGGATACAAGATAATTAGGTTGGGCACAGTCTCTGTCTTACATGGGGCTCACAGTCTTAGTGGAAAGGAGAATAGGGATTGAATTTCCATTTTACCATATGAGGAAACTGAGGCACAGATAAATTAAGTGGCTTGTCCCAAAGCCACCCAGCAGGCAAATAGAGCCAGGATTCAAATCCAGGTCCTTTGACTCCCTCTTGGCCATGTTTCTTACTGCAGAATCTATTCTCATGGCTTTCAAGGGACCAACCTCCCAAGCATTTAGTATAGTGTTCTGTACACAATAGGCCCTGAGCAAATACTTTTCTTTTTCTACTGCCCACCCCGTACACTCCACTCCTCTACCGCTCACCTCTTCACAGTCCCCCGTTCATGCCTATCCCGCTGTTGACCCCTGACCCACGTCCTACCGCTGTCCTGGAATGCTCTCCTTCCTCACATCTGCCAAACTAACTCTCATCTCCTCTTCAAAGCCCTGCTGAGAGCTCACCTCCTCCAGGAGGCCTTCCTAGACTGAGTCGCCCTTTCCCTCTGTTCCCCCTCCCTATCCCTCTCCTGCACCCTAGGCTCTTCCCCTTCCCCTCCCCTCAGCACTGTGCTCATTTGTATATATTATTTATTACCCTATTTATTTTGTTAATGAAGTGTACATCTACTTGATTCTATCTCGATGATGTTGTCTTGTCTTTGTTTTGTTCTGTTTTGCTTTGTTGTCTGCCTCCCCTGTTTAGACTGTGAGCCCATCAATGGGCAGGGATTGTCTCTATCCACTGCCAAATTGTACATTCCAAGCGCCTAGTACAGTGCTCTGCACATAGTAAGCACTCAATAAGCAGTGTGGCTCAGTGGAAAAAGCCCGGGCTTGGGAGCCAGAGGTCATGGGTTTGAATCCCGGCTCTGCCACCTGTCAGCTGTGTGACTGTGGGCAAGTCACTTAAGTTCTCTGTGCCTTAGTTACCTCAACTGGAAAATGGGGATGAAGACTGTGAGCCTCATGTGGCCCAACCTGATTACCCTGTATCTACCCCAGTGCTTAGAACAGTGCTCTGCACATAGTAAGCACTTAACAAATACCAACATTATTATTATTATTATGAATGAATGAATGAATGAAATACAATTGACTGACAACGCACAAATAGAATTGCAAAGGGAAAGAACACCTGAATAAAAGCACTGTAACCAGACAACTGGCTAGAAGAGGAGGTTTTATTTTTTTTCATTACAGAGGGAGGATAGACAAAGACCAGGTTTAACGAACATCGCATTAGTAAACAGGATTCGTCTTTATCTGGTTCACAGTGACCCTCAGACTGGATCTCTCTGAGGTTACATGCAGCAGTGAATGGAAGGTTCCATACAGTAGCCAACATCCATTTGTTCTTCTGCACATCGTCTTACACATACACCGTTATTGCGAATACATTTGGCACTGTTATCTTCAATTTTGAATTTTTCCGTACCACTTCTGGCTGTTGGGAGAAAGGAACATTAGTAACAATAATTTTAGTATTTTTTAAGCACTTCAAATATTCCCAGCACACAGTCTACGTGCTGAGGTAGATAGAGATCAATCAGATCAGATGCTGGCCCTGTCCCACGGTCTAAAAGGGAAAGAAAGCAGGCATTTTATCCCCATTTTGCAGATGAGGAAACTGAGATACAGGCAAGTTAAGTGACTTGAGTAAGGTCACACTGAAGACAAGCGGCAGAGTTGGGATTAGAATTCAAGTCTTATGACTCCCCATCCCATGCTCTTTCCACCAAGCCATGTTATCAGAATCAGTAAAAAAGATGGTGAAAGGAATCTGTTGGGGGGTCCAAGAGAAATCAGAAAACATTGTCCAATTTGACAAGGTTAGATAGGGAGGTGTGACATGGGTAAATTCAAACATCTTCTTAATTAATAATGATAATAATTGTGGTATTTGTTAAGCACTTACTATGTTCCAGGCACTGTACTATGCTCTGGGGGGTAATATGAGCAAATCGCTTGGACACAGTCTCTATCCCACATCTGGCTCATGGTCATTTCCCCATTTTGCAGATGAGGTAACTGAGGCACAGAGAAGTGAAGTGACTTGCCCAAAGTCACACAGAATACAAGTGGCAGATCCGGGTTTAGAACCTATGACCTTCTGACTCCCAGGCCCTTGCTCTATCCACTACACAAATCCCAGAGGCTCCTAGCTAATGCTAAGAAAGGGAACATTTTCCCACAACCCCACTCCATTCAATTTCCCTGATGGGGTGCCATCTATATTAAACACATGTTCCTTCCAGCTCAGAATTCTCTCTCCAAACAGAGCACAAGGAAGATAGTCCTCCTTGACAGTCATCCTTATAGTTCTGGTCATACTTGGTACTCTAGAAACCCACTATGGATCATTCGTTCATGAATTTATACAAGCCTTTTGAGAATTTACTGCTACTTTCTGCTTGCACAACTATCCATGATAACCCAGTCAGTCAGTCAGTTGTATTAATTGAGCAACTACTATGTGCAGAGCACTCTACTGAGCGCTTGGGAGAGAACAATACAAGTCCACATCCTTCCCACCTGGTGTGGGAAGAAACTGTTTTCTTTTTGTTTGCTTTTAACTTACTACCTTGAAGCTTCTAGGTGGTGAGATCATTGTGTGCAGGGAATGTGTCCATTTATTGTATTGTTCTCTCCCAAGGACTTAGTACAGTATTCTGCACACACTAACTGCTCATAAAATACAATTGACTGACAGATAAGCTTCAGTGGGTGTCCCCTCCTTTTCTCGTGGAATTTGGGGAATCATAATTCAGTTTTCATCTTGTCCCGTCTTCCGCTAAATTTTGTACACTTTAATCATGTCCTCTCTCATCCTGTGTCTTTCCCTCTGGGATAGTTCTAATCCTACCATCATTATCATCAACGTCATCTTCATCATCAACATTTAGCGAGCACCTATTTTGTGAAGAATTTGTGGCCATTATTTGCCTCACCCATGGTTATGCCCCTATGGGAGGGAATTAGAAATATACTCGTGTGAGCAATGAAGGAAGCAAACACTCTCCCCTTTGAGAGCCTCCTGATACAGATGGAATCCTTCCATCCCTGGAAGCAGCTTCCCTGCTGGGTGTCTTTGAGTGGCTACTAGCAAATGACTTGTCACAAATACAAAAAGGGTGCATGGGAATCGTACTCCCACACACTTAGAACAGTGTTCTACACTTAGTAATTACTCAATGAATACCATTTATTGATTAATTGATTGATTGGGAAATGTCTGACACAAGAGCACAAGGAGACTATCGGGTATTGGGTATTCATTCATTCATTCAATCATATTTATTGAGCGTATCCTGTGTGCAGAGCACTGTACTAAGCGCTTGGAAAGTACAATTCGGCAACAGATAAGAGATAATCCCTGCCCAACAATGGGTTCTCCAGAGAATCCCAGCTCCACCATTTCACGTTGTCTAAGCCCCAGGGTAGGTATGGGAGGAACATCATCCACTGGCATAAATGTAAGAATAGATCCCAAGGCGTGTCCTCACTGGGGTTGGAGCAGCTGGCCTCTGCTGCCTCAAGACCGAATACCAATTCACCCATTTCTCCCGTAATGCAAGAACCCATTTGTATTCTTGCAAACCCCATGCTAATGAAAACTTGCTCTGTTATACTCACTATGTCCAAAGCCATGTGCATGCTCAAATGCAAATGTGAGCACTCGTAGAGAATATTTTCTTCCAACACGGCAGGTTGTTTCCAAACCGGCTCACATTATCAGGCAAATGTCCCCCAATTCTCCAACAAAGTTCTAGGCAAACTGATTAACGAAATGGGGACGTAGATTTGCAAGAATCATCTAAGTGCTCAAAAGGTCATTTGCCAGTTAGCCTGCCTTCCATCAGGGCCACCCAAAAACCACTGGAGAAGTCTGAGTTCTTCTGAGAAAGAGGGTTCACTAACCTATTCCAGAAGGTGAATACCTTCACACTGATTCTGTGGATGGTAACTTCCCTGACTCACCTTAAAGGAGAACCACAAGAAGGAATTACTGAATTTGTTGCATTCCTCAGTGATAAATGAATTCCTTGGTGTTTCACAAGCTTGACCCTGTGTAATTAATCTCTCTCACTCTCTTTATGGTATCTGTTAAGCTTCTTATGTTCCAGTCACTGTACTAAGCTCTGGGGTAGGTACAAGATAATCAGGTTGACCAGAGTCCATGCCCCACAAGGAGCTCGCAGCTTTGATCTCCATTTTACAGATGAGGGAACTGAGGCACAGAAAAGTTAAGTGACTTCTCCAAGATCACACAGCAGACAAGTGGCAGAGCCGGGGTTAGAACCCAGGTCCTTCTAGTGCCTAGGTCCACGCTCTTTCCTCTTGGCCATTCTGCTTCTCTGTGCTTCTCAGTCTGAGTAATGTGACTCTGTGAGATCTCGAGTCATGACCAGCATGATGGAAAATTTTCAGATAGAAAATTTCTGGGTCAGAAAGGGAAAGGCCAACTTCTGAGAAGATTCCCAGACTGAATCAGTGCCGTGTCTATACCGGATTGAGCCTCCAGGGTCACGGAGAATATGGGTTGCTAATCAGAATGACCTGTCTCTCTTGGGTGGTTGCTGGGCTATGCCACTCCTTTGCTAATGGGAGCCATTTCTGCTTGGAATAAGTGGCCCAGGAAAGAAGAAAAAAGGAAAACCACTCTCATCCCATCTTCCTGCACAGGTGGACTCTCTGAGTTTCATGGACTGAGATGAGGGAGAGCATTGTGTAAGAGGCCTTTCCTGACTAAACCCTCTTTTCCTTGCCTTCAACTCCCTTCTGCGCTGTCCTGACTTGCTCTCTTTATTCATTCCCCATCCCAGTCCCATGGCATATATGTACATTTTGGTCATTTATTTATTTAATGTCTGTCTCCCCCTCTAGACTGTAAGCTCGTTGTGGGCAGGGAATGTGTCTGTTATATTTCACTCCCCCAAGTGCTTAGTACAATGATCTGCACACAGAAAGCACTTAAAAACTAATATTGATTGACTGACCGCCTGACCTAGCTAGGTGTGGGGGCGAGTGTTACCAGTAGCCTAGAGAAGAAGAATCAGGCTCTTCAGGTAGGTGTCTATGGAATGGAAAATAATGAGCAAAAGCAGACACTGATAAGGAATACCGTGTTTTTTTTTTTCATTTCCAACTATCTTAGGGCATTTGCTGTAATCAAATTTGTCTTTATCCAGCTAGTTAGCTTGAAGCAAACACACCACCTGAGGGCCAGAGGATGGGCATACTGGAGCTGGAAAAGTTGATTAAGCCCGAGTGCAAAAATTAGCAATCTCCAGGGAAGAGCACTTTGTCTTTTCCTTCTACTGTACGTTTTCCATCCCTTAGCTCAGGGCTCTGCACCCAGTTGAGGTTCATCCAGTGTTGTTCTTATGTTGATGCTGATGCTGATAAAAGGGCTTAGTCCCCTGACCCTAAGCCTTCTTTCGAGAAGAAAGTGAGGCTGAACTAGTACAATCAAGATTGTGGCAACTCTGCAGGATGGGCCTGGGAGCAGGAAAAAGGGGAGAGGAGAACTGGTGTGGAATTTCTTTCACCTCCCTGTTCCCCATTCCTAAATGCCATAATAATAATTGGAATTATTATTATTATTGAGGTATTTATTTAACTTACTATGTGCCATGCACTGTTCTAAGCACTCGGGTAGGTACAAGTTAATCGAGTTGGACACAGTCCCTGTCCCACACATGGGCTCACAATCTAAGTAGGAGGAGAACACGGATTGAGTCTCCATTTTACAGATGAGGATATTTGGGGCACAAAGAAGTTAAGTGACTTGCCCAAGGTCACAGAGCAGGCAACTGGTGAAGCTGAAATGAGAACCCAGGTCCTCTGACTCCCAGGCTGGTGCTTAAGTTCAAGGGATAAAAGACAACCTTCCCTGTGGCGAGTACATTACAGTGTTTTAGTGGAAAGAACATGGGCTTGGGAGTTAAAGGACATGGGTTCTAATCCCAGCCGCCACTTGTCTGCTGTGTGACCTTGGGCAAGTTACTTAACTTCTCTGTGCCTCAGTTACCTCATCTGTAAAATGGGGATTAAGACTGTGAGCCCCACATGGAACAACCTGATTACCTGGTATCTACCCCAGTGCTTAGAACAGTGCTTGGCACATAGTAAGCGCTTAACATACACCATAATTATCATTATTATTACAGTACAACAATAGACACATTCCCTGCCCACAAAGAGCTCATCTTCTAGAACGGAAGAAAGACATTAATATAAATAAATAATAGATATGTACATAAGTTCTGTGGGGCTGGGAGGGCAGATGAATAAAGGGAGCAAGTCAGGTTGAAGCAGAAGGGAGTGAGAGAAAAGGAAACGAGGGCTAAATAAGGGAAGCCCTCTAGGAGGAGATGTGTTTTCAATGAGGCTTTGAAGTGAGGGGGGGGAGAGTAATTGTCAGTCAGAATGAGGAGGGCATTCCAGGCCAGTCCCATAGAGACTAGGGCTCAACTTGGCCTAGAGGGGTTGCCAGGGAAGTATGAAGCGGCTTGGCTCAGTGGAAAGAGCATGGGCTTGGGAGTCAGAGCTCATGGGTTCTAATTCTCACCCTGCCACGTCAGCTGTGTGACTTTGGGCAAGTCACTTGTGTCTAGTGACTGTGGGCAAGTCACTTAACTTCTCTGTGCCTCATATACCTCATTTGTAAAATGGGGATTAAGATGGTGAGCCTCATGTAGGATAACCTGATTACCCTGTATCTACCTCAGCGCTTAGAACAGTGCTCTGCACATAGTAAGCGCTTAACAAATACCAACATTATTATTATTATTCTCTGTGCCTCAGTTACCTCATCTGTAAAATGGGGACTAAGACTTTGAACCCCATTGGGACAACCTGATCACCTTGTATCCACCCAGTGCTTAAAACACTGCTTTGCACATAGTAAGCGCTTAACAAATACTATTATTATTATTATTATAATGAAGGGAGCTCTGCCTATTGAAAGTATGGAAAGTCATTCTCAAAACCCCAGGGGCCGATGGGTGGGAGATAGGAGACCAATGGATGGGGGAAGGAACCCAATGGGGAGTGGAACACTGAGTCAGCCTGCCACCTGGTAATATACCCACTTGCAATAAAGTGACTGTCAAGTGGCGAGTTACACAGCTGAACTGTTATCAATACAGCTGTGAACAGCATACAATTTGTGCAACAAAGATGGATGCACAGTCCAATTCAATTAGCCTTTTAGCATATTTACTGAGCTCTTACTCTTTGCACAGCACTGTACTAAGCACTTGGGAGCACATAGTGCAACAATAAGCGGACACTTTCCCCAATATTTCTGCTCTAGAACATTAATAATAATGATGGCATTTGTTAAGTGCTTACTATGTGTCAAGCACTGTTTTAAGCACTGAAGCAGAAATGAGCTAATCAGGTTGGACACAGCCCCTGCCCCATACAGGGCTCAAAGCCTTAATCCCCATTTTACAGATGAGGTAACTGGGGCACAAAGAAGTTAAGTGACTTCCCCAAAGTCGCCCAGCAGACAAGTGGCGGAGCTGGGATTAGAACCCAGATCCTCTTGACTCCCAGGCCTGTCTCTATCCATATGGACTTTCTGCTTCTCTATTAATATGAAACCTTAAACCGCAATGACAAATCTTACCCCAAGTCTTAAAACCAACAAATATGTGATCTGCCATACATAGAGTGATTGAGTAAATAATACAGTTAATATGGATCAAAAACACTTGATAGAAGTCAACCTGTCTCCTATCCCCAGGAATTCACAACCAAGAATCGTTTGGCAGGATGGTCAGTGTCATCTTTGCTAGAATTATCATTTTTGCCTATAAAATAAGTGTGTCCTGAGCACCTTACGTGTTCAGAGCTACTGAGCTCGCTTCCACCCTAGAAATAACAGAAATGCAGATATTTGGGGAACCAAGTCTCTACATAATCGCATTTTAGCATTACTCTGTCAGTCCAGTCCTTGAGGGGATTTCCTTATAAGCTGCTGTGCCCATTTTGAATGCCCAGTAAATATTGGTTGAGGTTAGAGGAGGATGAGGGTGAAGCATTTTCTCAGTTGGAATGCTGTGCCCCTCTCCCCTGACTTATCTTAAAACAGATCCCCACAGAAATCTGCATCGTACCTGGTGGGACTTGGTCCAAGAGGAAGAGTAGAACAAAGAAGAAGAGAAGAGTCCTCATGGCTGACAGTGTCTCTGGACAAATGAGTTTTTTGAGTCAGTGGGTGCTGCGATTCTTCTGAAGAATGAGACCGCGTGCACCCTGCTTTATAGCACCCTGGAAGAGGTGAATATGCTTGTTTACTGAAGCTTGTCCAACACCCATTCCTGCTCCGCCAGACTTCAATGGGAGCAGGAAGATCCAATAGGTACTTCCTTTCATCTGCCCACATGGACATAACTTAAGTACCTTGGTTCTGCTTCCAAGCCATCATGCTGCAATTATCTTGATGACAGAGAAGAAATGCAGGAGGAAGGAGAGACCAGGGAAGCCATTTTAGTTTGAAATGTGTGTAGACTCACTTGTCTACCTACTGTTGCTCTGGTAAGGGTGAACTGGCAGATTCTCTATTTCAATTAGACATTTGAAAGGAGAAAGGGATTTTCCCTTCAAAGTCCAGAGGGAAGCATTGCTAGGGGAAAAGCAAGTAGAACCATCCATTATTCGGCATGGTCTGTAACCCAGGGATTTTTATATATATGAAAAACATATTTTAAAGTGAAGGTGATGAAGAAAGCAGGTTCCACGCCCTCTTTCTACTGTGTTGCCCTTGAACTAGGGTCTGCACAAACACAGAACAGCCTCACTTGCCACTACTGGAATTACTGGAGAATTCGATCTCCATGTGGGGCAGGAGAAGTAGTATGGCTTAATTGATATACCATAGACCTGGGAGTCAGAGGGTCATGGGTTCGAATCCCTGCTCCACCACTTGCCTGCTGTGTGACCTTGGGCAAGTCACGTCACTTCTCTGGGCCTCAGTTACCTCATCTGTAAAATGAGGATTGAGACTAAGAGCCCCATGTAAGACAGTGACTGTCCAACCTGATTTGCCTATATCCAGCTCAGTGCTTATTACAGTGCTTGGCACACAGTAAGTGCTTAACAAATACACAATTATTATTATTTTTGTGATTATTACTAAGTGCTTACTATGTGTCAAGGACTGTACTAAACACTGGGGTAGATCCAAGATAATCAGTCCCACATGAGGCTTTCAGACTAAATATGAGGAAGACCAGGTATTGAACCCCCATTTGATAGATGAAGGAACCGAGGCAGGAAACTGAGGTATATTATTATGATCTATGTTAAGCGCTTACTATGTGCCAATCACCGTGCTAAGCACTGAGCAGTGTTCTAAGTGCTGAACACTGTTCTAAGTACTGAGCACTGTTTAAATGGAGTACTAGGAGCTAGGAAGGCACAGCCAAAAAACAAAAAAAAATTTCCTCTATAGAGTCTTGGGGTTTGGTTCACAACTGAAAATGACATGACTTTATAGTCCCCTGTAGGCTACAAGCTCCATCTAGTTGGAGATCATGTCCACCAACTGTATTATATTTTTCCAAGGGCTTAGTAGAGTGCTCTGAAGATAAGTGCTCAATAAATACAATTTATTTGGAATACTGATACACATCATACAATCAAACTTACCATTAAATCCTTGTTTATTAAATCATGGGTGAGGAAACCCAGAAAAGAGGCAGAACTTCCAACCCATGTTGCACATTCTTCCAGTGATGATAGTGTAGCCATCCAAACAGTGTTTTGGTGAAGCTGGTGCCTGCAACAGGACCTGAGGGCTTATTACTCAGGTGTTTGTAATAGAGGTGGGAGGTAAGGAGAGAAAAGGAGCATTAGCATAGAAATACCTGAGAACTGTGAAACTAGACAATTCAGTACTGTCATGAAAGAAGAGTTGATTGAACCCAGTCTGGGAAGAAAGCTGATACTTGGAATTTAGGGACCATAGTGTTCTATAACAGCCAGTGGGTTGGATTGCAGTGTTCTGGACCATTCAGTTCAGAAGTCAGGCATAATGAGGGTTACACCCTCGGTTCATTCTGCAATCTGAACTTGATTTAACAGAAAGAGGATTGATTGTTCTGGAACATCAGTGCCTAAGTGCCTTCCTGCTACGGCCCCCAGGGTGTGGAAGGCTCCTGGTCTCAGATGAACAAAAGGGAAGCAGCATGACCTAGCAGAAAGAGCCCAGGCCTGGCAGAGGACCAGGGTTCTAATTCTGCCTCCACCACTTGTCTGCTGGGTAATATTGAGCAAGTCACTTAACTTCTCTGTGCCTCAGTTTCCTCATCTGCAATATGGAGGTTAAATACTATTCTCTCCTACTTAGACTGTGAGCCTTGTATGGGACAGGGACCATGACCAACCTGCTTATCTTGTAACTACCCCTCCTTAGTACAATGGCTGACACATAGTAAGTGTTTCATAAATAACCTAAAAAAAGGTCAGAGTTGCCTTTGGATTGATAAGGAAGACCTTCCTTCACTACAGCGAGGTGCGAGATCAGGACTGTTTTGATAGGTATCAACTCAGAGGGAAAGGATTGGAAGCAGCAGTCTTTATTTTCGCTCTTTCCCAGGGGGGGACCCAAAATAAACATTACATGCAAACAGTGACAGAAGCAAAGTTGCCAAGTCACATTCTGGTATTCATTCATTCAGTCATATTTATAAAGTCCTTACTGTGTGTGAAGCACTGTACTAAGCGCTTGGGAAAGTATCATATAAGAACAGACACATTCCTGCCCACAATGAGCTCACAGTCTAGAGGGGAAAATAGACGTTAATATAAATAAGTAGATAAGTAAATAAATAAATTACAGATATATACATATATCGTGTGGGGATGGGAGGGAGAATGAAAGAAGGCTCAAATAAGAGTGGAGCAGAATGAAGTGGGAGAAGAGGAGAGGAGGGCTTAGTCAGGGAGGCCTTCTTGGAGGAGATGTGCCTTCAAAAAGGTTTGAAGTGGGGGAGAACAATTTATCTGTCCGTTATAAGGAGGGAAGGTGTTCCAGACCAGGGGTAGGATGTGGGCAAGAGGTTGGCAGTGAGATCTAGATACAGTGAGAAGG
This sequence comes from Ornithorhynchus anatinus, assembly GCF_004115215.2. Classification (NCBI taxonomy): domain Eukaryota; kingdom Metazoa; phylum Chordata; class Mammalia; order Monotremata; family Ornithorhynchidae; genus Ornithorhynchus; species Ornithorhynchus anatinus. The sequence goes on from NC_041749.1 coordinate 14,871,986, forward strand.
TTAGCATTAGAGGAAGGAACAGTGCGGGCTAGATGGTGGTAGGACAGTATTGAGGAAAGGTAGGAGGGGGCAAGGTGATTAATCGCTTTAAAACCAACAGTGAGGTTACGACCCTTACCTCTCACAGGCTGGCCCTGCTACCACACTGACAACATGTGCCCAGACCCCTTGAGGAGGGATCAGCAATCATAGGGGAGAGAATATTTAAGAAACAAAATACCCACTCAGGCACATCAATAGATACAGAGGCTGAGGTGTTTCAGGTCCAGGAGCACCGAATTGTGAGGAGGGAATTCCCTAATCAAGGCTTTTTGGAATTAGATAGTGAGCCCCTCCCTGCCCCCTGAGGGATAAGGACTATGTTTAATTCCCATTGTGTATTCCCTCACAGAGTCTAGTGGAGTGCAGTGAGTACAGTAAACTCTTAATAGAGAAGCAGCGTGGCTAAGTGGAAAGAGCACAGGTTTAGGAATCAGAGGTCATGGGTTCTAATCCCGGCTCCGCCACCTGTCAGCTATGTGACTTTGGGCAAGTCACTTCACTTCTCAGTGCCTCAGTTCCCTCATCTGTAAAATGGAGATGAAGACTGTGAGCCTCTCGTGGGGCAAGCTGATTACCTTGTATCTACCCCAGCGCTTAGAACAGTGCTCAGCACACAGTAAGCGCTTAACAAATACCAACATTATTATTAATAAATACAGCAACATATTCATACAGCAGGAAAGAGCACGGGCTTGGGTCAGGGAACCTGGTTTCCAACTGTGATTCTGCCACTTGCCTGCTGTGTGACCTCAGGCAAGTCACTCCACTGTTCTATGCCTTTCATTCATTCAATAGTATTTATTGAGCGCTTACTATGTGCAGAGCACTGTACTAAGCGCTTGGAATGAACAAGTCGGCCTTAATTTCCTCAACTCTAAAATGGGGATGAAATACTTGTTCTCCCTATATAGACTGTGAGCTCCAAGTGGTAGAGGGACTGTCTGACTGAATTAACCTGTATCCACCTCAGCACATAGAACAGTGAGCACTAACAAATACCATAATCATCACCGCAACTGGGCCACTAACATAAAGCGTGAAAGTGACTATAAGCCATTTTTGCACATCAGTAAAAGGAACTGGATCAAAAATTAACTCAAAGAAGGCTAAGATTATATTTTAGCCTGCAGTTGGCAAGGTCTGCACACAGTCAAAAACAGCTAGATATTAGAATAGATAGCTCCACTTCTGTATTGGTTTAAACACCAACAATTTGGGAAATAACACGGGAAAGCAGTATGACCTAGTGGAAAGATCATGTGTCTGGGAGTCAGAGGACCTGGGTTCTATTTCTGACTATATCATTTGCCTGCTGTGTGACTTTGGGCAAGTCACATGGCCTGATGGAAAGAGTGCGGGCCCGGGAGTCAGAGGACATGGGTTCTCCACCTGGTACTCTCCCCTCGTTCAAAGTGTTATTGAAGGCACAACTCCTCCAAGAGGGCTTCCCAGACCAAACCCCACTTTTTCTCATCTCCCATTCCCTTCTGTGTCATCCTGACTTGCTCCTTTTGCTCTTTTCCCCTCCCAGCCCCGTAGCATTTATGCACATACCTGTAATTTTATTTATTTGTATTGATGTCTGTCTCCCCACCACCACCCCACTCTAGACTGTAAACTTGTTGTGGGTGGGGAATGTCACTGTTTATTGTTATATTGTACTTTCCCAAGTGCTCAGTACAGTGCTCTGCACACAGTATGCACTCAATAAATATGATTAAATGAATGAATGAATATTGCCACATCTACTGCATGACCTTGGACAAATCACTTAACTTCTCTGTGCTTCAGTTATCTCATCTGTAAATTGGGGATTAAAACTGTGAGCCCTCTGTGGGACAGGGACTGTGTCCAACTTGATTACTTGTATTTACTCCAGTGCTTAGAACAGTACTTGGCACAGAGTGCTTAACAAATACCACAGTTATCATCGTTATTCTCTGTGCCTCAGTTTCCTCAACTGTAAAATGGGGATGAACTACCTGCCCTCCCTCCTTTTTAGACTCTGAGCTAAATAGGGCTTTGTCCAACTTAATCAGTGTGTATCTACCCCAGCGCTAAGAACAGTGCTTGACATAGTAAGCATTTAGCAAATACCATAAAAAACAAACAAAAAAAACAGCACCAAAAAATCCACGGTTCTTTCTGGGTGATCTCTGGAGGACATTAGATGTTCCCTATAGGATCCTTCCATCACTTCAGTTCTCTGGATAAATGGCAATTACTGTTCAAGGGTAAATGAAATATTTTATTCATTTAAGGGAAGAAGCAGTGGAAGAAAGGTAATAGCAGTTCCCACTGGGTGTTTTTAACTGTACTATGCTCTTGAGAATTACAAAACAAGCATGTTCCTTGACCACAAGGAGCTTACATTCAAATGGGAGAGGAAGACATAAAATAAAAGTATGTAATCAAAATGAATATGGTAAATCAACAAGGCTCTAGGAATTAACAGAGACTGTAGTTCAAAAAACAAGGGAGTTGAGTCACTGAGGGAAGAAATCAAGATGTTCCCAGAAATGAGAACATGGCTGGGTTTGCCCTTCCTTCGTGGAAAAGGTCAAGTGTCTCACAGCAACTTAATTTAAAAAAAAACAAAACAAAAAGAGCCATCATTGTTTTTACCAGCTGAAATGGCTCTGATGTCTGCCTTCAACTTCAGGAATTAGTTTAAAAGTGTTGACTGCTTTCATTCAGTCTGCCAACCAGCACGAAGCAGGCCACCTGCTGTGAAATAAGGGAGTGGAGACCAGCAGTTATTATAGCAATAGCCATAAGTTTATTGCTTATTGGTACTAAACTTAAATCTTAGTAATTTTGAATTACTGAGTTAGCTTAGATTTATGGAGATGTAGAATCATTTAGAACTGCATTCATTCCAGAAGGGTATATTATCTAATCCAATTTTCTTATAGTGATGCAATTGCACTGCTATAGTTACGGTTGTATCAGCGTTTCCATTATAAACTCCTATTTTCAGGGTTTTATAATTTGACCATAAAAATTCACTCCTTGTTGAAACTTGGCAAATAGAGAGCTGAGCTTTTTTATAAAGAAATTTGCAAAAACAAATCTGATCTTTTCAGTTATCTTCACATTCAAATAGTGTAAGGGCAAGTAGAAAGCATAAGTTCTAGGTTGAAGCTCAGAGGCTATATCTATACAGGCAAAGTGAAGTAGGTAGTTGAAAATTTAGAAGAGAATTTAGCTGATGCAAAGAGCCATTTACAATCACTTAGGTTTCATTCCGACTATCCTCAAATGCTGTACCTTTTTGTCCTGACTTATCTGGTAAATAACCTTATCTTTTAATTTGCCCAACAAAGAAGTGTAAAAGAATCATCTGAGTTGGAAAGTGCTCCCCATTACATCAGAGTTGGAAAAAACATTAGATACATGCTAGAAGAGAAAATGTACAGTAAAAACAAAATAGCTGCAACTGTACTATTTTAGGGAGATAAAAAATTTCATCTCCATCTTCCCAATAGGTCTCTTTTTAGCTTATTCTGGCCTTGGCCCCAGGATTTCACACATTAGGGAATTTCTTCTCAGAAATGTTTTAGCATCAGTATTTTCTTTATAACGTTTTACTGCCTGCTGGGAGACTATTTCTATCTTTACTTCTGGTCCGAAGTGCACAAAATATTACTAGGGAATTAATGTTGCTTTCACTTACCTATAAATTACTTTAGTGCCTGTCCTACTAGACGGTAAATTTCTTAAGGGCAGGGATCATGTCTTTGGATCTATTGCACGCTCCCAAGTGCTTAGTACAGTGTTCTGTTCTGTGTAAGGGTTCAATAAATGCTAATTATTGATGGATTGATTGACAAGATGAATCTACATTTCAAGTTAAATTTCAGTGACTCAAAGGTCTTGTTCTATTACATAATGATAGGTGGCTTCCTTTGTTTCATATCATTCCTGTCAACACATATATGCTATTCTTGTAACTGCTAATTCTATTCGCCTGTGAACATTAATGCTAAAGTAATTTATTTTGGTGGCATAATTTCTGGTTTTGGGATATTCAGTTTTCCAGTCTACCCTGGGAGTTTTCCTCTGACTTTTGCCATCAGAAATATTCTTTATTAGGTTTCATTCTACTATCCAACCTGAATGACAGCCTGTAATGCTTTACATAATGAAGAAAAAGGTGCCCCTTCTACTTTGACCTCCTGCCTACTGAAGGGACTGATATTAGCTAATTTTACCAGGGATTATAAACCAAGTTTCTAGCTTTAAAAAAGTGGCAGAGATCTTCAGACTGGCAAAGTTCCACTTAACATAAGGACTGGTGCTTATCCCCACTGATTTTTAAAATTTCACAATATTGTTTCAGAGGAAGAACAATGCTCAGGTTTTTTATAACACTTTTATGCCCATAGTCCTTTCATGTTACTTATCTCATTTTTTTCCTCACAACATCTTTATGAGGTAAGGAGAGGCAGATATTATTATCCCCATTTTTATAGAGGGGGAAAATGAGGCCTAGAGGTTACGTGACTTTCCAAGGTCACATTGAAGGCTAGTGTTAGAGCCAGGACTAGATCCTGTCAGCCAACTCAGATACAATGTCTTTCCACAGCAGCATGCTGCCTCTCTAGAATAAAAGAGTTTCATTGTATAGGGTGACCACCCTATATGCAGTAAATTAAAATATTTTATTTATTTGAAGATTGCCCTAAATTATTAGTCCTCCAATTGTTATCATTTTCTTTTCCAGTTCATTTCTGAAATGACACTCTGGGGAAAAAGGATGGTGAGGGAAATTGTCTGAGACAGAAAAATACAAAGTGAAAAAAGAGGACAGTGAATGGGATTCAGCATTTTAGAGAGCTGTAATAATTCAAGTCCTTCTGTCCTCTGATTTTAGATTAACTGAGTTGAGGTGTGACATTCTGGTCAACAGAAAATTTACTGCTTTGGCTTTAACATTAAACCAAATTAATACTGATTATTTTGCCTCTGGCTGCTAATTATCACTGTTTTTCAGAAATACTTAGAGTTACAGGGTGTAGAAATTAACATTTAGACCTGACTATTTGATTTTATTTAGTCGTCATATTGTCATACTTTCCGTAACGAACTGGAACACATATTGGGAAGGAAAGCTAGGCCATGTGAAGAGGATGTGCGGAAAATGGGAGACTGTTTTAGGGTTTTGACTGAGGGGGAGGGATCTTCAGATGGGGTTCTGGAAAAGGCACTATCTTTAAAATGTAAATTTTTTTGAGGCAGAGGAACTTGTTACTTGCTTCTTTAACTTGCTACTGAGGTACTCTTCCAAATGATTAGTATAGTGTAGGTACTCAATAGAACTTCAATAAAATTCACTGCTGCATTAATTGACCCAAGTGACAGTCTGACCTGGGAATCTTTTCAATTGATAATTGTTCTCAGGGAGAGTCCAGGAATTGGTCTAGGTCTCTAGGATGTAAGCTCATTGTGGGCAAGGAATGTGTCTGTTTATCATTGTATTGTACTCTCCTAAGGGCTTAGTACAGTGCTCTGCACACAGTAGGTGCTCAATACATATGATTGATTGAATGAATGAATGAATGAATGTTTGTCCCAGGGTTGGGTGACAGTGGAGGAAGAAGCCTGGAGAGGTTGTCCTAATCGCTGCTCAGTCTCAGATTGGGGTCCAAATTCTCAGGAGAGAATTCAAGGATGTGGAATTGGGGTACAGATCTTTGTGTCATGGGTTGAAATTTTAGCATCCCATTTTCCTGGTGTGGGGAATCCATGTTCAGACACAGAAGTGAGAGAAGAAAGGTATAAGGAGGAGTTCACAAAATGATGTTCAGTGATAGGTAGAAAGGGGAAATTCTCTCTGTAGTGGGCCTCCTGGAGTGAGGAATAAGTACCAGGGTGCTACTTTCAACAGTTATCTTCTTGAGTGGGGAGAAGGTGGGTCAGAGGGCTGTCCCAAGGGAAAGAAATAGTTTCATTTGAGAAACCCTAACTCTTACAACCCTCATATCCATTTCCTGATAATACGTTGTTTCTCTTACCCGTACTTTATTTTAATGTCTCCTTTGGAAGACCAAAAGCTCTGAGAGGACAGGGATCATGTCTACCAACTGTACTGTATTGTATTCTGTTGAACTCTACTCTCCCAAGCTCGTAATTCAGGGCTCTGCACACAGTAAGTACTTAATAAATATCATTGATTGATTGAGTGATTTATTGTACTCTAGCCTCCTGAAGTCCTCTCAGAGTCTTACCTGGAGAGTTTCCAGTACTCTATGAGTCTTGACTCAGAGGGAGAGTCAAGCAGAAGCACATCCATTCCATTCCAAGCTAGGGCAGTGGCCAGAGAAGCAGTGTGGCTCAGTGGAAAGAGCGTGGGGGGAATCAGAGGTCATGGGTTCTAATCCCGGCTCCACCGCTAGTCAGCTGTGTGACCTTGGGCAAGTCACTTAACTTCTCTGTGCCTCAGTTACCTCATCTGTCAAATGGGGATTAAAAAAAATTGTGAGCCCCACGAGGGACAACCTGATCACCTGGTATCCCCCAGCACTTAGAACAGTTCTTTGGACATAGTAAGCGCTTAACAAATACCACTATTATTATTAGAGAGTGGAAGGCCATCTGCTTCAAGTCAAAACTCACCTGTGCTGGGCAGCAGTGGCATGGGAGAGAGTCGAGGGTGAAGACTCAGGTTTACTGTGCGGAAGGAGGCTATGGTAAACTGCTTTTGTATTTTTCCCAAGAAAGCTCTATGGATACACCACCAGAACGATTGCAGATGGAGATGGGGTATTCTGGGAGAGATGTGTCCATGGCACTGCTACGGGTCGGACACGACTCGACAGCATAAGACAACAACAAGCCTCTCAAACATTTAATATGGTACTATGAACAAAACAAGCAATCGATAAATACAACTGATTGATGGATTGATATGCTAAGCCTATAATAAAGGAATGGTGTTAAAGAAATGGGAGACAAAAATATTAGGAGGCAATTTCCATAATTTAATACGCTTTTCGTTTGCTGCTCTGTTCCCTACCCCCAACCCATTTAAAAATTCTGTTATAACAGATGCCGTTGGAGTTTTTGACACTGGGAGTGCAAGATCTAACATTAATCTGTTGCCAAACTGGTGAAGATTTACAAACAATATGTTTTGTGTCCATCAGTATGCTTATTTTAATAGAGAGGCTCATATGAAGAGATTCTGAATATATCTCTCTGTCCTTGGTTTTCAAAGATGTCTGACGGTGAGATCCTATTCCTGAGGTCTAGTGTGGCTGAAAAGACTAAAAACCAACTAACGCATCCCACTACATCCTTTAAGGACTTTTGTTTAGAGGTAAGGAGAGAGTGTATCTCACCATCAGTACAACATGCTCTTGAGTTCTTTTTTCCAGTAGGGGTGGTGGCTTTCGCTCAGCCATCCGCACTCTCCAGGTCCTCAGTGACAAGCACTGTGGGTTGGCTGGTTGGGATTAAGGATGCAGTGATAATAATAAAATGGAGAATGGCCAAGTAAAAAAACATGGGACTGTTTATCAGTCCTAGCTCCACCACTGGCCTACTGTCTAACCTTGGGCAAATCATTTAACTTTCTGGGCCTCGGTTTCCTCATCACTAAAATGTGAATAATAAATATTGTGAGCCCTGTGTGGGACAAGGATGGTAGCTAATCTCAAAGCTGCATCGATCTCGAGTGATTAACACATAATAAGCACATAATAAATGTCAAGATTAAGGATGAGTTGACCTAATCCTTCATCCAAAATGAATCAGAATAATTTTGAAGGTTCAAAAGTTCTGTCCAATTCCATCTCTACACATTTTTTTCTGTTTTACTTCCCTCTGCACTTCTTAATCTTAACAGGGATCAAAAGAGAACATCTTGAGCCAACTTGAAAAGACATCAGATAATGTGACTAAACATGTTGATATGGGAGGAATCAAAGCCCCAAGTCTTCTCCAAAGTGTTATGGAAACACTTGGATTATTTCAGTATAAACTTTCCCATGCTTCTTTATAATATAGGGATCTCTTGGGAGGGCACATAAGGGACATGTACCCTTGGGAAGTAAGCCAAAATGGACATGAAAAATAAGTGGACAAGCTTCCTCTAAAGTAGGTTAAAATGCTGGTTTAAGAAGGATTTTCCCCTAATTGCCCGTGCTAGCCACATTCCCTAGTTCCACTGACTGAAAAGTAGTGTTAAAGAGGAGTGTTGCCTTTTCAACTCCAGATCCCAAAATCCCTTGAGAACAGAAGTATTTCAGAGAGGAAGAGGCTTCTAAGCCTCTCAGATCACTGGAGTTCAGCACTTTGGGACTCTGTATGGAAGATTTCGGCCAGTAGAAGGTCCTTTCTCTCTGTTTCTGAGGGCAAGCACTCTGCTAGAATGTGGGAGAATTTACACTTTCAGAACCTTTAAGTAAATTGACACTAATTATCTTTTGTTCTGGGTTTTTCCATAGCCTTTAGGTTAAAGAGACTGCTTATTCTGAGTTATTGTTGGCAGTTAGCCAGTTTTCAGTTAGTGGCTTTGTTTCTTGGAGTATAGTATTTATAGAAGTTTAAAATTCTGCTCTTTATTAAGACACCCTGAGTCTGTTCTAGTAGCATTATTTAGAGTAGTTGTATAACATTTGTTGAAAGCCTACTTGAGGCAGTGCAATATAATAAGCATTTGAGAAGTATAGAAAAACAAAGTAACCCATTCCAAGCATTCAGAGCACTTATACTTTAACTAGGGATATAAATGTAAAATATATTTATGATTAGAGTGGTCAAACTAAATGAACTGAGCAGACATATATATATAGGAGTGCTAGAGAGGGTGTAAGAAGTTCATAAGTGCTGTTTTGTGATATTTACCCCACTTCCAGTCCTACTGCTCTTATGTAAACAACCACATGTAATTTATTTTAATATGTCTCTTCCTCTACACTTTAAGCTCCTCGTAGGCAGAGAACATGTTTACCAACTCTGTACTCTCCCAGATGGTTAGTATAGTGCCCCCCACCCAATAAACATTCAAAAATTTAATTGACTGCGTGGCTCAGTGGAAAGAGCACGGGCTTTGGAGTCAGAGGTCACGGGTTCAAATCCCGCCTCGGCCATTTGTCAGCTGTGTGACTTTGGGCAAGTCACTTAACTTCTCGGTGCCTCAGTTACCTCAGCTGTAAAATGGGGATGAAGACTGTGAGCCCCACGTGGGACAACCTGATTCCCCTGTGTCTACCCCAGCGCTTAGAACAGTGCTCGGCACATAGTAAGCGCTTAACAAATACCAACATTATTATTATTATTATTATTAATAGTTCTAATTTCTCTCCTCTGCAATCATTTTTTCAAGGTGTATTATCAGTTCTCTCCCTCTTGATAACCCTCTTTTTCCATTTTACCCAGATCTCACTCTTTGTTCTTCTGACTTCAGTCTGGGAGGTCCTGAACATTCCTCACGTGTGTCCACATATTTCTGGGTGTCCCCTTATTCTGGAGGTGGTGGAGGGTGGTCTGTACAATTCTTGCAAAAGGGTCATGGTCAGATCAGCTAGTATCAACTTCTTGGGCTTATTTTGCAAGGGAAGTTTTCCTGCCCCAGCAATATTGCCAGTATCAAAATTTTTCTTGGTGGAGATACAATTATCTATTCTTTTTTGGAGCCATATTTTCCCTCTTCTGTTGTTCCTGTAACTGTCCTGATACCATAAACCTTTGTGTTTTATTTACTATTCTGTTGCTCCTGCTACCTGCCTTTTTGTGTTACTGTCAGAGACTGCCTGTTCCAACCCCATTCTTCTGCTCCTTCCAGTATTAGCCACAAATAAAATTTGAGTACCTCAGCATGGGTCATAGGATTCCTCAACCTCAATGCCCAGTCTCCCTAACACCCCACATGGGAGAGGGACTGTGTGTGACCTGTTTATCTTGTATCTAGCCCAGACTCAGAATGGCATAGTGGATAGAGTATGAGCCTGATAGTCAGAAGGTTATGGGTTATAAATCCAGTTCTGCCACTTGTCTGCTGTGTGAATTTTTGTAGGTCACTTTACTTCTCTGGGCCTCAGTTCCCTCATCTGTAAAATGGGGATTGAGACTGTGAGCCCCACGTGGGACAGGAATTCTGTCCAACCTGATTTGCTTGTATCTACCCCAGCACTTAGTACAATGCCTGGAACATAGTAAGCGCTTAACAAATGCCATAATTTCTATTAGTACAGTGTTTGGTACATAGTGAGTGCTTAACAAATACCACAATTATCATTGACTGTACATCCATTGTGCGCAGGGAATATGACTGTTTATTGTTGTATTGTACTCTCCCAAGTGCTTAGTACAGTGCTCTGCACACAGTAAGTGCTCAATAAATACGATTCAATGAATGAATCAATTATTATTATTATTATTATTATATGTGGTTATTTTAAAGAATCAATTTCTTTTTAGTAATAAGTTTGACTAAGTAGTATCAGCAAATGTGAAACATTGGCATGCAAGGAACAGAAGACCAAAGTAAAAGATGCCTAGAGCAATAAACAGATTTTAATTTAAAAAAGAAAAAAAATCCATCTCTCCAGTGCCTATATGTGATGGAAAGGCTTGACAGAAGAATCCTCACCAGATTTGGAAGAGTAAACAGATCAGTCAGACCCAGACTCCAGCTGTCCAGCTCCTTCACCCCCAGAGATTTTAGCAACCTCCTTCCCTTTTAGCAACCCCGGGCTCCCCTAGACCAGGCACAGTGGATTTGCCCCTGCTGAGTCAGGGCAGAGATACTGCAGAGAAGGCAGTTTCCACAACTTTGGGGACTCAGTTTTCTCCTTCCTCCACGGTCAAGCTGGATATCTTGATTCGTGATTTTCAGAATGAAACAATAAAGATGTGTTTTATTATTATTGCACCCAGTTCTCTTATCGCTGGGAGTGATGTTCTTGCAAAGTTCCACTCTAAAGAAAACGTTTGCTGTAGTATTCACCTGGTCCAAAGCCATCTGTGAGTTCATTCAATAGTATTTATTGAGTGCTTACTGTGTGCCGAGTGAGTGTAGGCAAACATGCACACACACCATCTATTTCCAATACAATGGTATATCCAAACAGGCTTGTGTTGTCAGACAAACATTTCCTAATTCTCTAATAATGTTCTAGTCAAAATACAGAGTGAAGACACTAGTAAAAACACAAGTAAAGATATTCATTCGGGCAATAGTATTTATTGAGTGCTAACTGTGTGCAGAGCACTTTATTAAGTGCTTGGGAGAGTACACTATAGCAATAAACACATTCCCTGCTGTCAATGAGCTCACAGGCTAGAACTCAAAGATATTAACATAAATAAATAAATTACAGGTATGTTAATAAGTGTTGTGGGGCTGGGAGGGAGAGATGAACAAAGGGAGCAAGTCAGGCTGAGGCAGATGGAAGTGTGAGAAGAGGAAAGGAGGGCTTAGTCAGGGAAGGCCTGTTGGAGGAGATGTGCTTTCAATAAGGCTTTGAAGGGGGGAGAGTAATTGTCAGATTTGAGGAGGGAGGGTGTTCCAGGCCAGAGAGAGGATGTGGGTAAGAGGTCGGTGGTGAGATAGATGAAATTGAGGTACAGTGAGAAGGTTAGCATTAGAGGAGCGAAGTGTGCAGGCTGGATTGTAGTAGAAGAGTAGTGAGGAAGGGGGTGATTGAGTGCTTTAAAGCTAATGATGAGGAGTTTTTGTTTAATGAGGAGCTGGATGGGCGATCACTGGAGTTTCTTGAGGAGTGGGGACATTATGATACCTTTCCTCATCTTTCCCCACAAACACTGGAGAGGTAATTGGGTTGGTATAATTGTCCTGAATCATCTTCACCATCAATTTGTATATTAACCAAACTCACCCACTAGTTAAAATTTCTTCTCTTCTTTGATTATGTCTGTGAGAGTGTCTAATCTATGGATTTTCAAGTGTTTGCAGTATTGATGAATGTGATATTGGTTAAGTACTTATTACTATGCCAAGCTCTGTACTGAGCACTGGGGTAGATAAAACATAGTAAGGTCTAGCACAGTGCTTATCCCACATGGGACTTATAGTTTAAGGGAGAGAAGGAGAACAGATTTTGAAACCCCATTTTTCAGACAAGGAAACTGAGGCACAGAAAAAGTGAGTGACTTGCCCAAGGACCCTCAGCAGGCAAGCGGCAGAGCTGGCTCCTCTGACTCCCAAATCTGGGCTCTTTCCACTAAGCTGTATTTTTCATAGATTAAAACAAATGGGAAAATGAAATACAGTCCCCAAACTTTCCACCTTCTCTAAAATTCTGGGCTATTTTTTCCCTCTTGTTCAATTCTACAGGAACAGTGACACTTTTCCTACAGGATTCTCTTCCTGCTTTAGGCTGGATCCTGATGGATTCTGCATCTTGGTATTAATAGAGATCATGTCTCTCTCCTGGGCTTTTCCGGCAGCTCACTGTCAACCCGGTTTCTGTCAGAGGATTTGAGGAGCTTCACTGTGGCTGAAACCAAGCACTTAAAACATTACCATGTGATGCAGATGAATCTGCAGATTATTTTGATGCCTCAGTGGCCTTCTAAAAATATATTCTTCCTAGCAGCTGAATTTCATTTCTGATCCATTTCTTTCTATTGCTTGCCCAGGCCTATTCAGGCTAAGGGTCAGGGGTTTGGTGGGCCTCAGATCTAACCTTTCAGCAGTTGGCCACTTTTCCAGGCAACCAAAGTTTGTTAGCCAGTTTCCACATTCCTGCTCCCCACTGACTTGAACTGTTAGGGGCCTCCTGCCCACCCCTCAGCTCCTCAACCACCACTGTCAGTTCTAGACTGGGGTAATAATAATAATGTTCATAATAATGATATTTCTTAAGCACTCACTATGTATCAAGCACTGTTCTAAACCCTGGGGTAGATACAAACTAATCAGGTTGGGCACAGTCCCTGTCCCACGTGGGGCTCACAGTTTTAATCCCCATTTTAGATGAGAAAACACAGATAAGTTAAGTGACTTGCCCAAGGTCACATAGACAAGTGGCAGAGCCGGGATAAGGACTCAGGTCCTTCTGACTCCCAGCTCCGTGCTGTCTCCTTTAGGTTATGCTACTTGTTCTGGAGAACCCTAAAGGCTGCCCAGCAAGGTCTGTTAATAATTGTGGTATTGGTTATGCACTTATTAAGTGCCAAGCCCTGTGCTAAGCACTGGGGTAATTACAAGCTCATCTGGTCAGATACTGTCCTTGACCCACTTGGGACTCACAGTGTAAGTAGGAGGGTGAACGGATATTGAATTTCCATTTTCAAATGAGAAAACTAAGGCCCGGATAAGGTAAATAGTTATCAAGTATTTACGATTCATCAAGCACTATACCAAGCCCGGGGTTCACAGTCTAAAACAGGAAGAAGGACAGGTATTTAACTCCATTTTATAGGAAACTAAGGCCCAGAAAAGTGAAGTGACCTGCCCAACATCACACATCAGGCAAGTGGTCGAGCTGGGATTAGAATTTATTAACTCTCACTCCCTGTCATTCCCTAACTGGTGTCAATAAATGTTGTACTTGTCATAGTTTCATTCCTGGGAAGCAGCATGTTCTAATGGAAAGAGCACAGGCCTGGGAGTCAGAGGACCTGGGTTCTAATCCCAGCTTGTCCACTTGTCTGCTGTGTGATCTTGGGCCAGTCACTTCACTTCTGTGGGACTCAGTTGCCTCATTTGCAAAATGAGGACTAAAACTTTGAGCCCCACAAGGGACAGGGACTTGTGTCCATCATGATTGTATCTACCAAACTCTATTGTAGCATACTCTCTCAAGAGCTTAATACAGTGCTTTGCACACTGTAAATGCTCAGTAAATACTACTGAGTGAGGGATTGATTCTGAGATTTCAGGAATATCAGAATTTTTTTTAATGGCATTTGTGAAGCACTTACTGTGTTCCAGGAATTATACTAAGCACTGGAGTAGATACAAGTAATCAGGCTGGACACAATTCATGTCACACATAGGGCTCACAGGCTTAAACTCCATTTTACAGATGAGGTAACTGAGGCACAGAGAAGTTAAATAACTTGCCCAAGGTCACGCCCAAAGAAGTGGCAGAGCTGAGATTAGAACCCAGGTCCTTCTGGCTCCCAGGCCAGTGCTCCTTCCACTAGACTACACTGCTTCAAAATTCAAAGAGTGGCCCCTTAATGGTCATGGGTAGATTTTGCAGGTGCCTCTGAATTACCCTAGAAATGCTGGTTTTCGTAGTTCTTTCTTCATTCTTCAAATGCCATCCAATTGTTTCCGACCCATAGCGACTCCTTGGACAAACCCTCTCCAGAACACTCAGTCTTCTGCCATAAAGTCGTTCTGGTGTATGTATCCGTAGTTTTTTGGTAAAGATGCAGAGTGGTTTACTTCTTCTTCCATGCAGTAAAACCTTGAGAGTCTGCCCTTGTCTTTGATCAACGTTTTGATCACTTGATCATCCATCTTCCACTCTTTCCCATGCTTCTGCCACCCAGCACAGGTAAATTGACTTTGTCTGACACTTCGGCTTAGACCTTTCCATTATGGGTAACCCTATATGACATATCTCTAAACTTCATCAGCATTCTCAAACAGTCCTTCCACGATAGGGTGTCAAGCGCTTAACAAATACCAACATTATTATTAACTCATAGTTGGAGCTAAAGGAGTAAGAGTTTGAATAAATTCTCCCCTTCTCCTGTGGTGAATTGAAGCTATATTTTTTTTCAAGGCACTAAAGTATTTGATATTTGGGCCAATGAGGCAATTCCTCACCCCATCCTTTGGATCTTGTGCAGTGTAGGTTTTCCCTGGGTGAGGGACACTGCTCCCTTCCAAGTCTAACCGGGGCTCTGAGCCGGGCTTCTCTGCCCACGTGCTTCCTGGATCAATGAGATGAAATTGAACAGACAGAAATAATGGAAATAGCCTGGGCCTTCCCACCAGAAAGCCTGGTTGCTGTGGCTACAGCCATACTTTGGACTCTGAACCAAATGGAGCCTTTAATTCTGATTCTCTAGAAACACGACCCTTCTGCTTTTGGTTTTTATTTTGTATTTTTTTTCTACATTGTCTTTTAAGTTGCTTTAGTGCTTTATTGTCACATCACTCCTGTTATGTCCATCTCCAGTCCTCTCTCCCCCACTAATAATATTCATAGATTGTGAGCTCCCAGGTGGACCATGTTTCATTCCTACCTAATTCCCACCTGATTATTCTTTCCCAGAACTTAGAAAAGTCAACTATTTGTTTGCATTATGGTATATGTTAAATACTTACTATGTGTCAAACACTGTTCTAAGCCCTGGATTAGGTACAACTTAATTAGATTGGTGACAGTCACTGTCTCTCATGGGGGCTGACAGTCTTAAGTAGAAGGGAGAACAGGTATTGCAGATGAGTAGCGTCCTCTGACTCCAAGGTCACACTGCTTCACCAGTAGTAATAGTAAATATTATTACTATTTACTTCCACAGTGTTTAATTCCCACTTGTGTATCCTCTCCTCGGTTTTAGTACATTGCTCTGAATCCAGTAAGTAATAATAATAATAACAATAATGTTGGTATTTGTTCAGCGCTTACTATGTGCCAAGCATTGTTCTAAGTGCTGGGATAGATGCGAGGTTGTCCCACATGGGGCTCACAGAAGGGGCATTCCCATTTTACAGATGAGGTAACTGAGGCACAGAGAAGTGAAGTGACTTGCCCAAAGTCACACAGCTGGCCAGTGGTGGAGCCAGGATTAGAACTCGTGACCTCTGACTCCCAAGCCAGGGCTTTTTCCACTAAGCCACTAAGCTAATAATAATAATGATGATGGCATTTTGTTAGCCGCTTACTATGTGCAAAGCACTGTTTTAAGTGTTTACTACTACTATTACTACTATTTGTGATTTTCCAGGGTGAGGAGGGTAGGAAGGGTAACAATGACCACTCCCCCACACAAAAACTCTGAAAAAGGGAATGTCCTTCTGGACCAAAAGCTTGTTGTGGGCAGGGGATGTGTCGGTTATTTTGTTATTGCGTACTCTTCCACGTGCTTGGTACAGTGCTCTGAACACAGTAAGCACTCAATAAATATGATTGACTAACTGCCTGACAAATTGAGAATGGGATCTCAGAGTGTGACCTTCAGAGAAAGCTGAGTTTTGCTCCCTGTCACCAAGTTATGCCCCTCTCGGGGTGGCACCTGGAGGGTTTCCGGTACTCTACCAGTCCTGACCACAGGAGTGAGAGTCAAGCAGAGGTATATCCATTCCACTCCTAGCTTAGGCAGTGGCTAGCGAGTGGAAGGTCATCTGCTACAAATCAAAACTCACCTGTGCAGGGCAGCAGCGGCAAGGGAAAGAGTCGAGGGCAGAGGCTCAAGTTTACTGCACGGAAGAAGGTGATGGTAAGCCACTTCTGTATTTTTACGAAGAAAACTCTATGGATCCTCTACCAGAACGATTCCAGATGGAGGTGAGGCATTCTAGGAAAGATGCATCCATGATGTCGCTATGGGTCAGACACGACTCTACAGCAGAAGACAACACACCGAATTATGCAGGAATGTTGGCATTTACCTGCCTTGCTTAGAAATATCTGTTCACTAAGAGAAGCAGAGTGGTCTAGGAGTCAGAAGGACCTGGGTTCTAATCCCGGCTCCACCACATGTCTGCTATGTGACCCTGGGCAAGTCATTTCACTTCTCTGGGCCTCAGTTCCCTCATCTGTAAAATGAGGATTAAGAGTGTGAGTCCTGTGAGGGACAGGGAATGATGTCCAACCAGATCATCTCATATCTACCCAGCATTTTGAACAGTGCCTGGCACATAGCGCTTAACAAATACTGTATATTATTATAATTTGGGTGAGGGGAACACTGACCTCAGCATGTATCAGGGTGTGAAAGATACTAGAAGACTTCATTCCCCTTGCCATTGGTAAGAGCTTCTTTCCTGGCAGGCTGCTTTTTGTCTCATGCCATGCTGTGCAGATCGTGCCTCATGTTGACCCTTGAACTCGTCTCACTGAATTAGCATTTGGTTCCTAATCCAGAAGCTCCCAAACTCCTTTATTTCTGAGCTTCACAGCTCAAAACTAGTCATAACTCAAACCCTCCAGTCATTTTTTGATTACCATCTGCTGCCTAGTTTTATAAAATGACCAGCCTGGCAAACGTTCTTCCAAAATTATAATGTCTAAGTATGGGAGCTGCATTTATTTGGCTGATTAAAGGAGTTTTTCTGAGTTTCACCCCTTCCTTGAGCATAGAAGGATGGTATTTTGTTTCCATCTTTAATATTATCTTCAGAATAGTCTGTCTAGCAACTTAGTTACAAAATTACAAGACAGGGAGAAATTCACACAAGGTTATTCATTAATTCAGTCAAATTTATTAAGCACCTACTCTGTGCAGAGCACTGTATTAAACTCTTGGGAAAGTACAATATAACAGTAAAGAGTGACAATCCCTGTCCACAACAAGCTCAGAGTCTGGGGGGGTGGAGGGGAGACAGACATCAGTACAAATGAAAAGACATAAATACAAATAAATAAAATTACAGGTATATGCATAAGTGCTGTGGGGCTGGGAAGGGGGGGAAGGACAAAGGGAGCAAGTCAGGGTGACATAGAAGGGAGTGGGAGATGAGGAAAAATGGGGCTTAGTTTGGGAAGACCACTTGGAGGAGATAAGATTATGACTAAATTGGCCACTGAGAACACTAAAGAATATAGGGCATGCCTTTGCTGATTCTTTCAACTAACTCCTGCTATGTTATTTATGCTATTTTACATAAGGAAAGTTATTGAGTGAGTTGCTAGGTAAAAATTATTATAATAGCAATAATAGTGTTTTTAAAGCGCTTCCTCTGTGCCAAGGACTGCTTTAAGCCCTGGGGAAGGAGCAGTAATTAGATCAGATGTGGTCCTTGTCAGAGCTCACATTAGCAATAATTGTGGTGTTTGTTAAGTGCTTACTGTATGCCAGGCACTGTACGTAAGTGCTGGGGTGGATACAAACAAATCGGGTTGGACACAGTCCCTGACCCACGTGGGGCTCACAGTCTCAATCCCCATTTTACAGATGAGGTAACTGAGGCCCAGAGAAGTGAAGTAACTTGCCTAAGGTCACAAAGCAGACAAGTGGCAGAGCCAGGATTAGAACTCATGACTTTCTATCAGGCCCATGCTCTATCCACTAAGTGACACTGCTTCTCCTGTCCTATATGGAGATCACACTCTCCAGTAATTTCAGTAATGGCAAATGAGACACTATTCTGTGTTTGTAGAAGGTCTAAACTGGACCTTTAAACTGTAAGCTTGTTGTGGGCAGGGAACGTATCGACCAACTCTGTTATACTGTACTCTCACAAGTGCTTAGTACAGTGCTCTGCATACAGTAGGTGCTCAATCAATATGATTGATTGATTGGCCCCTGGATCTGGGCAAAAGCGACCTGAACTGAGAAGAGATTCCTTTGGCTCAGGGATCTGACAAGGTCAGACTAAGAACCTGGTGATTAATGGAACCATTTTCTTCTGTAACACCACCACATCCATTCAACCACCCTCGCCGTGTAGGGGTTAGGGGTATCATTGGGCTTCTATTGTTTTAGCGAGTCTACCAATCAGCAGTATACTCGGCCTGATGTCCAGATTTTGTACACGTGACACCTGGTTCTGGATGAATGAAAACAGCTATTTTCCAACACATTTGAGGGTTTATAATGGAAATATGTAAACTTGAGCAAGTCACAACTTCTCTGAGTCTCAATTCCCTCATCTTAAAATGGCGATTAAATCCTAGTCCCTCCAACTTAGACCTGAGTGGGAAAGGGACTCAGTCCAATAGTATTATTTTGTATCTACCCCAGAGATTAGTCCAGTGCTTGGCACATAGTAAACATTTCATAAATATACAAGAAGCACCATGGCATAGTGGACAGAGCACAGGTCTGGGAGTCAGAAGGTCATGAGTTCTAACCCCAGCTCTGCCACTTGTTTGCTGTGTGGCTTCAACTGTAAAATGGGGATTGAGACTGTGAGCCCCATATGGGACAGGGACAGTCTCCAAATTGATTTGCTTGCATTCATCCCAGCGCTAAATTCATAGTAAGCACTTAATAAATACCATAATTATTATCATTATCTAAAACCCATCTCCTGAGGGACTCGGAGTAAGCCATAAAGCAAGCTCTTCTATAGCTCTCAGCATCACTGATGGCATTCCGGTGATTCCATGATATCCCGATGAAAATTGCTTCCTCTCAAAGTGATTTTTCCTTGGGTTCCTGCTTTTGCATTCTTGCCTGGGAAGTAGCTCTGCTCCTTTCTTGCTCCTGCCTCCTGGAGTTATTCTCCGAAGTTATTCCTCCTCAGAAGATGACATATGGGTAAATTCTGGGTTTTCCAATGTGGTGACATTCCTTAAAATCTCTAGAATAACAAAAAAATCCTCCTCCTTCCACTAATATTCTTCATTTAGGGGCTTGATTTCCTTCCTTTTGTTGAGACTCAAGTAGGATTTTTGCTTCCCTTGTTAATGGAAGTCTATCATGGAATGTTTCTATAAAAACAAAAAAGCAAATCATGAGTATAGTTTATTGATATTGTTCTCTATCATTACACAAACACTTTCTGCACTCAAGGGACTTTGGGAAGCAGTTTGGGGAACTAAGATAATTCTTTGTGATTAATAATTGTGAATTGGTTCCTTGCTCCAAGAGCCATCTCTTTCTATTGCTGCCTATCAGGTAGTTTGTCTCCAGATATTCGTTCTCATCAGTTCCCAGTTGTGATGAGAGCTGTGCTTTAAGATGCTCACGGATGGAAAAGCTTTACTTCAGGATGCTCACTGGTGGATGAGGCTGTGCTCTGGGATGCTTATTCAGAATTTCTGTGACCCTTTAGCTTAGCTTTCTCCACATCAGATCATAAATGGAAGACGCATGGTCTAGTGGAAAGAGGACAATCCTGGGAGTCAGGACCTGGGTTCTAATCCAGAGTGACACTTTTCTGTGTGAGCTTGGGCAAGCCACTTAACCTCTCTGTGCCTCAGTTACCTCATCTGTAAATGGGGAATAAGACTGTGAGGCTTTGTGAGAAATGGACCTGTCCACCTGACTATCTTGTATATATCCAAGTTCTTAGCAGGTTGCATGGCACATTGTAAGCTCTTAACAAGTGCCATAAACCACTCACCCCCCAACAAAAGAAAATACCAACTGCTTGGGCATTTTCTTTTTCACACTGTGCACATTTTCAGCCTTGTAGAGTTGTCCAGCAGTAAGCACTGTGTCTAGGCCATGGATCATCTATGCCCTATGGCCCAGGTACTGGGGATTTCATTTAGACACTGAATAAGTATGATTAGTGGGTGATGCTTGATTAAGCCTTTCTAGAAGTTGAATGTGTCAATGTGGAGTTCCAGGTTTCACAGCCACAAGGAAAGTCATGTACTTACCCCTTCTTTGTAGGCTTTGGGCCAGATGCGATGGGACGGGCTGCAGCCAAGCAACCTGACTCAGAGTGGCTCAGAGCCCAGAGGTCTGGACTTGCAGGCTACATCATGGAGGCTGAGCAGCTGTTGGAAGGACAGATGCAGGTACTGGGGAGCAGTGGGCCTTTTCAGACTAAATCCCATTTTTCCTCATCTCTCACTCCCTTCTTCTTCACCCTGTCTCTTCCTTTTCTCTTCCCCCCTCTCCATGCCCCACAGCACTTATGTAATATCTGTCATTTTACTTATTTATATTGATGTCTGTCTCCCCTCTCTCCCCTAGACTGTGAGCTTGTTGTGGGCAGGGATTGCTTCTCCTTATTGCTGTATTGTACTTTCTCAAGCACTTTGTACAGTGCTCAGCACACAGTAGGCGCTCAATAAGTACTATTGAACACACAAATGAATGACTCACTCGGGTTGGATTTTGATGCTCTGCTGATTCTTCACTTTGTGGATTCCCAATCTGGCAGGTTAACTTTCTGTTTTCTATTTACCCAGTCAGTTCATTTTGGGAAAGTGCATTATCCTATCAATCAATGGTATTTACTGAGCACTTTTTCTGTTCAGAGCATTGAACTAAAGCCCTTGGGAGAATTCATCAGAGTAGACACAGTCACTGACCCTTCCAGGTAGCAAAATTAAAACTGCCTCATTTTTGATAATTCTTTGGCTGTTCATCGGATTTCCAGGGCATGCTGGTTATTGGCCTCAATCTTCTGGAAGCTTATCGTAGTTTTCCCTTTGCAGGCCCTACAATATAATACATGATCTTGCACAAGTATTCGTTTGCATTCACTTCTAAACAAGTCAAGAGAAGTCAGAGGTTTCCGGTGTCTTTTTCGGTGAGGTACATAAACTGCTAATTAAGCAAATGTTTCCTGAAGATCAAGAGCGTGGTCAAATACCAGTTTCTGGGTTGTTTAGTACCTCTACTAGTACGGCTGCATTAAAAACTCACCTATTCAACTTGGGTGGTAAAGGGAAAAAATAGGATGCCATCATTTCTGATGCTAAGAGTTTCATCAAATTTGAGGTGACACTGCATCCACATCTTTGTGGCATCAACCTGAGGAGACTGAAAGGAAGGTTACTTTTAATGGGATGATGGAAGATGCCTACAAGTTTGAGATATTTAGAAAAATATTCTGAAAAATAGCTTTGTTTCACTGACTAGTATTCACCAGGGTAATACCTATAGGTTACCAGGCATAAATGGGTTTAAAGCTTCATATATGAATTCTCTTTCAGTCTTGTCTGTGTCTCCTATGTGGGGGTCAATCTATTCATTAATGAGTCAGGAGTATTTACTGAGCTCTTAGTCTGTGCAAAAGCAGTGTATTAGGTTCTTGGGAGAGTACAAGAATCAAGTTGGAATGATCTGATCCCTTGACTGTAAGAATCCCTGATGGGCAGTTTAGTGCAACTCTGTGCTTAACGCTTAATACAGTGCTCTGGGCTCATGACTTTGTGGATAGAGCATGGGCCTGGGAGTCAGAAAGAATTGGCTCTAATCCCAGCTCTGCCACTTGTCTGCTGTGTGATCTTGGACAAGTCACTTCACTTTTCTGGGCCTCAGTTCCCTCATCTATACAGTGGGGATTAAGACTATGAATCCCATGTGGGATAGGGACTATGTCCAACCCAATTTCCTCATATGTCCCCCCCATGCTTAGAACAGTGCCTGACACATAGTAAATGCTTAACAAATACCACAGTAAGCACTCAATAAATACAATTGATTGATTGATTAATTGATCCTTGCCCTCACAGACCTTAAAATCTAGCAGGTAGAAGATACTGAAATAAATTATAAGTAGGAAGAAGCGAAATAATTTAAAGATGTGTATCTAAGTAGTAGTGGGGTGGGCGGGAATGAGTACCCAAGTGCTTAGGTGTCATGGAAGTCTTCAAGTGGCAGTAGGGAGGGAAATAAATTGAGGAGATAAAAGATTAATCAAGGAAGGCCTCCTGGAGGAGATGTTATTTCAGAAGACCTTTCAAGATGGGGAGAACAATGGTCAGCTGCATAAGAACGGGGAGGGAATTTCAGGCAGGAGGCGGTAAGTGAACAAGGATTGATGGGGAGACGAGACTATTTTGAAGATAACAGTAGCTCCGTACAGAGAGAGTTAGCCAAGCCTGGAGAGCCCGAGAAGTGAGTTGAAAAATGATAATAATAATGACAGTAATAATAATGATAATAGTGTTTTTAAGTGTCTATTATATGCAAAACACTCAAGTAAGAACTCTGGTAGATATGAAATAATCAGACTGGATAGCTTCCCTGTCCCAAATGGGGCTCAAATTTCAAGTGGAAATGCAGAGACACGCACTAGGGTATCCTTAACCCTACCTGTACTAGAAATCAACTATGTTTTGGGATTCAATTATTTTAAGGTAAACACAGAAAACATCAGATTTTAAAAATCACTGTGACTTCTGTGTTCTGTGACTCTGGTTTTAAAATTAGATTTTTAATATTTTATTTATTTGCTTTGCCATAGGGATCAGAAACCACGTTGCTAGGCCCTCATCGTTTTCCTATGTTTCTCTTCCTGCCTCTGTCAGTCAAGTTGGCCTGTCGTATTTAACTTATGAGTCAACTAGGTACTGCCTGTGTCTAATCCTATGATTTATTCAGTGCCTACAAAACTAGATCTTCCAATTTTCATATCCTGCATAATCCTGACTTTTACATACATTACCACAGTTTATTTCTCTAGCCTTAAAAAGTTATGGTGAAGCATTTCTATTTGGTTTGATTATGTGTCAGGGGACAGCCAGAGTTTTTCTGGTCTTCCTAGACTACTTTACCCAGATAGTGTAAAAAGAAAACAAATAAAACCACCAGAGTGATAAGTGGTGTTAAATGGATCGTTTGTTCACTCATTCCCTGTTTAGCTGCTGCTGTAGTTTATCTTTCTCCCATTTCACTTTTTTCACTCACAAATGATGTCAATTATCCACAAATCTCTCAAGGCCTGCACCATCGGAATAATAATTTGTTAACCTTTACTTTCTGGCTTTTTAAAATAGTCCCCTTCTTCCGAAGTGCCATCGTCTGGAATTCAGTCATAACTTTTTTAATGATCTAGTTGAAAGAGCACAGGCCTGGGAGTCATAGGAACGAGGTTCTAATCCCAGCTCTGCCACTTGTCAGTTTTGTTACCTTGGGCAAGTCACTTAACTTCTCTATGCCTCCATTACCTCGTCTGTAAAATGGGCATTAATGTGACTCCTGTGTGGGACAGCACAGTGTACAACCCTATTATCGCGTATCTACCCCAGTGTTTAGTACAGTGCCCAGTACATAGTAAGAGCTTTACAGATACCAATAAAAAAATCAGAGCCTGTTTAAGTAATTAGCTAGCCCAAGGACTCCATGTTCTTATTAGAACTTGCATGCAATTGGTTACGCCTTCTGCATCTCTGGTTTCTCCAGGACAGGAAAATATTGACCTATTTGTTCTTAATAATAATAATAATAATGTTGGTATTTGTTAAGCGCTTACTATGTGCCGAGCACTGTTCTAAGCGCTGGGGGAGATACAGGGTCATCAGGTTGTCCCACGTGAGGCTCATACTCTTAATCCCCATTTTATAGATGAGGTAACTGAGGCATAGAGAAGTGAAGTGACTTGCCCACAATCACACAGCTGACAAGTGGCAGAGCCGGGATTCGAACCCATGACCACTGACTCCCAAGCCCGTGCTCTTTCCACTGAGCCACGCTGCTTCTTCTAAAGTTGGAGCAACTGGTAGGCTCCAGGAGATCTTACTGGTTGGGAAGCGAAAGACAGGAAAACAGGAGCTTTCTACAGATTTGGGATTCTCTCTGGGAAGGTTTCTTTTCAGTAGGAGGGCTTCCTATCATGTTTGGGAAATAGTGGGGCCTAATGGAAAAAGCAAGGGCCTGGGGGTCAGAGGACCTGGGTTCTAATCCCAGTTCTGCCGCTTGCTGGATGACCTTGGGAAAATCACTTAACTTCTCTATGCCTCAGTTTCCTCAATTGTAAAATGGGGATTCAATACTTGTTCTCTCTCCTATTTACCCTGTGAGCCCAATGTGGGACAGTGAGTCTGTCTCACTTGAGTATCATTTATCTACCCCAGAGCTTAGAACAGTGCCTGATGCATAGCAAAGGCTTAATAAATACTATGATCATGATTAAGTTTCTTGCAGAGGCCTTTTTCCCCTGGTCTGCCCTAGTCTATAAAATGAAGTCAGTCTAAAGCATTGGATATTTTCCTTCCAAATCGTCTGCAGTATTTTACGAATGAGCCAGATTTTCCCAGTGCTTAAGATACTTCTCTGGGAATTTCATCCCTCACAGCCTAGGGCTCGGAGATTTGAGCGACAAGCTAAAAACAGGAGTTATTCATTCAGATTTCATGCTAATTACAAGGCAACCTTTGGTGCAGTACGAGTGGTTTGGGTGATCTGTTTTCTCACTGGGACAAAGCAGATGACAAAACTACACTTTTCACAGGACTGCTATAGGAAATGACAACTTATAGGAGGAAAGATCACATCATCCCCTAGCCCCATTTTTGAGGACCTTCTGAAAACTCAGTTTTTCCAGCATGATCACTGTTGGTGTATTGGTGGTGAAATTGACTCTCCTATAAAGTTCCCTGATTCGCCACTGCTCTAAAGGGAGAATTAGAACTTGGGCAACAACTGCTTTCAGACCACTTGTGCTTCCTCCCCACTGTGGCTCTTTCAGACACTTTGAGAAACTGTTGTGGAAACAGAAGTAGTTCCCATCCTGCAAACCTACTCCCTTACTTTGAGCTAAGAGAAGCAGCATGGCATAATAATAATAATAATAATAATTATGGTACTTGTTGAGCACTTACTATGTGTCAAGCACTGTTCTAAGCACTGGGGTAGATTCAAGTTAGGTTGGACACAGTTCCTGTCCCACATAGAACTCACAGTCTTAATCCCCATTTTACAGATGAGGTATGTGAAAGCCAGAGAAGTGAAGTGACTTGCCCAAGGTCACATGGCAGACATGTGGCAGAGCAGAGATTAGAACTCATGACCTTCTGACTACCAGGCCGGTGCTCTATCCACTAAGCCATGCTGCTTCTAATATAGTAGTGGATAGAGCATAGTGGCTAGAGTGGATAGTGGCCTAGTGGATAGAGCACTAGCTTGGGATTCACCCCACACATCCGATCCATTACCAAGACCTGCCAGTCTCACCTTTACAATATCGCCAAGATCCGCCCTTTCCTCTCCACCCAAACGGCTACCTTACTTCTACAGGCTCTTGTTATATCCTGGCTAGACTACTGTGTCAGCCTTCTCTCTGATCTCCCTTCCTCCTCTCTCGCTCCGCTCCAGTCTACTCTTCTTTCCGCTGCCCAGCTCATCTTCCTGCAGAAACGTTCTGGGCATGTCACTCCCCTTCTTAAACACCTCCAGTGGTTGCCTATCAACCTCCGCTCCAAACAAAACTCCTCACTCTAGGCTTCAAGGCTCTCCATCACCTTGCCCCTTCCTACCTCTCCTCCCTTCTCTCTTTCCACTGCCCACCCCGCACGCTCCGCTCCTCTGCCACCCACCTCCTCACCATCCCCGGTCTCGCCTATCCCGCCGTCGACCCCTGGGCCACATCCTCTTCACCTCCGACAATCTAATTCTCTTCCCCTCTTCAAATCCCTACTTAAAGCTCACCTCCTCCAAGAGGCCTTCCCAGACTGAGCTCCCCCCTTTTTCCCTCTGCTCCCTCTACCCCCCACCTTCACCTCTCTGCAGCTAAACCCTCTTCTCCCCCCTTCCCTCTCCTCCTCCCCCTCTCCCGTCCCACCCCCTCAGCACTGTACTTGCCCGCTCAACTGTATATATATTCATCGCTCTGTTTAATTTGTTTAATGAGATGTACATCACCCTGATTCTATTTATTTGCCATTGTTTTTATGAGATGTTCTTCCCCTTGACTCTATTTATTGCCACTGTTCTTGTCTGCCTGTCTCCACCGATTAGACTGTAAGCCTGTCAAAGGGCAGGGACTGTATCTGTTGCCGATTTGTACATTCCAAGCGCTTAGTACAGTGCTCTGCACATAGTAAGCGCTCAATAAATACTATTGAATGAATGATTCAGAAGATCACATGGTTCTAATCCCTGTTCCTCCACATGTCTGCTGTTTGACCTTGGGCAAGTCACTTTACTTCCTGGGCCTCAGTGTCCTCATCGGTAAAATGGGGATTGAGACTGTGAGCCCCACATGGGACACACTGTGTCCAACCTGATTTGCTTGCATCCACCCCAGCGCTTAGCACACTGCCTGACACATAGTAAGCACTTAATAAATACCACCTTTATTATCATTAAGTTCACTGCAGGTATTGTTCGGTGCTGCCCACCCCACTTCAGGATATGGTGTATGGTCCTTGCCTTGTGAGCCCTGGGGAGCCCTGCCTGCTTTCTTCCCCATTCAAACCCGGAAGAGGGTCTTTAAACAGAACGGAAACCATCAGTTCTCTCTCTATCCAAGGGGCAACATCAGAATTATGATCTTCTTATTTTGTTTCAAATATCAGCCACAAGGATGGATTTTTCAATAGCCTCCTCCGCTACTAAGATTCAATTGTGTTTTTCTCACATCAACATTTCATAATAGACCCAGCGATAATAAGGGTCTATTATAATAAGGAAATGAAGGATTTCCATGTGGGCTGGATATGGCAAATATACCGTGTTGAGTTGTAGCAAAACTTCTCCATTTCAACTACTTGGACTGACCTTCAAAATCAGATCGGGGAGAGAAATCACTTAATATCTGAGTGCAAACTTGCAGCTAATTTTCATATAAGTGCTAAACTAACTATGTTTAATTGATTTTCCTCATTGTACACTGAGAAATAGGATTTTTTATAGCTCTTGAATAATTCAGAAGTTTGATTCCTAAGGCAAAAGAATGGGCAAGGGATAAAAGCATAATTATTCTAGTAGCAGAGGTCAAAAGGACAAGCTGGCCGCAAGTTTGCAATGTGTGTGTGGGGGGGTGTATATTTGGACTGGAATGCAGGCTTAAATTACCGTGTAACATTACCTGAAATTTTACTGCTGAAAAAAACACTGCTAGGGAGTTAAGTGGAAAAAAAAAAGAATTGGAAGAAGTGTTAATTTTTAAGCAAGTTTGACAAAGATTGAGTTTCATATGACAAATATTGTCAGCAAGACAGGATTCTGTCAGTGGAAGAAGTTTAAACATTAACAATTTCTGTCAGGCTGTTGACACAATCATGGCAGACATTTCCCAAGATGCCGAGATGACTGCTGGCATTTGTCAACAATCCTGTCATAGTGACAGCAATAAGACCATGTCTGGAAATGTGACAGTTTTGGCTTGGTGCTCCCCTGAGCAAAGGCCCAGGTGTTCAGAGAAAGTGTGGGAAAACCCATATTTCTGCATTGTCATTCGAACATAGAAAACACAAGAGGAAAATGAGCTGTCACTCCAATTCCCATGATGCCTTGCTGCTTAGCATAACTCTACAGTGCGGCCCTGGGTCCACTGGTCCATACTCTGACAGATAATTAAGAAAGCAGCAGCTTTTTCTAGACGGCTCTTCCTCATGATTTGCATTTTAGCCAGAGGCGACCAGTTATAAAAAAAACATGATGGAAAGATGGTAAGAAGCCAATTAGATGGATGGATGGCTGACTGACAGCTCTCTGGTATTACTACTCAAGATTTCAGAGTACACAGCCCAGCAGTTTTTTCCATGAACCAACTTTTTGCAGGTTGGTAAAACTGTTAAATGTGGGACTATATATAGTGCCATATAATTTTGCAAAGTTGTACATATTCCTTAAATAAGCATGCAGTCTTTTCAATCAAAGTTTGCATTAAACAAGTTTTCACAATTTAATCACAACTTGCATAACTAAATTTAGCTATATTAAAATTCTAGGCAACTTCTAGCCACATTAGCAGTGCCAGTAGAGAAGTGATTAAAAAACTGAGAACCACACTGAGCCAGCAAAGATAAAGTAAGTTAATATTTAGGGTGGCTGTGAAAATATGTCTTTTCAAACTTTGATGAAATGTACATTGTTTTGCTTTAAGAAGCGAAGAATGTATACCCTCAGCTGCCTTAGCAAGCCCGCATTCCAAATGCATATATTTGCTTATTTTGGTGTTTTTTGAAACGTAAAAGCATGCTTGTTTTTCAGTTGCTCCTGATAATTCTGAAATATAAAATAAACTGTAAATTTTCAACCTCCAGTTTGGCTGCCACAACCCCATAGCTCTTAGCCAATCACAGTCATCTGTGGCAGCTTTGCCGGTTGCTATAGAATCCAAACCTCTACTGTGCTTAGTGTGAGGTTTTGTTAATATTTGATTTTGAAACATTAAACCCTGTGGTAATATTTACACTTCTCCACCTGCAACTTTCAAGGAGGGACTTTCTTTATTAGTGGAAAGTTCCCTTATCCTGGTCCGGAATTCTGAGCCGATCAGAATAGGCACTTATCCCTTAATAAATGCATGTTCCAGGGAGAAGATGATCCCAAACTGGGACCATGTGACTAGAAAAGAAATGCCCTAAAATGTGGAGTATTAAGCCTATGGAAAACAAATACTTTTTATTCCCTAAAAGATTCATATTGCCTGAAAAAGTCCTCCAACATATGTGAATCATCCCAGATTGATCTCAACATATGTTCTAACCCTTTTAAGATCGATTTTTCATTGCCTGGACTTTTGTTCTTTCTGTTTTGCCAGCCCACCAAAGTCAGTTCAATGCTTAGAAATACTTGGTACATTCACGAGCCTTGAAGTGCAAATCTAAAGTGCAAATACCTGGAACGCTGAGCTGTCCAGGAGGTAATTATAATGTAACAGAATGTATCCAAATTAGATCTGAGTAAAAGTATGTTGTTCGAAGTATGTTGTTGATCACTCAAAATGGCAATATTCCTCTTACACCTGTTAAGGGCTCTTGAGCAGACAGCAATTTTCTTGTAAGTTTCTGTGGTCTAATTACTGCAGAGGAAGATAGAATCATTTTTTCTCTGCACAAATATAATCAAACTAGACTTTCATTTAACAGCATTTCAGTGTATCACAATGAATCTTTAATAAAAGTTAATATTTCAAGAGAAACATATTAATACCTTCAATCACTGGCATTGAAAGTGTTTGAGATAGAGATTTGCTTTTTACCATTTTTACCTGGTTATTCATGGTGAGGTGAATAAAGCAAAAGGTCTGTGAGTCAGAAGATCATGGGTTTTAATCCTAGCCCAATCACTTGTTTACTCTGTGGCCTTGGGTAAGCCGCTTCACTTCTCTGTGCCTCAATTAACTCACCTGTAAAATGGATATGAGGACTAGTAGCCCTGTGTGTGGGAGAGGGATTGTGTCCAACCTGATTTGCTTGTATCCACCCCAGCAGTTAGTACAGTGCCTTGCACATAGTAAGCACTTAACCAATACCATATTTATTAATATTATTGTCAATATTATTATTTTTCCTTCTGCTGGAACTGGCCTGTTTCATTTTCACTTATTAATGTGGACTTGCTGTCCCAGGGTCTTGTACCTATGGTGATGTATTTGTTTCCTAAACTTATCAGGAAGGGGGTGTATCCTATAAAATCAATCCATAGGCTAAGCATCTTTTCATGCAGCAGGTCAATTGTAGAATCAGGATTGCAACCTCCATTTCCCAACTCCTTAGGTTCTAATCTTGGCTCCATCACTTGTCAGCTGTGTGACCTTAGGCAAATCACTTAACTTCTCTTTGCCTCAGTTACCTCAGCTGTAAAATGGTTTTAGGGCTGTGAGCTCCTCTGTGGTACATGGACTGTGTTCTACCTAATTAGCTTGTATCTATCTCAGTGCTTAGTACAGTGCCTGGTACAAAGTAAGCCTTTAACAAATACCATTGAAAACAAAGAGAAAAAAACCCACTCCTAGCCAGTTATCCTTTCCCTAGGCTACATTCTTAGATCCATCTCATTAGAATGCTCTAATGAATGAATCAATTAATCAGTGGTACTTATTGAGCACTTACTTTGTGTAGAAAACTGTAATAAGTACTTGTGAGGATATACTAATGTTAGCTGACAAGATCCCTGTGTTCAAGGAATTTACAATCTAGCCCAGAGGTAGATGCTAAAATAAATTGCAGGTAGGAGAGAGCAAAAAAGTGTAAAGGTATGTACATATGTATTGTGGGGGTGAGAGGATGACTGTAAACTCGTTGTGGGCAGGGAATGTGTGCTATATTGTTATATGGTACTCTCTCAAGCACTTAGTACACTGCTCTGCACACAGTAAGTACTCAATAAATATGATTGACTGACTTAGTACCCATGTGTTTAGGCGAGCAGAAAGTTCTGAAGAGGTGAATGTGGGGAAAATAGGATGGGAAAATGAGAGATTTATCAGAAAGGCCCTCCTGGACCAGATGTGCTATCAGACGGGGCTTGAAAGTAGAAATAACAGTAGCCTACCAGATGTGAACGGATAGGGGATTCCAGACAAAAGGGAGGGTGTTAGCTAGAGATGGGGGTGAGATGCATTAAACCAATTTGCTAGTCATGTCAGACTTTGGAACCCCAGCTTCTCTCCTTTGCAAAACTAAATTCCAGTTAATTAATGTCCCAAATGAAAAGACTTTTGGTTTCTAAAATCTGCCATATTTTCTACTCAAAGTCAAGCAATCAGTCATTGATATTTCTCAAGCATTTATTCCTAGCAAAGCACTGTACTAAGTGCTTGGGAGGGTACAATACAATGGAGTTGGCAGACAAATTCCCTTTTCACAAGAGTTTATAGATCATGCCAACAAATTAAGCTTTAGAGTAAGTGAGGTCAAGTCAGCAAACTTAGGTTCACTTGGGCCTTGCCTGGGAAAGACTCTGTCCAGAGTCCCCTCAGAGTTTGAACCCATAATCCCCTAGTCTTCTCATAAACATGGCGGGGTTCTTGGAAGCTGAATAGAATCAAACAGTAACAGTTTCAGGCCTCAGGGCGGTCTAGTGGGAAGAGCACAAGCCTAGGAGTCTGGGGTTGTGGGTTCTATTCCCATCTCTGCCACTTGTTTGCTCTGTTACCTTGGGCAAGCCACTTAACCTCTCTTTGCCTCACTTACCTCATCTGTAAAATGGTGATGAAGACTGTGAGCCCCATGTGGGACAACCTGATTACCTTGTATCTACCCCAGGGCTTAGAACAGTGCTTGCCACATAGTAAACACTTAACAAATACCATTTTTATTATTATTATTATTATTATTAAACTGGGGATTAAAGACCTGAGTGAGACAGGAACTGTGTCCAACCTGATTATCATCTATCTACCCTGGTGCTTAGTACAGTCCTTGGCACCTAGTAAAGACTTACCAAATTACAATGTTACTATTTTCTAGCTATGTATCAGTGAAAAACGGGGGACCTTCTTTTTAAGAAAAAAATCAAATCACCAGCTTTAGTTAGCACCGTGACAGAAAGGTAGTCCAAACTCTGGTTTGTTCCTCCATTTTATAGGTTTGTTTTTTGCAAACAACCTGGTTTTAGCAGGATTCCTCTGTAAATTTTCATATGCCCATTATATTCTTGCTTCCACAGTGAGGCAAAAACAAATCATCACTGGACAATGGGCCAGATTGGTCCCTATTAGCTGGTGAAAGGGGATTAAAAAAGAACATTTACTCTACTTTAATCTCTGACCTTCCCTCCCCTAATCTCCATCTCCCCCCATCCTCTCTAGACTGTAAGCTCCTTGTGGGCAGAGAATGTATCTGTTTATTGTTGTATTGCACTCTGCCAAGTGCTTAGTACAGTGCTCTGCCCATAGTAAACCCTCAATAAATATGACTGAGTGAATGAATGAATCATCAGGGCACACATATGTCCACCATAGCGTAGGCATCAAGAATTCTTGAATTGCCCAGTGGATCGGTTTCATGCTTATGGCACTATCTTCTCCTTTCTGGACTCCCCACCTCCCACACCACCGGTTCGTTCTTACTGTGTGCAAACCACCCTCAACAAGGAGGAGACACTCTCAAGGTCATAGCCCTGACCCTACAAGAGGCCTCTTTCACCTGCGATGGCTGTAACTGGCTAGCTTTGTTTGTGACTGGCTAGTTTTGGCTGTGACCAGCTAGCTTTGACTGTGGCTGGATGAAAATCAAATTCACTGATGTGCTTGTGACCTGGATCTTGGCCAGTGTGTAACAACTAAGAAACATCTGTGGTTCTTTGATTCAGGAAGAAGCCTAAGGAAAATTACAATGGGCCTTGTATCATAGGATATGAGAAAATCAGTGGTGGCATTAGCAGGTAGACCGGTATCCTATCCAATCCAGTGTTCTGCTTCCAGCATGGAAGCAAAGACTGTAAGTATAATAATAATAATTATAGTATTTATTAAGTGCTATGTGCCAGGCACTGTACTAAGGTCTGGGGTGGATACAAGCAAATTGGGTTAGACACGGTCCCTGTCCCACGTGGGGCTCACAGTCTCAGTCCCCATTTTACAGATGAGGTAACTGAGGCCCAGTAATAGACTCACTGGAAATTATGGAAAATTATTTGGTGAATGTGGGTGGTGGAGACCTACAGCTGCTGCCAAAGCTGTTGCCTGCTTGAAACTCAGCTTCTGTATTAGGGTATCAATCCATCAATCAATCTTATTTATTGAGCACTTAGTGTGTGCTGGGCACTAAGTGCTTGGGAAGGTACAACACAACAATATAATAGACACATTCCCTGTTCACAACGAGCTTACATTCCGTAGTCTCTTCAGTTGTAACTGGGTCCTGCATTTAAAAATAAAAATAAAACCTATGTGGAAAGTTTGCCGTGTGCCATATCCCTGCTCATCCTATTGTTTGCTGCACCAACTCTCTAGCAGAAACATATCTGGCAGGGATGAAAGAGTGCACGTGGCATAAACCATATCACCATAGGCAATTCCTTGGTACTGATTCTTGAACCTCCTGTCTCAGGACTGAGATTCATTTATGGTTCTTAAAGGGAGACCCCCTCAGTACGTACAATGTAGATTCTACCTGACATTCACAAGGCAACATTCTGAAGAGTTCAAGACATTTCACATCATCTCATTATGCCTCTCAACCTTCTGATGTACACTGTTTTCATTATTCTATTATTGTCATAGGTTTTTTTTGTTGTTGTTGTTTTCGTTATGCTGAAAGCCAGAGCGAAATCCAGAACCCAAGCCATCTGAAGGCAAAAACTGTTAACCTCTTCCTAAGAGTGTCTCTCTTATTCAGCAAAAGTGATCCAATGCCCCTGGGGCCAAAAGCTCTAAAGCTTTAAATTAGCCACCCTTTCAGTGATGTTTATTTTTGCCTTTCCAGCTCAAGGTCATAAACGGGCCATTGTCCAGTTTCCCACATGAGCCAAATGATGTGGACTGCCTAACTGCAGAAGAGCACATGAATCAACTTATGAAACCAGGTGATTATCTATGCCTCTGCAAACACAGTTATTTAGGAGGGCTCTTAATCAATGTTGGGAAAAAAACAGTTAGAAATGATTAAGGTTAGGGCAGGCTGCTTACAGAGAGCAACAGAAATTAAAACATGATGATTATTCAGATTGGGAACTAAAATGAATAGCCAAGG
Source organism: Ornithorhynchus anatinus (assembly GCF_004115215.2). NCBI lineage: Eukaryota > Metazoa > Chordata > Mammalia > Monotremata > Ornithorhynchidae > Ornithorhynchus > Ornithorhynchus anatinus. The sequence continues at coordinate 14,906,122 of NC_041749.1, forward strand.
AAGACCATGCATGTGAAGGAAAAGTTGGGAGAATGAAACACATATACTATTTTCTTCTTTTTTCCTCTCTTCCCGCTTCTTCCTTTTTGTCTCTTTCTTCCTCCTCCTTTTCCTTTGTGAATGGCCAAAGGGGATATGAAAGAGTCCTAGGTACTGGTTTTAATCTCTATAGTAATGCATCCCTGCCATCTATGATACTCAAGTAGCAGAAGAGTAACGGAAGCAGTTCATGTATTTTCATTTAACCTCTGTTTAGGGACTGCAGATATTCTGTATTGTAAAATCTGCTTCCCATTCTGGAGTGTGGGAATGGTTGTTACAAAAATTCAAATGACATTTCCCCATTTAACGCGCTCAAAATTTATCTCCTTAAAACTTAATAGTGACAGACGCATGTTCTGATTTCCTACACTGAGTCTGATATGCTCCCTGTCTTCCTCCTCTTCCTTTTCCCTCCACCAGCCGCCCTCCCCTACTTTACCAATAGGTATCTAGCTGGTGTATAAAATAGTGCAAGGAGCTCTTAACTCATATTTATCGGTCTTTACCTCTACATGCAGGTTGTGTGTGGTCAGTGAGGAGTTCTTCGTAGCCTTGTAGCCTAACGTGATCAGCACCACCAAAAGGTAACAATCCCCAGTGGATTCAGTGCCAGTTATAACTTTTTCCCTGACAACTCCTGTAATTTCTGCCACCAGTCCCTGTATTCCTCTTCTTCTTCTTCCCCATATTTTATGACTTTATTATTAACATCAGTAATGATAATAATAATAGAGATGTATCTTAAGTGCTTACTTTATGCCTAGCACTGTGCTAAGCACTGGGGTAGACATGAGATGAGATAGAGAAGCAGCATGGCCTGGTGAAAAGAGCACGGGCCTGGTGAAAAGAGCACGGGCCTGGAAGCCAGACGACGGGCTTCTAACCCTGGCTCTGCCACATGTCTGCAGTTTGACTTTGAGCAGGTCATTTGACTTCTCTTTGACTTAGTTATCTCATCTGTAAAATGGAGATTAAGACTGAGATCCCCAAGTGGGACAGGGACTGTGTCCAACCCATTACCTTGTATCTACCTCAGCACTTAGAACAGCACTTGGGCACATAGTAAGCATTTAAGAAATACCACACTTATCATTATTATTATTGTTGTTATTACTATTATGAGTTAATTTGGTCAGACACAGCCTCCATCCCACAGTCTAAGTAGAAAGGAGAAGAGATATTTAGTCCCTGTTTTACAGATGAGGAAACCAAGGCAGAGAGAAGTTAAGTGACTTATCCAAGGTCACATAGCAAGCCTGTTTTTTAGAAGATTCCCCTCACGGTATGCTTTGACGGAATGAATCTGCTAGTAGTGACATGGGCCGCATGGCCAGGCATAACCCGATTTATTGCTTTTGTTGCCTATTTGCTCCCAGAGTCAGAACACTATTGGGAGTAATGCAAACACATTTAGTCTTTGTGGAGTTTGTTGGAAGGTGGAATGATAACTATTCATTAGGTTCATTTACTACGGTATTACCTGCTCATAATATCTTTCCATGATTAATTTAAAGCACTTGGATAGATCCTCTTCCATTAAAACGTATATTAGCATCTCTAAGAGGGAGGAAGGGTGCTGTTATTAGAATAGAGCAAAATGATTTTCTCACAGAGAATCAGACAGAATTAGAAGTTCTTCTCCAATCTCCTCCTTCACCCACTTTTAAGCCTGTGGCCCCACCTTACCATTTGACTGTGAGCCCGTTGTTGGGAAGAGATTGTCTCTATCTGTTACCGAATTGTACACTCCAAGTGCTTAGTACAGTGCTCTGCACACAGTAAGCGCTCAATAAATATGATTGAATGAATGAATGTAAACACATTTCCAGGTGTAAACACCACAATTATCATTATTTAATGATTCCAATCCTGTTTTCAGACTAACTCATTGGGTAAATGGAAAAAAAATGAAAGAGCATGTTTTACGATTGCTTGCATCTTGGCTTGGGAACATCTTTGAATAATATGTTTTTGCTTTTAGGGAGTGACTCCATTGGCCACTGCTTTGGCTTAGCACCTCCAGTGCTGAGCTACTAAATGAGGACCTGAAGAAGTTATTTGGTGAACAAGGGTGAGAGGAATCTGTGTAGAAGGACAACAGGGACTGACTCAATGGTAAGTGGGGGAGTTCAGAGTGAGATGGGACTGAAAAGGCAACAAAAATCTACATGAGGGAAAGGGATCTGGTACATTTTCAGGAGACTCGAGTTTAATTTCAAGTTGTCTGGTATGCCTTGAAAGACTTTCTGAAGACAGTCAGTTTATCTCACAGTTTTTCCAGGGGACAGAAGAGTCAGTGAATAAAGTCATAGGAGAGGGAAGTTTAATAATGCCACAGAGATATTATCTTGAACTTTTCATAGTCTTCTGAAATGGCTCATTATTTTGTGCCTTAAAGAAAGCTAAATTTCCATGAATGTGTGATTATCCAACTTGGATAGAGTGCAAACAAATGGTACCAATTTCTACAGGTAAATGAGATATTTCAAAGTTGTGAACATTTTACATTTCTAAATATGTGGGGTGTGTTTAGTTATGATGGTTGGGTTATTTATGCCAGTTTTTCCATCTGTCCATCTTCTGCTGTTCAGTACCAAAAGGCATGCATTCATTTGCATGAGTTCTGCATTTACCTACTTCTGTCCAAGACTACTGGAACTCCTCTTTTCATATACTTCTTCATGTTGCTGCAGGTGTGTGGTTATTTAATGCTGTAAGGGGACTTTAGTGGCATTTTACCAATTCTGTACCTTTATCTTTTCTTCAGAATACACCTCTGAGGCAAAGAATTTTCACTTGAAAGCTAAAGACTGTAAGAGAATGAGAGACTTGCCCAAGGTCATATCTTGTGTCTGAGGCAGAAGGGAGACTCGGTCTCATTAACTTCTAATTCTCAGACCAAAGTTCCAGCCCTTAAACAGGAGGAGTAGCAGCTCTGATTCATATTCCAAAGTGCCCTCAAATCAATTAAAAGAATGGAAAGAACTCTACAGGAAAGGACTTGCCAATGATGGGAGATTCCAGAAGGAAGTATGGCTTCCTCCATTGCCCTGTCCTGTCATTTTCTTTTCTGAACTGCCAGTGCTCCACTTTCTCCAATTAGACGAGCTGGTGTCTGTCCGTCTCCCCCGATTAGACTGTAAGCCCGTCAAACGGCAGGGACTGTCTCTATCTGTTGCCGACTTGTTCATCCCAAGCGCTTAGTACAGTGCTCTGCACATAGTAAGCGCTCAATAAATACTATTGAATGAACTAGGATAGCCAGTCTGTTTTGCACTATATGGTTAGATCTTCAGCTTGCTCATCCCCTTGCTTCAGTTTTAGTTGTGTCCTGGATACTTTTGTGTCTGTCTTCATTTTTGGCACCAGAACTTATATTATGTGTTTCCTGCCACCGGTTTCTGTGGTTCAGATGCTGTTCCAGATGGTTCTGCAAAGGATTGGTGCCACTTTGAGCTACACAACCTGTTTATTGGGTGAAGTCCTTCAAAACGACCCAGGAAGGGCTGCTTTATCTTAATGCCTCATCCATTGATTGGGTGGTTTAAACAATGTAGTCCCCAGCCTAGCAACAAGAAGGTGGAGCTGGGGAAGGGGGAGAGTGGAGCATTCTGTGATTCCCAGGTCCTGCTCCTTCAGAGGGTGCCGCTTATTAGCGAGTTGTATATCAACCTCTTCAACTAGATGGAGGATGTGCTGATAGGGCAGCCAAACACCCGGTAATCTAAACAAATGCATTTCAGAAAATTAACAACTCCATCATATACTCTACGAGTCTTTTTTTGCCTTATGCTGTCAAGTTGTCTCTGACCCCCAATAATAATAATGTTGGTATTTGCTAAGCACTTACTATGTGCAGAGCACTGTTCTATGCTCTGGGTTAGGTACAGGATAATCCGATTGTCCCACGTGATGCTCACAGTCTTAATCCCCATTTTACAGATGAGGTAACTGAAGCACCAAGAAGTGAAGTGACTTGCCCAAAGTCACACAGCTGACAGGTGACAGAACAGGATTAGAACCCATGACCTCTGACTCCTAAGCCCGGGCTCTTTCCCCTGAGCCATATTGCTTCTCATAGCGACGCCATGGACACATCTCTCCCAGAACATCCCACCCTCATCTGCAATTGTTCCGGTAGTGTATCCATAGAGTTTTCTTGGTAAAAATATGGAAGTGGTTTATCACTGCCTCCTTCCGCGCAGTAAACCTGAGTCTATACCCTTGACTCTGTCCCGTGCCGCTGCTGCCCAAGTTGAGCTTTGACTTGTAGCAGATTGCTTTCCACTCGCTAGCTACTGCCCAAGCTAGGAGTAGAATGTCTAGGCCTCTGCTTGACTCTCCCTCCCATAGTCGAGACTGGGAGAGTACTGGAAACTCCCCAGATGTGACCCTGAGAGGGGATACTCCACCAGACTTCATGTTTAACCTAGGGAGGAGAATGCAAAGGGCCCAGAGCAGTGGAGCAGTTAGGAGTTCCTCTGGATAAATGGTCCAGGAGCACATAAATTGGGTAATTCCTCAAAATGACACCCATGATGCCATCATGTTATCAGCATGCCCATTCTGACTACAAACTCCCTCTATGCTGTAATCTTCTTTTAAAGGTATTTGTTATTATTAATAATAATAATAGTATTTATTAGGCACTTACGATGTGTAAAGTACTGTTCATTCATTCAATAGTATTTATTGAGCGCTTACTATGTGCAGAGCACTGTACTAAGCACTTGGGATGAACAAGTCGGCAACAGATAGAGACAGTCCCTGCCGTTTGACGGGCTTACAGTCTAATCGGGGGAGACGGACAGACGAGAACAATGGCAATAAACAGAGTCGAGGGGAAGAACATCTCGTAAAAACAATGGCAACTAAATAGAATCAAGGCGATGTACAATTCATTAACAAAATAAATAGGGTAACAAAAATATATACAGTTGAGTGGACGAGTACAGTGCTGTGGGGATGGGAAGGGAGAGGTGGAGGAGCAGAGGGAAAAGGGGAAAATGAGGGTTTAGCTGTGGAGAGGTAAAGGGGGGATGGCAGAGGGAGTAGAGGGAGAAGAGGAGCTCAGTCTGGGAACGCCTCTTGGAGGAGGTGAGTTTTAAATAGGGTTTTGAAGAGGGAAAGAGAATCAGTTTGGCGGAGGTGAGGAGGGAGGGCGTTCCAGGACCGCGGGAGGACGTGCCCAGGGGTCGACGGCGGGATAGGCGAGACCGAGGGACGGTGAGGAGGTGGGCGGCAGAGGAGCGGAGCGTGCGGAGTGGGCGGTAGAAAGAGAGAAGGGAGGAGAGGTAGGAAAGGGCAAGGTGATGGAGAGCCTTGAAGCCTAGAGTGAGGAGTTTTTGTTTGGAGCGGAGGTCGATAGGCAACCACTGGAGTTGTTTAAGAAGGGGAGTGACATGCCCAGATCGTTTCTGCAGGAAGATGAGCCGGGCAGCGGAGTGAAGAATAGACTGGAGCGGGGCGAGAGAGGAGGAAGGGAGGTCAGAGAGAAGGCTGACACAGTAGTCTAGCCGGGATATACCGAGAGCCCGTAACAGTAAGGTAGCCGTTTGGGTGGAGAGGAAAGGGCGGATCTTGGCGATATTGTAGAGATGAAACCGGCAGGTCTTGGTAACGGATAGGATGTGTGGGGTGAACGAGAGAGACGAGTCAAGGATGACACCGAGATCGCGGGCCTGAGAGATGGGAAGGATGGTCGTGCCATCAACGGTGATAGAGAAGTCTGGGAGAGGACCGGGTTTGGGAGGGAAGATGAGGAGCTCAGTCTTGCTCATGTTGAGTTTTAGGTGGCGGGCCATCCAGATGGAGACGTCCAGGAGGCGGGAGGAGATGCGAGCCTGAAGGGAGGGGGAGAGGACAGGGGCGGAGATGTAGATCTGCGTGTCATCTGCGTAGAGATGGTAGTCAAAGCCGTGAGAGCGAATGAGTTCACCGAGGGAGTGACTGTAAATGGAGAACAGAAGAGGGCCAAGAACTGACCCTTGAGGAACTCCAACAGTTAAAGGATGGGATGGGGAGGAGGCTCCAGCGAAGGAGACCGAGAATGACCGGCCAGAGAGGTAAGAGGAGAACCGGGAGAGGACAGAGTCCGTGAAGCCAAGGTGAGATAAGGTATGGAGGAGGAGGGGATGGTCGACAGTGTCAAAGGCAGCAGAGAGGTCAAGGAGGATTAGAATGGAGTAGGAGCCATTGGATTTGGCAAGAAGGAGGTCACGGGTGACCTAAGAGAGAGCAGTCTCGGTAGAGTGGAGGGGATGGAAGCCAGATTGGAGGGGGTCTAGGAGAGAATGGGAGTTAAGGATTTCTAAGCATCGACTGTAGACGACTCGTTCTAGGATTTTGGAAAGGAAGGGTAGTAGGGAGTTAGGGCGATAACTGGAGGGGGAAGTGGGGTCAAGAGCGGGTTTTTTTAGGATGGGGGAGACGTGGGCATGTTTGAAGGCAAAGGGGAAGGAGCCCTTGGAGATTGAGTGGTTAAAAATAGAAGTTAAGGAAGGTAGGAGGGCAGGGGCGATGGTTTTAAGAAGGTTCTGCTTACTGTTCTAAGCATTGAGATAGATACAAGCTGATCAGCTTGTAATAATCAGGTAATGTGTTAGGTGCATACTAAGCACTGTACTAAGCACTGGGATAGATACAAAGTTAATTAGGTTGCACAAAGTTCCTGACCTACATGGGGCTCAGAGTCTGAATCCCCATTTTATAGATGAGAGTACTGATTTGTCCAAGCTCTCTTGGCTGATAAGTGGTGGAGCCAGAATTAGAACCCAAATTTTCTGATTCCCAGGCCTGTGCTCTTTCTACAAGGCCATGTGGGCAGGGAACCTCTCTCCCAACTCTGTTATATTGTATGCTCCCAAGTGTGTGTACAGTGCTCTGCACACAGTAAGCACTTGAGAAATATGACTGATTGAGGCAGTAGCAGTAGAAGTAGTAGCTTCTACTTCTTTACTGCCTCCGGTTTCTGTGGTTCAGATGCTGTTCCAGATGGTTCCACAAAGGATTGGTGCCACTTTGAGCTACAACCCATTTATCGGGTGAAGTCCTTCAAAATGACCCAGTAAGGACTGCTTTATCTTAATGCAGTAGAAGAAGTAGCATGGCTCAGAGGAAAGAGCCCGGGTTTGGGAGTCAGAGGTCGTGGGTTCTAATCCAGGCTCTGCCACTTGTCCACTGTGTGACTGTAGGGAAGTCACTTCACTTCTCTGGGCCTCACTTACCTCATCTGGAAAATGGGGATGAAGACTGTGAGCCCCACGTGGGTCATCCTGATCCCCTTGTATCTGCCCCAGCACTTAGAACAGTGCTCGGTACGTAGTAAGCACTTGACAAATACCATCATTATTATTAATAATATTAGTAATAGTTGGAGCAGCTGAAATAGAGGTAATCAAAGTCGTGATAGTCATAGTAGTGGTATAATTCGTGATAGAAGTGAGATTGATGGAGGATCCATTTGATTCAGTGGTTCAATGCATTGACTGTACCAAGGAGTTTGAAAAGTAGAGCCTGAAGAAGTTATGCCTACTTTATAAATGCCTGCAAGTTGCATAGACACTCACAAGACGTATAGAAAACCCCTGGTGCTATGCAAGATTTCCTAGAGCTTCTGGGATAAATTTAACAAAACACCTCCCCTGGAGGAGCTCTAGGGAAAATGAGAGAAAATAAGGATCCTCTTTTCTCTTTGTGAGCAACATGGCCCTGTAGCTTGCCATGGCCCAGAGGCTCAGACACTATCAAAACACTTGAACCACATCTGACTTTGACACCATTAGCCAGTGTGACCCGATCTTGGTCATTCCTAAAAGCACATGCCAAAGCAGAAGGACAGAACTACAAAAACTTTGATCATAAAGGGTTTGAGCGGTATAAGAGAATCACACACACGCCCTAATTGGCTGACCTGAGTGAGCAAGAATAACTCCGGAGTTCTGAGACTTAGGAAAATAAGGTAGAGAAAGGCCATGGAGGCATTGAAATATCAAGATAAAATCAATACAGAATTGCTTGAGAAATCAATGGAGGGATAAAGGACTTGCAGGATAGACTGAATCTGTGTTCCATCTCTGATACAAGTGAGAACTCTGCCAGGCATGTTTTGAACAGGCTGCAATTCTGTAATTAAAGCTCGAGGGAATCTTAATAATCAAGTATAAAAGACAGCAGAGAAGCAAGTGCGCCCTTGTCAGAGAAGTGGCTCTGCAGGAAAATCCTAAGATTAAAATAAAATAAAAACGTCCTGTTGATGCCAAGGTAGGAGCTTAAAACCCTACCCTGGTTAGAGTCACCCATCCCTCAACAACTGAAGGTAATTTTCTTGAACAATTATCCCAGCATTCAGATCCATATCACTGTCCAAGGATAAATGTCTCAGTTTCCCAGGATACTAATTAAATGGGCCTACGTGTTCAGGAGGAAATCTTGATGGTCTTATTTGTAAGGGAGGTAGGAAAGATGTATACGAAGGCACTTGTCCATTACCGGATGATAAGAGAGAGAATGTGTGAAAAAGAGACAAAGCAACAAAGGGAAAGAGACAGAGGAAAAAAGAGAGGCATAGAGAGACAGACACACTAAGCAGAGGCAGAGGAAAATATAGGAGAGAGATGAAGAGAAAACAATAGCTGTTCTCCCTGTTACTTAGACTGTGAGTCAGTCCCATATGGGACAGAGGCTGTATTTGACTGTATATCACGTACTTACCACCTATCTTCTCCAGTCCTTAATACAGAGCTCGGCACATAGGTGCTTAACAAATATTATTTGAATAAGGGTGTTACGTCCCAGTGGAGTCGATTAGGGACGGGGTGGTTCGTGACTCAGCTTTACAGAGAATAAACCATGATATTCAGGATCACAGAAAGAAAACATTCATTAATATGCAGAAAAGCATCCAGCCCCATGGATCCTGCTTCTGTTAAACCCTCAACCCAGGGGCAATGAGATCTCTGACACTATTTAATCCCTCAACCCAGGGATGTTGAAAATTTCCTACCACAGGATGATCAGTCCCAAGTCGGTATTCGGTCCAAGTATGGGCTTTAAGACCTACATGAGCATCTCTGGTTAAAAGGTCTTATCTAGTCCTTTCTGTTAACTGAGAGCAGCCAAGTACAGCTGAAACCAGTGTGGGCATCCCCATTTTGAATGTTATGCCTGGTACAAATTGTACACTTCAGAGGGATAGGGAGAGAGAGAAAGTGACAGAGAAAGAGACAAAGAAAGAAATGATTAACTCTGTATACAAGGCTGAAAACCATTTCTTGAGTTTACTAAAAATGAATAAGCAGAGTGTACTAGTGGAAAGAGCATGGGCCAGGGAATGAGAGGACATGGTTCTAATTGCGCTATACCACTTGTCCACTGTGTGACCTTGGGCAAGTCACTTAACTTCTCTGTGCCTCATTGGTTAAATGGGGATTCAATACTCTTACTTAGACTGTGAGTCCCATGTGGGACTTGATTATCTTGTACCCATCCCAGTGCCTGGCACATAGTAAATGCTTAACAAATGCCATTATTGTTATTAGCATTAGTATTATTATGCAGGCACCATGCTGTATCCAAACAAGCATTCTGCTGCTCAGATGTGTTTGCTGTTAAATAGATATAGTGTTGTGGTCTTCAAAATAAAATTATCGTATCTGAGTGCCAGAATGGACCTCTAGAAATCATATGAATAAACCAATGGCACAGAAGAATGAAAGGTTTTGTCCAAAAAGTCATAACAACTGATAAATCAGTTGAGATAGAATAACAATTGATCAAAGCTCTCAATTGCCCTTCTTCCTGAAGAAAACCAAAACATTTTTGTGTGTGAAATACATTAAGGATTTTCTTTTCACCTTGTTTACTTAAAGTTATTATTCTATTAAGTGCTGAAGGGAAAATAGCCAACTATAGAGCAACTTAATAACTTAACCTATTCACCAGATCCAAGACCTGAAAGAACAGCTTACCCTGACAAGAAATGAAAAAAAACCATCAAGTAGGAATTCCAATAAAAATCAAAAACAAATTCCAAAACACTTAATTCATACTCTTTCGGCACTGATGCTCAACCTACCTGTTGGTCGTCACAATTTTATTAAGAAGAGTGTTAAGACCTCATGGAAAGTTTGATGGTTTATAAGCCTGTTTGTGGTCAGGGAATAGATCTGCAGTGCAGCACTAGCAAGTAATAGTTAGTGTCATTGGGTGCTAACCCATCTGTGATGATGAACAAGTTGGGTAGCTGTAGTAATTGGTGGAAGGAGAAAAGAATTCACTTTTCCATCTCTATAGAAAGCGGCACAAGGCAAATAATCTCCCTTGTAGCAAGTGACACATACACATTATGTTAGGAAGAATATCTTACCTAAGAATTTGAATGCCTATAGAGAACATTACTGAATTGTTTCCCTAGACCACTACAAGAAATGTTTATTCATTCAATCATTCTTTCAGTGGTATTTATTGAGTGCTTACTGAATGCATAGCACTGTACTAAGTGCTTGGGAGAGTACACTATAACAATAAACAGGCAAATTCTCTGCCCACAACAAGCTTGCAGACAAGAGAGGGAGACAGACATTAAAATGAATAAATAAATAAGTAAATAAATAACAAATATGTACATAAGTGCTGTGGTGCTGGTATGGGAGATGAATAAAGGGAGTAAGTCAGGGTGATGAAGGAGGGAGTGAGAGTAGAGGAAAGGAAGGCTTAGTCAGGGAAGGCCTCTTGGAGGAAATGCGCCTTCAATAAGGCTTTGCAAGGAGGGAGAGTAAGTGTCTCTTCGATATGAAGAGGGAGGGTGTTCCAGGCCAGAGGCGGGACTTGGGCGAGAGAGGTTGGAGGCTAGATAAATGAGATCAAGTTACAGTGAAAGGTTAGCTTTAGAGGTGCAAGGTGTGTGAGCTTGGTTATAATAGAAGAGTAGTGAGGTTAGATAGGAGGGGGCTAGGTGATTGAGTGATTTAAAGCCAGTGGTGAAGAGTTTTTGTTCAATGCAGAGGTAGATAGGTATCCACTGGAGTTTGGATAAGTTTAAGTTCTTCCCCCTAATTTCTAAGCTCTTTGAGGTCAGGGAATGTTTCTACCAACTCTATTGTATTGTACTCTCCCAGGTGTTTAGTAGAGTGCTCTGCACACAGTAAGTGCTCAATAAATAACATTGACTGATTAATATTACTGATGTAATTGGATGCTAAATAAGGGAACAGGCTACCAAGAGTGGTTACCAATGATATCCAGGCTTCTGAATATTTCCATAATGCTACTATGATGAGAGTGATTACTAATGAATCTGTTCATTTCATGTGATGCTTTCATCGTGACATATAAGAGTCTAGTGAGCCAGGATCCAATCTGCTGACAATGCAGGGCAGTGCTAAATATAGAGAGGAGTTTACAGCATGCTTTTTGGTTATGGTTTCCTCATCCCATCATCACTTGATGCCACCAAGTCAGTATGGAAGAATGGTGAACACAGACAGAGAAGTTGGTTGGTTTAATAGACCTCACAAAGGACATGCCGGCAATTCATTGAAGTACCCTCTGAATTCTAACGGAGATGGGTCGGGTTGGTATTTTCAATGGGAATTAGCACCTGTTGATTGTTAGGACAATACCTGGGGATGTGTGGGGAAAACAAGCCTCAGAAACAGAAAAATACCAGCTGTTCACCAACACTGATTCCTGCTTCAGTAGGCAGAAAGATTGAGTCGATGATTATAAACATCTGATCCAAATTTCTATGGAGATTAAATAGCTTTTGGGAAATCCTTGTCCATAAAAACTTGTTCCCGTCTGGTTTGTACAAACAAAAAGAATGAGACCTTTTTGACAATGGATGCACAATGACCATTTGGACAGCTAAGCTGACTAATGTGTAGCAGTGCCCTCCCAGGCCAAGTGACCGAGAGAACTAGGTGAATCATGTTTAGGTGAATTGGATCAATGGAATCAGACCATGGTATAACTGGGGACAAAATAACCCCTTCATTTTTCTTGGTAGAGGGTTTTTCTTTCAGCCCTGAATCATTCATTCTCCTTTTTCCTTTGCTCAGAGAGAGCCGGGAGGACATTTCATCGACCCGGCTTCCAACATGAGCCTCTAAAACATGTTTCTGGAATAGATGAACTTTCCAGGAGACCCTTCATTCAACCTTTACATACAGCCCTTTCCTGGCAGAGGGCAAAGTGAACTGATTGGTGAATCCCATAACTGATCAGTTCCCCACCAACCTGTGGGGTTCAAATATTCTTCCTTTTGGGAAGACAGTTTCCAGCAACCAACAAAACTGATTACAGAAATGAAAGATTACTACTTAGGTAGGTGGTGAGACCCTTACTCAACCCTTGCAGATGGATATTATTTAGTGTGCCCATTCCTCACAAGCACGAGCGAGGAGACCCCAAAGGAGGCAGGCACAAAAAGATTGAGTGATCGGTGAGCTCAAGATCAGGAAATCACTGAGGCCAACCCAACCGAATTGATGGTTCTATCATTTTTCCAGATGTGCTGACCTTATTCCGCGGGGTTTTAGGAATCCATTTGCTGAACTTTTATAAAGGCAACAAAATAGGGTGCATAAGCCTGGGGCCCAGTGACCAAAGAAGCTGATTTGCTGGTGGTTCCTGAGCAATTTTTTATGCTTAGCCATAGGGAGAATAGGAAAGGAGCCAGAGGAATAATTTCTCCCATCCCTGCCCTAATAAAAGTGCATAGCCAGTGCTTTATGACACAAAAAGAAAATCAGGTCTCAGCTCTCCTTTGTTCCAAGTAGACTCTGGAGTAATAAAAAGGGGAGGTGGAATCAGCGCTTTATTTTTTCTTTCTATTCTTGATGTTCCCTGTTCCACAATCCTTCCAAATATGAGGGGTAATAGCTTAAATTAATGTTTCTTACAGAAGATTAGCTTGGATGAGGCCAGTGTCAGGAGAAGACAAAGGACGATGAGGCCCTGGAGGAGGGAAATTAACCTAGTGGCCCAAAAGCAGATCGGGGATCCAGTGGGCCCAGAGAGTAGTCATAATATAGTCAAAGGGAACCCAGGGAGAGAGTCCAAAGGAGGACTGACAGTGGAGGGGATTAAGAAGGAAGAAATGCTAAAAGAGGCACTGAAAGAGCAAATACACAGAGTCAAAGGCTGCAGTAATAAACTCAGACTCGATCCCATGGCTACTATGAGAAAATCATTGCCGTCAGCGGGGTTTTCAAAACAAACTATTGACTTAGTGTCATGTTGTCTAAAGCCATCAACTTTCACTTTTGTCATATGAGGCCCCACAAAGCATATTTCTTAAGTTAGGCCTGAAACAAAAATTCCTTTAAGGAATCTGAGATTTGAAACACTCACTGCCTGAAAAATAAGTCTCCAAAGACCTCATCTCACAAATAATATAGTCACAAACATCTGCTTTATTTTGTTTTCCTTTTTTTTTCCTTCTGTTAAAAACTAAAGAGAGCATTTGCAGATCCCTGGAGCAGCTGTCCTTTTCAAACCAAAGACATCGAAATGTGACACTTTGTGGAGTACGGTTGGAAAAGTTCTGTATTTTAAAAATAGACCACATTATTTTTTCTGACAAAGTTACCCGGATGACAGTGGGATCCTATTTGACTCCACTGCATACCGTAGCTGGATTTATGAGCCATCGTCAGTTCAGAATTGATGGCTGCTTCTGGTCTCAGCCATCCTAGGATTCATGTCGATAGAGCAGCTGAGATGCAAAAGCCTCTGGGAAATGTGACAAATGTCAAGAGGATTTGTTGGATCTGAATAAAGATAGCAAAATGCTTATAGTCAGGGGTGATTCAGTGAGCTCAAGCTTCTGAGCTGTTTTGTGTTTTGTGGTATTTGTTATGTGCTTACTATGTGCCAGACACTCTACTAAATGCTGGGGTAGAACAAGCTAATCAGGTTGGACTCTGGCCATGTCCCACATGGGGCCCACAGTCTTAATCCCCATTTTACAGATGAGATCACTGAGGCACAGAGAAGTTAAGTGACTTGCCCAAGGTGACACAGCAGAGACGTAGCGTAGCTGAGATTAGAACCCAAGTCCTTCTGACTCCCGGATTTTGTTATATCCACCAGGCCATGACATTTCTCTGGGCACAGTTCCTTGGGCACAGTTCCAGAGGGGGAAATACACTGTCCCTGGAACCACAAAGGGCTGTGCCATCTGCATTTCCCTATGTTTTCTATCATCTCCCCACCACTTCTCCATTCTGCCATAGATGCTAGTAAGCGACTTTTGCCTCCTGCCTCACTGGCAGAATCACTAGGTAGCGGCGAGTTGCAATTCCAGGGTTCACGATGGTTTGGAAGGCTCCTGTAACTGGACTTCTTTGAGGAGGTAGAACCCATGTTTAATCCTTTGGGAGGATTAGCCCCTATATATTCCCCTTCTTCAGGTTCTCCTTCCAGGATGGGCAAAGGGCAAGGGAGTACCCTGGAACTGTTAAAATCACTATTCTAGAAAAACTCCTAGATGTCTTGGTCAGCTGCCATTTGGGGCCCTTCTCTCCTTCTTTGGCATTGTGCTATGCCTCAGGAATGTAGGCTGTGGAAAAGACAGTGTCAGTAATGACCATAAGCCCAATATGATCTTTCCATGGACCACACCAAGGCCTGTTTGGGAGAGCATGGGACTGAGAGTTATGAGAACTAGGATCTAGGCCCAGCTCTCCTGCTTGACAAATGTGTCACCTCAAACAAGTAACTAACTCCTCTGTGCCTCAGTTTCCTCATTTCTAAAGTGGGGATAAAATACTTCCCTCTTAGGCTGGCTGAGAGACCCATGTGGTTGCCTATCCACCGCCGTATTAAACAAAAACTCCTCAGCACTGACTTGAAAGTACTCTATCACCTTGTCCCCTCCGAGCTCACCTAGCTTCTCTCCTTCTACAACTCAGGTCACACACTTTAGTCCCCGTGTTCTAGCCTTCTCACTGTACCTCGATCTCGCCTGTCTCGCCACCAACCCCTGGCCCACATCCTACCTCTGGTCTGGAACACCCTCCCTCCTCAAATCCACAAGACAAGAACTCTCTCCACCTTCAAAGCCTTACTGAAGGCACATCTCCTCTAAGAGCCTTCCCAGACTAAGCCCCACTTTTCCTCACTCCCTTCTGCGTCACCCTGGCTTGCTCCCTTTACTCTTCCCCCCTTTCCCTACCCCACAGCACTTATGTATACATCTGTAATGTTATTCATTTACACTGATGTCTGCTTACTCGTATTGATATCTGTCTCCCCCCTTCTAGACTATGAGCTCGTTGTGGGCAGGGATTGTCTTTATTGTACTTTCCTAAGCACGTAGTACAGTGCTCTGCACACAGTAAACTCTCAATAAATACGAATGAATGAATGAATGAATGAATGAATGAGCAGACAGTGTGTCCAATCTGATTATCTTGTATCTAACCCAGTACTGGACTCATAGTATGCAGTCAATAAATCCCCTCATCATTATTATTATTCCAATCCTTCCACCCAGGACACCTTTAGAAATCACCTCAAACAGAGGAACCATTAGCAGATCCACTGTCATCAAGATTCGGAAAGTTAAGGATAATGATGATGGAGTACCACTGATCCTTTTTCTCTCCTGCACCTACGCATTAGATGTATTTTGTAGGGGTTGAGTGGGTAAATCTTGAGCAAAAGAACTGTGGAGCAAAGTCTGCTATGGCGGAAGATTCAGAAATAGATTCTGCAATGACAACAGCAGATTGCTGCAGTGAAAGCAACCGCAGTGCTAGAGGGAGACTCTCTTAAAGGTATAACATCCCAAGGCACGAAGGGCCCTCTGGAGGTCAGTGAGATCTGTTCCCTGCCTCCAGATAGTTAAACGTTGCTCTCTTCTTAAAATACCTTCAGGGGATAAGCACTATTCCTTGAGGTTCTTTAAAACAGCTACTACATTTCCCTTCAGCCTATAATTTAATATGCATTTTTCCAAGTCTTTATAAGAAATGTCATCATTATGTTGAGTTTTTGTGGTTTGTTTTTTTTTTGTAACGGGATTTATTAAGCACTTACTTTGTGCCAGGCACTGTTCTAAGTCCTGGGGTAGATATAAGATAATCATGTTAGACACATTCCTTGTCCCACATGGGACTCATGGTCTTAATCCCTGTTTTACAGATGAGGAAACTGAGGCCCAGGGATGTGAAGTGACTTGCCCAGGGTTACACAGCAGACAGGTGACAGAGCTGAGACTAGAATCCAAGTCCTTCTGACTCCCAGGCCGGGGGTCTATCCATTAGGCCATACTGCTTCTCTGACAATGAGACACCACCACCCATCCTAAATCTGTTAGCTGGCAGAAGTCACCCCAAGACTGATCCCCGAGCTCTAAGAAGTCTTTGGAATTACAAATTGATTCTTGGCTATAGCAAAGATTAGTGGACGTGATATCTGCCTTAATACTACCGCCCCCCCCCCCCGGCATAAAAAACTCCGGAGGTAAAGTGCATGCTTCCCAATTATCTTGTATGAGATAACTCAATGTGTCTGAGGTGAATATTTTAGCCTTAGCTTTGAACATGGGTTATAATTCAAGTATTAAATTATTTTAGCTCTTTAATGAGTTCCAGACAATTCTCACCTAAACTTCAGGAAAGAGAGGACAAGTTATTCCTTCCTGTATTCTCTCCTCCAGGTGTGGATGAGCCAGCTTCCCAAAACAGTGAAAAAAGTGACTCAGTGGAAAAGCCAAGTGGGCTGGCAAGCTTGGCTGCTCTCAGTCCTGCATGCCCCAGTCTTGCCCGGTTACTCTGTGGCCATGCTTCTTTCAGAGTCAAGGGACTGTGGTTACATGGACAACTGGTTGCCCAGGGCTACATAAAAATGAGGATAATCAATATCACCACACTAGCATTTCCTTACATACCACTGTGGCTCGCAGCCTATGCAATCAAGTCCCAGAAACAAGAAAAATGGAATTCAAAAGGAAGAAAATGGATTTAACTGATTTGAATCTTTGATGCTTATCTTATAGAGCAGCCTCAGAAGGGCTGTAGAAGAGAAGGAGGCTTAGTGGAGGACTTCCACTCCTTATCCACACCCAGCCCACCTCAGTCCTGCCCAATCACACAACAGCATAGTTTTGGCTTTCTTTGACCTACATGGAGGTGGGTTGAAGGGAGGGGGGAGGTTAAAAAGAATTTTGTGGCAGGGATGGAACTGGGAATGCTTTAGAGGAAGTTTTAAGTGTAGGTTAAGGGTGTTGCAAAAATAAGAGTGTGGATGGGCTGTCATGAAGGTGTGTGCTCAGGAAGGGAGGGGGCAGGGGAATCAAAAGCAAGCAATGTTTAATAATAATGATGACAATAATAATAATATTTGTTAAGCACTTACTATGCTCCAAGTACTGTATTAAGCCCCGAGATAGATGAAAGATGATCAGATCAGATATAGTCCCAGTCTCATATGAGGCTCACATAGAGGGAGGAGGGAAATGAGGTAATTTTTCAGATGAGGCAACTGAGGCACAGAGAAGTTAAGTGACTTGTTCGAAGTTATACAACAGACAAGTGGCAGAGCCAGGATAAGAAGCCAGATCCTTGAACTCCGAGGCCTGTGCTCTTTCCACTAGACCACCCTATTTCTCTATTGAAGAATTTAAAAAGTGTGGTACTGAAGGATAAGGACACATGGGGTGAGTATGGGTCAGGTAAAGAAAACTAACTAAATAAATAACTGCCCAGGCAATAGATGGCAGCGTCCTGTTGAATGTTGTTTCCATGAGTGTGAGAGGGAGTGTGAGAAGGGACCCCTTCTGTCATTTGAGTTTATGGCTGAAGGATCTGAGGATTCATTAAAACATTAAATCCCTGGATTATCAGATCCTAGAGGGTAGGGAATACAGTCTACCTATTCTAATGTACTCTCCCAAGTGCTTATCCTAGTACCTCCCTGTAGACATCATCACCATCCTCCCTGACTCACAAGGTGACGTCCGTTATCCTCTAGTCACCTGTTTTAATGAACTCATACATTTGACTTGTCACCAAATCCTGTTACTTCAGCCTTCACAACATCACTAAAATCTGTCCTTTGCTCTCCACCCAAACATGCTCTCATGTTATTTCAAGCACTTAGCTTATCTCACCTTAATTACCACATCAGTTCCTTGCTGACTTTCCTGTCTCCTATCTTTCCCCACTTCAGTCCATATTTCACTCTGTTGTCCGTATCGTTTTTGTGTTTCTGTACGTTTCCCCAATCCTCAAGAACCTCCAGTGGTTATCCGTATAACTCCACATCAAACAGAAACTCCTTACCATAGGCTTTTGGTTGCCCACTCCTAGCTTAATTCCCTGATTTCCTACTGCAACTCAGCCTGCACACTTCACTCCTATAATGCCAATCTACTCTGTACCTCAATCTCATCTATTCCCTGATGATCCCTTGCCCACATCCTGTCTCTGGCCTGGAATGCCCAAGTCCCATTTCCTTTTCTCCCATGCCCTTCTATGTCACCCTTAGACTTAGATTTGCACCTTTTATTTACCCCTCCCTCTGCCCCACAGCACTTATCTACATACACATAATTTTTTAAAAAATTTATATTGATGTCTGTCTCCCCCTCTAGATTGTAAGATTGTTGTGGTCAGGGAACAACCCTGTTATGTGTACTATCCTAAGCACTTAGTAAAGTGCTCTGGGCACAGTAAGCACTCAGTAAAGATGATTGATCGATTGATATGGAGCTCTGCACACAGTGAGTGCTGAATAAATACCATTGACTGATTAATTGAAACAGTCTGTTTGACTCAAGAGATTAGTCAGTAGCATTTACATATGCCTAGGCACACCAAACACTCTACCAGACACTACCTCTGCTATCAAAACTTCGCTACCTGCTGAGTCTTCTAGATACCAAATAATTGTTCATTTCTTTGCTACGTCCCTTTTTTAGTGGTATTTGTTAAGCACGTTCTACATGCCAGGCATGTACTAAGGGCTGGGGTAGTAGATACAAGCTAATCAGGGAGGACACAGTCCGTGACCCACATGGGACTCAGTCTTACTCTCCATTTTATTCATTTATTCATTCATTTATTCAATTATATTTATTGAGCTCTTACTGTGTCTTACTGTGCACACTAAGTGCTTGGGAGAGTACAATGTAACCGTAAACAGTCACATTCCTTGCCTATAACAAGCTAAAAGTATAGAGGCGCGGCATGGCGTAGTGGATAGAGCTCGGACCTGGGAGTCAGAAGGTCATGGGTTCTAATCCCAGCTCGGCCACTTGTCTGCTGTGTGACCTTGGGCAAGTCACTTCACTTCTCTAAGCCTAGGTTACCTCATCTGGAAAATGGGGATTGAGACTATGAGCCCCATGTGGGCAGGGACTGTGTCCAACCTGATTAGCTTGTATCTAACCCAGTGTTTAGAACAGTGCTTGGCACATAATAAGTACTTAACAGGTACCTTTTTTTTCTCCCGTTTAGACTGTGAGCCTGTTGCTGGGCAGTGATTGTCTCTATCTGTTGCTGAATTGTACATTCCAAGCATTTAGTACAGTGCTCTGCACATAGTAAGCACTCAATAAATACGATTGAATGAATGAATGGAGGGAAAGGCAGATGTTAATATAAATAAATTCAGATATGTGCATAAGTGCTGTCGGGTGGGGCAATGAATGAAAGGAACAAATCAGGGTGACACAGAAGGAAGAGGGAGAAGAAAAAAGAAAGGTTTAGTCAGGGAAGACCTCTTGGAGGAGGCGTGCCTTCAATAAGGGTTTGAAGGGGAGGGAGTAACTGTCAGAGAGACCTTCCCTGACTAAGCCTCCCCTTTCTTCTTCTCCCAGGCCCTTCTGCTTTACCCTGACTTGCTCCCTTTGTTCTTCCCCCTTACTAGCCCCACAGCACTTAGGTACATATCAGTAATTTATTTATATTATTGTCTGTCTTCCCCCTCTAGACTGTAAGCTTATTGTGGGCAGAGAATGTGTCTGTTTAGTGTTCTACTGTACTCTCCCAAGTGCTTAGTACAGGACTCTACACACAGTAAACCCTCAATAAATATGATTGAATGAGTGAATGAATTTGAGGAGGGAGGGAGTTAGGCTAAAGGTAGGATGTGGGCGAGGGGTTGGCGGCAAGATAAAGAGATCGAGGTACAGTGAGAAGGTTAACATTAGAGCAGTAAAGTGTGCAGGCCGGGTTGTAGTAGGGGAGTAGCAAGGTGAGGTAGGAGGGTGCAAGGTGATTAAGTGATTTAAAGTCAATGGCGTGTAGTTTTTGTTTGATGCAGAGATGGAGTTTCTTGAGGAGTAAGGGAAACATGGTCTGAACATTTCTGTAGAAAAATGATCCAGGCAGCCAAGTGAAGTGTTGACTGAAGTGGGAAGAGACAGGAAGGAGGGAGGTCAGCAAGGAGGTTGATACAGTAATCAAGGTGGAGTAGGACAAATTATTGGATTAACATGGATTACAGATGAGGTAACCGAGGCACACAGAAGTTAAGTGACTTGTTCAAGGTCCCACAGCAGACAAGTGGTAGAACTAGGATTAGAGCCCAGCTCCTTAACCAAATTTGGGAGTCCTGAGTTGTTTTTTTAATTTTCTTTTCAAAAATCCAGTCTTTCAGTTTCTTAATTGCTATCATTGAATTTCCTCTGAACTAAGGGGTGCCAGTAACAGTAGTTGTAGATCTCAGTATTCAGAGAGATGTTTTGATAGGTGAGTCATGCAGCATAAGGTAATGATGTCATAGAAAACATTTTGCGGAAGTCCATCCAAATTTCATTCTCAACTTTCCCGCCTCCATCTTCTCACTCCCGCTGTTCCCCCAATTGGAAGCACCCTCCCTCTGCCCATCAGAGACACCACAGACCACAATCAAATCCCTCCTAAAATCTCCATTTCCTCCAAGTTTTCCACAGCACTTATGTACATAACTGCAAATTATTTATTTATAGTGATGTCTCTCTCCCTCTTTAAACTGTAAGATCATTGTGGGTAGGGCACATGTTTTCATTGTTGTATTGTATTCTCCCAAATGCTTAGTTCAGTGCTCTGCACACAGTAAAGTGCTCCGTAAATACAATTGACTGACTGACTGATGCCTCTCCTGAGCTGCAGGACTCAGCATAGAAGCTGAAGGGAAGCAAGACTGAGAGCTTGAAATAAAACATTCCAGGCATAAAGACATTCAGTGCCTCATGAATCCACACTGTCTGACCTTCAGCTGGGCATCTGACCACACTGCATTCAACCCATTTTGTTTTTTTGAGTTTTTTCATGGTATTTGTTAGGCGCTTACAATGTGACTGGCACTGTATTAAACGCTGGGGTGGATACAAGCACATCAGGTTGGACACAGTCCAAGTCCCATATGGGACTCACAGTCTTAATCCCCATTATACAGATGAGGTAACTGAGGCACAGAGAAGTGAAATGACTTGTCAAGGTCACACAGCAGACAAGTGGTAGAACCAGGATTAGAACACAGGCCTTCAGAGTCCCAGGCCTGTGCTCTTTCCAGTAGGATAATGAAGCAACATGGTGTAGTGGAAGTCAGAAGGCCTGTGTTCTAATCCCTCACTGCCATTTGTCTGCTGTGTGGCCCTGGGCAAGCCTCATCTGTAAAAATGGGGATCAAGTCCTACTCCCTCCTACCTAAACAGCGAGCCAGATGTGGGACAGGGACTTTGACGAAACTGATAACTTTGTATCTACCCCAGTGCTTAGAACAGAGCTTGGCACATAATAAGTGCTTAACAAATATTATTATTATTATAATTATTATCATATTTGAGTAGAGCAATAAAAAACTATTTCGCTAATTAAGAAAGAGCTTCTACTTCAGTGCTCTGAAACTTGATAGTTCAATAATTACATCACCAAATCTCACTAATCTTTCTTGCTTTGTTATCCCATATGTAACTTATGGGAGTGTGTCTGCAAATTCTGTTTTATTGTATTCTCCAAAGTGCTTAGTACAGTACTCTGCACATAGTAAGCACTCAATCAATACCACTGACTGATTATGGCAACATTCTAATAGTAAACTGACTGCCCTTCTCATAAAAAGAACCCTGCTTTTCATTTTCTGCTTTCTTCTCTTCTCTGTCAGGCAAAATACAGAAAGTTGAGCTTCTTATTTTATTTCCAGTTGGAATTTCCTTACATCATTTATTAATAATTAATAGTATTCACTAAGGGCTTACTTGCAGAGAGAGATTATCCATTCATAAGATTGGACACAGTTCCTCTGTCCCACCTAGAAATAACAATCTATTTTATCTCTATTTTAGAGAGGAGGAAACTGAGGCTCTCAGAGAGGGTAAGTCATTTACCCAGCATCTCAGAGTAGGCCAGTTATGGAAATGGAACTTGAACCCTGGTCTTCTGACTCCCAGCCCCATACTATTTCCCTAAGCCACGATTGGATGACAAAAATGTTGGCAATTACCTAACATTTCACTAGGTTCAGTCTGGAGTTTCATCCTCATCAATCTTAACTGTCCAGGGCTCACATGGAAGACTTTTGTAGTATCATTCTTTTGGGGTTGCTGATTTTTTTTTTTGAACAAGGAAATCTGGTGCCATGTTTCATAAAATGAGCTGACATTTAAAAAAAGACACATGTAGCAAATCTGGTCCAATTTACTGAAATAGGAACCTCCCGCTATTCACTTACCAGTTTGGTTTACCACACATTCGCAGTCTGATAAGCATCCATAGGACAATGTGATGTGTTTTGTTCGGGGGAAGAATTTGCTTTGGACACCTAGTTACATCCCATTCCCAAATCTGTCAAAAATCTAATGACAACAGAGACAGAGAACCATACTTCACTTGCTGAAGAACAAGACCCACAAGTAAAATTGGTGTGTTTTACAAGTATTTTGTGTTTGCCTAGTAAGGAGTAAACTATTGACTGTATTGCATATTCTCATAAACCTTCATGAAAAAATCAGGACTTGATTCATCTCCTCCAAGCCTAACTGATCATGGTCTGTATGAAATCTTCCCAAATAATTCAACTTGCAGCTGATATAACAATCCTAATAAAAAAAATCCATAGATATCTGAAAATAAGCTATCATTTTCATAATCCAGAAACTCTGGGAGAACATGATCTGGGTGAGGCCTAATCAATCAATCAAGCCTTAGGGAGAGTACAGTACAAAAGAGTTGGTAGTCAACTTCTTTGTGCCTAAATTACCTCATCTGTAAAATGGGGATTAAGACTGTGAGCCCCATATAAGCCATGGATTATATCCAACCTGATTAGCTTGAATTTACCCCAGTGCTTAGAATAGTGCTTGGCACACCGTAAATGCTTAATAAATGCCATGTAAACAAAACAAGCAAAAAACAAACAAAAGAAAGAAAGTTTCCTGTCCACAGTGAGCCTAATGCTGACTACTTGTAGTGCCTGGAAGCCATTGTTGAGGGCAGTGAGATCCAAGTCCTCAAGACTTCAAGTAATGACTTTCTCACTCCATGGTCCTGGACAAATTCCCACATGATCCTATCCCTCTTGGACTTCATGGATACAGATACTGTTTTCTTCCCTAGAAATATGCCAAGAGTTCCCCAAGTTTATAGCACAAATAAAGATTGAGTTAGGGTGAAAGTGCATCTCTACAGACACTCATTCACCAGAGTGAAATAATAATTATAATAAATAGTAATTATGGTATTTGTAAGCGCTCACTAATATGCCAAACATTGTTCTAAGTATTGGAGTTGATAAAAAATATTCAGGTTGAACACAGTCCCTGTTGCACATGAAGTTCATAGTCCAAGTAGAGGGAGTAGGATCTAATCCCCATTTTACAGATGAGGGAATTGAGGCACAGAGGAGTTAAGAGACTTGCCCAAGGTCACACAGCAGACAAATGGAGGAGCTGGGATACAGATCCAGCCCCTTGCTCCTTCTACTACTGGACACTGCTTCTAAATGAACAGGCAAATCAACAGACAATCAAAGACTGTCAACTCACTGTGGGCAGGGAATATGTCAACCGACTCTGTTATATGGTACTCCCTTAAGAGCATAGTACAGTGTTCTGCGCACAGAAAGTGCTTAATAAATACCACTGATTGACCGATCTAAGTAACAGCCACCCCTGCCCACCAAAACCCTCACTATGGACTATTGCTGGACTGCTAATTCTGCAGATATTTTGACAGGAAACCTTCTCTCTGAATTAAATCAACATTTGAATGTCCACATTGTAAAAGCAGAATCCAATCAAAGATCTGTCATATTTTATGGGCTTTGATAGCATTGTAGAAAAGTAGTTGAAGGCAGTCACAGACCTTTTCTCAGAAGAGTCAGCCAGGGGCAGCTAGCCCAGGCAGTTTTGAAGGAGAAGTGGGATCAGTGAGAAGTATTTATTGAACATTTACTGCGTGCAGAGCACTGTATTGAATGCTTGGGAGGTTTGGTAGAGACATTCCCTGCCAATGAGGACCTTACAGTTTAGAGGATGGTAAGTGTCCTTCCCTGCTAACTTCTCTCTGATTCCCATGCCAACCCAGAAATTCAACCATTCATTCATATTTATTGAGCACTTACTGTGTGCAGAACACTGTACTAAATGTTTGGAAAGTACAATTCAGCAGTAAAGAGAGACAATCCCTGCCCACAGTGGGTTTACAGTCTAGAAGGAGAGAGACAGACATCAAAAAAGTAAACAGGCATCAATAGCATCAATGTAAATAAATAGAATTATAGATATATACACATCAAAACAAGGAAACAGGCATTATAAATAGAATTATAGATATGTACATATTTACACAAGTGCTGTGGGGTGGGGTGAGGGGTAGAACAAAGGGAGTGAGTTGGGGTGATGGGGAGGGGAAGGGGAGTTGAGGAAAATGGGGGCTTAGTCTAGGAAGGCCTTCTGGAGGAGGTGAGTCTTCAATAGGGCTTTGAAGGGGGGAAGTGTGATTGTTTGGGGGATTTGAAGAGGGAGGGAGTACCAGGCCAGAGGTAGGATGGGCCAGGGGTCTAAGGCTGGACAAGTGAGAATGAGACAGGGTGAGAAGGTTAGCACCAGAGAAGTGGAATGTATAGGCTGGTCTGTAGAAGGAGAGAAGGGAGGTGAGGTAGGAGGGGGCAGGGTGATGGGGAGCTTTGAAGTCGAGAGTGAGGAGTTTTTGCTTGAAACGGATGGTGATAGGCAACCACTGGAGATTTTTGAGGAGGGGGTTGACATGCCCAGGACGTTTCTGTAGGAAGTTAATTCAGGCAGCAGAGTGAAGTATAGATCGAAGTGGGGAAAGACAGGAGGTTGGGAAGTCAGAAAGGAGGCTGATGCAGTAATCCAGTCCAGATAGGATTAGTGACTGTACTAACGTGGTACAATCACATTGTACATCTCAACTAGCCTCCCGTGGATTCACCCAGTCATGTTTTTCCCTGTGCTCACTGTCATTCCTGTCTGAAACTCCCTCATTTCCAGCTTTGCTCCATTAGAGAATCTCCCCTGTCAAAACACTGATTTTTAAAGGCAGGTAAACAGCAGCGTGGCCTCATGGATAGAGAACGGGACTGGGAGTCGGAATGTCCTGGGTTCTAATCCTCACTCCACCACTTGCCTGCTATATGACCTTGGGCAAATCACTTCATTTCTCTGTGCCCCAGTTACCTCATCTGTAACATGGGGATTAAGATTGTGAGCCCTATGTGGGACAGGGATTTGTCTAACCTGATTAACTTGTATCTACCCCAGGACTTAGTAGAGTTCCTGGCACATAGTAAGCACTTAACAAATACCACAATTATTATTATTATTACCAGTAATGATAATTGTAACATTTTTAAACTGCTTACTATGTGCCAAGCATTTTGCTGAACTCTGGGGAAGACACAAAATATTCCAGTAGGACCTAGGTCTTGTCCCACAACACTGAGATGATACTCTGAGTGGGTAAGACCACGAGAGCCTCTTCTCCATGGGTCACTGAAGAAGCATCTTAATAATAATAATAATGTTGGTATTTGTTAAGCGCTTACTATGTGCCGAGCACTGTTCTAAGCGCTGGGGTAGACATAGGGGAATCAGGTCATCCCACGTGGGGCTCACAGTCTTAATCCCCATTTTACAGATGAGGGAACTGAGGCACAGAGAAGTTAAGTGACTTGCCCACAGTCACACAGCCGACAAGTGGCAGAGCTGGGATTCGAACTCATGAGCCCTGACTCCAAAGCCCGTGCTCTTTCCACTGAGCCACGTAGGGGGAAGAGGGGAAAAGGGGTAGAGGAAAATAGAGGAAAGGGAGAGAGAAATTCCTTTGCACAGGAGCTCAGTCCTGGAGCCCTTGTTACCGGCCCAAAACACATCCCCCATTCACCAAAGGAGAGTCCATCATCAACAACAAGGTTAATTTTTAAGGTGGTTTGCCTACAAATTCAGTGCAGAATAAAGTCCTCAGTGTCCCAGAATTGAGTGTGTGTTTTTTGTTGGTTTGGACCCAAGTTAACCACCCGTTTGCATGAAGCTGGTTCTTCCATGTTCCCTCTGCATCCTGCTTTATAGGCAACGGTCAGCTTGGGACAAATATCGGCAGAATCGTACGGCCCATCTCTTTCTCGGGAAATAAGCTTCCACCCACCCTCAGAGATACCAAAACTCAATGGAAAGAGGAGTACACTGAAGAAGAAACGTTGAGGATAAAAGGTGATAAAGGCAGACAAAGGAAACCTATCTAATGTGGATTAACAAAACAGAAGCAACCGTAGCTCATGTCTCCTTACATGAACAGATACTTCAACTACACAATAGCTTCCATTCACGGGATGTCAGATGGTTGAAAGCCAGCAACCGACTTCTGGAAAAATCTCTCTAACAAGAAATTAAAGCTCAAGAGTGATGTTATCAGGGAGATTTTTTTTTTTTCCAACACCCCTTGGGTTGGGAAACAAACTCCTTGAATACTCTTTTGTGGCTAGAGGTAGTGAGAGACCATTTCTGGCAGCCTTCAGAAACGGCCACAGAGAAGACTCAAGCCATGGCGAGAAAGTATGGGACCCTGCTGATTATCTAGTCTCTGAGTATTGGAGGAAAGTTGAAAAGGAAGAATAGGAGAAGGATCATGGAGGATCAATGCAATAAAGCATCATTTGCATCCTGAGCCAATGTCCACTATGAATGTCGGGAGGGGAGAGGAGGCAGGGATTGAAAGGATTGCAGGGAGGAGGGGAGATGGAGAAGGGGAGAGGAGAGACTTAAAGGAGCAAGAGGACATGAAGCAACCATTTGGGGTCTTCTGGGTCCTAACCTGGTATTCTCAGGTTTTGTCAGAGAACTGGCACGAGCGAGGCTGGTAATCCCACTGAGAAAGCAGTGAGGGTGAACCCCCACCCCCAGGATCCAAGGAGGAGACATCTCCCCGCTGACTTATTTGAGTTTATAACTGGGCAGAAGTTGGGCGGTCAGCTTA
The DNA here is from genome assembly GCF_004115215.2 of Ornithorhynchus anatinus. Lineage (NCBI taxonomy): Eukaryota > Metazoa > Chordata > Mammalia > Monotremata > Ornithorhynchidae > Ornithorhynchus > Ornithorhynchus anatinus. Next base: position 14,933,592 of record NC_041749.1, read on the forward strand.
GTCACCCTTGGGCACGCTACCTGTAAAAATAAAGCTAGGGTAACCAAGGCAGAGAGGGGTTAGGATGGCTCACTTTGGGAAATGTAAGATGCTGGGTAGGGAACTTCTCTGGGATAGAGGAATTTGCCTGATGCAACGTGAGGTGGAAATAGACCACAGGACACTGTGATTTCAGTTTTGTAAATCTAAACTTTTGAATTTATTATCTCTGGTTCAGAGCTTCAGCAGAAGCTTTCTAATAATTTAGCACTGGAAAATTACTAAAAGCAATTGAAACTAGATGACTAAATGATTGGATTGTGTGCTGTCATAGCTAATGTATTAATTTTATATATCCTTATATATAATATAGGAGATTAATAGACATGTATATCCACAAATAGTTTCTGCAGCAAAAGAGGCCATGCGGTTTAGTGATTTAGAAAAATAAAAACACAATTCAAAAAAATCAGATATCTGTAACTGAGGCTAAGGGGGCTAGAGAGGTTAAATGACTTGCCCAAGGTCACAAAGCTCTCAATTCTCCAATTTCAGTGTTAAGAAACTTGCCCTCATAGACTCAAAGTTGGTTACAAACTTTCTCCCCTTTTTCTCACCTTGGTTTTCTGAGGATGCTGGAGTTTTTCCCCAATCCCAAAATAATCTATCAGCTGACACTGGAAATATCGCTGCATCAGAAAGAGCAAAATTGAGAATTAAAGAAATGGACACACAATAATGCATTTTGAAATTGAAATAGAAATCATTAGAGTGAGACAGGCCTAAAAATGAATTGAGACAAAGAAAATGCGGTCAGGTTTACCCTGCATCTCTTGGTGAATATGAAATATCTATGCATAAAACAGTCAACATTCATTTTCCTGAGGGCCTAATAGGACATCTCTTGATGACAGCCAATCCCATAATTTTATGGAGGCCTTGCCACTTTGGCTGAACACACCTACACAAATCAAGGCTCAAGACAAAAGTGTAATTTTGTCCCACTATTTCATTTTTTTGTTGACAAACTGTCAAAACATGGCAAAAACATTTATCCACAAAACCGCAAAAATAATAAGGCTCTTTTCCAATAGATGATTTTGAAAAACAATTATTTACATAGTTTTGCTTCGTGGCTAATATTTACTAGCAAAGTGAGGTGAAAATATGATATTATTATCCAGAAATAGCCTGAAAATGTACTTCTGCCTGGTTATTTCACTACTGGGTATTTTCAGGCAAAAGTGTATTTTAAGTGAGAATCATTTGGAATATCACCTCAGAACCTTTCTCCACTTTGATGTTGAAGACTTGGCCAAATATTCAAACTAGACTGGGGTAAAATTTCACTTGATTTTAGCTTTTGGAATCACATAAAATTAAACTGTAATTGATTTTCTTCAAAAATTTAAATATCCGTTTTCAACACTAGGTGGCAATGTTGTCATAATGAAAACCCCAACATCCCAAATCTCAATATTTTTTCAACCTTCCAGAAATTGAAAGATTTTTTTCTCTCTCTAAGTCTTCAGTTATTTGTTTGAAAACGCAAAATGGGTTTACAATGTATCAGTAATAATATAAAACTTGAGAAACCCCTTCGAAATTATATTTGTCATCTGTTTAACTGAGAAGTGAACTTAGCTGTAATAATAACCTTGAAACAAAACATTTACCCCCGTATTGTGGAGATAAAAGGATGAAGAGAACAAATCCATTGTGTCTTAGCTAAAATGAGAGATATGCTCTGTTTTGGGTAAGAAAACAAACCTAACTGATTTTATATCTTTAATTATCACTTGCGGATATTTTAAAAATCTAAGGTTTAACAAAATCTAAAATATTTTCGTTTGCTTTTTCATTAACCAAGAAGGGTGGATCTGGAAAATATGTTTTTAGCTGCTGTCCAAAGGGGCTCCTAAACCTGTACAAAGGGGAAATATGAATATATATAAATATATATAATATATATTAAACAGATTATATATACACATCTATGTGTATACACACTTATGTACACATACACACACATATACACATATACATATCTTTCAAACAAAACAAAACTAAAAACAAGTGAAAGCAATCACGTGCACCTCCCAGTGAATCCAGTGAGTTGCTAAAACAAAGTTGCTAAGAAGAAATAGAAAATGGCTGAAATTTTCCCTTAGGCTCAGGAGTATTATGTCCTCTATCCTTTTATTCCCACCAACTGTGAATTATTTTATTGTCTGTGTCCTCCAACTAGGCTGTTAGCTCATTGAGGACAGGGATCATGTCTACTACTTGTGCTTCTGTAGCAGCAGTTTTATAAAGTGAAATTTTGTGTTCTCTCAAGTGCTTAATACAGTGCTCTGCACTCAGTAAGTGGTCAGTAAACACTAGTGACTGACTGATGGAGCATGCTAGTACTTGACTTCCTGAATATAGAAGACAGTTCTAACTTTCTACTTAAATTTTGGCAAACCAGCCAAGTTTCTCCATTTGCTCGTAGCAGTTACACCCTGATAGCATAACTTCTAGAGGAGGCCATTTTAAAGAAAACATAGTTGTGGTCAGCAGCCTGACCATTATTATTATTATTTTTATTATATTTGTTAAGCACTTGCTATGTGTTGGGTAGATGCAGGTTGATAATAATAATTAATAATAATTTTGGTATTTGTTAAGCACTTATTATATTCCAAGCTGTATATTAAGAGCTGGGTTAAATACGAGATAATTGGGTCCTACACGGGGCTCACAGTTTACGTTGAAGGGAGAACAGGTGTTGAATTCCCATTTTGCAGATGAGATAACTGAGGCACAGAGAAGTTCGGTGACTTGCCCAAGGTCATACAGCAGGTGGAGTATTTAGAATCCAGGGCCTCTGAACTCCCAAGGCCAGGATTATTCCACTAGGCCATGTTGCTTCCCATCCTGATTTACTTGCTTTCCAGGTGTCTTGAAATAGGGGTGACAAGACCCTGGTTTACTTGAACTCTGAAGCAGCGTATTTGTGAGAAGGAGTCGCGAAGATCATCTTACACAAAATTAAGTTAAATAAGTTAAATATAAATATAAATTAAGTTAAATATAAATCACTTTATAATACTGCTGCCACAGAAATGCAAAAGGGATTCGTTAGGATAAGTGCAGTTAATCCATATACACATAGAATAATAAGTCACAAAGAACTAGATAAAAAGAGCTAGGGGTAAAGGAGGAATAATGCCATAGCAGTGTTCTTCTGGCCTGAGGGATCCCTGGGTTCTCAAACGGACCTTCTGCTCTCACACCGTTCTGGGTGAACTGGCCTCGGATACAGCATTTCTGGACCCAAGGGTAAGGTTCAATTCAATTCAACTCAAATCAATCACTTCCTTTGTGCAAAGCACTGTACTGTACTATGTGCTTAGGAGCGTACAATAGAAGTATACAAGCTTGGAAGTGTACAGTATAGCGAAGCAGTGTGGCTCAGTGGAAAGAACCCGGGCTTGGGAGTCAGAGGTGATGGGTTCAAATCCCGGTTCTACCACTTGTCAGCTGTGTGACTGTGGGCAAGTCACTTAACTTCTCTCTGTCTCAGTTACCTCATCTGTAAAATGGGGATTAACTGTGAGCCTCACGTGGGACAACCTGATTACCCTGTATCTACCCCAGCACTTAGAACAGTGTTCTGCACATAGTAAGAGCTTAACAAATACCAACATTATTATTATAACAACAAACAAATACATTCCCTGCCCACAGTCGGGGGAAGGGGGGAGATAGACATTAATATACATAAATAAATACATTACAGATATATGCACCTGTGCTGTGGGGTTGGGAGAGAGGATGAATGAAGGGAGTAAGTCAAGGTGACATAGAAGGGAGTGGGAGAAGAGAGGAGGGCTTAGTCAGGGAAAGCTTCTTGAAGGAGGGGTGCCTTCAGTAAGGCTTTGAAGTGGGGGAGAGAAATTATCTGTCTGATATGAGGAGAGAGGGCTCTCCAGGCCAGAGGCAGGATGTGGGTGAAAGGTAGGCAGCGAGAAAGACCAGCTGGAGGTGCAATGTGAAGGTTAGCTTTAGGACATCAACTTCTTAGATCTTTCTGCAATCTTATATAGAGAAGCAGTGTGGCTCAATGGAAAGAGCATGGACTTGGGAGTCAGAGGTCATGGGTTCTAATCCCGGCTTAACTTCTCTGTGCCTCAGTTCAGTTCCCTCATCTGTAAAATGGGGATTAAGACTATGAGCCCCACGGACAATCTGATTACCTTGTATCCACCTCTCCCCCCAGCCCAGTGCACAGAACAGTGCTAGTAAGCGCTTAACAAATACCATCGTTATTATTATTATTATATACCATCTGACTGTCAAACATAGGTGTGCAGCTGGGCACCAAGGCTAATTAGTCAGCTAGCTCAAGGCACATCTTCTCAACTGATGAACATCTCTTCCAGCCTTGGACCCATAAGACCGTCTGCGGGACTGCAAAGTGCTTTTGTGGAAGGCTACAAATCAAAATGTGATGTAAACTGTGTGTTCTACCCCCCCCACACCGCCCAGGATGTGTGATCCCCACTCAGTGGATCATGTTTATTGAGTGCTTACTGTGTGCAGAGCACTATACTAAGCACTTGGGAGAGTACAGCATAACAATAAATGGATACATTCCCTGCCCACACTGAGCTTGCACTCGAGAAGGGGAGATAGGCACCAATATAAATAAATAGCAGATATGTACATAATTGCTCTGGGGCTGGGAGGGGGATGAATAAAGGGAGCAAGTCAGAGAGATGCAGAAGGGAATTGAAGAAATGGAAAAGAGGGCTTCGTCAGGGAAGACCTCTTGGAGGAGATGTGCCTTCCCCACATTCTGCTGGTTAACCTGATATTTTCCTCCATGAGTACAATGTTCTCGTGCTACAATGACACCAGGTTAATCAGGTAGACCACAGTCATTTTACAGGTGAGAAAACTGAGGCCCAGAGAAGTGAAGTCATTTGCCCAAGGTCCCACAGTAGACAAGTGGGAGAAGCAGCATGGCGTAGTGAATAGAGCATGAGCCTGGGAGTCAGAAGGTCATGGGTTCTAATTCCAGCTCTGCCACTGGTCTGCTGGGTGACCTTGAGTAAATCACTTCACTTCTCTGGGCCTGTTACCTCATCTGGAAAATGGGGACTAAGACATTGAGCCTCACATGGGACAGGGACTGTGTCCAATCTGACTACCTTGTATCTACCCCAGCACTTAGAACAGTGCTTGGCCCATAGTAAGCGCTTAACAAATACTGTAATTATTAAGTGGCAGAGCCGGGATTAGAGCCCAAGACCTCTAACTCCCAAGCCCGTGCTCTTGTCACTAGACTCATAGTCCAGGAAGGAGGGAGAACAAGTATTGAATCCACATTTTACAGTTTAGTTTAGACCTTTCTAGCCCAGTGGCTAAGATCCCAGTTTATTCTGTGCCGCGCCCTCTGGGATTTGACAGAAATTACACTGCCCCATGGCTGCAATACATGGTTTGGTGATGTGGAGGCTGAGGGAAAGATTCATTCATTCAGTGTGTATTTATTGAACGCTTACTGTGTGCAAAACACTGTACTGTTTGGAAGAATACCATATAATAATGAACAGACACATTCCCTACCCACGACGAGTTTACAGTCTGGAGACGAAGATGTTTCTACTCCACCCCATTATGAGGGAGGATTTGCTTTGGGCAGGTGATGTGTCTGTCCCAGGATCGTGGTCTACCCACTACGTCATGCTGCTTCCCATGCTGCTTTGGTAAACACAGCTGATACTGGGGGAAAACTGTGGGCCCAGGGGTTCTACAGAGCCCCAAAGTGCCTGGGTTTAACCTGAACTGTATGCAAGCCTTGGATCCTTGAAAGGTGGATGACTGCTAGGAACAAGGGAGAGGGTTACAAGAAAGCAGGTGCTGAGTAGTGGAAGACCACCAGAGAGAATGTCCCTCTGGGACAATCCCACGGCAGGCATTTCAACTGGCATAATTATTAAAAGAGGGGTTCAGTTCTTAACATTTGGGGACACATAGTTGCAAGCCATAGGATTGCCACTTTATCTTCCTGGGCTTCCAACTATATGCCCCCAAATTATCAAGAACTGAACCCCTCTTTTAGCAACTCTGCCCCAACAATAATAATAATAATATCGGTATTTGTTAAGGACTTACTATGTGCAGAGCACTGTTCTAAGCGCTGGGGTAGATACAGGGTAATCAAGTTCTCCCATGTAAGGCTCACAGTCAATCCCCATTTTACAGATGAGGGAACAGAGGCCCAGAGAAGTGAAGTGACTTGCCCACAGTCACACAGCTGACAAGTGGCAGAGTCGGGATTTGAACCCATGACCTCTGACTCCCAAGCCCGTGTTCTTTCCACTGAGCCACTCTGCTTCTCCTATCACAACATTACTAGGAAACCTGCATTCAAGATAGTTAGGGCTTTTATCTTCTTAAAGAGAAAAATAACTTCATTAGGAGTTTAAAAATTCCAGGAAATTTAGATAGCATCTCTTCTATTCTAAAAGAAACTACTAAAATTAGTTAGGTTATTGCTGCTGAAGGTTTTGAAATAAAAGAGAAAGGTAAACATCCTTGAATATCCGGCCCCATCTCTAGACTGTAAGGGCGTTATAGGCAGGGAATGTGTCTGCTGATACTATTGTATTGTACTCTCCCAAGCACTTAGTCCAGTGCTTTGCACACAGTAAGCACTCAGTCGATGCCATGGATTTAGGATGCTACTGATAAGATTCTACACTATCTTTTTCTCATCAGGTGTGTCCCCTGTCAAATTAATGCCCTTTGCTGCTCTCTTACAGTGGTTCAACATAGTATGCATCTCTCTTCATCTCTCTCCAAGTCTGGTCACACTCCTCCAGAAATGACTTCTTCACTACGGTTAATTAGATTTCTGATTACTCCCCACCAGGCCGATCTGCATTCTGTGATAACGCAACTACTCACTGCTATACCACCTTGTTTGAAGTTGCCTTCATTTTGTCTATCAAAGGTTTCTTCTTCCCAACTTGTTTATGGATTTCATGTCAGCTGAATGTCAGAGAAGTTGTTTAATAATAATAATAATAATAATAATGTTGGTATTTGTTAAACACTGACTATGTGCAGAGCACTGTTCTAAGCACTGGGATAGATACAGGGTAATCAGGTTGTCCCAGGTGGGGCTCACAGTTAATCCCCATTTTACAGATGAGGTAACTGAGGCACAGAGAAGTTAAGTGACTTGCCCACAGTCACACAGCTAAGTGGCAGAGCCAGAATTTGAACCCATGACCTCTGACTCCCAAGCCCGAGCTCTTTCCACGGAGCCACACTGCTTCTCTAAACGTTTAGGCTTAGGTTTCACCAAACGTCCTGCCCACCAAAGGGTGATATGAGGAGTTTGACTTTGATGCCAGGTGACTTACTACAGTCCAGCATTAAGGAATACACTTTTTATATCTTCAGGCAGATAATACAATGCTATACGAAAAAGTGGGTGCTCAACAGATATTACAACTACTAATAATTAATAATAATACCAATATTTGAGATCCAGCTTTGATGTAGAATGACACCAGTGAGAGAGTTCAAGCTCAATATTACTTTTTGGTAGCTCAGGTTTTAGAGATATGTAGAAAACTGGAAAGTATTATACCTTTAAGTGTTTTTTTATGATGATTAATTTCCTTCTCCTTTTACTTAGACTGTGAACCCCATATAAGACAGGGACTGTGTTCAATCTGATTATCGTGTATCTGTCCCAGAACTTAGAACAGTGGTACAGTTTACCAGATAGTAGTAATATTCATAGAGAAGCATTGTGGCTTAGTGGAAAGAGCACGGACTTGGAAGCCAGAGGATGTGGGTTCTAATCCTGACTCTGCCACTTGTCAGCTGTGTGACCTTGGGCAAATCACTTAACTTCTCTGTGCCTCAGTTACCTCATCTGTAAAATGGGGATTAAAAAATGTGAGCCCCTCATGGGACAATCTGATTACCCTGTATCTACCCCAGCGCTTAGAATAGTGCTCAGCACATAGTAAGTGCTTAACAAATACCATAATTATTAATTATTATTAGTTGTAGCAGTAGTAATATTGATAGTAGTAATATGTGTATTTATTTTTATATTCTACTCTCCCAAGTGCTTAGTACAGTACTCTGCACATAGTAAGCTCTCAATAAATATGATTGAATAAATGAATGAATGAATGAATAGTATTTATTAATTGATTACTGTGTCAGAGCACTGTACTAAGTACTGGAAAAGAATACATAATGGGAATTAGACACAATCCCTATATCTCAGGGAATCACAATCTAAAATTCCAAAATTATCATTATTATTATTTTACCTCATCAATCTCCCAAAGTACATATGGCCACAGCCCAATATTTTAAGCTTCTCTTAGCATTTTTTCATGACAACACGACTTAATTTTCAATGCTGGAATTATTTTCAGCTCTCACTTCAAGTTAATGCCTCATAATTGACTGTGGTTTAAATACTATAATTACCCTTATCGAAATATTGCCTTGGAAGTATTTTGATTGGCATGATGCCTATTTCACTGACTTTGACTTGGACTTAAATTTCAATTTAGCATTATATAATGACAACTTTTTATCATAGAGTTTGGAAGATTAATTAGCATAATTGATCAATAATATTCATTGGGCACCTGCTGTGTGCAGAGCAATATACTAAATGCATTGGAGTTACAATAAAATTAGTAAGCCCTGTCTTCAAGGCGTTTACAGTCTATCAGGGAGATTGACACTAAAATAAATTACAGATAAGAGGAGGTGATAGAATATAAAGATAAGTACATATGAATAATCTTAGGGTGGGTGATGGAAATGTTGAAATGGAAGTTGAGAGGAAGGAAGGTGGGGAAATGAGAAATTAATTGGGGAAGGTCTCTCTGAGGAGATATGATTTCTGAGGACTTTGAAGATGGGGAGAGTTGCAGTCTGTCAGAGAGGAAATTTCACCCAGGAGGGAGGGCATGAGCAAGAGGTCTAGGGTTTACGATGCGAGAGAATAGAGTGGATAATTAGAAGGGAAAGAGCTGATTGAGTGCCATAAAGCAAATTGCCAGAAGAAACAAAGTATCTCTTTACTGAATAGGGTGTGAAAAATAGGATGTGAAATCTATATTTTTCCACAAAAATAAATTTCAAAATCTTTCATGATTAGTACAAATTTTTATTGCTTCTCGATCACATATTATTATGCTTATTAAATTTCAGCATATTTATCTTGTTCTGGTCAATTTGGGGGGGGGGGGGAGTATATCAGTGCATTTTACACTGATTCCTATTTATTTAGCTCTCTTACTTCATCCTCTATTTTCTCAGAACGAATTGAGTGAAAGTCACAGTATGAAAGTACTATTTTTCTTGATTTGTTTTTGTAATTCTTTTTTTATCCGTGCAGCACCAAAGAGAATGCTGCCTAGCTAATACTTTGTAGCATTCTCCTCTATGTTCCTGATGAAAATCTTTGGTCATATATAGGGAGACTAGCAGCAGACTGCTAAAAGCTTGAGTATTCCAAAGGCAGATCACCAGTCCAAACTGATCGACTGATGTTGTTAAATGATTCAGAATCATCCGTCTGCCCTCTTTTTTTATGGTATTTGTTAAGCACTAACTATATGCTAGGCACTCTACTAAGTGCTGAAGAAGGTACAAGCTAATCAGGTAGGACACAGTCCATGTCTCATATGGGTCTTACAGTATTAATCTCCTTTTTACAGATGAAGCAACTGAGGCACAGAAAAGTTAAATGATTTGCCCAAGGTCACACAGCAGACGTGGCAGAACCAGGATTAGAATCTAGGTCCTTCCGTCTCCCAAGCCCATGCTCTGTCCCCTAAGCCACCCTGCTTCTCCACATCACAGTCATCGGGAGATAGATGCTTCTGGATGGCTATTACTAAGATTCCAACAAAGCAACCATTATTATCGGCAGGGCCACTCCACCTGTGAATTTCTAAGTTCCACCTACAGGTTCCCGGGATGCCAACATTCAGAGCCCGGAGAACATCTTTCTAATTGGCCTTTGCGTTGGGGTGGGCGAGACATTCAATTGTCACTATTGTAATGTATTGTTCTGATTTATATATTTAACCGAAAGGCTTATTGTCTTGTTCGTGAGTCCCACAGAGACTTAATTGCAGAAAGCTCAATTTTATAAATTGAAGAAAGAGATTAACATAGGCCTCTTCACCCCATGGTTTTCAAGTCTTTCATCAGAAAATACTCATGTATGCCTCATTGGCATTGTTAAAAGACATACCAAATGTAATAACAATCTGCTTGAATCTCTGCTTTGCATCTGGGCTCAGAGGAGAGAGTCACCCAAGCACAGAGAGTAGTTATTTGTCTGTTTTTGAGCCGATCTGTCCTCTGTCCAGTACCGATACAGTTCTGGATATGTTTATTACGCAGTATTATAATTTTAAACCCCCAGCCTCCTTCCACTTAGGCTCCTGCTGCTGACTCTCTCCTTCAGAAGCTGCATCTTTGTTTGCAGTAATCTGAAAGGGAAAGGGAAAGGCTCTGGAGTAAATGGGAGGGGTCAGAGGTCCTTTATTATGATTATGGTACTTGTTAAGCTCTTACTATGTGCCAGATACTATTCGAAGTGCTGGGGTGGATACGAGTTAATCAGGCACTTGTCCGCTGTGTGGTCTTTGTCAAGTCACTTCATTACTCTATGCCTCAGTTACCTCCTCTGTAAAATGGAGATTGAGACCGTGAGCCCCATGTAGGAAGGGACTGTGTCCAACCTGATTTGCTTGTATCCATGACACCACTTAATAGAGTGTCTGGAACATTATAAGTGCTTAACAAATACCACAGTTATTGTTATAATAATAATAATGTTGACATTTGTTAAGCACTTACTATGTGCAAAGCACTGTTCTAAGTGCTGGGGAGGATACAAGGTGATCAGGTTGTCCCACGTGGGGCTCACAGTCTTAATCCCCATTTTTCAGATGAGGTAACTGAGGCATAGAGACGTTAAGTGACTTGCCCAAAGTCACACAGCTGACAAGCAGCGGAGCCGGGGTGTGAACCCATGATCTCTGACTCCCCAGCCCATGCTCGTTCCACTGAGCCACAATGCTTCTCTAGGTTGGACACCATCCCTGTCCCACAAGGGACTCACACTCTCAATATCCATTATTACAGATGAGGTAACTGAGGCACAGAGAAGTGAAATGACTTGCCCAAGGTCATAAAGCAGACATGTGGTGGAGCCATGATTAGATCCCAAGTCTTTCTGACTCCCAGGCCCATGTTCTATCTACTAAGCCGTGGACATACTCTAGGTTCTGCAGATTTCCGTCGAAGGTTCATTATGATGCCGCTATGCTATATTGAACAACTTGGAAGCTGCATGTAGCATTACACCTTTCTATTATTCCTGGATTATCAAGGTACATCCCAGATCTGGGAATGAGACTGTGAGCCCATCATTGGGCAAGCATTGTCTCTATCTGTTGCCGAATTGTACATTCCAAGAGCTTAGTACAGTGCTCTGCACATAGTAAGTGCTCAGTAAATGCTACTGAATTAATGGCACCAGAGGCCATTTTACATCCATATGTTCTCAAGGCCATCTGGTTCTAAGCCTCAAAGTGCTGGGAAATGGCCAGACAGCTGCATGCAATCTCTGTGTGGCTGTGGGGTGGCTGGGAGAACATTCACCAGTTGGTCATCAATCAGTGATATTAATTAGTGCTTATGTGTACAGAGCACTGTACTAAACCCTTGGGAGAGTGCATTACAATAGAGTTGGTGGACATGATCCTTGTCCTCACGGGGTTTACAATCTAGTGGGATGTTTAAGTACATCACCTAAAAACCTAGGAATTGACTGACCATACACATCAGCTTTGCCTATATAAGGCCAAGGTAGTTTTCTAGTTCAACTTCTTTGAAAGAATGTGAGGAAAAATGGGTGACAACAGATCTCAATCAGCTGCTGAATTTGGGGGTTTATTATAATGATATTAATTGTAGTATTTGTTAAATGCTTACTATATGTCAAGCACTGTTTTAAGCGCGGAGTAGATAAAAGTTTATCAGCTCCCACGTGGGGCTTACAGTTTAAATAGAAGGGAGAACAGGTATTGAGTCCCCATTTTGCCAAATAGGGAACTGAAGCACAGAGAAGTGAAATGACTTGCCCAAGATCACGCAGCAGATAAGTGGTATAGTTGGCATTAGAACCCAGGTCCTCTGGCTCCCAGGCCCATGCGCTTTCTGTTTCTCTTTCTGCTTCTTATCCCATGACAACATTATTTCTGTATCACAAATGGTTCCCTAATAGCCTGAAAGAGTGGTTAGACATCTTTCAGTGTCAGATTTTCTGTATGGGAAAGAGTTAGGCATTGGAAACAATCTCACTAATTTGGAAATCAGTAAGCCCAAACTCAAGAACTACACAGCCAAAATGGAGAATTGATACAATGACCCTGGAAAATGAGCAGTGTGGCCTAATGGAAAGAGCATGGGCCTGGGAGTCAGAGGATCTGGTTCTGCCACTTACCTGCTGTGTGACCGTGGGCAAGTCACTTAACTCTTTTGTGCCTCAGTTTCCTAATCTGTATAATGGAGATTTATAACTGTTCTCCCTCCTGTCTGTTCTCACTCTATAAGCTCCTTGTGAGCAGGGACCATGTCTACCAACTCTGCTGTACTGTACTTTCACAACTATTTAATACAATTTTCTGTACATAGTAAGTGCTCAATAAATACCACTGATTATGATTATTCTGCTATCCCCATATGGGACAGAGACTGTTTCCAATATGACTATCTTGGCTTTACTCCACTGTTTAGTACAGTGCTTGCCAGATAGTAAGTTCTTAACAAATATCACAATTATTAGTATTATGACATGCCAGGACAAGATAGTCTACATCAACAAAATGTTTTGGCTACATTGCTTACCTTTCCAATTTATTTTACTCCCTGAAAAAAAATAACGACATGGTGGTAGTTGCACCCAAATCTTGTCGTGCAAATCCCGTATGACAGAGTGCTGAGGAGGCTGCTTTGTAGTGATTGTTAAAACTTCTTATTGATTCTCAGAATTCCCACATTTGTGGAGGGAAAATCGCCTACCGATTTGAGTAAAGGCCTTTCAGAATACAGCGAGTCAAATAGCCTCACCATTGAGAAAATTAATCAAAGTGAACGAAGCAGGATGTTTTATTTTGACTCAATCTCCCCCAGCATGGGTCTGAGCCACCTGCGTGTTTTGCTCTTTATATATTCTCTATTCTACTCCATCTTTTATTAGCTTCATCGGTCAGGAAATAAGTGGATACTGTATCAATATGATTTCCTATATTAAGACCATCTGCTGGCTCAATTACTTGAATAGATTTTCACAGTATGGGATGTCTCAGAGTAGTAACTCTAATGGAAAGCTGTAGAAATTATAGAAAAACCCTTCTCTGTTCCTGGGAGAGTGAAAGAAAAATTCAGGATGACAGATCCTTGTAACGTGGTGATTCCCCGGTAACTTCTCATAAGCGTTTAGCTCTCCACTTCTGGTGGAGTCCTATTTCTTGAAATCTTCATTTTGCTCTTCACGGTGAACTTGAAGATGTGGAGACTTGGTCCTAATCAATCATTCGGTGGTATTTATTGAGCACTTGATGGGTATAGAGAACTGTATTAAGCACTTGGAAGAGTACAAAAGAGTGTTGGTAGACAGGTATCCACAACTAGCTTACAGTCTAATCTCTTCAAATAAACCTCTTCAGATGAACTGATTTTAGTGTTTATAGTGTATTCCTAGTGCCATATCTGCCAGTCACATTTTGGATGGGACATGGAATGCAATAAATAAATAGATGGGCATGAGGCAGCACATTGCACAGTGTATGCAAAGGTATTTTTTTCATGCAAAACCTATTTTCAGCAAAAAGTGACAACAGCAGAATATAATATTCTACCGTAAGACCCTAACCTAACAAGCTGTTGTCTTGGAAGCCACAATTGTCTTCACCATCATCATTAACGCACTGTAATTCAGGATTCCTGCTGAACTTGTCCTCCTGACAGGATGCCCTAATAAATCAACAAATCAGTGGTATTTCATTCATTCAATCGTATTTATTGGGTACTTACTGTGTGCAAAGCACTGTACTAAGCACTTGGGAGAGTACAATATTTGTGGAGTGCCTATTTGGTACAGGATCTGAATTATGTGCTAGAAGGAATATGATAGAAGTAGAAAATATGGACTTTGCAAACTCTTTATTGCTGAATTGAACTTTCCAAGCATTTAGTACAGTGCTCTGCACACAGTAAGTGCTCAATAAATACGAATAAATGAATGAATGCTTACAGTCTAAGGGACACAGATAGAAAAATAATTTAAAATTAAGAGGAAGTTCTCAAATATTGTATATATTGATATGTAAAGGAGTGTATGGGATGTCGTGAGTATAAAATTGCAAAAGTGATTCAAAAGTGCTGAGGTGGGAGTAAGGAGGATGTCATCAGGAAGGAAGAAAAATGAGTTGGAGGCTTCAAAGAAAGGGAGTCTTTGCTGCTTCTTGTCAGAAATCTGAACTACCACAGGCATTCCTTTAATTGCAGAGCAAAGACTGAGGCTCTTCCTCGTTCCCAAAGCAGGACCTGAGATAACCAGGTACAATGGGAGAGCCACTGGGTTGGAATCAAAGCCAGGAGTGGGGGTTATGGGCTTTGGACTTAGAGAAAGTTGACGTGCTAGTCCCTGATGCAGTCTTAAGTAAGGCTCAAGGTGAGCCTTCCAAAGTGGAACAGAGTGAGATTTATCTCCTTTCCATGCCCGGAAGGGAGAACTGTTTGTATCTCCGTGGACTGGGAGAACCTTTTAGCAGTCTTTTGAATGGCGAGAGATCTCCTAGGCACCATTCCCTTTAAGGTTGATATGATGAATGTGCGGTCGGCTTCCATCTAAAGTCTTCTCTCATCTCAGTCCTGGGCTTTACCCCTTTATGTGTCAGTCATTCCAGATGTATAGGGTGCAACTTCACCCCGTAGCAAGACTGCATCAGGGTAAGACGAAGTTCCCTCCCTGCTTCACCTGTGTATGTCCGAGGCATCATCGAGTGTCTTCACGTCAGCTCCCGGCCCTGGAGCCACCTGGATCACTGATTTATGATTCCTTCATAACCAGTGGTTCAGTGCAGACAGTGAAGAACAGATTCAGCATTTCTGGATTTTGGAAGGATTTGCAGGCGACTGAAGTGTCTGAGGTGTGAGCCTACTGAGGTGCACATTTTTCCAGTTTGAATTCATTGCTCTTTTTACCCCAAACCACTGTATGTGTTTAATGTGCATGTTGTGACATGCTTAAATATGTGCCTCTTACTTTCCTGCTTCATCTAGCTCCAAATTCTCCTGCTATCTACTTTGAACATGGACTTGTAAAGGGGGCCTTGCTGTCCTACATTAAGAGGTGTGATCATTGTATTCCTGCAGAGACTAAACTTATTGGTTCCTTTTAATGTATTAATTACAAATTAGAATAATCATATAATTTTTATTATAAAATTGTTTTATTAGACTGTGAACTTTGAAATAGCACTGAGGCAATATTACTTCAGGTTTCTGATATTTCCCATTGCCTAATAGTACAATAGATGAGAAAGCCTCATAGGACTGCAGAGGCATTTTGTTCCACTGCTTTCTGATTGTCGTGGCAGAATACCTATCATAGAGAGATTCTAATCCATGGCTCATAAAATCGGAAACTGAGAATTCAAACCTGTCTTCTGATTGGTGTGGCAAAATGTCTATCATAGAGATTTTAATCAATGGCATATAAAATCTGAAACTGAGATTTCAAACCTCCCCGTCTCTGTCAATACAGTTCTGTTTCAGGTTACTCACAAGCCAAACAAGAATGCTATTTCATAGCTGTTTTGTGAAAAATAGCCAAGAGACATGATTGAAAAAGACACACTTTGCCTAGAGAACATAGCTGACACATAAGGCCACAGCTAAATTGGGGGGAATGGTCTTATCGGCCATACATGATTCTGCAAAATCTATATTTTACACTTCAGGCTGGTTATTCTTGCAAAATAGTGCAAAATAGTTTTTCCTGCAATCAGCTCACTAGCAGGGAGATAATACCCAATGAAGAGCAGCTTCTTTGGGTGGGTTATGCAAGAAGACTGGTAACAGTAGAATTCACAAGAAACTGCTGCATGGTGATATGAAAAGGATCTCACCAGGCATGGAGGACTGAACAAACATTTTAAAGGCACAATTCCGAACGACATGGCATAACATTTGGCTGCTGAAGACTACAGCAGCAGAAAAGATAGCCTGAAAAGTCTTAATCAGAAGAGGGGTTGTGTACCTTGAGCAGAAGCATCCTGAATATGGGGATTTAAAAAAACCTCTTTCAATGACAGGGGTTGCTCCTGGAAGTGCAAAAACAGGACTGTGGAAAGAAATGATCACCATGGGATTACAGTGTAGAAGTCTCTCCATTCATTCATTCAATTCATTCAATAGTATTTATTGAGCGCTTACTACGTGCAGAGCACTGTACTAAACGCTTGGGATGAACAAGTCAGCAACAGATAGAGACAGTCCCTGCCGTTTGACGGGCTTACAGTCTAATCGGGGGAGATGGACAGACAAGAACAATGGCAATAAATAGAGTCTCCAGACATATCCACATCCTTGGAGATAATCTCATCATTGATAAGGTCACCTTTGAAGAACAGAAGTGTGTATATATATGTGTAAATTTGAGGGGTGGGTAATCTTGCACATGATCTCGTATTAGAAGCAGGGTGGCTCAGTGGAAAGAGCATGGGCTGTGGAGTCAGAGGTCATAGGATCTAATCCCAGCTCTGCTGCTTGCCAGCTGTGTGACTTTGGGCAAATCATTTCACTTCTTGGTGCCTCAGTTACCTCATCTGTCAAATGGGGATTAAAACTGTGAGCCCCACATGGGACAACCTGACCACCTTGTATACCCCAGCACTTAGAACAGTGCTTTGCACATAGTAAGCACTTAACAAATACCAACATTATTATTATTATCATTATTATTATCCCTTTATTTTAAAACCACTTCAAATCGAGTCTCCCATACTCTATATCTAAGACCAATCAATCAACATAATAATAATATTTGTGGTATTCGTTAAGCATTTACTATGTGCCACACACTGTACTAAGTGCTGGGGTGGATACAAGCAGATCGGGTTAGTCACAGTCCCTGTCCCATGTGGGGCTCACCATCTCAATCCACATTTTATGGATGAGGTAACTGAGACCCAGAAAAGTGAAGTGATTTGCCCAAGGCCACATAGCAGACAAGTAGTGGAGCTGGAATTAGAACCCATGACCTGCTGACTCTGAGACCCGTGCTCTATCCACTGTGATATGCTGTTTCTCATGAGTGTGTATGTGTGTGTGTGTGTGTTTGGGGTCAGGGGAGGGGGGTAATCTTGCAAATGATCTTGAATTTTAATCATCTCATTCTTCTAAAAATATTTCAAATTTAATCTGTCATACTCTGCATTTCAGACCAATTAAATGAATCAATCAATGGTATTTATTGAGTGCTTACTATGTGCAAAACACTGTACTAAGTCCTTGGGAGAGGATAATACCCTAAAATTGATAGATATCATCCCAGTCCTTAAGGAATTTACAACCTAATCAGAAAGAAAGACATTAAAATAAATTACAGCCAGGGGAAGTAACAGACTATAAGGATGTGGGCCTAAGTACTGTGGGGCTGTGCATGAAACAAGCTTCCTTAACTAGGTTTTAGTGTCCCTCCCCAATCTGGGTCTCATAAGTGAACTTAACTAGAACTTATAACATTAGGCTAGTATACTTCACTAGAATTTATAACATTAGGCTGAGATTTCTGAACTGTCTCTAGCATTTCCTATTTCTGCCAGTCCCTCTTAACTTCTGGGCAGAGAATGTATCTATTCTATTGTTGTGTTGTACTCTCCCAAGCACTTAGTACAGTCCTCTGCACACAGTAAGTGCTCAATAAGTACAATTGACATTGATTAATTTGAATTAATTATGGATTCACAAAGTGAGAGATCAAGCTAAAGGCAGCCCAGTGTAATTGCTCCCCTTAGCTGGGCTCTGGGAACCCCATATGTGAACAACAGTATAATGATGATCCCTCTGTAGAGACATTACAGTGATTTCCAACTGGCTGTGATTGGGAGTCTAGTTGGAGAAATCCTTCCCAAGATGACAGCAGCGGCAGAATAAAACACAGGGAAATAGGAAAAATCAAAATCGCTTTGATTTGCCAAACTTCCCCCAAGATTTCCAATAAACTGTGGCCATCCATTTTCTGTGATTTACCCTGTTTTATCAAAATGAGAACCTCAGCCTTGTTTGTACACCTCAGAAAAAATAAATTCTGCCAGGATTACATGCCAGTCCAATTTAAAGCAGTTGTTCAATCAGAAGGAAGTGTCGGCTTTAAATTTTAGGGCTTTGTAATGTTTTGTAAGAAGCTATAATCCACTTGAATAGATGAAACGGCAGTAAGCAGGGACGTGTGTGTGTGTGTCTGTGTGTGTGTGTGTGTCTCACCCTGCCTTAGGATGATCAGAAAAGACTTAGGAGTTCTCGCATGCTTCTTTTTAAGGACCAAGCACCATGCACAGCTTCTTATGAAAGCTTCATATCCCTATCAGCCCCACAGCACTTAGGTACATACTTGTGCTTTATTTTTTCACATTAATGTCTGTCTCCCCATCTAGATTGTAAGTTCACTGTGGGCAGAGAATGTGTCTCTTTCTTGTTACTTTGTACCCGCCCAAGCACTTAGTATAGAGGTCTGCACAAAGAAAGTGTTCAATAAATATGATCAAATGAATGACTAAAAGTTACCCATCCACATCTGCATCAAACAGAAACTCCTCACCACTGGCTTTAAAGCAGTCAATCAGCTTGCCCCCTCCTACCTTACTTTGCTACTCTCCTACCACAACCCAGTCCTCACACTTTGCTCCTCTAATGCTAACCTCTATCTCATCTATCTGGGTCTGGAACACCCTCCCTCTTCATAGCCAACAGACAATTACTCTCCTCCTTTCAGAGACTTATGGAAGGGATACCTCCTCCAAGAGGCCTTCCCTGACTAAGCCCTCTTTTCCTTTTCTTTAATTCCCTTCTGTGTCATCCTGACATGCTTCCTTTATTTATCCCCCATTCCCGCCCCACAGCCTCTTTCAGGGGCTGGGTCCAACCTGATTAGCTAGTATCTACCTTAGCGCTTAGAACAGTGCTTGGCACATACTAAGTGCTCAACAAGTACCATTATTATTATTATTACTAATAATTTTTATTTATAGTAATGTCTGTCTCCCCCTGTAGACTGTAAGCTCATTGTGGGCAGGAAATGTGTCTGTTATATTTTACTCTCCCAAGCACTTAGTATAGTGCTCTGCACTTGGGAGAGACCAACTGACTGACTTCCTGGAGGGGAAAGGTGAGCTCACAAAGGCCTTCCCTGGATCCTGTTGACCTCTGCAACCGAAATTTCATTTCTGTCCTCATTTTCCTTTTCAGCACCAGTGTAAACTACTTTCTAGAGAGAAATAGTGTGGTCTAGTGGAAAGAGCATGGGCCTGGGGGTCAGATGACCTACCTTCTAATCCCAACCTAGCTTCTAAGCCATCAGATGATGAGACATTGTTGTGGGTTGCAAATAGACAAAACTAGACAGAGCACTTTGGCTTAATGGGAATCTCAAGGAGTTATGAAGAAAAGAGGGTCTTTTAGGACTTTCATAAGTAAGAAAGAATGATGTCATGGGAGAGAAGCTGTGGGAAATTGACAGTACAAATAGCAAAGACTGATCATAGTGTAGGATGATCTTCACATACATTCAGAGTGGTTAGTATGCTCTTCCATTCCATCTTCACCCACCGCTTGGTGTTGGGACTTGCCAACTTTCATCTCCAGGAGCAGAACAGGCCAAGTTTGCATATAAGGGAGAAAATTTAGAGCAGAGTGACCGAGAAGCAGAGATAGCCAGAAGTGTCAGATTTCCCCTCCTGAAAATGCCCTATATTCCTGCCCTCTACTAACTCTCTGGGGTTGATGATCTTTGAATGGAAGAGGTGGAACTTTTCTGGGTTTCTGTCCTGGGATCACTCCTAGCCCAAATTAAGCTCTGGACCCACCCCTACACCTGGATAAAATCTCACTATCAAGAGCTCTGTCTTTAAACACCATAGACAACTATAAAATATCAGAACCCTATCAGACCCCAAAAGAGAGAAAATAAATTGTGCAGTACTTAGGAGTGTGTATGGAGAAAGAGACCTCCAAAAGATTTTAAAATAATGAACTTGGGCACTGCAAAGAATGTTCCATTAAATGTTTAATCGGCAAAGGCTCCATCCCCTGCAAAATAAGGAAGTAACTCTTGCCTGAGAAGTTATTTACACATACACTTCACATTCATTTAGCACTTTTGTTGAAGACAAATCCAGAGGCAATGAAGCATGACATCACCCCTCTGAAGCTGGTCTTACATAGCCATTTTGCCATGGGGCAAAAAACCATGTCACAAAATGTGATTTTTCTCAAGGGAATAGACAGAGTCAGTGGAAACAAGGAGAATCATGGTTCTTTTGTTTTGATCATTTGCTCTAAAAGCATGCAGACGCTCCCTGCTGCCTGTCCACAGCAGAGGAACCAGCGAAGAGATTACTTTGTTCATCAGAGAGCAATTAGAAGATCAGATCCGAATATAAGACTTGGGTCTTCTAGCTCCCCATCTCATGTCCCCATCCTCTGAACCCTAATGCCAGTAGTGCTAAGCATTTAGCACAGTGTTTGGTACATAGTAAGTGGTCAACAAATACTATAATTTTTATTATTATTATGACCAATGTTCCTAAGGGACACCATTCTGAGCACTGCAGGAGTTTATGGGTTACCAGCCAAAGATCTTCCACTGTCTCCTTTCCACTTTCTCATACTCTCTAGCAGACGGTCATGAGGCTATCTCCTACCGTTCCACAAAATCTATTAACCTCCTTATGGGCAGGGAACAAATCTGCTAATTCCGTTGTGCTGCTTGATTGATTAATTCTTACCCCATCATCTCTCACCATCTAAAACACTTGCACCTATTCTTCTCTCCTTAACCACCAACTGAATTACTAACACTCTTATGGCTCATTTCTCTCACTTGACACATGCTCAAATATCCCCCATACTCATAAGGCCCTCCCTGGATCCTGTTGACCTCTGAAACTGAAATTCCATTTCTGTCCTCATGTTCCTTTTCAGCATCAGTGTGAACCACTTTCTAGAGAAGCAGCGTGGTTCAGTGGAAAGAGCACGGGCTTGGGAGTCAGAGGTCATGGGTTCGAATCCCAGCTCTGCCACTTGACAGCTGTGTGACTGTGGGTAAGTAACTTCGCTTCTCTGGGCCCCAGTTACCTCATCTGTAAAATGGGGATGAAGACTGTGAGCCCCACGTGGGACAACCTGATTACCTGTATCTACCCCAGTGCTTAGAACAGTGCTCTGCATATAGTAAGCGCTTAACAAATACCAACATTATTAACATTATTATTAGTGAGAAATAGTGTGGCCTAGTGGAAAGAGCATGGGCCTGGGGGTCAGATGACCTAGCTTCTAATCCCAACTTGCCTGCTGTATGACCCTGGGCAAGAAACTTAACTTCTTAGTGCCCCAGTTTCCTCATCTGTAAAATGGGAATTCAATACCTGTTCTCCCTCATACTCAGAATGTGAACCCTGGTTGGAGCAGGGACTGTGTCTGACCTGAATACCTTGAATCACTCATCCTATCCCATCTAGATTACTACATCAGCCTCCTTTCTAACCTCCCAACCTCCTGCTTCTACCCACTTCAGTCCATGCTTCACTCCACTGCCTAGATTATCTTTCTACAGAAACATTCAGGGCATGTCACACCCCTCCGAAAAATTCTCCAGTGGTTGCCTCTCCACCTCCATATCAAGAAAAACGCCTCACTATTGGCTTTAAAGCTCTCCATCACCTTGCTCCCCCCACCTCACCTCCCTTCTCTTCTTCTACATATCAGGCTGCCCACTTGGCTCCTCTGCTACTAACCTTCTTACTATGCCTCAGTCTTACCTGTCTCTCTGTCAACCCTGGGCCCATGTCCTGCCTCTGGCCTGGAACGCCTTCCCTCCTCAAATCTGCCAGGCAATTACTCTCCCCCTCTTCAAAGCCTTACTTACTTAAAAGCCTTTCTCCTCCAAGAAACCTTCCCAGACTAAGCCCCACTTTTCCTCATCTCCCACCCCCTTCCACATGACCCTGACTTGCCCACTTTGCTCTTCCCCAGTCCCAGCCCCACAGCATTTATATATATTCATACCTATATATACATATCTATATATATATAATTTTATTTATTTGTATTTATGTCTGTTTATTTGTGTTGGTAATGATAATAATAATAATGTTGGTAATTCTTAAGTGCTGAATATGGGCCAAGCACTGTTCTAAACCTTGGAGTAGATACAGGGTAATTAGATTGTCACACGTGAGGCTCACAGTCTTGATCCCCATTTGACAGATGAGGGAACTGAGGCACAAAGAGTGAAGTGCCTTGCCCAAGGTCACACAGCAGACAAGTAGCAGAGCTGGGATTAGAACCCATGACCTCTGATTCTCAAGCCCAGGCTCTTTCCACTAAGCCATGCTCCTCGTTGGTGTCTGTCTCCCCCACTCTAAACTGTGAGCTCATTGTGGGCTGGGATTGTCACTCTTTATTACTTATTGTACTTTCCCAAGCACTTAGTACAGTGAACTGCACATAGTAAGCGCTCAGTAAATATGATTGAATGGATGAATGAATGAATGACTAGCCTACTGGGGAACGTGCTCAGAAACCATTTTGGGTGAATTTGTACTTGACTAAAATAGTCTTCCTAGCCCAGATTTAGTTTAGCCTTATTACAAAGCTTTCCTGAGACATCAATTCTTTGCTTGTGAGTCTCTACTATGAGGCCTCCCAACCTTCCAGCATTCTTGGAGATACCCAAAAATCATTCAACTTAAAGGATGTTTACATTTCTGCTGTCAAACTTCAAGCATCATATCATCGTTTGGAAGGTCTCAAAATGAAGCCATCATATATTTCAGAACTTTGTCAATATGGCGTTATTAGCTCCTGCCACAGCAACAGCACAGTTATCTATGACAGTTCAAAAAGCACAGTTTTGAGAGTGTGTTTAATTCAAGAATACAAGTGGACAGAGCCAGCCAGACCTCTTCCAAAACCTTCTTACTTAGTAGTTTCAATTTTATTGCTGGTATTTTTGCCCCCCTTTAATAGGCAAGGCAGCTGACAACTGAATTAGTAGTCTCTCCTTAGTATGCCACTGGCTCATGACAATAGCCTAAGGGGTAAGATATAGATAACTGAGAACTTTTCTCACTGTTGTGATATATTTTTTCATTTGGTTAATAAGGCAATTGAAATGACATTCTGTCAGAGTGGTATATTGGAGTGAGTTTCTGTGCTGCCACTAGGACATGCAGTTTGCTTTAAGAGAAGGAAGGAAGGAAGAAGAGAAAGAGGAAAGGGGACAGTGAGAGAGAAAAAGAGAGTTAAAATGCATTTAACGGAAGTGACAAAGTGACATTACTCAGGTTTAAACACACATCAGTGTTTCTAAAGAACAGCTACTCTTTGTCTTTCTGTGACAATGAGGAGAATTTTAACCCACTCTATTCATCCCTATGAGTAGTCCCCAGAAAACCCAATCAGAGGAATTGATTATAAAGAACAGTAAGTATGAACTTGTAGAGGTCAGTGGGTATTTCCCCACTGACCCTTCCCCAGAATGGAGCTGTTTAATGAGGTTTCTGGTAAGACAGTTCTTCTTGCCCCTTCCACCTAGAAATCAAAGACTTTGCCCATTTATTTTCATGTTTGAGTTTATTGGGAACATTGCTGAGTTTAACTCTGCATTACCAGCTTGGCCTCTTCAGCTAAAGACCCTAATTTGTTTGACAGAGAGATTCCTGTTCTCAATACATAAACAATTGCCCTGAAGGGAGGGAAAAAAAATGGAAAGGGTGTTTGTTACCATCACAGATTGCTTCACTAGTGCATGTCACTGGTGATTCCCACTGGGTAGAAAGGCCTGTTATCTTCTGTTGCAGCTTATTAAACTCAAGACCCAAGTGCAATAATAATTGTGATAATGATATTTGAGGTATTTGTTAAGCAGTTACTATGTGTCAAGCACTGTACTACCCACTGGAGTGAATACAAGCAAATTGGGTTGGACACAGTCCCTGTCCCATGTGGGGCTCACAATCGTAATCCCCGTTTTACAGATGAGGTACCTGACGCACAGAAAAGTGAAGTGACTTGCCCAAGGACACACAGCACACAAATGTCTGAGCCAGGAATAGAACCCAGGTGATTCTGACTCCCAGGCAGAGGCTCTCGCCAAATGGCCACAGTGCTTCTCAGGTAATCCTCTGCAATGCTCACAGTTTGGACTACAGTTACCACTGGGTCATGAAAAGATCACCTCGATTGTCCCCTTCATATCTGGTTGAACCTTCTCTGGGGCGAAGGGGAGAGAAGTCCATTTCCTACCCCTCCTTGGGTTTCTTCAGTGAGATTGCCATAGTCCCAACCACTTAAGAGAATTTCCCATATGACAGGCATTCTTTTGACATCCCAGGAAATGGGATATGTCACATCTCTACAATGATGGGACATAGGCTTTCACAGAATCTTTTTGACAAATAGTCATAAATATTGATGGAGCCCCCTGTTGAGGAGGGAGGGGTCCTGAACTGAGCTGTCTCTCTATTCGTATCCCAACACTGGTCAACATCCAAGCCAAGGTGTGGCAGCTGGTGGCAATTGAGAGTCACATCCAAGCCGAGCTGTGGTGGTTGTTGGCAGTTAAGCTTACCCTGCTTTTATCCAGGTGCATCATGGATAGAGAGAGGTCAGAGACTTTCATTTGTCTTCCTCCTTACTCAAAGAAACTGTGTAAAACTCCACATAATATTTCCAAATTAAGGCAGTTCATTCATCTGATCTAGCTCTCTGCCTTCAAGAAGTTTGCCTTCTTCAAATGAAGTATCTAAATTCACACTTTAATGGTCATGTATTTTTAGGGTGAGATTGCAAAAGGACATTTTACCTGAAGGAGACTGCCTTAGTCTCTAATGACATAAACCAAGTCATAGTTTCTTTAGAGTTCCATTTGATCCAGCCCCAAACTACTATAGAGGTGAATAATTAAGGTAATCAGCAAATGGACTTTGACTATAATTGCAGGGTTCAGCATAATACTAAAGACTGCTGAGGTCTATCAGTCATGTTTGGGCATTGACCGCCTATCAAATGACTGAAAACAGAATGCTGAAAGTTCATCTGTTGATCAACCAATTATCTAATGTTCAATCATTGACACTTAAACCCTGTCCTCCTCCCAGTGCTATTTTAATCTAACCCTAGTCCAAACCCTCTTTCACACCAAAACTCTCTTACAAACTCTAATCCCAAACCTTGTCCTAACTATAATCTAATCCTAATTCTTACCCTGGCCTTAATGAGATTTTTTTGATGATTGAAGCTATTGACGGATTGATTAAAATTTTTAGAAACTTTGATGATTGGAATTTGTCAGCAGTTGAACTTTAGACATCTGGTTTTAACTGATCTGTTTCTCCCTCCTCGCTCTCACACAGGATAATTATTTCTGGGAAACCTCTTTAATTTCGACCAACATTTGGCAACCCTATAGCCCTGAATATTCAAACTAAAGTCAAGACGATATAGAAATTTTCCCTTTACTTGGAAGTGGAGTTAGAGGATATAAATTATCTGAGAGACAATAGCATGGGAGAGCAGGATGCATTCATTCTCAAGAGCTCCATATTCACTCCCTCCAACCCTTTGGCCCTTTGACACCACCTTCATTTTCAATGGATCGCTTTTTGTTTGTTGTTTCTCTGCTGGCCTTTTTTATTTTTATTTTCTTTGATGTTGTTAATCCTACTGATCTGTGCAGGTGACCAAGCTTTCATCCATAATCTGTAGCATTCAAATGAAAGGAATGCTCTATAGATTCTAGGATTTTCTGAGCACCTCGGATAAATCCTTCCCAGTTCCCTCATGAATGGATAAAACCATGAGCAGAGTGTGAAGTTAAATTGATCCCAATCAATGTGTCACATAGAATCAAATATTATTCACTGCCTGTCAACAAACAAGTAAATGTCCTTTTCTCCTCCCCACTCCCTCTCATCTTTTCTTTCTCCTTCTTAATCTATTTCCCTCTTGTTTTCCATGGCACCCCTTCTTTTCTGCTCTTTCTTTTTTCCCTTCCCCTCCTTCCCTTCTCTTCTGTTCTTCCTATCTTACTCCCTGACACCATCTCTCCTTCTCCTCCTCCTTTATTCTCCCCTTTCTCTCCCATCCTCCTTTCTTTTCCCCTTTCTCTTCTTTTTTCCTTGCCTCTTTCTTTCCTGTTAAGTGATCAAATGGGAGATTTTACCAAACAGTATATATTTCACAGGCAGGGATTTTCTTTCATTAGGGACAATGCAGCCTTTTCATTCCCTGAGATCATATTTTCACATCTCTTACTTCAACTGGATCCTTCTGAAACCCATGTGCTTGAGATTGTGTTACATTAAGAACAAGTATCATCATTTTTCATAGCAAACTTGGATATACCTTTAAAGAAAACAGATAGAATGGAAATAACTGCACTTTCTCCAGTCACATTAAACAAAAAGGTTAAGCTCCTACTGACAGGAAAGATGTATTTGCAAGTGATTAGCTATATTTCTATCATAGTGCTTGCCTGTGTTCTTCATTTGATGTTTAAACAAAGCTCTTGAACATGCTGGGTTGTATTCTCTTATGTTGATTTATAGGTAGAACTGAATTTTAAGCACAAAGGGTAGGTAGGCGCTAATAAAAAGCACAGACTTTCTTCCTGCTGGCTAGTGGGTGACTACGCTATAGTGTTTTCTGGCCTCAATCTGTCAAGAGCAGGTGTACAGAAGGAGAGTCCTTCAGGCACTGAGACCCAAACCATCCACAAAATGCTACACCTGTAGGATTTGGGACTCGGGTTCAAATCCTATTTTCTTTTTAAAGGAAAAGTTGAACACAAAATTATTTTTTGTAATAATGGCATGTGCCCAATATTTTTTTAGACTAGAAAGGGCATCAGGAAAGTCCAGTGCTTCAAGCAGAGGGACTGGAGGTACTGGCAGATGAGATTCAGACTGGATGTGGCAGAGGAAAGTTGAGGAGTTTAATAATTCCCCATTCAAGCTGACAGTATGGTATTAACTGAACACTTACTGGGGGCAAAGCAATATTCTCAGGGCTGGGATAGATACAGAATAGCCAGATCAGATACAGTCACTGTACCACAAGGGGCTCATAGGCTACGTGGGTGAGGATCAACACATATAGACAAGGGGAGCATTAAAATCTCAAATGAAGGGCAAAGATAGGAAGATTAAAACAATTTGGAGGGGGAGGTGGAGGGAGCAAGATTCCTCCCCTCTCCAGGTCCATCTTTGGTTCCAAGCTGCTGCAGCTACTCCAATATTCTAATAGCCCTAAAGGCTTTTAAAGTCTCCCAGCTCCTGTGGAGAAGGCTTGGGAATACTGGGTCTGAATCCCATAGTGACCAGGATTGGAGAGATAGGGCCAGGCCATAGTGATCCCCAGCAGACCCTGGGGCTCACGGGAACATGAGGAAGGCCAGATATTTAAAAATAAAAGGAGTGGCCATGGAGGTTGTATTAGTACCAGGTAGGGAACAGACGAGGGGAAAATTGGACTACCAGTATAAAATGGGATGAACTATATACCCACTTTCAAGGAGTAGAGAAATGCTTAGAACATTAGAAAAATGGCATGTCATTACTTGAGAAGCAGAGTGGACTACCGGAAAGACCACAGGTCTGGGTGTCAGGATACCTGGATTCTAATCCCCACTGCCCCACTTGTCTGCTGCGTGACCTTGGACAAGTCACATAACTTTTCTTCGTCTCTGTTTCTTTATGAGGAAAATGGGGATTGGATATCTGTTCTCCATCCCATTTAGATGGTGTGCCCCATATGGGACAGGGACTTTAACTACTATCTACCCCAGTGCTTAATACATTGCTTAACACGCAATAGGTGCTTGAGTGCCACAATTATTATTATTGCTTTGTTAAATAAATTTAACCTTTCAACAACACCTCCTTAGTTCAGTGTTCTGCACATGATAGGCATTCTGAACACCATCGTTTATTTGATCTGCTTGACAACTCATTGAGGCCACTGACTATTTCAACTAATAATTGTTCCTGGAGAACCATTCTTATAGTACCCAATGTTATTCACTTCATTCTATTTCCTGAATTGGCCTATTTCATTACCTTTTTTTATTAAATAGGCTCTGCCATGATGAACAGGATGATCAGCCATCAGGATAGTGGTATTTTTCTCTTTTCTCCCTCATCCTGAGACCTGGAAGTCCACTTATGTAAAACTAGTTAGAGGAATGAACTTCAGATTTCTAAAATGGAGCAAAGAAATCGTGCTAGGGAGGAAAAAAAATAATGAGAAAGTTAGGATGTCTTAGTGAGCAGTCAGAGTCATTTATGTAGAGTTTTTCCCTCCAGCAACCAAATGGAGCCCAAACAAGCCTATTTCTCTGAAACTTGCTCTATCCGCCATTCCATCGTGAAATACATTGTAATAATATCATAAAACAGCTTGAGATGAAGGAATATTCTGATTGACTGTTCAACATTCCAAAAGGGAAGATTAATATCTGTGAAACTCACAGCTGAAGCATTCTAATGCAAACTTGCAGATCGCAGGAATTGAAACAGTCTGCCAAAATAATTTATTTATATACAGAAAACGGGGGGAAATAGACATTTCATAATAGCAGCGAGTCCAGGGGATGCTGTTATCATGAGATAATCACATCCCGTGGGCATGGTAGCACTCAGCTGTGTCTCCCTGCCTTGTATTCCCCAGAGGAATCATTATCTCATGATAATAACCCTTATCGTGGCTTAGTGGGTAATAAAAAAAAATACTTTCTTCCCAAGTTCTTTGGGTACTTGGTGCATTATCTAACTTCCCTCCCTCTCTCCCCCACCCACATTTTTTGGTCACATGTGAGTTCCTAATTGGGGAACATCCTAACAGAAAAGTGTGAAAGATGCTGAAAATGTGCCAATTAATCAATCAGGCAATGACATTTATTAACCACTTACTATGTGTAGGGAACTGTACTAAGCACTTGGGAGAGTACAATACAACAATATAACAGACACATTCCGTGCCCACAGGGACAATCTGATGGAAGGACTCTTGGTGACAACAGGTCCAGGTTGACTGAGAAGTGGCCATGGGACACTGAGTTCGTTGCGTGCCCAGGCTATATTACCCACCTGAAAAAGCTGGACTCTGTAGCATGGCCTCAACCACACACTTCCCGTGGAGTTGGCCAGTTATTGTTCTGTCTTATAGTTTGAAAAAAATTTCCAAGGTAGTATGCTGTTCATGCAATTTGGATTCACAAATCGAATGTACTGTGTACTGTGAACCATCCACCGCTAATTTCTGATAAAGGTAGAAAGGGAATGTTGAGTGAAGGGCTCACAGGAAATAAAGTATAGAGGAACCTTAAAGTAATTATGTAGAAGGAAGCTCGCTGTGGGCGGGGAATGTGTCTGTTTATTATATTGTACTTTCCCAAGTACTTAGTACAGTGCTTTGAACACAGTATGCACTCAGTAAATACGATTGATTAAACGAATGAATGAATGAATGATTCAAAGCACTACTTTTTTTCTCTCGGTATGTACATATACCCCTCTCAGGGTCGCACCTGGAGAGTTTCCAGTTCTCTACCAGCCTCGACTATGGGAGGGAGAGTTAAGCAGAGGCATTTCCATTCCTAGTTTGGGCAGTGGCTAGCAGGTGGAAGGCAACCTGCTACAAGTTAAAACTCACTTGTGCTGGGAAGCAAGTGTCAGGGGAGAGAGTCGAAGATGCAGACTGAAATTTACTGCGTGGAAAGAGGCAGTAGTAAACGACTTCTGTATTTTTACGAAGAAAATTCTATGGATTCACTGCCAGAATGATTGCAGATGGAGATGGGGTGTTCTGGGAGAGATGTGTCCATGGTATCGCTATGGGTAGGAGATGACTCAACTGCATAAGGCAAAAAATGTATATATATTCTTTATTGCTTATTTTGTTCCTTTTCCATGGTCCACTCTCTTGGATTTGCTATACAGGTAAATGACACTTTCTGAGTGTCTGAATCTAATGAAAAAGGTGCTGCAAGTTCTGTGCATTCAGTAACAATGGCAACAATGATCAGACCTTCTCCTATACAACAATAAGAATGTCTATAACACATCACTGACAGCAGAGGTCTGTTGTAAGGAATAAATATCTGGCCCCAAATGCTTAGACCTATAACTCAAACACAGTGTGGGTAAAGATGTAATCCCTTTTGTTTGTTTTGGACCAGCACCTTCAAGTTTCAGTGAGGATCCCCATTCATCCTGGAGCTGCAGGACTCGGTGACCCACAATTTTATATTTGCCCTGTCCTCACTCATGTTCCTTTTCCACTCATGTTTTCCAGGCAGATAAAAATGATAATAATAATAAACAGCATGACTTAGTGGGAAGAGCATGGGCTTGGGAGTTAGAGGTCATGGGTTCTAATCCCAGCTCTGCCACTTGTCTGTTGGGTGACTTTGGGCAAGTCACTTCACTTCTCCGTGCCTCAGTTACCTCATCTATAAAATGGGGATGAAGACTGTGAGCCCCATGTGGGACAACCTGATAACCTTGTATCTACCCCAGTGCTTAGAACAGTGCTTGGCACATAGTAAGCGCTTAACAAATACCATCATTATTAATAATAATAATTACTTTACAAGCAATTCACGTTGGACAAGTCAGAGCCTAATTAAATAGTCCCCCACTCCTCTGGGTTACTTTCACAAGATAAGGATCCATTTAGAGCACTGAGACGGATAGGCGTCTTTTGAATTCAATTGCAATATTTCATTCAGAGAGCTGGGTTCTAATCCTAACTCTGCCACTTCCTTGTAATCTTGGACAACTCATTTATTCATTCATTCTAGCAATCATATCTAGTGAGCACTTAGCTTGGGAAAGTACAATACAACAATGAACAGACACATTCCCTGCCCACAATCAGTTTACCATCTAGAGGTGGGGAGGCAGACATCAATATAAATGAATTACAGATATGAAGATAAATGCTGAGTGACTGGGAAGGGGGAAGAATAAAGGCAGCAAGTTTGGGTGATGCAAAAGTCTGGGAGTGGGAGAAATGGAAAGGTTGGGTGGGGACTTAGTCTGCAAAGGCCTCTTGGAAGAGATGTGCCTTCAGTAAGGCTCTGAAGGTGGGGAAGAGTAATTGTCGGATATGAGGAGGGTGTTCCAGGCCAGAAACAGGACGTGAGCAAGGGGTCGGTGACAAGATAGGTGAGGTCGAGGCACAGTGGGAAGGTTAACATTAGAGGAGTGAAGTATGCTGGCTGGGGTCTAGTGCAGTGAGGTAGGAGGGGGCAGGGTGGTGGAGAATTTACCTGCCTCTCAATTTCCTCCTCTGTAAAATGGGGATGATATATCAGTTCTCCCTTCCCCCTTTGACCATGAGCCTTTTCCTTGTGGGAGATGGACTCTGTCCAGAGCCCTTCTATATATGCTGTACCTGATTCAGTATTTGGCATAGTGTTTGGCACATAGTAAGCATGTAAAAAAATATATTATTATTACTACTACTATTGTTAGTGACCCAAAGAGACTCTCCTTTTTCACTTCTCCTTTCTTCTTTCCCCTTTTGAGAAACAGTGTAGCTTAGTGGAAAGAGCAAGGGCTTGGGAGTCAGAGGTCAGAGGTTCTAATCTTGGTTCTGCCCCTTATCAGCTGTGTGACTTTGGGCAAGTCACTTTACTTGTCTGTGCCTCAGTTACCTCATCTGTAAAATGGGGATTAAGACTGTGATCCTAACATGGGACAACCTGATTATCTTGTAACTACTCCAACACTTAGAACAGTGCTTAGCACATAGTATGCGCTTAACAAATACCGTGGTACTGTGGATAGACTAGGGACCTGGGAGTCAGAAATTCATGGGTTCTAATCCTGGCTCCACCACATGTCTGCTGTGTGACCTTGGGCAAGACACTTCACTTCTCTGTGTCTTAGCTGCCTCATCTATACAATGGGGATTGAAACTGTGATCCTGCCCCACCTGGGACAGGAACTGTGTCCAACCCAATTTGTTTGTATCAACCTCAGAGCTTAGTAGAGTTCTTGGCACATAGTAAGCACTTAACAAATATCACAATTATTATTATTATTACTATTATTAACGGAAGCACTTTCTTATATGAATCCAAGCACTGTAACAATGGTGATGTGAGTGAAGCTTACCCACCTGAAGTCAGGTTAATTCTTTCATTATATCATAGTTATTGAGCACTTACTGTGTCCAAAGCACTGTACTAAGCGCTTGGGAGAATAGAGTACAACAATCAATACTCATTCCCTGCCCACAATGAGCTCAGAGTCTAGAGGATGAGCTCATCACTGGCAATACTAGGGAAAGGACTCCCTCTTCAAAAACAGAGGGGAATCTTCTGAGAGAAATGAAACAAACAGCTAATTTAGGTTTTCCACAAATCCCAAGCCTTCAGTTTCTCAAGTTCTTCCAGGGAAGAGAAGCAAAATGATGACCTTGAGGAAAGAGTGTGGTCCTGAGAGTGAGGAGAAGGGCTGGATTAATGCAGAGATTGGAATGGGATGAAGTCCAGGAATCCCTGACTAAGGTTTGGGAGAGACTCCAAACATTCAACATTATGACCTCCAGCTGTGCAAACTACCACCAAGATCCCCACCCTGATCCCTACCAAAAGTCATCTTCGAGCCTGGCCAGATAGAGCACACTTTCCCCCCTTCCCTTCTCTTAGCCCCTTCTCTTGAGAAGCAGCGTGGCTCAGTGGAAAGAGCACGGGCTTTGGAGTCAGAGATCATGGGTTCGAATCCTGGCTCTGCCACTTGGCAGCTGTGTGACTGTGGGCAAGTCACTTCACTTCTCTGTGCCTCAGTTACCTTATCTGTAAAATGGGGATTAAGACAGTGAGCCCCACGTGGGACGACCTGCTTCCCCTGTTTCCACCCCAGCGCTTAGAACGGTGCTCTGCACATAGTAAGCGCTTAACAAATACCAACATTATTATTATTATTATTATTATTAGCAGAGCTGCCTGTTGCCAGCAACAGCATGCAGCGACCACCCAGGGTTAACACAGTCCTGTTCAGGAGGCTTGGGTTCTAATTTCATCTCTGCCATTCCTGTACTGTGTGACCTCGGGCATGTGATCCTGTACTTGTGACCCTGTACCTTGTCATTCCTGTACTTGTGACCTTCTGACTCCCAGGCCCATGCTCTATCCACCAAGCACAGTGGTACTACCATTATACAGCTGTGAATGATGGATTAACTAAGCTCTGGCAACAAAAAGACACTGGAAAAAATCCAGGTAAAACACCACTGGCATTTGGTGTACTAGACTGTAAGCTCATGTGGGCAGGGAACGTTTCTACCAATTCTGCTGTACTGTTTTATTGTGCTCCCCCAAGTGCTTAGAACAGTATTCATTATTTGATGGCTTACTATGTGCACTGTTCTAAGCGCTGGGGTAGATCCAAGGTAATCAGTTTGTCCCATATGGGATTCACAGTCTTAATTCCCATTTTGCAGATGAGGTAAATAAGGCACAGAGAAGTTAAGGGCCTTGCCCAAGGTCACGTATGATGGAGCCAGGATTAGAATCCACGTCCTCCCCAAGCCTGGGCTCTTTTCTAAGAGCTCAATAAATACGATTGGTTGATTGTACTTGGAAGCAGTTATGTAGGAGATAGAGAGACTTCTATATTGGGTGGCCAGCCTTCCACACCCTCAAATCAGTTCTGTTAATCAGGGACCTGCAGATGGGTGCCCCAGCATCTAATGGGAAATTTCCCAAACAGTTAAGTGGCCTGATGTGCTGCCCCTCAACCCCTTCCAGTCCCCTCAACAAGCATTTCTTCCAAGAGCCAGAAACAGAGGTAGGGAAGCTTCAGCCCCAGCCAAGAGAGAGGGGATACCTGTGAACAATTTAGCTTTTGAAGTTTAGAGCATCCTGGGATGTCACCCCCTTCCCTAGCCCAGAAGATGCTCTTTTGTTTCCCTGGAAACATGAGGAACAGGAAACACCATTGGCATTTGTTGTTCTCTAGACTGTAAGCTCACTGTGGGCAGGGAATGCATCTACAAACTGGGCTATATTGTTATATCGTACTCTCCCAAGTGCATGTCTTGCCTCTGGCTAGGGAGGCAAAAATAGGGAGTCAGAGGACCTGGGTTCTAATCCTATCTCCACCACTTGCCTGTTGAGTGACTTTGGACAAGTCACTTAACTTCTCTGTGCCTCAGATACCTCATCTGTCAAATGGGGACTCAGCCTGTGAGCTCCATGTGGGGCTGGGACTGTGTTTGACTTGATTAGTTTATATCTACTGGAGTGTCTGGCACATAGTAAGTGCTTAACAAATGCCATTTAAAAAAAGAGAAAATTCACCTTATTTTATCTGCCTCTGACTGGCTGTGGTTGAGTCAGGAGTTGAAATGAGATCTCTGTCTTGGTTTTAGGTCTGCAGGGCTAACTCTAGATCAGTCAGAGCTTCAGGGCCATTGCCCACACCCCCTTCAAAGTGATCCTTGGAACATTTCTGAAGAATATGATGGGCAATATTTCCATTCGTACCTATTGCCCGGCTCCTCCCAGTCCAATGTGGCCATGGGAGAAGCAGTAATAATGTTGGTATTTGTTAAGCACTTACTATGTGCAGAGCACTGTTCTAAGCGCTGGGGGAGATACAGGGTAATCAGGTTGTCCCACGTGAGGCTCACAGTTAATCCCCATTTTACAGATGAGGTAACTGAGGCACAGAGAAGTTAAGTGATTTGCCCATAGTCACACAGCTAAGAGTGGCAGAGCCAGGAATCGAACCAATGACCTCTGACTCCGAGGCCCAGGCTCTTTCCACTGAGCCACGCTGCTTCTCAGTATGACCTAGTGGAAAGAGCACAGGCCTGGGAGATAGAAAACCAGGTTTCCAATCCTGCCTCTGCCACCTGACTGCTGCGACCTTGGGCAAATCCCTTAGCTTTTCTGTGCCTTAGTTTCCTCAACTGTAAAATGGGGATTATATACTTCCTACTAAAATTGGGAGTCTGATGAGGGAAAGGGCCGACACCCAGCCTGATTATTTCTCATCTAAAGTAGTATGACCTACGGAAGAGACATGGACCTGGGAGTTAAAGGACATGGATTCTAATCCTGGCTCTGCCACTTATCTGCTGTGTGACTCTGAGCAAATCACTTAACTTCTTTGTGCCTCAGTTTAGTCATCTGGAAAATGGGGATTAAGTCTGTGAGCTCCATGTGAGACATGGTCTGTGTCCAACCTGATTAGCCTGCATCTACCCCAGAGCTTAGTACAGTGCCCCGCACATAGAAAGCACTTGACCAATACTATTTTTAAAAAAATAAAAATCCATCCCAGCATCTATTTGAGTGACAGACACAGTAAGCATCGAATAAATGCCACCGTTATTATGAGGGTCAGGCATTTGCTTGATGCCACATATGAAGGACCAGGGCATAGGACAGCAGGGTGACTGTCCACAGTTTCCCCCTTGAGGAGTGCCCTGAGGAATTAGCCACGTTGATTTGCTATAAAGCCTAGGAATACAGAGATTTCATTAAACCCTTGAGGTATCCCTGAAAGCGCATTTCCAGGTTCTGTGCCTCTGCCACCTCCCTCTTCTCTGGTTTCCCATGGGTAGAGAAACTCCCTGGGGCCTGATAAAGTTGGTACACTGCTGTTAAGGACCAAGCAACTAAATGTTATTCTAGTGTGACATGCCTATTACAATCCCGCTGGCAGCATCTGTTATTGACTGATCTCCCACATGGAGCATTGATAGAGTATCAGATGGCTTGCCCGGCATTACAGGCTGAGGTTTCCTTTAGCGTTTACATCAGTTTCATTTTGGCTAGCAAAATCACTGGACTTGGCCTGGGGTTAGGAAACCAGAGGCTGGACAGACATGGAAAAGGGGAAAAAGCGAGGTCAAAGACAACCATAGAAACAGTCCTGGTTTCAGCCACTCGGTCGCCATGAGGGATGGGGTTGAAGGGTGAAATGCTTTGCATGACCCCATTGGACAACATGGATAGTGGTGTCATAACCAACATTTTATGGGAGAGCTTTATCTGCCACTGTGTAGTCAGGTTTCATTTGGAGTAGGAGGAAGAGTTTGGGGAGGAGTTTTGAGAGAATGGGAGCGGGAGAAGTGAGGGAAAGGGTAGGAGGTGGGTGGGGAATGAAGGAGAGATAATAATAATAATAATAATAATGATGTTGGTATTTGTTGTGCTTATTACATGCAGAGCACTGTTCTAAGCGCTGGGGTAGATACAGGGTAATCAGGTTGTCCCACGTGAGGCTCACAGTCTTCATCCCATTTTACAGATGAGGTAACTGAGGCACAGAGAAGTTAAGTGACTTGCCCACAGTCACACAGCTGACAAATGGCAGAGCCGGGATTCAAACCCATGACCTCTGACTCCCAAGCCCGGGCTCTTTCCACAGAGCCACACTGCTTCCCTAAAGATACAAAAAGTGTAAAGGAGCAGCAGCTTCTTAGGTTCCTCCTATCGGCATCCTGTAGACTATAATCTCCTTGTGGGAAGAGAATCATGTCTAGCAGCTCTGTTGTATTATACTTTCCCAAATGTTCAGTATAGACCTCTGCACATAGTATGTATTTAACGACTATCAGTGACTGATGGATTGAATTAAACATGGAGACAGGCACACCCAGAGTGTATACTTCCTCTCACAGATACAACAGTTTTGGGGGGGGTTTATGGTATTTGTGAAACACTTAATATGTGCCAGGCACTGTACTAATTGCTGGGGTAGATACAAGACCATCAGGTTGGACACAGTCAGCTGTCCCACGTGGGGCTCACAGTCTCAATCCCCATTTCACAGATGAAGTAATCAAGGAACAGAGAAGTTAGAGACATTCTATCCACTAGGCCATGTTAGTAAGCAAGAAATGAATAAACAGAAACATCAGAAGTGATTGGGGAGTATGGAGTATTCCCTGCACTAAGCGCTGGGGAATTAAAGGCACCATTCCTTCCCTCAACAGTTCAGGGAACATTTCATACCCCACAGTCACTTCTGATGCTTTTGTTCTTGGGGGATGGACACTGATTCTGACATCCCATCGCACTTTTGTTGGAGATGGATCTCCTCTTCACTGATTCTCAAGGGAGGTTGAATCCTTAGCGGGCTTGATCCCACACATGCAGACAAGTTAGATCTCTCATCCTGCCCTCGGTAACCTCACATCATCAGACCCCTGGACAGAGGCTTATAAGGATAAGAAATTGGGATTCACATCCAATCATTCAATAGTAATTATTAAGCACTTCCTTTGTGCAGATCACTGAACTAAATTATTTGGGAGATTACAGAACAGTTGGTAAACATGATCCCTGCACTCAAGGAATTTACAGTCTAATGGGGAGAACAGACATTAAAATAAAATATGGATAAGGGAAACAAATGATTATGAGAATATGTACAGATGAAACAGTATGACGTAGTGGATAGAGCATGGGACTGGGAGATAGAAGGTCATGGTTCTAACCCCAGCCCCACCACTTGTCTGCTGTGTGACCTTGGGCAAGTTACTTCACTTCTCTGTGCCTCAGTTATCACATCTGTAAAATGGGGATTGAGACTGTGAGCCCCACGTAGGAGAGGAACTGTGCCAATCTGATTAGGTTGTATCCACCTCAGTGCTTGGGAAAGTACAATATAACATATCCCTGCCCACAAGAAGCTTACAATTCACATAGGAAGACAGCCATTAAAATTAATTACAAACAGGGGAAATGGTAGAGTAGAAGGATATTTATATAAGTGCTGAGGTCCTGGGGTGTGAGAATGGTGGCTTGTTGGATATGAAGGGGGAGGGAATTCCAGGCAGTGGGAAGGGCATGAACAAGGGATTAATAATGATGATAATAATAATAATAATAATAATAACAATAATAATAAATTATGGTATTGGTTAAGTGCTTACTAAGGGCCAGGCACTGAGTGAAGAAGTATGACCTAGTTGAAAGAGCATGGGCCTGGGAGTCAGGGGACCTGTGTCTGAATCCCGGCTCTGCTACTTGTTTGCTTTGCAACCTTGGGCAAGTCACATCATCTGTAAAATAGGGACTAACACTGTGAACCCCATGTGGGAAAGGGAGAGTGTCCAACCTGATTATCTTGTATCTATCCCAGCACTTATTTTTATGGTATTTGGGGCAAGAGCAGGCTTTGAGAGGTCCATTCCACTTCCTTGACGAAAGAATCAAGATAGACAATTCCAAACAAATGAGAATCTTCTTCTCCCTTCTCTTAACATTTACTACTCTTCCTTTTCCTCCTCCTCTTCTTCCCTTTCCTCCCTCTCCTCCCTTTCTTCCTCCTCCTCCCTTTCCTTCTCTTCCCTTTCTTCCTCCTCTTCCTTTTCCTCCCTCAGTAATGATATCTATTGAACATCAACCTTTGGCAGAGATACATACCAGGCACATATAATAATAATGATGGCATTTGTTAAGGGAAGTAGCGTGGCTCAGTGGAAAGAGCCCTGGCTTGGGAGTCAGAGGTCATGGGTTCGAATCCCAGCTCTGCCACTTGTCAGATGTGTGGGTGTGGGCAAGTCACTTAACTTCTCTGTGCCTCAGTTACCTCATCTGTAAAATGGGGATGAAGATTGTGAGCCTCATGTGGGACAACCTGATTACCCTGTATACCCCAGCGCTTAGAACAGTGCTCTGCACATAGTAAGCGCTTAACAAATACATTATTAAGGGTTACTCTATGTGAAGCACTGTTCTAAGGGCTGAAGCACTGTTCTAAGTACTGAGCACTGTTCAAAGTGCTGTAAATATGGTCCCTGCCTTCAAGAGGCTTACAGAGCAGACACAGATTGATGGATATGCAATTTAAAAGAGCATGAGAGTAAATACTAAAGAGAAGTGAATAAATGAGGTCAGGATGCCCCTTCTCCCCTCTTAATGATTGTGGAGTTGGAGAAGGGAGGTACAGGAGGGGGTAGGGAAGGGGGCGGGGCTGGAGGGGAGCAGATAAAGATAGGGATATGATCCAGTAGAGGAGGGGAAGGGGGATCGGGGAGTTTTAGGTGGTTAGGGGCCAGTACCTTTGGGAAACATCTTTGCTGGGTATAGGACTCTACTTCCCCCTAATAATAGTAATTATGGTACTTAATAATTATGGTACTTCTTAAGCACTTACAATGTGTCAAGCTCTGTTCTAAACCCTGTGGTAGATACAAATTAATCAGACTGGATACGGTCCCTGTCCCACATGGAGCTCACACTCTTACATTTTACAGATGAGAGATTTAGTGACTTGCCCAGACATGTGGCGGAGCAGGAATTAGTACCCTGGACTTTTGACTCCCAGGCCCATGCTCTATCCATTAAAAGTCTCTATCCACTATCCCCCTTCCCCTGCAACCCCTTTTACTGCACAGCTCCCCAAACCAGCTGAGCCAGGGTCTCCATGGCAGGCCCATAATGGGGCCCATGAAACTATAAGCTCGTGGTGAGCAGGGACTGTGTCTATCGACTCTCTTCTATTGTTATAGAGTATGATTGGCAGGGCCTCTGGACCTGCTGCTGCTTCTTCTGCTGAATAACCTCCCACAGCCTCCTGTTGGTTTCCCCCACCCCCAGCCCACTGGGACCGATTAGGCATGGGTGCGGTTGATGGGGAAAAGTGGTTATCCAGGGACAAAGGGAGATCCAAGAGAGAGCCCCACCCCATGTTCTCAGGATGGATATGCTGCAACAGGGATGGTCACATAATTATCTGGAAGGTGGTCATTGGGGGTGGTGCTTCTGAGATCACACACACACAGCATGTTCCCACACTATCACAGGCAGAGGAGCTGGCAGAGCCAAACTGGGAAACAGCAGTAGGCAGGGGATTGCCTTGAAGTAGGTGTCATGGGCAAAAACTGGGCAGGGAGAAGGGGACGAAGGGTGAGAGTCTTCGGCAATGGGGTGAGGTTGTGAGGGTGCACACACTCCTTCCCTGCTCCCCAGTAAGCTCTCACTCCTTACTCTCAATGAGTTCCCTCATCTCCCTGTACCTCTCTGATTCCCTTCCCCATCATATTCCTGATATTTGCCCCTTCCCTCAATAATGATAATGTTGGTATTTGTTAAGCACTTACTATGTGCCAAGCACTGTTCTAAGTGCTGAGATAGATACAAGGTAATCAGGTTGTCCCTCGTGGGGCTCACCGTCTTCATCCCCCTTTTACAGATGAGGTAACTGAGGCACAGAGAAGTGCCCAAAGTCACACAGCTGATAAGCAGTGGAGGTGGGATTAGAACCCATAACCTCTGACTCCCCAGCCCGGGCTCTTTCTACTGAGCCATGCTGCTTCTCTAATACTCTCTCTGTGCTCCCCCTCCTTTCTCACCTCAATCCTGTAGCTTCCCATCGGGGTGGTTTGATGATGCTCAGCTCCTGGGCCTTGTCTCACAGGGAGAGAGCAGCAGGGAAAATGGGAGAGGAGGCTTTGGTGCTACTCAAAGCTGATCACAAGGCAATTCTATAGATTATAGTTTCCTGAGCACCTGTTGGGAGGAATAATGATAGTATTTGTTAAGTGCCTACTATATGCCAAGGACTGTTCTAAGTGCTGGGGTAGCTGTCCCATGCAGCGCTCACAGTCTTAATCTCCATTTTACAGATAAGGTAACTGAGGCTCAGAATAGTGAAGTGACTTGCCCAAGGTCACATAGCAGACGAGTGACAAAGTATGGATTAGAGCCCAAGTCCTCTGACTCCCAAGCCTGGGCTCTTGCCACTGGGAGTCCCTGTCAGAATGTGCTGGACCCAGACAGAGCTTCCACTTTTCCCAGACTGAGCTTCCCCTTTTCCCTCTGCTGCCTCTCTACCCCCCCTTCACCTCCCCTCAGCTAAGCTCTCTTTTCCCCCCCCTTTCCCTCTGCTCCTCCACCCTCTCCCTTCCCCACCCCTCCCCTCAGCACTGTGCTCATCTGCTCATTTGTATATATTTTTATTACCATATTTATTCTATTAATGAGGTGTACTTGATTCTATTTATTGCTATTGTTTTAATGAGATGTGCATCCCCTTGATTCTATTTATTGCTGTTGTTTTTGTCTGTCTCCCCCAATTAGACTGTAAGCCCATCAGTGGGCAGGAACTGTCTCTGTTGCCGAGTTGTACATTCCAAGCTCTTAGTACAGTGCTCTGCACATAGTAAGTGCTCAATAAATACTATTGAATGAATGAATGAATGGTGGGATTCCCCAGATAGAACAAAACAGGGAGGGAAGAGGCTAGAGGAGAGCAGAAAACCTCGAACTGGATTTCTGAGGACCCCTGAAGTCTCAGGGAGAGAAACAATTTGGGATCAGAGGCTCCAGCCCCTATGTGGGGAGAAGGATGCCCCCAACACCCATGAATCTGGTCATTCAATTGTACTTACTGAGCAGTTACTGTATGCAGAACACTGTACTAAGAGCTTGGGAGAGTACAAT
Source organism: Ornithorhynchus anatinus (assembly GCF_004115215.2). NCBI lineage: Eukaryota > Metazoa > Chordata > Mammalia > Monotremata > Ornithorhynchidae > Ornithorhynchus > Ornithorhynchus anatinus. Next base: position 14,975,392 of record NC_041749.1, read on the forward strand.
ATAACAATAAGCAGACCCATTTCCCTGCCCACAATGAGCTTATAGGATAGAGGAGTCATAGACAGTGGATGGATTACCCTGGAGCCCTTTAATTATCATCATTATAAAAACAGCTCTGACAGGGTGTATTCCCTAAAGCTCCATTCTCTCCCACAAGTTCATCGAAGTGAGGGCAAGAATCATTGCTCTGTTAATGCTCCCAGAGGCTTCTGGGTCATTCCCACCCGGCTGGGACTCCCGAGCTGCCAAGTTGTCATTTAGGAACTACAATTCTGTTGCCGAATTGTACATTCCAAGCGCTTAGTACAGTGCTCTGCACATAGTAAGCCCTCAATAAATACTATTGAATGAATGAATGAATGAATTTAGGAAGGGTCAAAATGCCTGGTGAATAGGGCACTGTAACTGCTCCAGCAGTTTCCTTGCCTTTCCTGTTTTCTGTGGGGCTGGGACAACTGATGTTTATTGTAGTGACGGTGGTGTTGGCTTTTTTGTGATCATGATGTGGTGGTGCTCTGGGAGGAAGCTGAGGAAAAAGAGGAATGTCTGAGGGAGGAAGTGATTCTGGCGTTTCAGAAATGACTTGTTCATAGTTGTTATTGAGCTGCCACGGAGTGATGGGTACAGGGTGATGGATACCTATTTAATAATAATAATGTTGGTATTTGTTAAGTGCTTACTATGTGCAGCGCACTGTCATAAACGCTGGGGTAGATACAGGGTAATGAGGTTGTCCCACGTGAGGCTCACAGTCTTAATCCCCATTTTACAGATGAGGTAACTGAGGCACAGAGAAGTGAAGTGACTTGCCCACAGTCACACAGCTGACAAGTGGCAGAGCCAGGATCATTCAGTCAATCTATGGTATTTACTGAGTAACATACTGTGTGCACTGTAATACGAATTCTGGTATTTGTTAAGTGCTTACTAAGTGACAGGCCTTTCCTGCACCTCCCTCCCCAACTCCACAATCAGTAAGAGGGGACGTGGGGCATCCTGACCCCATTTATTCACTTCTCTTTAGTATTTACTTTCATGCTCTTTTAAATTGCATATCCATCAGTGTGTCTGCTATGTAAGCCTTTTGAAGGCAGAGACCACATTTTATATGCGCCTGGTATGTATCATGATACCTATTGAGAATCTACTTTTGGCAGAGATACATACCAAAGGGAGGAGGAAAAGGAAGAGGAGGAGGAGGAGGAAAGGGAGAAAGAAGAAAGGGAAGAGGAGGAAAGAGAGGAGGAGAAGGAAAGGAAAGAGGAGGAAAGGGAGGAGGAGGAAAGGGAAGAAGAGGAGAAGGAAAGAGAAGAGTAGTAAATGTTATGAGAAGGGAGAAGATTCTCATTTGTTTGGAATTGTCTATCTGGATTATTGTGTGAAGGCAGTGGAATGGACTTCTCAAAGCCTCTTCTTGCACCATGGCACGACACATCATATATTTGCCCGTTACTGCTAGGCAAGTAGGACACAACCAGGTGGGCATTTGTCTTTCCATCTCTAGGCAGGGGGCACCCCTGCATAGCTGCATGGCACCATATTCCTACCTCTCCAGTCCTGTCGTTCTGAGCGGAGAGCCCCTCCCCACTAAAATGCTGTTGTAACCCACCATGCCACTGCCCTTCCGCAATGGAGGCGGGCAGTAACTAATGCCAGTAAGTGCCCCCAGTCTCATTGCCATTCCTCGCATGTCCTGTCTGCTGCCTTTCCTCTCCAAAGGTCAGGCCGGGGGCAACTCCATCATTAATGGACATACTCATCTCACTCCCAGCGCCGGCTACAGCATAAGCAGCCAATGCCTTCACTTTGACTCCTCTTTCTCTCTCACTCTCACTCTCTGTCTCTCCACTCTCTGTCTCTCCCACTCTCTGTCTCCCCAGTTTTTCTCTCTGCCTTGCAAATGACTCTGAGGAGCAAGGCTGCCGGATAATTTGAAAAAAAAAAGGCACTCAATTTTTATTTTTTTTGAACTGGGATCCCAGAGAGCTCTCAGGGCTGCTGCATAGTGCTCGCCGCCTACCTGCTCAACTGTAGGGAAACAAGCTTCTGAAGGCTTTAATGGGATTTAGCCCGAGGCTGTTTTATTAAGATGTCGGCTTTTTCTGCTGCCTCTGCAGCTGACACCATTCACTGTCAGCTGTCCCCTCCTCCCCGCCCCCACCCTCCCGCCCCAGAACCACCCCCCGACAATGCACCAAATTATTCGGTTCATTTAGTCCTCACGGCTCAGTGCAGGCGAAGGAAGAAGGATCTCTACTGGGCCAGATGAGTCTACTGGGAAAAGCGAAAAGCCACTGTGCCGCTTAACTCAGGGGTTTGTGAGGAAGGGGGTGGAAAAAAGCTAGATCAATACCACTGGGGCTCACTTCCACCTGATTAGAAAGAATCATATTTAGTATTAACATAACCCATTTGGAAGCCCATTTGTATCCTCATTTGCATGAAATCCTCATTTGAAAAAGCTTGTTTGCAATGCATCGGGTAATTACCTACAATATATAACGTGGAGTGTGCAGTGACAGGTGGAAAAAGATGCCATTTGGATTAAATAAACAAACATGCAACTACGAGGAAGAGGATACACCACAGAGTTACAGCTTTTAATGAATGTGCTCTGGAAATGATGGCTTCTTGTCTATAAAACAGGGAATGACTTAGGGGGAAAAAGCAAACAAGAAGAGCAACCAACACCCCCAATCCTTAATTACATGCTGCTCTCACAACAAATGTAAATGGGATCTGGCAGCATAGGGCGTTAGGGGTCTGGTGCCACTGATTAGCTAGTGTCTTGTATTCCTGATGGGCCCCAAATCAGAAATGGACAAAGAGGGAGAATGCAGGTATATCTGGTAGCCTCCCGTAGAACAATGGGACATGGTGATGGAAAAGCAATGTGGCCTAGTTAAAAAAGCAAGGACCTGTGTCATAATGCCACTTGCCTGCTATGTGACCATAGATAAGTCACTCAACTTCTCTGTGCCTCAATTTCCTAGTCTGTAAAATGGAGATTAATTATCTGTTTTTCCTCTCAGACCATGAACCCTGCGAGGTATAGAGGCTGTGACTGATCTATTTATACTGTGTCGATACCAGTGGTGAATACACATAGTAAGTGCTTAACAAGAGCAGCAATGTAGCCTAGTGGAAAAAAAATATGTGGCCTGGGAGTAAGAGGGCCTGGGTTCTAATTCTGGCTCAGCCAATTGCTTGCTTTTGACCTTGGGGAAGTCACTTTACTTCTCTCTGCCTCAGTTCCCTTAACTGTAAAATGGGGGTAAAGTATCTGTTCTCCCTCCTACTTAGACTGTGAGCCCCGTGTGGGACAGGGACTGTGTCTGACCTAATTAACTTGTAGCTATCCCAGTGTTTGGAACAGTGCTTGACACATCATAAGCGTTAACTACAATTTAAAAAAAAAATCATGGCTTTGACATTTGTCTGCTTTGTGACTTTAGGTAAGACACTTAACTTCTCTGCAAAATGGGGATGAAGACTGTGAGCCCCATGTGGATCATGGACTGTGTCCAACCTTTCATTCATTCATTCAGTAGTATTTATTGAGCGCTTACTATGTGCAGAGCACTGTACTAAGCTCTTGGAATGTACAATTCACAATGGATAGAGACAATCCCTGCCCAATAAAGGGCTCACAGTCTAAACAGGGGAGACAGACAACAAAGCAAAAGAGAACAAAACAAAACAAGACAACATCATCAAGATAAATAGAATCATGAAGATATACACCTCATTAACAAAATAAATAGGGTAATGAATAGTATATACAAATTGCGCTGTTCGATTCTTCCAGTCATAATCAATCAGTGGTATTTATTGAGCACTTATTCATTTGAGTCTCAGACCATTTGAAGGTTGGGCCCTGGAGCTTTGATAAGATGCCAGAATGGATCATTAGCTGAACCCAAGTAACAGTAGGGAACTGCTTAGAACAGGCCAAACAAGACTTGGACAATCAGTTCTGACATCATGCATGTTTTCACTATATACTTTACCATAAGGCCATTAGCAGTGACAGGGAATGTGTCTGTTTATTGCTGTACTCTCCCAAGGGCTTAGTACAGTGCTCTGCACACTGTAAGCACTCAGTAAATACAACTGAATGAATGAATGACAATACTGGGCCAGGCCACTAATCTATCCAGCCTAGTATTGGGTCTCTGACAGTGATACCAAAGGGCTCTTGGAGGACCAGTGTGATCACTGCCCTCTTTACATCCATCATCCTGATTAGCGATATATCTACTAATATCCCAAATTTCTTCCTGAAATAACCAATCATGTACCTCTGTCAAGCTCTTGTCACAGTGCGCTGCACACAAAAAGTGATTGATAAATACCACTGATTGATTAACTATTATCAATTACTCAATCTAGGCCCAGCTTGAACCTCCTAACATCCCTTTTATTTCCATGCAATAATCACCTGTGGACTCATGGTCCAAACTCTACTTAGAAAGCTATGCCAGCACAAATTCCTGGACTAACAACTTCTATAGGCCTACCATATGCATTTTTTTCTTTTTGCCCAGAAATGATGTCCTGAACTCAGATTCTGCTAGATTTCATAACTGCCATGGAAGTGACTCATGGATAAACAAGTAAAACTCATCAGTATTTTCCTCCATTTTCTTCGTCTTCTTACCTGAGCTGAGAAACGGGCTTTACCTGAACCTGCTCTATTAAATGAACATTCTGAAAGTGTTCTCATCCTATTCTCAGTTGGTTACACCTGTCCTTTGACTCCTCCAGCTTCCGGTCCTTGACAGATCAGATTTCCTTCTAAGCTCCTGACATTTTGGACAGAGATCTGTGCTCAGCGTACCCTGCCACATCACTAGTTAACATTCTCGCTTGCTGCAATCTCTCACTTGCGTACACAGCCTATTAAAAAATTCATTTCATCGGTAATCTCTTTCAATTAAAAAGAAAACTTGCCTTCAGGTTTTTGAAATTTATGGCATGAAACACCTAGGAGATGCTATAACTGTTAAACTGAATTGTATTTAGTATTTTGATTATAAATTACAAAAATGGTACATTAACTCCGTTTTGAGGCTAAGATAAAACCACCTCCATTTATCTGCTGTTACTGCAGAGAGTTTTGCAGCATATGTTATATTTATAATTGCCTTATTAAAACATATGCATTGTAAGTGATAATAATACTGCCCATAGGCTAGAAAATCGTCAAAATATATAATGGTGCTTCAAGTTTGTGTATCTACAAATGAGGGCTCTTATTTTGGGGTTGATCTTTTTTGTTGATTTTCAACGCTGCTTTGGCAACTCCATTTTTGAAATCAATGGAGAGATGACATTACCATGAAGAGTTTGAGCAGTGATAAGAAGAAAGGACCAAAGGCTAAATGAAGCCAATTTTTCTGAAATAGTTAAGAACGGTTTCAGACCTATGGTCTAGCCAGCACAGGAACCTGTCTGTGAAGTGACCTCAGAATGCTTTGAGGAACAGGGTGATTGACCGCTTCCCCCCTGGATGCATACTCTCATTTAATTTCCCTCAGGTTTCCTACAGTAACGATTTGGGCCCTCTTTTGCATGAATTTATACATACTAGAACCTACTAACTTTTTTCACTGGCAAAATATCATATTGTAACAAACTCTTTCAACATTGTGCAGTGAGTTGCCTCCTAATATATAGAAATCAACATCCATTAAAGGTCAAGGAAAAGGACTCTGTGGAGGACACATGGAAGGTCTCTTAGTACAGTGCTAAGTGCTCAGTACAGTGCTCTGCACACAGTAAGTGCTTAATAAATACTGAATGAAGGAAGGGGCTGAGGAAGACATAGTTTTTTGTTGTTGTTGTTGTGGTTAAGTGCTTTCTATGTGCTAGGCACTGTACTAAGCATTAGGATAAATACAAGCTAATCAAGCTGGACACTGTCCCTGCCCCATATGGGGCTTACAGTCTTAATCCCTATTTTACAGATGAGGTAACTGAGGCACAAAAGAGTAAAGTGACTTCCAAGGTCACACAACAGACATGTGGTGAAGCCTGGAAAACTCAAGGAACATCTGTGGGGCAAGCAGAGGTTATATGGCTCTATGCTAATTGCTTGTTTAACTTTTTTATGTTGAACCAAAAACAGTCAGGGGTGGAATGAGAACAGGAGGATGGAGAATCAAATCAAGTGAGATCTGAACCCATCATCTGGGACCTTCTGGGGATTATAGTATTTCAGCCTTTTTCTTCAGTGGTCCTGGTTAGGTGCATGAAAATTTGCTGACCTCACCAAGACCAGTAAATACCAGGTGGTTTGCCAGCACAGTGGAAGCCCTAAACCTGAGGTAGTTTGGGGATCCTCTCAGAATTTTTAGGGGCACAGGGAAACCCTAGGGGACCTACTCGAGACTGAAGGTGTGCCTCAGGCTTGTCTAGGCAGGGTCAGGATGGACTCTCTTTCCAGGGCCCCAGCAGACCTTGGGATGTTTTGAACTCCCTCTGCCCTTTCAATGGGGTTTTGTTTGAACCCCTCAGGACTTCCTCCCAAGCCCATAGAAAGCACTGAGTTGAAGCTTAGAGTTCAGAATCTTGTGAATTAAGCACTAGACCAGATTTTTTTGTCTTTAGGATGGCGGGTGTATTTGTAAAGCAGCATGGCCTAGTTTATAGACCGTGGGGCTTGGAGTCAGAAGGTCATGGGTTCTAATTTTGGTTCTGCCACTTGTCTGCTGTGTGACCTTGGGAAAGTCACTTCACTTCTCTGTGCCTCAGTTACCTCATCTGTAAAATGCAGATTAAAACTGTGAGCCTAATGTGGGACAGGAATTGTGTCCAACCTGATTTGTTTGCATTCCTCTGCAGCACTTAGAACATGCCTGACATACAGAAAGCACTGAACAAATACCACAATTATTATTATTATTATAGCACCTACTATATGCCAGGAACTGTACTAAGTGCTGGAGTAGATACAGGCTAATGAGGTTGAACATAGTCCATGTCCCACATGGGGCTCACAGGCTTAATCCCCATTTTACAGAGGAGGTAACTGAGGCCCAGAGAATTTAAGTGAATTGCCCAAGGTTACACAGCAGACATGTAGCAGAGTTGGGATTAGAACCCAGGTCCTTCTGACTCCCAGGCCTGTGCTCTGTCCACCCGACAGCCTAGAGACATTTGTCTCCAAGACTGGGGACTCTCTTTGGAAGAGGTAAGAAGCCATGTGAGAGATTTGCAATGTACTCCAGGGTCTTGAGACCTCCTCTCCACCATACATTCTAATATGTCCAATAAATGAATCCCTGTTTTTGGAAAGACATGAAGAACTGAGTACTGTTAGTTGATTAGGGAAGAAAAGCTGTGTTCCAGTCTCTATATGTGAGGAACAAGAAGGATACCATTCATTTCTGCAGAAGCGGAAGATCTGCACAGGAGAAAGATCCTGTGGAAAAATCCTCTTGTTCACACACTAATCTTTAATTTTTGATGCCCAGCAGTGGTCTGTTTCTTTGACAGTGGCAGTGTTTAATAAGGCCCCCAGGGGCAACTTTATGATGTCATTTAGCCAACTGCTCCACAATAATGAACTCACAAGAGTAGAACTCCCAGGTCGAATGTGAAGTTGGAGAGAGGACTTGGTGCTCTAAGAAATGGTGATTGCTTCGTTCTTATTTATCACCTTTAATGAGCCAGAAAGGGGATAAAATCATGTGGAATAACTGAGAATTTCCTGAATTTTTTCAATGACTGTTACTGAGAATGATACTTCAGGTCCCAAATCTCAGTTCAACAAACTCATTTAGTAATTCCCAGGTTGTACTATGCTAAAGGTACAAGATAACCACTCAAGTTGATTTCAAAATTGATAAAAATAGCATTCTTGGCAATGATTCTGTCTTTATGGAGTTAAAAGTTCTTGAACTGATTTCACTAATTCTCACAAGACTCGGTGCAGACAGTGCTCACTGTGGTCAGGGAATGTGCCTATCAACTCTATTATATTGTACTCTCCCAACCATTTAGTATAGTGCTCTCTGCACACAGTAAGCACTCAGTAAATAATAGACAGATAATAAAAATGGTAAAGTGCTTACTATGTGTAAAGAATTGTTCTAAGGGCTGGAGCAGATACAAACTCATCAGTTTGGACACAGTCCCTGTCCCATATGGGGCTCACAGTCTTAATCCCCATTTTGCAGATAGGTAACTGAGGCACTGAGAAGTGAAATGACTTGCCCAAGGTCATACAGCAGACAAGTGGCAGAGCCAGGATTAGAACTCATAGCCTTCAACTCCCAAGCCTGTGCTCTTTCCCCTAAGCCAAGCTGCTTCTCGGCTTTCTCCTTTTGAAATAGTCACGGGAAAGATACGTAGATTGGCAGTCCAGAATTGTTATCATTATATATTGAAATGTTTTAGCAAAGAGATTACAAAATATCCTTCCTTAAAGAGTTCAAAGTATCAGCTAAATGGAGAAAGTTTTTTTCCCTAGCCATGCCATCTGCAGTGGGATTCTGGGGAAATGGGATGGGAGAAGTCTGGTGCAATATATCTTTGGCTGTCATAACCCATGGCTTACCACCATCATCATAACAGTATAAACTAAGCACCTACTAAGTATTTCCTCTAGATTGTAAGCTCCTTTTGGGCAGGGAACATGTCTACTAACTGTTATACCGTGCTCTCCCAAGCACTTAGAACACTGCTCTGCAACCAAGCACTCTGTTAATACAAATGATTGTTTTAAATACCATTGATTGATTCATGTTTAGACCCCCTATGGAGCATATATAAGACGTTTAGAACATTATAAAAATAATGATGCTATTTGTTAAGCCACACACTGTACTAAGCGCAGGTGTAGATACAAGTAAATGGAGTTGGACACAGTCCCCATCCCATGAGGGGTTCACAGTCTCAATCCCCATTTTACAGAAGAGGTAACTGAGGCCCAGAGAGGTGAAATGACTCACCCAAGTTCACACAGCAGACAAGTGGCAGACAGGATTAGTATTCATGATCTTCTGTCTCCCAGACCCGTGCTCTATCAAGTTACCTACAAGTTCCCTATTACCAGTTCTTTCCTTGTTCCTTAGGGAAGCAGGGTGCCCTGGTGGGTAGAGCATGGGCCTGGGAGTCAGAAGGACCTGGGTCATAGTCCTTGTCTTCTCTGTGACCTTGGACAAGTCACTCACTTCTCCATGCCTCAGTTACCACATCTGTAAAATGGAGATTAAGACTATGAGCCCCATGTGGAACAGGGACTTTGTCCAACCCGATTACCTTGTGTCTACCCCAGCACTTAGAACAGTGCCTGGCATATAATAAGCACTTAATAAATACCATAAAAATCAGGGATAGACACAAAGAATACCACTACAAGAGGCTGGAACAGGTAGGAATCCAGTAACAACAGGAGATGACTGAGTCATAGCTTCAGTCTGTGAGATAGATCATCATCATCATCTTCATCTTTAGTGGTATTTCTTGTGCACCTTTTATGTACATTAGATCATATTAAATGCTTGTAAGCAGTGGGCATGATACCTGACTTAAAAGGGACTTACAATTTAGATTTCTATCAGTTTAGTTAAGTTTAAGTATGGGCAGTCAGAGGCAGAGAGCCAAAATAGATGTTTTCTAAAGTTCTCTTCCTCCTCTAAGATTCTGATGTTATGTGATATAAAAGGGTAAAAATATGGATCACCATCCCACTTTAGGGTCTTCATTCAGCTCTGTAAACTTTTAGCTTGATTCTTTTCTCCATCATCTCTCTTTCAAATGACACTCCAAAAGTGGAGCAAATGTGGAAGAAAAGCAGAATTCAACTTTTTAAAAAATATGTAGGCAGAATGGAGCCCATTTAGACATGTGATTAAGGAGGATCAGATTTATTGCTCAACAGCTTTAGCGGGGATAAGAGATAACTTTGGGGGAAAATGAAAATTATGTATAAATATCTGAGAGCTCTGAGCCCCTAGAAAGGAAAGAATTTACTTATCTGGGGACCAAGGACTAAAGCTGGGAGGAAAAAAAGAAATTTAGGTTTGACATGAGGTCAAATTTCCTGAGACTGCTATTGTGGAAGAGCATTAAAAAATTATGCAAACCTCATCCCCTGGCACATTTGAATATAATAATGGTAACTACACCTTGAAATCTGTAGCTCTTTCCTCCAAGGAGCCCAAAATGCTCTGCATAGATTCTCATTATAGTCGCAATGGGGAGAGGAAGAGAAAGAAATGGAAAAGACAAGACGAAAGGGAGAAAGAGAGGGAGGAACAGAGGGAAAGGAAGGGAAAGAAGAAAGAGAACAGCTTTTGGCAGCCCCATTTTCAAGTTGTAAAAACCCAAGTGGCTATGTCACACCGATTCTCTTTTGGTTTCAGCAGAACCATCTGGAAAAGAATGTTCAACTCCAAATTCACAGATTTCCCATCTCCTTTCCAGGCCTGAAGGGGCATAAGGGTTTCTGGAAGCAATTAGGTGTCTAGGAACATTCTGCCTGAAGACCACCTAGTGATTGGAAAGAAAGTAACCCCTCAATCCTTTATGTATGGCTGACTAGGATGAGCCATTGTTTCCCAAAGAAATGCCCAGTAGATGAGACCAATCAATCAGTGGTATATATTGAGCACCTACTGGGTGCCAAGCACTGTTCCGGGTGCTTGGGAAAGAACCGTAGAGTAGAGGTTGGCAGAAACATTCCCTGACCACAAGGAAGATCAGTATGGACTCAGAATGAGGGGAATAATTGAAGATTTGGAAGAAGTAGGAGCAGAAGGGCTTCCTTCCTCTGACTCATCATGTTTGATCTGGAGCTAAATCCAATCAGCGTTCATATTTTGCCAAAGGTTGAAAGAACCTTCACTTATGCCGAAGTGTGCTTTTTATTTTTACGCCATCTCCATCTGCTGCTGTAACTCCTGCCATCAATTTCTATGGTTCAGACGCTGCACCAGAACTTCACACTGACAAGGGAGGGGAAAATAGAGACTCTGGGGCAAATAGGAGATTCAGAGGTCTACCCAGAAAAATGCTCTAGCATCATGAGACATCCACATTCTTCCCCCAAATGGCACCCGTAATATCATTATATGCTACGTTTCTGCATTCCTTCTTTCTCCTTATTCACATTTCATGAGGACCCCCTAGATTATGCAGATTAGGCCTAGTTCAGATCTCTAGACCCTGACCACACAGGTACAGCTGGTCATCAAGCATTCTATCTTTAACTCTAAAATGTGACATAATTCAAAGTTATGTGAAAGGGAGTGTGGGAAATACATTTACAGGCCAAGAAAATAGAAAACTTAAGAAATAGGTGGTAAGCAGGATCCCAGACCATCCTCTTTCCCAAAACACAGACTGAAAACAATTAAAGAAAATGGAAGGCATATCATTCTGCTTTGTTGGTCAGAGGCTCCATTTCTTAAAATAAATTCCTAATTTGATAAAATTATTCTTAGAAGAAGAGCATCTTTTGGAAACTGAAAGTTGGAAAAAAATAGGGTGGTCAGGCACCTGGATTTACAATGGACAGTTCAGTTTTCAGATGATCTGCCCTCAGGTACAGATATGGAACTGAGTATCTTGTTGTCTAGTATTTTCATTTTCAGCTCCAGCCCCTCTCCCCGATATCCACTCCTGCCAAGTTCCACATCTCACACATGGGAGGGTTCTCTGGAGAAACACTCAAGATTCAAGGGAATGTGTCTGTGGTATTATTCTCTCATAAGTGCTTAGTACAATGCTCTGCACACAGTAAGCAGTCAATAAATATGATTGATTGGTTGATTGAAGGTACATTGGGTGTACTTCTGCAAAAATGGTGTCTTGGTATTATCATCCCATTATAATGAATACTAATATAAAGTGTGTATTGTTCTAGGAACCTCGTGGTTCATTTCCTTAAAAGAAAATCAGAGCCTTGTGGGTAGTTTGAGGGACATTCAAATACCAAGTTATTCAATTGAATGTGAACATTTTTTATTTACATATATTTTAATCAGAGATCTGGTCATGATGCCTTAAACAGCAGCACTATGATGACACTCTCACGCAAATTTATTTAAAATTAGTCATGATAGTGTTGGCAAACAGGGCATATATTCATGCATTAGATGAAGACAGTTGGAGTGAGGAGTGTTGTTTTTTTCCTCCTTTTAAAATACTTAAGCAGGGACACATGGCAATCTTTGAAAAGTGAATCATTCCAGGGTTACTTCTAACCAATTATCAGGTGAAAAGAAACACTTGCAGTAATGTGGTTTTTTTTCCACAACTACTGAAGGCTGGCCTTCAGTGGCCACATCTCAACCAACTTCTCTGGCTTAAGATCAGCTTTTCATGTCTGCCCAGAGAAATCATATTAAATAACCCTTTTTCTCATGTAGATTCATCAACAACTCACTCTGCCTCTCTGCTTTTTAAAAAAAAGTTTTCAAGAAAGATCATTTAAGGAACAGACAAACCTGGGAAGAATATATAAAAGAAATCCAAGCTCCCAATACTCAAGAACCCAAGCAGAATTAAAAACCAGTGTGAACTACATGGTTCGATAAACCACAAACCTGGACTTTAAGGCCATGATGTTGAATGATCTAGAAAGAGTTGCCATGTATATTTATATCTTTTTCCAAGCAATCTCTAGTTTTTAAACAGCAGCTAACTAAACAGAATTCCTCAATTTCATAAATTTTCAAGTCATTTAGGATGCATAATTAATTGGATTGCATGGTGCCATATTTATGAGGTTTATTCATGCAGAGTATGAGATAATCATAAATTATTTTGTTAAAATCTCTTGAGAGAATTTAAAAAAGCTCTCCCTTTGAGTAACTTCCCTTGGCTTGACTGCTGTCTGATATTTCATTTCAGTGAGTTAAATCAAAAATGAGGTTATATATTATATATGATATTGATATAATATGACATATATCATTATAAGTCTAGCCCATCTGCAAGATATACACAATTAATATTGAGAATTAAGGGACTTTGGGCTTGGAAAAACTTTAAGAAAATAGCTAATCTGGCACTTCCCCTATATTGGGGGATACATATGTCAATACCTCTTGCTAATAAAAGTGATTGCTAACCTGGAATTTTGTTAGGTTTTTGAGAGTCTGGATCTATCATTATAGGTAGGTCCACACAAGGTTCATGACCATAAAAATGAGAAAAGAAATGTTTTTTTCTCTTTTTTTAAAAAAAAGAATGCCCAAAAGACAGCAAATACTCTTTAATTGGGATTGGAAGCATTCCAAGTCTGATTTTTTTTAAGAAAGCTTTGATTTACAGTAGTTCATGTTGGGCTCATGTTGAGTCTGCCAAAAAATCCAAGCTAGATCAGAGCTTTTTTTGAAATAAACACAAGCCTAATCTGATGTAGGTATTTCAAAACTCCCACTGCTTTAGTTATAACATCATCTGTTACTGAATGATTTATAAATCATCCCTCTATAGGCAAATTTCTACAAGGTTCAGGATGATCTATTTTAACCTAGGGGCACAAGGACAAGTTTCATTTCAGAATTGCAACTAAGCAAGTCCTGCATCACTGAGGGAAAGTGGACTTGGAAATAAATGCAGAAGATGTCTGCTTGTCTTGTTTGCCCTTCTTAAAGAATTCAAAGTGAATATTTCACTCTTTAAGAGTCTTTGGGGTAGTCCAATAATCTGACACAAAGAGTCTAAAGAAACAGTGGAGGAAGTGTTCTTTGGCTCTGTGTGAGTCCAAATTAGATTTTGTCAAATTAAAAGTCCAAATCAATTATAGGCTCTGATCTACAATCCTATTTCTTTGCCCTCACAACTCCAGGAGGATTATCACTCAATCAATCAATAGTATTTATTGAGCACTTAATGAGGGCAGAGCACTGTATTAAGTGCTTGAGAGAGTATAAAAGAGTTGGTAGATACAATCCCTGCCCTCAGGGATTTTACAGTCTAAGTTGATTAACGAATACAGATGTGCCATGATATTTCCCTCCACTGCTTTTATTCACCACATCAGGTCCCAGCTGGGTCACAGGCAGACCTCTTGCAACTGAGATGAATTAAAGAACACTCTTATGGTTAGCATCTTATGTACCTCTAGTTATCCACTTTTTTTTAGCCCTGCTCAGTTTTCATTGTTCCTTTGTCTCCCACAGCTTTTCCCACCCCACTCAATCGGGCCAGCCAATTTACATTCTTTAACGTGTGAGTGTCTATAAATTAAAATAAAGCCTCCATACTGACAGTTGCAAAAGAAAACTGAATTCTTTCAGGGACCCTTTGAGAACGTTGAAATTTTGTCATGACAGATATTTCTTCATCTCCAAACCATAATCATTTCAATGGTAGGTATATAGAGGCAGGTAGAGTACAACTTTTTATATATAAAATAAATTCATTACTGCTTAGAGCAGCTTTGCAGGTACGTACCAAACATTTCTATCATTAAAAAAAAGCCTAGCCTACTTCCTCTCCAGGCTAGTCAAGGGAAATAAATCAAATCAAGATTCTTTACTTCCAGCTTAACAAAAAAGGACATAGAGTTGGGGCTTGGGAAAAACAGTCATTCAATCATATTTGTTGAGTGGTTACTGTGTGCAGAGCACTGAATTAAGCTCTTGGGAGAGTACATTATAACAGAGTTGATAGATACATTCCCTGCCCACAAGGAGCTTACAGTCTACAGGGCTGTTGAAAGGTAGGGGATACAAAATCTAATGAGTTCCCAACTCTTCAGGGAAGATACTTTATGAGAATTTTGACTACTGAGGCAGAGGAATCCCCCAACGGAATTGATTTCCACCTTTGGGAGGGAATTGGGTGTAACTTTCAGACATGCCCTCGAGCCAATTTAGCTCTCTCACCTGCACTTGCTTGCTATGAAGAGCCTGGAAAAAGTCATGAAATGTGCTGATGTAACTATTGCTGCAAAAATACAAATTGTCAACTTTATGGAGTTGCCAGTGACAATGTATGGATCCGAAAGCTGGACAGTGATAGAATAGAAAGAACATTGATTCTATTGAAATGTGGTGCTGGAGAGGGCTTTTGCAAATACCATGGACTGCCTGAAAGACAAACAAATGGATTTTAGAGAAAATTAAACCAAAGTGGTCTTTGGAAAGCCAAATGACTTAGATTAGCATATTTTGGATGCATAAACAGGAGGACTAATTCTCTGGAGAAGACACTAATTCTAGGAAAAGTCCAGGGAAAACATGAAAGAGGCAGACCAGAAGTTAGATGGATAGAGACGGATTGTAAGCCCGTTGTTGGGCAGGGAGTCTCTATCTGTTGCCGAACTGTACATTCTAAGCACTTAGTACAGTGCTCTGCACATAGTAAGTGCTCAATAAATACGATTGAATGAATGAATGAATTAGAAAGGTTGTGGATTATGGCAGAGGACAGGACGTTCTGGAAAAAGAATACCCATGGAATCGCTATGAATTGGAAATGACTCAATGGCACTTAATTATAATAATAACTTGCACCTGGGCAATTGGATTCAACACAACTTCAGTCACAAACTCTTCCTCTGGTCACTGCTATGAAAGGTTAAAATTCTAGAGGGTGAAAGGCCATTACAGCAAAAGCAAATGTCCCAGAGTCACTCCTGGGAATTTTCCTGTGAAGATAAAGTCATAACAAAAGGGTACCTAAATGCTCTGAGGAAAAAAAACGCATCTTCAGTGCAAAACAATCAAGTTATTTGCTGCCTCGGTGGTGGCGATTGCTACCTGCAATAATGGATTCCAAACTAATTATGATTATTAAGCAATTATATGGCACTTTATATTTGCGAAGTGCTTACCATAATTTTTATTAGATATTCTTCACAACAACCCTCTGAGGAAGGTCAGAACATCTTCAAGAAAAAATAAGCGGGGCTAATCTTCTCCCTAAGCTTCTTAGAAATAAAACCTTTCATTTCAGCATTTTAGAAAATAAAAGCACTTTATGTTGTGATTTGTTCCATGCTCTAGCACACGACCTGGTTTAATCCTGTGCCGCTTAGAATCACACTTTCTTTTAACTGCACAGTCTGATGCAATATCAAAGAAAGCAAGACAGCGAAGGCTATGGTATTTGCAAACAAAGTTCTACTCTCGCTTGAAGTCAGCTTAAAAGTTTATAGATTATCTTTGTTCCATAGCTAACCAGAAACTTATTCAACCCAAACTAAAGGTCTACAAAGCTGTAGAATTGTCCGTCTTTTATATGCGTGTGAGACTCGGACCTACTATTGAAGACATAGGAGAAGCAGTGTGGCCTAGTGGCAAGAGCAGGGGCCTGGTAGTCAGAAGGACTGGGTTATAATTCCCGCTCCACCACTTGTCTGCTGTGTGACCTTGGGCAAGTCACTTAACTTCTCCATGCCTCCGTTACCTCATCTGTAAAATGGGGATTATGACTGTGAGTCCCATGTGAGACATGGACTGTGTCCAACCTGATTAACTTGTATTTACCCTAGCGCTTAGTATAGTGCCTGGTACAGAGTAAGAGTTAACGAATGCCATAAAAAAGGCCCATTCAGTTTCTCTAGTAGGTTTAACAGATTCACCTATAAGTCAACTCAACATCAAATGGCAAGAAAAGATCACTGACCACGAAGTCCTGGAAACATTCAACTCAGCAACATTGAGGTTATGTTCACAGCAATATAGTTGGGTGCACTGTGTGACAAAGTATGTGTGATTAGGAACAACATGGCATAATCGAAAGAGCGTGAGTGTAGGAGTCAGAAGGAAGTAGAGTTTAATCCCGGCTCCAACAGGCATCTATGTCCAACTCTTTTATCTTGTATCTACTCCTGTTATTAGCATAGTGGCTGGCACATAGTGAGGGCTTAACAAATACCACGACTGTTCTCCTACTCCAGACTGTAAGCTCACTGTGGGAAGGGAATGTGTCTGTTTATTGTTATATTGTACTCTCCCCAGCACTTAATACAGTACATACAGTAATTTATTGAGATAAATACAATTGACTGGGTAATTACAGGATGTTGTTGTCTTATGCTGTCGAGTCATGTCCGACCCATAGCGATGACATGGACACATCTCTTCCAGAACAGGCCCATCTCCATCTGCATTCTGGTAATATATCCGTAGAGTTTTCTTGGTAAAAATATGGAAGCGATTTACCATTGCCTCCTTCCGTGCAGTAAACCTGTCTGCCCTCGACTCTCTCCTATGTCGCTGCTGCCCAGCACAGGTGAATTTTAACTTGTAGCAGATTGCCTTCCACTCTCTAACCACTGCCTAAACTAGAAATGGAATGGGTAGACCTCCACTTGACTCTCCCTCCCATAGTCAGACTGGTAGAGTACTGGAAATTCTCCAGGTGCGACACTTAGATTACAGGATAACCCCACATTTGTTTCATGGTAGCTCGTTGTGGGCAGGGAAAATGTCTACCAACTCTCTCATATTATATTTTCCCAAGTGTTTAATACAGTGATCTGCACACAGTAAGTGCTTAATAAATAATTGATTGATTGACTGTGAATGGAAAGGGAGTATTTCTAAATAAGCAGCGAGAAGCAGCGTGGCTCAGTGGAAAGAGCCCGGGCTTGGGAGTCAGAGGTCATGGGTTCAAATGCCGACTCTGCCACTTGTCAGCTGTGTGACTGTGGTCAAGTCACTTCACTTCTCTGGGCCTCAGTTCCCTCATCTGTAAAATGGGGATTGACTGTGAGCCTCACGTGGGACAACTTGATTACCCTGTATCTATCCCAGCGCTTAGAACAGTGCTCTGCACATAGTAAGCGCTTAACAAATACCAACATTATTATTATTAAATGGTCATGATAGATAAATGCTGGAAAGACAGGAAGTGACACATTCCCAAATAATGCAGAATGAAGAGGACTGGACTGTCTTAGACAACTTCACCATAAGAACTATTAGCTTGACAGGTTATATTCAGAAACAGCGTTACTCTTATGCTTGGTCATGGATAGGACTTTAAGCTACCCCTGTAGGCTGGATAGGGTTTCATTATTAATGGCATCATTACCAAATTGAAAGACTGTGTGTTAATAGTGTAAGTATTCACTGAGCACCCAATTGATGTGATGTGGGAAATACAAAATAAAAAGATGACATGTTCCCTGCCCACAAGTATCTTACACTCTAAGTGGGCGGATGGGCATAAAAATATTTACAGAAGTCTAAATGAATAATTGAATGTACAATGGACAAAAAGAGATGGAAGGTTCAGAATAAATGTGTGATGAGGAGTAAGCATCCACACTGACTTTAACCAGGCTTCACCATTTGCCTTATTTTTGAGGTTATTATCCTAAATAGAGTCATGCCTAGTTGTATTGAAACTCTGATCAAGGTAACTGGCAACAGAGAGCAGGGCCTTAAATCAATTTCTTCTTTTGTTTCTTTTGAGCTTGTTTCTGATTAATGGAATGACGAGTCCCAGCTAAAACCTCCTGGCTGGTGGATAAAGTCTAGAAGAGAAAATGTTTGGCCCCAAATTTACCACTCCAATCATAGTGGAAATATGTAATTCTTGAGGAATCCAACCAGAGAATTGAGTCTCACCTGGTCTGCACAAGTAAATTATCATAATAATTGAGTTCAAAAAATAGTTCAGGTGATTATAGCCCTTGAAATGGCTGGGTAAAGGAATGAAAAATGTGTGTTTGGGCTTAAGTATCCATTCATTCATTCATTCATTCATTCACTCAATCGTATTTACTAAATTTTTACTGAGTGCAGAGCACTGTACTAAGCACTTGGAAAGTAAAATTCAGCAACAAATAGAGACAATTCCTGCCCACACTAGGCTCACAGTCTAAAAAGGGGGAGATGGACATCTAAACAAATAATCAGGCATCAGTAGTAAACAGGCATTGGATAACATGATTTCTGTCTAGAGATTTTAAAAAGTTAAACACAAAAACTTCAACTAGAAAACTAGCCCATTTTCACAGCTTTAGTTTTTTCCCTCTCTTCAATTTCAGACTGCACAACTCAAACCTTCTCACCCACCCCCTCTTGCTGGTGCCATTCCAAACCCTCTTTAAACAGGATGAGTTTAAAGGACAGAGTCAAACCTGACCTTAAATGCTGTTTTTTCTCCTGTAGAGGAATTAAGTTACATTTCTGCAAGGACTAATTTCTAGAGTGTTCTGGGTTAGTGACTATTTTATTGTCGCAAAAGAAAGGAAAAATTCATTTAAAAATCCTGAGACCCATTTCAGTTTTTGCTGTTCAGGTTAGTTTGTTTCTATGCATATTTTGCAGCTGGTTGTTTCATGGAATCACCTAACAGCATCAAAAAGACTACTGTTATAAGGAATGAATTAATTTGGTTTTTTGAGGAACTCTGGCTGAAAGCTCAGAATGCAGAAGTCTGATTGCCAGGCTGGAGTGGTGTTGGTATACAGGGGGCAATCACATTTTATTAAATATACATATGGAGGAGGACCTGGGTGTCTTTGTCGTGCATTATGAATTATGTTAGAGAACATCATTAATGACCATGAGATCCAGTTTTAAATGGCCAATATTCACAAATGAGAGAACATAGAAAATACAGGCATTTTAATCAAGTTTTAGGATTGTAATCTTTTTCTTCAGTAAAGTTCTATATTCCTCCTAGTCCTCTCAGATAGATTTAGCAATATAGCCAGCAAGACACAAAAGAGGGACAACCCCATCTCCCCTGCTTCCCAAATCAACAGCTTTGAATTAATAAATGATATGCATTGACCATCTCCTTCATGCAGAATTAAAAAGCAGTAGTAGATGCATTAGTATTTAATGAATGCTCACCAGGAGTGGGGCACTTTTGAAGTACAGAATAAAAAAGTGATGTGTCAGTCAATCAATTTTTATTTTTTATGGTATTTAATAATGATGGTATTTGTTAAACACTGTTCTTTCTAAACACTGGGGTAGATAAAAGGTAATCAGATTGTCTCACGTGGGCTTCACAGTCTTAATCCCCATTTTACAGTCCAGGGAATTGACGTGAAGAGAAGTGAAATGACTTGCCCAAAGTCACCCAGCTAAGTGGCAGGACCAAGATTAGAACCCATGACCTCTGCCTCTGCTCTTTCCACAAAGTCAGGTTGCTTGTATTTACTATGTACCATGCATTGTACTAAGCAATGGGGAAGATACAAGCTAATCGGGTTGGACACAATCCATGTCCTATATAGGGTCACAGAATGAATCCCCCTTTTACAGATGCAGTAACAGGCACCAGAGATGTTAAATGACTTTCCCAGAGGTCACACAGCAGACAAGTGGCAGAGCTGGGATTAGAATCTTCATCCTTGGAACTCCGAGGCCCATGCTCTATCCCGTAAATTGTGCTGCTTCTCATTATTGAGTGCATACTGTGTGCAGAGCACTGTAATGAGTGCTTGGAAGAATACAATATAACAGAGTTGGTAGATAATGATAATAATAATAATAAAAATAATGATACTATTTGTTAAGTGCTTACTATGTGCCAATCACTGTTCTAAGTGCCAGGGTAGATACAGGATAATCAGGTTGTCCCACGTGGGGCTCACAGTCTTAATCCCCATTTTATGGATGAGGGAACTGAGAGACAGAGAAATTGCCCAAAGTCACACAGCTGATAAGTGGCAGAGCCACGATTAGAACCCACAACTTCTGACTCCCAAGCCGGTGCTCTTTCCACTAAACAAAGCACGTCTTACTAAGCCACACTGCACAAGGAGCTTTTGTCCCCTGACCATCTGGAGTTTAAACTCATACTGGGGAGATAAACATATAAATATTTTACAACTTAAAGTATTCAAAAAAATTGAGTAGGCAACATAGAAAACATGATCCTGACCCTCTTAATGGGGATACAGGATAAGGTGAGCTATGCATAGATGATGGGAGCCAGAGAAAGAGCAGCAGTACAATGTTGTTAGCAGGAGTTGGATAAATAGAAACACAAGTATCAGTTGTGAACTGCGATAAGCAGAAACGTAAGCACTGCCTTTTTGACCTCTGCAGAAATCCACCACTAGACAAAAGGTATAATTACACTGCTATCAGCCTGCTTGATTCCTTTGTTGGTCCCCTCTAAAATTAAAACCACAAAGCCTCAGCTAGGATGCACAGTGGAGACATTCTGATCATTTTTTCACTGGTAAAGTATTTATGATCATTATCACTAAAAGAATTGTAGAATGAGAGAATATTCATTCAATAGTATTTATTGAGTGCTTACTATGTGCAGGGCACTACACTGAGCGCTTGGAATGTACAAATCGGTAACAGATAGGGACAGTCCCTTCCCTTTGACGGGCTTACAGTCTAAACGAATAGACTCCCCATTAATGGACGCACAATTTACCAGTGAAACTCAGGCCTGGGACCTATGCTTTAATCCTTAATCTGTCACTTGCCTGTTGTGTGAATTTGGGCAAGTCGCTTAACTTCTCCATTCCTCAGTTTCCTCAAATTAAAATGGGTATTCAATACCTGTTCTCCCTCCGACTTAGACTGTCAGTCTCATGTGGGACAGGGACTCTGTCCAACCGGATTAATTCATATCCATCTTAGCTCTTAAAACAGTGCATGACACATAATAAGTGCCTAACAAATACTATTAAAAAAAAGTCA
Organism: Ornithorhynchus anatinus; assembly: GCF_004115215.2. Taxonomy (NCBI): domain Eukaryota; kingdom Metazoa; phylum Chordata; class Mammalia; order Monotremata; family Ornithorhynchidae; genus Ornithorhynchus; species Ornithorhynchus anatinus. Next base: position 14,996,991 of record NC_041749.1, read on the forward strand.
TGTTTCCTGTCCACTACGAGCTTACACTTTAATGGGAAAAACAGACATAAAAAAATTTACAAATAAAGTAATCAAAATAAATGATTAAAAGGACAAATAATTAATACAAATAAGTGCTGAGGATGGATATAAATGACCTCTCTTTAAGCATTTTGATACTCTGCCCAGCCTCACAAAGTATATGTAAATATTTTAATGCTATTTCCCCATTCCCTAGTCTATTTCAATGTCTGTCTCCCCGTGTAGACTGCAAACCCCTTGTGTATAGGGATTATGTTTACCCCTCTGTTGTATTTTACTTTCTCTAGCACTTAGTATAGTGTTCTGCACACAGTAAGCACTCAATAAATATCAAATGATTGATTGAAACAACCGCATAAATGTTAGACCATTTGGAGAAGGTGTGATTTCTGGTAGACTTTATCTTGTTAATTTTGGGGAAGGAGATTCAAGTGGATGGAAAGATCTGAGCTAGAAGATGAAGGTGGGAGAGTCCAGAGAGGATGGGAGAAAGCAGATAAGGACTATGGGGTGAGGTTGGTTTTTTTTTGAAGTTATTCAACTACTTACTATATACCAAGCACTTCCAAGCATTGGGTTTGATACAAGTTAATTTGGTAGGACTGTGGGGCTCACAGCCTGGATAAGAGGGAAAACAGATATTGAATCCCCATTACACTGATGAGGAAACTAAGGCACGGAGAAGTCAATAACTTGCCGAGGGTTACATAGAAGGCAAGTTGTAGGATCAGGATTAGAACCCAAGTCCTCTGACTCCTAGCCCTGTGAGAAGCAGCATGGATTAGTGAAAATAACACGGGCTTGGGAGTCAGAGGTCGTGGGTTCTAATCGCAGCTCCGCCACTTGCCAGCTGTGTGATTTTGGGTAAGTCACTTAACTTCTCAGTACCTTAGTTACCTCACCTGTAAATTGGGGATTAAGACTGTGAGCCCCAGTGGGACAACCTGATAACCTTGAATCTACCCCAGCGCTTAGAATAGTGCTTGACACATAGTAAATGCTTAACAAATACTATATTGTTATTATTATGTTCTATTAGACCATGTTGCCTGAAAGCTCTTAGGGAAGAGATATGCTACTCTTAGAACAAAGATATGGTATTCTGAGTTTCATTACAAATGACAACCCATATGTCGCCATATGCCACCAAACTCTAATAAACACAACATCAACAGTAGGGAGACACAGAGAAAAGCTGACACCAAGGGTAAATATCATGTGTCGCTAGAGATTACAGTGAGAGTATCTGTGAATTTATTGACAGTTGATCATGCATATCATCCAACAGCAAGTTCAGAGTTCAAAGTAATGAGACACCTGAAAGACAGATCCCATGAACGTTCCATTCTGGAGAGCCCAGGAAAAGTTCTAAATTAGAAGGTTCAAGTATGTAGAACCCCTATATAATTAGCTAGTGAAGTATAGGAGAATGGAGAAATCTATAAGGCAGCAATAAAGTATTCATTCATTCATTCATTCAATAGTATTTATTGAGCGCTTACTATGTGCAGAGCACTGTACTAAGCGCTTGGGATGAACAAGTCGGCAACAGATAGAGACAGTCCCTGCCGTTTGACGGGCTTACAGTCTAATCGGGGGAGACGGGCAGACAAGAACAATGGCACTAAACAGCGTCAAGGGGAAGAACATCTCGTAAAAACAATGGCAACTAAATAGAATCAAGGCGATGTACAATTCATTAACAAAATAAATAGGGTAACGAAAATATATACAGTTGAGCGGACGGGTACAGTGCTGTGGGGATGGGAAGGGAGAGGTGGAGGAGCAGAGGGAAAAGGGGAAAATGAGGCTTTAGCTGCGGAGAGGTAAAGGGGGGATGGCAGAGGGAGTAGAGGGGGAAGAGGAGCTCAGTCTGGGAAGGCCTCTTGGAGGAGGTGATTTTTAAGTAAGGTTTTGAAGAGGGAAAGAGAATCAGTTTGGCGGAGGTGAGGAGGGAGGGCGTTCCAGGACCGCGGGAGGACGTGACCCAGGGGTCGACGGCGGGATAGGCGAGACCGAGGGACGGCGAGGAGGTGGGCGGCAGAGGAGCGGAGCGTGCGGGGTGGGCGGTAGAAAGAGAGAAGGGAGGAGAGGTAGGAAGGGGCAAGGTGGTGGAGAGCCTTGAAGCCTAGAGTGAGGAGTTTTTGTTTGGAGCGGAGGTCGATAGGCAACCACTGGAGTTGTTTAAGAAGGGGAGTGACATGCCCAGATCGTTTCTGCAGGAAGATGAGCCGGGCAGCGGAGTGAAGAATAGACCGGAGCGGGGCGAGAGAGGAGGAAGGGAGGTCAGAGAGAAGGCTGACACAGTAGTCTAGCCGGGATATAACGAGAGCCCGTAATAGTAAGGTAGCCGTTTGGGTGGAGAGGAAAGGGCGGATCTTGGCGATATTGTAGAGGTGAAACCGGCAGGTCTCGGTAACGGATAGGATGTGTGGGGTGAACGAGAGGGACGAGTCAAGGATGACACCGAGATTGCGGGCCTGCGGGACGGGAAGGATGGTCGTGCCATCCACGGTGATGGAGAAGTCTGGGAGCGGGCCGGGCTTGGGAGGGAAGATGAGGAGCTCAGTCTTGCTCATGTTGAGTTTTAGGTGGCGGGCAGACATCCAGGTGGAGACGTCCCGGAGGCAGGAGGAGATGCGAGCCTGAAGGGAGGGGGAGAGGACAGGGGCGGAGATGTAGATCTGCGTGTCATCTGCGTAGAGATGGTAGTCAAAGCCGTGAGAGCGGATGAGTTCACCGAGGGAGTGAGTGTAAATGGAGAACAGAAGAGGGCCAAGAACTGACCCTTGAGGAACTCCAACAGTTAAAGGATGGGAGGGGGAGGAGGCTCCAGCGTAGGAGACCGAGAATGATCGGCCAGAGAGGTAAGAGGAGAACCAGGAGAGGACAGAGTCCGTGAAGCCAAGGTGAGATAAGGTACGGAGGAGGAGGGGATGGTCGACAGTGTCAAAGGCAGCAGAGAGGTCAAGGAGGATCAGAATGGAGTAGGAGCCATTGGATTTGGCAAGAAGGAGGTCATGGGTGACCTTAGAGAGAGCAGTCTCGGTAGAGTGGAGGGGACGGAAGCCAGATTGGAGGGGGTCTAGGAGAGAATGGGAGTTAAGGAATTCTAGGCATCGATTGTAGACGACTCGTTCTAAGATTTTGGAAAGGAAGGGTAGTAGGGAGATAGGACGATAACTGGAGGGGGAAGTGGGGTCAAGAGCGGGTTTTTTTAGGATGGGGGAGACGTGGGCGTGTTTGAAGGCAGAGGGGAAGGAGCCCTTGGAGATTGAGTGGTTAAAAATAGAAGTTAAGGAAGGGAGGAGGGCAGGGGCGATGGTTTTAAGAAGGTGAGAGGGAATGGGGTCCGAGGCGCAGGTGGAGGGGGTGGCACTTGCGAGGAGGGAGGAGATCTCCTCTGAGGATACTGCAGGGAAGGATGGGAAAGTAGGGGAGGGGGTTGTTGGGGGGGAGGGGAGAGGCGGAGGGGTGACTTTGGGGAGCTCAGACCTGATCGTGTTGATTTTCGTGAGGAAATAGGTGGCCAGATCATTAGGGGTGAGAGATGGGGGAGGGGGAGGAACAGGGGGCCTAAGGAGAGAGTTAAAGGTCCGGAACAATCGGCGGGGGTGACGGGCATGGGTGTCGATGAGGGAGGAGAAGAAGCTTTGCCTGGCGGAGGAGAGGGCAGAGTTAAGGCAGGAAAGGATAAATTTGAAGCGTGTGAGGTCGGCTTGGTGCTTGGACTTTCGCCAGCGGCGCTCAGCAGCTCGAGCATAGGAGCGTAGGAGGCGGACGGAGGAGGTGATCCAGGGCTGTGGGTTAGTGGCGCGAGAGCGGCGGAGGGAAAGGGGGGCGAGAGAGTCGAGATGAGTAGTGAGGGTGGAGTTGAGAGCGGAGACCTGATCGTCGAGAGTGGGAAGAGAGGACAGGGCGGCAAGGTGAGACGAGATGCTATTGGAAAGACGGATGGGATCGAGAGAGCGGAGGTCTCTGTGGGGCAGTAGCGAAGATTTGCAAGGGGAGGGAGTGTGAGAGATGAGGCAGGTGAGAAGGTTATGGTCCGAGAGAGGGATTTCAGAGTTGGTGAGTGAGGAGATAGTGCAGCGGTAGGAGATGACAAGATCGAGGGTGTGACCGAGTCGGTGAGTGGGCGCGGTATGGTGGAGGAGGAGGTCGGCAGAGTCGAGGAGGGATAGCAGGCGGGCGGCAGAGGAGTCGTCGGGTACATCCGTATGGATGTTGAAGTCTCCAAGGATCAGAGTGGGCAGAGAGAAGGAGAGGAGGAAGGTGAGAAAGGGGTCAAGGTGGTTGAAGAAGTCGGAGGTGGGACCGGGAGGGCGGTAGATGACGGCGACAAGTAACTGGAGTGGGTGGTAGAGGCGAATGATATGGGCTTCGAAGGAGGGGAAGGAGAGGGAGGGGGGAGGAGGGATAGTGCGGAAGCGGCATCGGGGCGAGAGGAGGAAGCCGACGCCTCCTCCCTTACCGGTGAGTCTGGGGGAGTGGGAGAAGGAGAGGCCTCCGCTGGAGAGAGCGGCGGCGGAGACCGTGTCTTCGGGAGAGAGCCACGTTTCCGAAAGGGCGAAAGTATACTGATTAGACTGTAAGCCCGTCAAACGGCAGGGACTGTCTCTATCTGTTGCTGACTTGTTCATTCCAAGCGCTTAGTACAGTGCTCTGCACATAGTAAGCGCTCAATAAATACTATTGAATGAATGAATACTGATTTAATGTGGTGACAATAATAATAATGATGATTGCATTTGGTCAGCTCTCCATTTATGCCAAGCACTGTCTTAACTGCTGGTGTAGATACAGAATTATGTGTGATCAGACCCCATCCCTGTCACAGATAGGTCTCACAGCCTAAGTAGGAGGGAAAATAGGTGGTGAATCCCCATATTGCAAATGAGAAAACTGAGACAAGGAGAAGTTAACCGACTGGCCCAAGGTCACACAGGTAATTGGCAAAGCCAGGATTAAAATCCAAGACCTCTGACTACCAGACCCATTCTCTTTCAACTCACTATGAAGAAGTTAGGTATTGGAGGGAAATAGACAAAACCAAGGGCTAGAGTGTTTCCTAAGAAAGACTGAAAGTTGTCTTGATTTACAAGTTGCAAAACTCTTGGAGAATATCTGTATCTCACCTGGTGATTGGATCACAGGCATTTCTTCTTCACAATAGCTTCAGGATCTTGAGGTGGGCATGGAAGAGGAGGGTTGTTTGGCTGTTTATTATCTCAAGGCCATGTAACTACGTCTTAATGCCATCTCTTTATTTTCTTCATTGACACACAGGAGAAGTTTTTTAACCAAACAGTTACAGAGGCTGGAAAAGTTTGAGAAAAACATGACACTGGCCCTTGGTTGCTTCTACCCATGTCAGAGGGAAAGGGACTTGCCCTGAGAGGGAGGATTCTAGCGGAGTTGTCGCCTATCACTGCAGGATCCTGAAGGTTACCTCCTCTCCCTACCTCAGTTTACCCAATTGTAAAATAGGTAGAAAAATACCTGACTCTCACCGACTTCCAGGGCTGTTGAGAGGAAAAATGTGATTTCTTTTGGTATCATTTGAGAAACGGTAGCATAGCTGAATTTATCTTTCTGGGAAGTAGAATCATTTTTTTTTTACTTCTCCACACTGGCAATCCTGTTGCCCTCCTGCCCCTCCCCCCATCTCACCCCCCAAAAAAACATAAAAAATAAGTTAGGGAAGCAGTATGGCTTCACCACTTGCCTGCTGCTTGATCTTAGGCAGGACCCCACTCTGAGGGTCAATTTCCTTACTAATAGAATGGGCATAAAATACCCATTCTCTCTTCCTCCTTGTCTGAGAACCCTGGGTAGAACAGGACCTGTTTCTGACCTGATCATGTTGCATTTACCCCAGAGTTTAGGGAAGCAGCATGGCTCAGTGGAAAGAGCTCAGACTTGGGAGTCAGAGATCATGGGTTCAAATCCCGGCTCTGCCGTTTGTCAGCCATGTGGGCAAGTCACTTCACTTCTCTGAGCATCAGTTACCTCATCTGCAAAATGGGGATTAAGACTGTGAGCCCCATGTGGGACAACCTGATCACCTTGTATCCCCCCAGCGCTTAGAACAGTGCTTTGCACATAGTAAGCGCTTAACAAATGCCAACATTATTGTTCATTCCAAGCACTTAGTACAGTGCTCTGCACATAGTAAGTCCTCAATAAATGCTAAATGCTATTGAATACAGTGCTTTGTACATGATAAATATTTTAAAATACCATATCATTCTTATTATTTTTATGTCCATCATTGCGGTCCTGACACATCCAGCCCTGACAGTGGTATCAAAGAACCCTTATACAAACAGTGTGGTGATTATACCCCTCGGCCTTCATCTTCACCATAATTTCTCCTATTAATAACCCGTATGGGCCTATCACCAAATAATATATTGAACCTTGTCTCAAGACTTCTATAAACATTTTCCTCTAATATTTATAATGGTCACTTCTAAAACCCCAAGTTTATACTTTTGGTCCAGTTCAGCATATTATAGAAGCTATTGATAATTTCTCCTTGCAAAATTATGGACTCTTTGGTAACAGGTGTCATAGAACTTCCAGTGGCTGATTGCTAAGAACCTGGTCTGTAAAATCCTAGATTACAGGGTGCGGTTCCAAACCCTCAATTAGCAAAAGATCCTATTCCATGGGATGAATAAATACACGTAAAGAAAATAATTAGATAGAGGGAAGTGAGTAAACAGCTGATATTCATTGCCCAGGTGTCAAGACAAGAGCTTCCATGTAAAGGAAGATACTAGACTGGTGAAGGCAGTGAATAAACAGCCAATGGACAACCCAAAGGATGTCTGGGCTGAATGACTTCGGATGACAATTTGCTTGGAGAAGCCACTTGGCCAAGTGGAAATAGCACAAGACTGGGAGTCAGAGGACCTGGGCTCTTATCCTGACTCTGCCACTTGCCTGCTGTGTGACCTTGGATAAGTCACTTAACCTCTTTGGGCCTCAGTTTCCTTATCTTCATTCATTCATTCTATCAATCGTATTTAGTGAGCGCTTACTATCTGCAGAGCATTTTATCTGTAAAATGGCCTGAAATTCCACCTCTCCCTCCCTTTAGACTGTGAGCCCCAAGTGGTATGGGAGAGAGACTGATTGAATTGTTTCTACCCCAGCATATATCCCAGTGCTTGGTGCACAGTCAGTGCTTATCATTATTACTAATAGTAATGATGACAATAATAAGCAGTGTGGCTAGTGAAAAAGCACCAGGCTGGGAGTCAGAGGACTTGGATTCTAATCCCAGCTCCATCATTTATTACTATTAATAATAATTAATAATAATTACGGTACCTGTTAAGCTCTTATTTATTACCAAGACCTGTTCTAAGCACGGGGGCTAATACAAGGTAGTCAGGTTGGACGCAGTCTCCGGTCTCATATAGGGCTCACACTCTTATTCCCCATTTTACAGATGAGGTAACCGAGGCCCAGAGAAGTGAAGTGACTTGCCCAAGGTAACACAGCAGACATGTGGTAGAGGGGTGATGAGAATCTATGTCCTTCTGACTCCCAGACCCACACTCTATCCATTAAGCCATGCTGCTTTACTGTGTGTGACCTCGGGCTGGTCACTGTGTCTTTCTGCCTTAGTTTCCTCTGCTGTAAAATGGGGATTCAATACCTGTTCTTCCTACTTGGACTCTGACCTGATTAAGTTGTATCTATCCCAATGCTTAGGACAGTGCTTGACACACAGTTAGCAGTTTTTTAATTGTAGTTATTAAGCACTTACCATGTACCAAGCACTGTATTAAGCGCTAGGGTAGATATAAGATCATCAAGTTGGAAGTAGTATTTGTCCCACACTCTAACAATATACTCACATGCTAATAATAATAATGATGATAATAATAATACTTGTTAAGTCGCAGTTTGTATAGTTCTTGCCTCAGGCATCAGGTGTCTGCAGAATCATCTGTTAGGTACTGAATGATCCCTTTTTATGATGTTTGTTAAGCACTTACTATCTGTCAAGCACTGTTCTGAGCATTGGGGTAGATACAAACTTATTCATTCATTCAATCACATTTATTGAGCACATACTATGTGTAGAGCACCATACTAAGTGCTTGGGAAAGTACAATACAAAAATGAAGTTACATTACCTGCCCACAACAAGCTTATCAGGTTGGATATAGTCTCTTTACCGTATGGGGCTTACTCATTCGTTCAATAGTATTTATTGAGTGCTTACTATGTGCAGAGCACTGTACTAAGAGCTTGGAATGTACAAATCGACAACAGATAGAGACAGTCCCTGCCCTTTGACGGGTTTACAGTCTAATCGGGGGAGACAGGCAGACAAGAACAATGGCAATAAATAGAGTCAAGGGGAAGAACATCTCATAAAAACAATGGCAACTAAATAGAATCAGGGTAATGTACATCTCATTAAACAAAATAAACAAAATAAATAGGGTGGTAAAGATATATACAGTCGAGCGGATATATACAGTGCTGAGGGGGTGGGACGGAAGAGAGGGAGGAGGAGAGGGAAAGGGGGGAGAAGAGGATTTAGCCGCTGAGAGGTGAAGGAGGGGTAGAGGGAGCAAAGGGAAAAAAGGAGGAGCTCAGTCTGGGAAGACCTCTTGGAGGAGGTGAGTTTTAAGTAGGGATTTGAAGAGGGGAAGAGAATTAGATTGTCTGAGGTAAGGAGGGAGGGTATTCCAGGACCGCGGGAGGACGTGGCCCAGGGGTCGACGGCGGGATAGGCGAGACCGAGGGACGGTGAGGAGGTGGGCGGCAGAGGAGCGGAGCGTGTGGGGGGGGCAGTAGAAAGAGAGAAGGGAGGAGAGGTAGGAAGGGGCAAGGTGATAGAGAGCCTTGAAGCCTAGAGTGAGGAGTTTTTGTTTAGAGTGGAGGTTGATAGGCAACCACTGGAGTACAGTCTCAGTAGGAGGGAATAGGATTTAATCCCCATTTTACAGTTGAGGAAAATGAGGCCCAGAGAAGGTAAGGATTGGCCCAAAATCACCCAGCAAGGAAATGACAGATATGGGATTAAAACCTAGGTTCTTTGAGTCCCAGACCTGCTCTTTCCACTAGGCCATGCTATTCCAGGCTCAATGCTACATTTTAACTAAAGCCATGCATCTTTATCTGTTAACCAGGATCTTTACCACAAGTTTACCTATTCCTTGCTCCACCTGTGGGACTGGCTAAAGAGAAAGTCTGTTGCTCGGTTAATTTTTTCAGGTCTCAATACTAATTGTGTTCTCATTAGGCAATGGAAAATCACGGGTCTAAGCACCCAATGGTGTTTAAATGCCCATCATTCCCGCAGGAGGCACTGCACCTTCAAGGGAGGTGAGGAAAAGAAGGCATCGTGGCATGCCACGTGGGATGTCACTTACAGTCGATCAGCTGAAATTGTCAGGGATCACTTCCATTAGGCTGTGTGTCAGTTCAGAAACTTTACGTGTGAGGCTCTGTGTAGCAGTCTACCACTGCTGACTGCCCCAGGCTAGCCCAAAGAACCAATCTTGTCATTGGTTTTCCAGAATGTCTCCATGTGAATTAGTTGCATATGCTGACCAGTGTTACCATTTGAGGCAGGGTTGTGGTCTCAGAGTTTGGGGTTTTTGTTTTTTTGCTTTCTTTTTTAAACATTCAGTCTCCTGCTAAAACAGAACATCTTAAACAAATGGGGAGAGATAGCAACTTTCTCACATTAATAACAGACAAATTCTTCAGGGAAAATCTAGTGATTGCTTTCAATTATACTCCAGATGCTTTTATGCTTGGTCTGGAAATGAGCATCAGAGGGATTTTAAAAAGCATTTTATTCAGCATTGACTATGTTGAACTTATTTTTTATCTAGCCTGAAAACAGTGGAAAAAAAGAAGCTTGAAGCCATTTTATGATTAGAGCAGAGGGGACAGTGAGTGGCTTGTCTAAGAAATCATACTTAACTGACAAAAGAAGCTGCTTTATATTCTCTTACAATATTAAACCATTTAAACATAGTTCACCAATCTATCCCAAAGCAATTGACATTTCACCCCCTTTTATTTCAGTTCTATCTTTATGTACCAATCTTCCCTTTTAGATCAAATTTGAGATTCAATTACTGTTTGAGTGTTTCCAAGAAGAGCATTAGCCCTTAAAGCTTCATCACCGCAGTCCCTGCCTATGTCTTGTTCAGGGACAGCTGCCTGGACCAGCAAAGGGGAAATGCCTCTAGGAGTAGGTCCTTGAGAAATCTTGAAAGATGGGGGAGAGATGTGAATTGGTGGGTGGAGGAGCATCAGCATTGGGTTGGAGACGAGAGATTCATGAGAAAGACCGAGTTAGAGGCATAGCTAGGCAGGAACAAAGACTGGGAGCTGGGATGGGACACTTAATGAGAATAGATGACAGCAAGATAACTCGGCCATTGCTCTACAGTGACCTGAAAGGGAGGACACTAGAGTGAGGACCAAAATAAAGATTATCTAGAAATAGTGAAGCCAGGCTCAAGCAATGTAACAAGGCAGTTGGCTATAGGGAGACCTCCTCAGACATACTAGCTTGTAGGGCAACAGTTGGGAGGTTCTCTCCTGAAGCAAAAGGCTCCATGAAGATCAGGATACCAAGCAGCAGGCTCAAAAAGCAGGACAAACTGGCCTGTTGTACAAGTCACTTAAACTTTTAGAGCTGCAGTTTCCTTCTCTGTAAAAGTGAGTTAAGATAATAATAATAACAGTAGTATTTGTTAAACGCTTACTACGTGCCAGACACTGTTCTAAGAGCCGGGGTAGATACAAACACAGTCCATGTCCCACATGGGGCTCATCGCATTAATCTCCATTTTAAAGATGAGGTAACTGAGGCCCAGAGAAGTGAAGTGATTTGCCCAAGGTCACCCAGCAGACAAGTGGCAGAGCCGGGATTAGAACCCATGAACTTCTGACTCCTGGGCCCGTGCTCTATCCACTAAGCCATGCTGCTTCCCTTACTGCCTCTCCGTATTCATTCAATCATATTCATTGAGTGCTTACTATTTGCAGAGCACTGTACTACTTACTCCCTACTTTACAGGGATATGATGGAGGCAAAGTGAGAAAGACTGTTCCCTTTTCCTTTAGACTGTGAGCCCCATGTGGGATGTGACCAACTCGATTATCTTGGATCTACCCCAGCACTTAGTACCATGCTTGGCACATGGTAAGCACTGAATAAATACTACAGAGATTATGAATGATGAAAAAAAATTGGCAAAATAAGAGTACAGTACAAATTCAAGGCATTAATTTTGCTGTTTTGTCCTGTGGTGCTCATATTGCTTCCTGCTTTTCACGTGTTCTTTCTCTGGCAGCTCTCTGTAAGTCCTTTTTTCATCTTTTAGACTATGGGCCCATGGTTGGGCAGGGATTGTCTCTATCTGTTGCTGAATAGTACATTCCAAGCGCTTAGTATAGTGCTCTGAACACAATAAGCGCTCAATAAATACGATCGAATGAATGACTCTCCCCCATTAATGAGTCAATCAATCAATAACATTACTGAGCACTAACTGTGAGCAGAGCACTGTATTACGCACTTGAAAGAATACAACAGAGTTAGTAGACATGTTCCCTGCCCAAAGTCTAGAAGGACTGTCAGCTCTTAAGAACAGGGAATGTGTGTCTTGATACTGTTGTAGTCACTCAAAACTGCCTGGTACAGTGCCTAGCACTCAGGCACTCAACAGATGCCTTTGATTCCTCTATCTTCTAACCTATTTAATGTCTATCTCCCCCTGTAGACTATAAGCTCCTTGTGGGAAGGGATCATGTCCACCAGTTCCATTGTACTGTACTTTCCCAAGTCCTTAGTACAATCCTCTGCACATGATAAGTGTTCAATAAGTAGTGATGATTAATTGCTTAATTGGGGACATATCTATAGACTGCAGGCAGGGAATGTGTCTGTTTATTGCTGTATTCTTCCTAGCACTTAGTACAATGCTCTGCACACAGTAAATACTCTATAAATACAACTGACTGACTGACTAGAATCCTGGCATCTCTGGGAGAGGTACCCAGCCTTCTCTTATTCAGTGTGGGGCAGCAAGGAATGTGATGATCCACTCATTCTCTGGTTGATGCCAAGCCTACAAAATCCATGAAAAATGTACGGGGAAGAGATATCCTTCTCTCTGCATCTTCCAGGACACACTGTTGGAAGCCTTCCTGGTTACTGAGTGGAGAAGCAGGCTGGATGTGTGGGAAAGGGGTTTAAGGTCTCACAAGATAGGCACTGGGTAGCTATCATGTATTAGTACAATGTATTTGTGTTTTTCTCCACATCTTCCAGTTAACTTCAGGATACTCCGAGTAACTCTTCCCTAGGGGAAAAAATACCTCATGTGATTGTTTTACTTAATTCCACTTCAACTCTACACAAACAAAACACTGGGTTAGCTCTAACATATGTTGACATTAACAAAATTATTTTGACTATAAAGCTGAAATATTTAATAGTCTGATGAAAAAACATTCTTTGTATTTTAATTGCAGTAAACTGGTGGCAATTTTTATTATTTTTTTTTTTTTGCCAAACGTGGGGATTGAGATAGGATTTGCAACATTGCTTTATGCAATTCTTCAGAGTAAAATATACAAGTCAAACTAAGGTTTGACTAGAGGAAAACCAAAATGTCTAGTCTCTCTTATCTCCTTTAATTTGATTGGTTTTACAAAAAGTCAGACATCTATTTCACCAGCAACACTTGCATTCAATCAATCAATGGTATTTTTTGAGTGCTTACTATATGCAGAGCACTGTACTAAGTGCTTGGGAGAGTAAAATGCAACAGAATTGGCAGATATGTTCCCTGCTCATAATGAGTTGCATTGGCCCCACCCACACTTTCATTGCCAAGCCAGCTTCCTCCTAGCCAAGTCAATCCAACACTCTGCCATTCCCTTTTTCAATCAATCAATCATATTCACTGAGCACTTATTGAGTGCTCACTGTACTAAGCACTTGGGAGAGTACAGTATAACAGAATTGGTAGACACATTCCCTGCCCACAACGAGTTTAGTCTCATTAACTCTTTCCACCTCCAGCATAATAGAAGTGATGTCAGCTATCTTGACTGGAGACCTAGGGAAGGTTATGAATTCATCTATCTTTGTCATTTTTGAGAAATGGATAGACCGCTCATATTCTGAAAGCTCACTGTGAGCAGGGAACATGTCTTTCCACTCTGCTGTACTGAACTGTCCTAAGAGCTTAATAGAGTGCTCTGCATATAGTAAGAGCTCAATAAATACCAATGATAATCAATCAATCTTATTTTTTGAGTGCTTATTGTGTGCAGAGCACTGTACTAAGCTCTTGGGAGAGTACAAATATAATTAACATGAATTCCCTTGTCCACAACAAGCTTACATTCTAGAGGGGATGATTATGATGATGGTGATGATATGGTTTGCTAGCTCTGGATGAATCTAGGAGGTCTTCTTCAGCCCTAGGATCTCTCCAACTCATTTCCTGCTTATGTGAAAGGTTTGTGAGCTCAGTTCAGTGGGACTCCCTGAGGTGGAGAGATATGTGCTCCCCTTGTTCTGTCCCTTTCCTTTGAATCTTCTCATACTTTGATTCGGAACATTCTGGAGCCTGAAGTTTTTTCAGACTCAGGCACTAGTTATTGGGTTCGAATTCCCTGAAGAATAGTTCATTAATAGAACACATTTGTTTGTGTGGAAAAGCAAATTTCTAGTCATAGAAGCAATTTCTATTTCTGCATATTTCCTGTTGAAAACACTTGAATTTGTATCCTTTATGTACTTCATTCAGTCATATTTCATTTAATTGTATTTATTGAGTGCTTACTGTGTGAGATCACTGTGCTAAACACGTGGGAGAGTACAATATAACAATGAACAGAGACATTCCCTGCCCAAAGATATTCATCCACCCCTTAGCTCCACAGGATGTATATACTTATCTATAATTTACCTTTATACCTGTCTCCCCCTCCAGACTGTAAGCTCCTCGGGGGCAGGGATCATGTCTACTATTTCTGTTGTACTCTCTCAAGTACTTAGCACAGTGCTCCACACACAATAAGCAGTCAACAAATACCACGGATTTATTGATTGATTGGATTTTTTTGAAGACAGATGTGCGCCAGACAATTTTTTAGAAAGATGATCCGGCAGCCAGTTCTTCAGTCAGAATCAGTTCAGACCTAGTTGGAGGGAAAAATAAACAGTAGTTGCTGGAAGAACCAGATGAGAGAACAGGGATAGTGTCTAGGTATACTAGCTTACTATACTGGAGAGAAAAATTGGGGCTGTTAGAAGTTTGAGAAAAATTAAATAGATACATCGATGAGAAGTCCACAGAAGTTTATTAGGTGGTAACCATAAGTAACATTTCAAGGCCCTACCCCAACCATGAGAATGGATGCCAAAAAAGGCAGCCATTATGCTGTTTTCCCAAGAATCTTTTGGTGCCATAGTTGAAAAGAAAGAATATCAAGATAGTGGCATCCATGGTCTGGGACAGGGTAGAGTCACTTATGGTTTTATGATTTTATGGGAGACGAGAAAAGATATCTCCAATCCAACCTCACTTTGGTGCCATGAGAGGGAAGAACTACCCTGCTTCCCTCCAGGCACACCCAAATCTGGGACTTTGTGTTGAGCTACTACAGGTCTCTGCCAGCCCTGAATTTTGAATGTAATTGGCTGATATAATATTCTGTACCCCACTGATGGCCTAATCTCCTTCAAATACCCCCTGATCAATACTGAGCTAGCTTAAACTGGAAATGTAGTATATCAGAGTAATGGATCAGACTATAGAAGAATGGGCTGATTTATTCCAGCCCTAAATACTATTTAACCATTCAGCTTAATTGCCATTACAAGTCCCCCCTGTAGTGTTTCTATTACCCAGGTCACAATACAACAGCCGAATTCTGTGAAGTGTGACTTTTGTGTTATTTATTATCATCATTGCCTGAAAATAAATACTTTTACTTGTGGAAGGTGGCATCGATTCTTCCGAAACAAAGCAGTTATTAAGATTGACACCCACTATTTAAAACCACAGGTTCCATGCAGATTCATTCTCTTTGAGAACATGTTTTAATTTAATAGGCTAAAAAACAAACAATCTCTACTGATGGCCCAAACAAATCCCCGGAGCAGGTTTGAAATGTATTTGTAGAGCACATACAGCTTCCACTTCATATTTCCATCTTAGACCCTCACTGTAAATTTGGAAGCTCGACTGCAATTATTCAGGGAGGGCCTTGGAAAGACCCAGAATCATAGCATAAAATATGTCTCGTCTTATGGCAATCTAGTCTTTTTAAGGCACCATTCTGCAGGACCTTAAGGCATTCTATAGAGGCTTTCTCATTCAATCTTACTTGAGAGGAGTTTAAAGAGAGAGGCTATTTTGTGTTCATTTTATTAAAGCAGAGTTCTGAGGAGTTGATGGGATTTACAAAGGGCTATGCAAGTGATGATACCCTGAAATGAAGGCAGGACTTACTTTCCAGGTGAAAGCTTTGTCTTATTTCTGCACCATTTTCTCTTTCTTCCCCGCTCAATCAGTTAATCACTGGATTTTACTGAGCTCTTTTTGTGTATGGATCATTGAACTAAGCACTTGGAGAGCATAATATAATAGAGTCGGTAGACGTGATCCCTACCCTTAAGGAGCTTAGAGTCTAGTAAGATTGTAAGACACTAAAAATAATTAAAGATAGGGGAAGGAGCAAACCAGCTGACCAATGGTATGTACTGAGCGCTTACTGTGTGCAAAGCACTGTAAGAATGATGAATATTTAAATGCTGTGGGGCTGGGGTAGGGTATCAAAATATCAGTGTATTAAAGCTTTAGGAGTACACAAACTTAAGTGCATAGGGAATGCAAAATGGAGGGAAAATAGGGTGGGAAAATGAGAGGCTAGTTAAGGAGGCCCTCTCAGGGTTGCACTTGTAGAATTTCCAGTATTCTACCAGTCTCGACTACGGGAGGGACAGTCAAGCAGAGGCCTACCCATTCCATTCCTAGCTTGGGCAGTGGCTAGCCAGTAGGAGGAAAGTTGCTACAAGTGAAAACCCCTGTGCTAGGCAGCAGCAGCATGGGAGAGCGTAGAGGGCAGAGACTCAAGTTTACAGCACTGAAGGAGGAAAAGGTAAACTACTTCCATATTTTTACCATGGATATGGTAAACTCTGTGGATCCACTACCAGAACGATTGCAGATGGAGGTGGGGCATTCTGGGAGAGAGGCGTCCATGGTGTCGCTATGTGTTGGAGACCACTCGGCAGTTTAAGACAAGTTAGGGAAGGCATCTTGCAGGAAACATGATTTTAGTAGGGTTTGAAGGTGGGGAGGGTGGTCACCTGTCAGGTATGCAGGGGAAAGGTGTTTTAGAGAGGAGGGAGGATGTGACCATTCTTAAGCCTGGTAGATTCATTCAGGTCATCGTTATTCACAGCAGCATTGATTGAGGACATACTGTATAATAATAATGGTGGTATTTGTTAAGTGCTTACTATGTGCAAAGCACTGTTCTAAACGCTGGGGGGATACAAGGTGATCAGGTTGTCCCACGTGGGACTCACAGTTTTAATCCCCATTTTACAGATGAGGTAACTGAGGCACAGAGAAGTTAAGTGACTTGCCCAAAGTCACACAGCTGGCAAACGGCAGTGCCAGGATTAGAACCCACAACCTCTGACTCCCAAGCCCGGGCTCTTTCTACTGAGTCACACTGCGTATGCACAGAACTGTACTGAGCACTGGGGAACATACAGAAAAGAACATAAACCATCAGTCTCAGGCAGATCCTTCTCAGTCTCTTTTGCCAGGTTTTCCTTTGCCTTCTATCTCCTAATTGTGGATGTCCCTCAAAGCTGTGTTCTGGGTATCCTTCTCTTTACAATTTATATTCACTTCATTTAGGATTTCACCTCCTCTCATGGCTTCTACTCTCACCTCTATACAGATAATTCCCAAATCTACCTCGCTAGTACTGACTTCTTGTTATCTGCAAACTGATTTTTCCTCCTCCATCTAGGACGTCTCTATATGGATGTTCTGCGGGCACCTCAAGCTCAATATGCTCAAAATTAAACTACTCATCAATCGATCAGTCAATGTATTTATTGAGTTCTTCCTGTGTGTAGGAAGTGCTTAGGAAGTGCTTAGGAAGGTACAGTAAAGTTGGTAGGCACAATCCCTACCCATAAGGAGCTTACAGTCTAAGGAGGGAGACAGATATTAAGATAAGACAGATATTAAAATGTTAGAGATGTGTACATAAATGCTGTGGGTTTGAGTTGGGGAGTGAATATTAAGTGCTTCAAGGATACAGATCCAAATGCTTAAGTGACTCAGAAGGGAGACGTAGTAGGGGAAATGAAGGCTTAGTTGGGGAAGGCTTCTTGGAGGAGATGTCATTTTAATAAAACTTTTAAATAAAATAATACCCCTGACTTCTCACTCTTTCCATCAATCAGTCAATGGTTTTCATTGTGCACTTACTGTGTGCAGAGCACTGTGCTATGCATTTAGGACAGTAAAATAGCTGGTAATGGAATTCCATCTCAATATTCAGTCTGTCACCAAGATCTTTTGATTCTTCCTCCACAGCATTTCCAGAATCATCCCCTTCCTCTCCAATGAAAAGGTCACCATGTTGGTCCAGTTACTTATTATATACCATTTTTGCCTATTGCATCAACCTTCTCACTGATCTTCTGATCTCCCGGCTTCCAGACTTTCCCTTCTCCGGTTCATACTTAACTCTGATAGCCAGGTTGTTTTTCTAAAGAGGCATTCTGCACACAGTAATCATAATAATAATTATGGTATTTGTTAAGCACTTCTATGTGGTAGACACTATTCTGAGCTCTGGGGTGGAGACGAGCAGAGTGGGTTGCACTCAGTCCCCGTCCCATATCAGGATCACAGTCTCAATCCCCATTTTACTGATGAGGTAACTGAGCCACAGAGAAGTGAAGTGACTGGCCCAAGGTTACACAGTAGACAAATGGCAGAACCTGGATTAGAACCCACGACCTTCTGATTCTCAGGTCCATGTTCTATTCACTATGCCATGTACTTCACTCCTCAATAACCTCCAAAATGTTGCTCATTCCTTTCTACTCTTCAAGAAAAAATTCCTGACCATTGGTTTTAAGACACTCAATCAGACATTTCCTGTCTACTTATCCAGAGAAGCACTGTAGTCTAGTGGAAAGAGCACGGGCCTGGGAGTGAGAGGACCTGGGTTGTTCTTGTCTGTCCGCCTCCCCCGATTAGACTGTAAGCCCGTCAAACGGCAGGGACTGTCTCTATCTGTTGCCGACTTGTTCATCCCAAGCGCTTAGTACAGTGCTCTGCACATAGTAAGCGCTCAATAAATACTATTGAATGAATGAATTCTGCTCTGCCACTTGTCTGCTGTGAAACTGGGCAGTACTACCATGATATTGTACATTCCAAGCGCTTAGTACAGGGCTCTTAGTAAGTGCTTAATAAATACTATTGAATGAATTATTAGTATTATCTACTCTCACTTCCCACTATACTTCCCACTCACTTTATTCCTCTCAAGCTAACCTACTCAGTGTGACTCCTTTTCTCCCACTGATGACC
The DNA here is from genome assembly GCF_004115215.2 of Ornithorhynchus anatinus. Classification (NCBI taxonomy): domain Eukaryota; kingdom Metazoa; phylum Chordata; class Mammalia; order Monotremata; family Ornithorhynchidae; genus Ornithorhynchus; species Ornithorhynchus anatinus. The sequence goes on from NC_041749.1 coordinate 15,015,659, forward strand.
TCTTGCTTGGGCCTTCTTCACTGCTGCCTGGAATTCTCTTCTCCTTCATATTCAGCAGATCACAGCTTTCCCAGTTTTCAGAGCTCTTCTGCAATCACAAAAAATCCAGGTGGCCTTCACTAATTAATATCTAATCTCCCCACTTTACCCCAATTTTCATATCCATACTTTTGTTCCAACTCAGCATTTAAGTACTCACAAACCTAGAGCACTTATGGACATATCTTACATATAGTATTACTTCTTCCAGTAAGTAGTCAACTTTAGTAACTGTCTTAGTCACTAGATTGAAGGCAGGGTTCATGTCTACTAATTCTACTGCACTCTGCCAAGTACTTAGTACAGTGCTCTAAACACAGTAGACACTCCTCAAATATAATTAGTTGATTAGAGGAGCTTAGATCATGATGGGGAAAAGCAGAACCAAATAAATAAATACCCAGTTGGTTAAATAAAAGTAAATAGACACAAGTAATATGTACATTTGGATAAATACAGCAGGGATACTAAGAACTTAATAAAATTCTATAGTAGGGTCAGTATGCCCAAATGGAAAGAGCACGGACCTAGGTGTCAGAAGATCTGGGTTTTAATCCCAGCTCTGTCAGTTGCCTGCTGCATGACTTTGGGCCAGTCATTTAATTTATCTGTGCCTCAGTTTCCTCATCTGTAAAATGGGGATTCACTGTCTGTTCTCCCTCCTTTGACTGTGAGCCCCATGTGTGACAAAGACTGTATCCGACCTGATTAATTTGTTATCTACCCCAGTGCTTGGATCAGTGTTTGGAAAATAGTAAGTGCTTATCAAATACCATATTCATCACCATCATCATTATCATCAGGTATAAACCTAAAAATGCTAATAGAGAGGTAAAACCTAGAGGGCAGGTTAGATGAGCTTTGAATTGATCTCAATCTATTTATGTGACTTCAAACTCAAGCCTGGACATTCTGCTCATTTCTATTTTTCCGTTACTATTTCATAAACCAGTTGCAAAGCAAAGTCCTCTGTCAAAAGGCAAGGTTCAGAAATTAACATTCTTCTGGGCTATGCTAATCTACCAAGGGAAAATCCATAACAAATCTCACTCCTATGCTTAGTCCTATGACAGAAACATTGTAGGAAAATAAATAATGGCATTGGTCAAAAGAATGTCAAGCTGCTTTCAAGTTGGCTAAACAGGCACTAACATCCTCCAGGGTCCCCTTGCTCTTTGTCCCAGCCCTGCCAATCTGTTGAGCTACTGATGCTGCACTGTATGAGGTCACATGATAATGCCAAATAGCCCAGTAAGGCCTGTAGTATTTGCATCACAAAAACATTTCCTAAAGAGGAGATGAATTATGCACCATGAAGAGAACTTTAAAAAAGGAACGAAAAGAGCATTACTTTTGCCTATGCCACAAATGTTCTCTTAAACCTCCCTCCTTTTTTTAATGGTATTTGTTAACTCTAACCAAGTGCCAGGCACGGTACTAACTCACTGGGGTAGATTCAAGATAATCAGATTGGACACAGTCCTTGTGCCACTTAGGACTCGCAGTCTTAATCCCCATTACAGATGAGGTAACTGAAGACCAGAGAAATTAAGTGACTTGTCCAAGTCCCACGGCAGACAAGTGACAGAGCTGGGATTAGAACCCAGGTCCTCTGACACCCAGGCCCGTATTATTTTCACAAGGCTAAGCTGCTTCTCACCTTTGCTGGAAAATCCTGGTTCATCTGGAAGCCCTAAATAGGCCAAAGTGATTTCTGCTGAGGCATGAGTTGTTAAGGCCTAGACCTCATGAGTAATCTCTCCTGATAATTCCAGTCAAAACATGCTTTAGTTGAACATTCATATGCTTTCTTTATGCAGACTGAAATATGTACCTCATAGTGGAAAGCAAGTTCCCCATCCCACAGTTGCTTAGGATTTTGATTTACAAAAGCACATGATTTTCAAACTCTGTGAAGTGTGGTAGTTTCCCTATAAACCCAGAGAAAAAGTCTTGTTTTTGGTGATTCTTTCTTTGAGGGTGGGAACTCAAAGCAGAATGGACCTAGTGAAAGAGCATGGGCCTGGGAGATAGAGGACCTGGGTTCTCTATACTGTAAGCTCCTTTTGGTCAGGGAGTTCATCTACCAACTCTGTTGTACTCTCCCAAGTGCTTAGTACAGTGTTGTGCACATAGTAAATGCTCAATAAATACGACTGATTGATTCTAATCCCAGCTCTCCCACTTGTCCGCTATGGGCACTTCTCTGGGACTCAACTTCTTAGACTGTGAATCCCATGTGGGACAGGGACTATGGCAGAGCTGATTTTCTTGTCTCTACCCCAGGAATTACTACAGTACTCTGCACATAGTGAGCACTTCACATATAGTGCAACGGCTATTAGTTTTCTACAGAAAGAGGGAACTTCCTGGCCCTTCAGGTATCTAGTATCATCAGGAAGGTCACAAAATTAGAGACACTGTTTTATCTTTAGAGGAAACTACAGTACACTTACCCTCACATGGTACGGAAAAGGGCAACATGGTACAGATGATCAGGGTCCTGGAGAATCTTCTAGATGAATAAAAACTAAAAATATTAGGACTCTCATCATACCTTCTTTCCAGGCTAATGTTCTTAAAGCCATGTAGGGTTTGAAATAGGCACAGGAATGTTTTAACCAAGTTTCTCACCACAAGAATAAGCAGCATGGCTCAGGGGAAAGAGTTTGGGCTTGGGAGTCAGAGGTCATGGGTTCTAATCCCAGCCCTGCCTCTTGTCAGCTGTGTGACTTTGGGCAAGTCACTTAACTTCTCTGTGCCTCAGTTCTCTCATCTGTAAAATGGGGATTAAGACTGTGAGCTCCACGTGGGACAACCTGATCACCTTGTAACCCCCCCCAGCACTTAGAACAGTGCTTTGCACATAGTAAGCGCTTAACAAATACTATCATTATTATTATTAAGAATAAGGAGTATGGCCTAGAGGAAAGAACACAGGCCTGGGAGTCAGACTAGAGTTTTAAACCCAGCTTTACCATTTTCCTGATGTGTTCCCATGGGAAAGTCATTTAACTTATCTGTACCTCAGTTTCCTCAGCTGCAAAATAAGGATTCACTAGCTGTTTTCTTTCCTTGGCCTGGGAGCTTAGTGTGGGACTGGGATTGTCTGACTTGATTATCTTTTATCCACCCCAGTGCTTATTGCAGTGCTTGACACAGTTAGCACTTAACAAATACCAATTGAAAAAAGGACAAGAGGAGATCTGTAGAAGTGGTCAATTCAAGGCATTGTGCAGTGGTTGATGTGTTTAGTAGAGTAAGGTGAGCAACAAAAATAACAGTAAGTTCAATGGGCATTTGAATGAATTCATGGACAAGAGAGGTCCATATGGGGTTATTAGAGGGCAAGTGAAGTTTGTAGAAGAAGAGTTGGAAGTTCACCCATATGTTCTCTATGTCTTGTATCTGTGTCTCCTGTTCTACTGTGTCTTTTAAGAGGAGCCATGTGTGGTGGAAAGCCTGATATCCCAAAGCCCAAGGACCGACAAAGAGAATCAGCTTGGCCTAGGGAATAGAGCATGGGTCTGAGAGTCAGAAGGACCAGGGTTCTAATCCTGACTCCTTCACATGTCTTTGGTGTGACCTTTGGCAAATCACTTAACATCTCTCTGTGCCTCAGTTACCTCATCCATAAAATAGGGATTAATATTGGAAGCCCAATGTGGGACAGGGCCTGTGCCCAACCTGATTACCCTGTATCTACCCCAGAGCTTAGTACTATGTCTGGCACATAGTAAATGCTTAACAAATACCATAAAAAGGGATTATGTGATGAGAAAGTGGGTGCCACAATTGTTAGAGATCCTCATTACATTCTTTGCAGAATCAGCAAAGCACAGTGGATTGACAATTAGTGTGAAAAAGGCCAAGGTTATATTCCAGCCCTTATCTGGTATCTGGCAATTAGATCTGAGGTGGCTGTCAGAGCAAAGGCTTTGGGAAGATTATGCCACCCAGAATCGAATGTGTAACAAAAGTAATCCCGGGGCCCAAGCAATTAAACAATTTTACATTCGATTTGCAAGAATTTTGAGTATGAAACAGCACTATTGTCATTATTACCCATTAAGTTAATACTGCCACCTATTCAGTGAAAATAGTTACTTGAAAGAGGATCCTATTAGTTTAGCATTGTATGCCTGCTAGACAACCACTCTCCCTATCTTCAAATCCCTACTAAAGTCATATCTCCTCCAAGAAGCTTTTTTGTTAATGGTGTTTGTTAAGTGTTTACTATGTGCCAGGCACTGTACTAATAGCTGGGGTGGATACAAGTAAATTGGGTTGGACACAGTCCCTGTCCCAAATGGGGCTCACAGTTTTATTCTCCATCTTTACATATGAGGTAACTGAGGCACAGAAGAAGTAAAGTGATGTGCCCAAGGTCACACAGCAGACAAGTGGTAGAGCTGGAATTAGAATTCAGGACCTTCTGACTCCCAACTCCGTGCTCTGTCCATTAGGCAACACTGCTTCCCAGGGTATCTGGATCCTGGATGCTTCTGGTGCCTCTCACTTGCAAGCTTTAATGTCCTGGATTTGTAGTGGCAATTAAATGGGGGACGACTGGGGCACATCAGAATTTTTTGCCCTTAAAAAGCATTCCTTTACCTCTGAAGTAAATTAAGCTGAGGATGCTTAGACATTGAGGTCACTTAGGCCTTGAGGACACTTCTAAACATCAGAGCTTCCTTTCAAGTGACTTTCAGGAGTTATTTTGGCAAAAGAAAGGACTGGAAATCACCAAATTGCCACAGAGGCTCAAAGGAAGAGGATTAGTTTAAAGCAGGGAGTGGCAGGAGCTGGAGAATTTGATGGAGAGCCAATAGGGAGAGAATTGATGGGCAGGCTTAAAGCCAGTAATTGAGAATTTATGTTTGACTGAAAGGGAAACAGGTAGCTGTTTGAGGCCCAAGCAATTCTAATCTTCCAGCAAGGATTCAGAATTGTATGCTTCAGATTGTTTCCACCTCAATCACCAGGTCCAGCTGCATTTCCCATAACTTCCTATGCTCTCACCAGAACTACAGGAAAAATCAAAGATTCCAGGTGTCACATCCTGCCTTGTGTGGATCCCACTCTTGGTTTCCTTTCTGGTGACAAAGGGACAAGGAGCCATTTAAACCAGGCAAATAAGAGAAGCCAAATTAGTCTAGTCACTCTTGGGGATTCTTTTTAACAACCAAATGGTCGCTGCACAACTGCAGGTGTAACTGATCTACAATTGATCACATCATGTGCCTGCAGCTTCTGTATGGGCTAACCACCAGATAGTGGATTAGAGGCAAAAAAAAATTGTGCTTCTGGAAGCAACTATTATTGCTTGCTTTCTCTTCTCTTTCTGACCATGCATGTGATGGCAACACTGTGGAATTTTATAGTAACAAGTCTCAGCCTTTGCCTGGACATTCGTTAGGTTTGATGAATTGGAGGGTAACCAACTGACATTTCCTGCTTTGGTTGGCTGACTGGACCCCTGCATTGGCTAGGGGTTTTGAATACATAATATCATGGTGGAGGGGTCCAAAATGTGAGGACCCAATCTTTAGATTCACTTCTATGGTTGGGTATCTTTTAATTAAATGTGTTTTGCTGACTCAGGTGTACATTTCTTCCTTCGAAGAAAGACTGGAATTATTACCCTTGGGGAAGGCAAGCTTTGGAGGGCAGAAGGATTGGAGGAGAGTTGGAAGGGTGTGACTTCAACTAAATTTAGGATGCTTATAAAGACTGTGGTGGCCAATGGGCCTCTGTACTACTAAGAGCAGACAAATGAAAATGGACTTAATAAGCTTCAGAACAAATTTGGTATGGACTATGGAGGTCGGATGTTTGAAGTACGTGAACAAAGAAAGTTGGGAAACCTCTTTATCTGAAGTTTTTTATGTCATTTAAACTGTGTTTGAACTGGTATTTGAACTGTGTGTCAAACACTGTTCTAAGCACTGGGATCAGTCCCTGTCTTGTATGGGGCTCAGTTGATTGCTCTAGACCATTTTGAAAGATTAGTATAGCCTTACCCTAAAGTCTAAGAAATTAATCTGAAAAAAAGAAGAAAACTTCAATAAAGGTTCTGTCCCATGGCACACTGACACTTGTGTTGTCCTGTGCTGTTGAGTCATGTCTGATCCATAGTGACGCCATGGACACCTCTCTCCCAGAACACCCCACCTCCATCTGCAATCATTCTGGTAGTGGATTCACAGAGCTTTCTTGGTAAAAATATGGAAACAGTTTACCACTGCCTCCTTCTGTGCAGGAAACCTGAGTTTCAACCCTCAACTCTCTCCCATGTCGCTGCTGCCCAGCACAGGTGACTTTTGGCTTGTAACAGGTTGCCTTCCTCTCTCTAACCAGTGCCCAAACTAGGAATGGAATGGGTATCCCTCCTGTAGTCAAGACTGGTAGAGTACTGGAAACTCTCCAGCTGCAACCCTGAGAGGCCACACTGATGCTACTGCTTTAAAAAGGAGTTTTGGATTCAGAGTTCTGTCCACATGCACAAGGATAGGTTATATATTCTTTTCAGCCCCCTGATTATTTGCTCAATCTATTAAACAATTCTATTTATAAAGTGTTTACTATTTGCAGAATATTGTCCTGGGCATTTAAGAGAGTACAACACAACAAAGTTAGTAGGCACATTCCCTGCTCACAGGAATCCAACTCATCAAATCTGGACAGAACCATTTCTCAACTGAATTTAGTCCCAAGTGCAGATTTGAAGCTTCTCATTGGCTCCATCTGTAGAGCGAGATTCCATGGTGACTTCGCCTATTTCGATGCTGGAGACATACTAAAAATGACAGATAATTTGTCCCCTCTATCTTGTTTCTGAAATATATTCTACAGTTGGGCCCACCTCACTGCTTCTTAGAACATGTTGAATTCATTAAGCTCATTGTGGGCAGGAAATGTATCTATTTATTGTTATATTGTACTCTCCCAAGTGCTTTGTACACAGAAATCATTCAATAAATATGATTGAATGAATTAAATTCAACACTTCGCTCCCTCTCCTATTCATTCCGTACTACCTTTCTTTATATTTCAGTTTCACAGTTTGAGACCATTCAACTCCTTTTCCAGTACACTCAACATGTAGTTAGGCAATCAGCTATCTATAATTGAGAGCAGTTAAAATCTGTGGGGAAGAATTATATTTTACAAATGGAAAGATGAGGTGTAGTAGAGTAGCCTCCTGAAAATCACAGTCAGTAGGAGAGTTGGCACTAGAATCCCGGTCTCCTGACTTCTTGGCTATTAGGCATCTGTTTCATAAGTTAAAAATGGCACTCCAGAACATTTGGAAGAGTAATATTTTGGGTATTAGACTGAGAATGAAATAAATCACTAGGTATAAAGTACTGAAAGTAATAATTAATATAACATTTATAAATGGACATCAGCTATCCTTTGAGAGTCTAACATTGTTTAGTTCCTCCATAAGGTGCTCATGCCAGGTAAGGTAATACAGGCCCACAAGATTCTTTACATAAGAGCAATTCATTTTGACAAGAACATCTAAAAAGTGGGAAAAATCTCTTTCATTTTTGACCTCATTCAATTCTTTAGGAAGAAGCAATATTTAGCCAAGTAAAGTGAAGGTGCAAACCAAATTCAAGAACTCACTGGCTGAATGACAGAAGATAACCCTGCTTGCTTTTATGTTTAATAGCTCTTTAACCACTTAGAGATGAAGTGCAGGATTTAGAGAAAGAAAGGAAAGAACTTTAAAAGGTGTTAACTTTATCTTGTGCCATAAAAGACAAAATGTTTAATTAAGCCATTCGTAGTTCTTGGGTGGTTTTCGATTTAGTTTTATACTTTTGAGATGAAAAGGTACATGCAAAATGATGTACAAAGTCCCTTTTAGAAACTTCGGAAAGGTCAAGGAGAAAAGAGCCAGATTTCAAAAGCTGAACTTTTCAAGGATTTTCTCTGATTCCTCTAAAACAAGATAGCCTCCTACTCCTCCTCTTAATAGTTCTTCAAGGCCTTTTTGGTAGCCAAAAATCTTTGTTCTTTTTTTTTAAGCAGCTTTGTAGCAGAAGAACTAAAAATTAATTATGGCTATGGAACTTTTACACAGAAGAGTTTAAAAAGCACCAGCGTAAAGAAGGGAAAAAGATGAGGGCCCATTTATCTTATATTGACAGGACTAGCTTCAAACGATGACCTTGAATCATAATCATCCTAATGAGCTCAAAATATTTCACTTTAACAAGTGAAACTATAATCAAATCAGTTTCTGAAAGCTCTACTAATGAGCATTTCCTTTGATGAAAACATGGTTAACTGTCTTAGTCTGCAGGAGGTGGATTTCAGTAAGGGGCCAGCTCCTGACAACTCATTAGCTGACCTGGGGAGAGAGTCATTTGAATGCTTTTGATAAAAATTTCAAGGCTTTTTTACTTAAATTACAATTTATGCACTTTTATAAATAGTATAATTTTTTCCAAGTTGAGGGAAACTGATGGGAAGACTTCAAAGTCAGGGAACAAAGTTTGTTTACCATATAGTTAGGGCTAACTAGAAGGGGAAAATACATTTAATTAAGTACTATATTGCTAACTAAGGTCCAGTCCCTAAATCATTCAACTCCTGTGTCCAAGGCACTGAGGTTGGTGCAAACAAATCCATTCTAAATTTTTCAGGATTTAGGACTAGTCAATATTTAAAAGTCACTTTTCTCTGTTGTGAATTAGAAGAGCAGTTATCTCTCTTGCCGAAACCAGCAGCCCAATTTAAACGAAATGGATTACAGAAAAAAAGTGTTTAACACTACTGTACACTAGAGTTCTTTCATTAGGTTTATTCATCATTTTAACTCCAGCTCTGCTCTCCTCAGTACATATAAATCATCTCCCTCTCTTCCCCCACCTCCTTCTCTATACTTCACATTTGCTGTCAAAGGAGAACAATACACTGAAGAATTCTTTATTTGTTTTAAGTCTCATTCATAGCCAGATCTTGATTTTTTCTCCCTAGAGGGGTTTCCCCACTTCCCATCCAAGCTTCTATTTCTTTTGAGGGATGTTCCACCTTTTTACTATTTATCACATTATCTTCCTCACCACCTGTGTTTTGCAAGAAAATGCCACAGAGATGTCTTGTGCCTCAGACACACCAGACACTTTACACAACTTGTCAAATGTTTAATCTTTTTTACCTTCTCCTCAGTGCAGACTGAGAACGAACAGCGGAGATGCCATTTCCAAGCTCTGCAGAGTTCAGAAAGGAAAGTGCCTGTGTGGTATAATAGAGCGCAAGCAAAGAGTGTCAAATTCTATTTCCAGAGCTCCAGTCTCCAAATAGCTGCAATGAGGTGTGCGGTAGCACCATCATAAAATCTAAATGATTGTTCTTTTTACATATCATGGAAAAATTAATTATGTCTTAATAGACTAGGACCAAGTTAAAAAAAATCACAGGGGAGGATTAAGCTCCTGTATAATTCTGAGATAATATCCCACAAATTCAACATATAATTGCTTAAAAGGAAAATCCCCCCTTACTGTTGCTTCAAATGCACCACTCTGAGAGGCCTGAACCCTTATCCAGATTGACTGATTGAAAACTCCCAGTCTCTTGAAGATAAGAGTACTTTCCAAGCACTTAGTACAGTGCTCTGCACACAGTAAGCGCTCAATAAATATGATTGAATGAATGAATGAATGAATGAATAAGAGTTATCACTGTAGTAAAAAAAATATTCCAATGCTATTCTACTTTGCTCCACTCTACTTTGCTCCGTTCTATTCTGCTTCTACTCATACTGATACTTGCTAAGAAGTTCAATTTTCTTCAGGGTCGAGGTGACTTTATGATGGAAAGTTAATATATTCACTCTCTGGCCACTGCGAAACTTGAGTGCACTTAATGCCTCGTAGGAATACATAGGATCATGTTCAAGAGCTGAGATGACTTAGGTGTAGTCCTTCTGGGAAAGAAGGACCTATGTGGTATAACTACAGCCCTACAAATTTTTGGCTTCCAGTCTTTACAAAACATATTTTTCTGGTCTATACATCTGTCTTTCCTGTTCGGAAAGACATTCTGACGGAACTTTATCCGTCACAGCTCTTAAGTTGGTGCAGACCCAGAAATCATTTTTTCACAGTGAAAGAATTACTTAGGTTCCATTCATAGTAGTTCTATTAAATGGTACCCAAGTAGAATGGTACCCAAGTGAGACTCATCCATAATCCAACTTAGACCAATGAGCATCTTTGTAGAGATCCCTCCAGGGAAGCAGGCAGGCCCGAAGAGTAACACTGTGTAAAACCCATATCCCAATTACCACCAATAAAGAAGACTATCAAGACCATGCTGGGAAGCAGCATGCCCTAATGGATAAAGCACATGCCTGGGAGCCAGAGGATCTAGCTTCTAATTCCACTCCACCACTTTCCTGCTGTGTGACTTAGGACAAGCCTCTTAACTTCTCTGTGCCTCAGTTTTCTCAGCTGCATAATGGGGGATAAACACCTGTTCGCCTGCCTACTTAACTAATAATAATAATAATAATAATAATGTTGGTATTTGTTAAGTGCTTACTATGTGCTGAGCACTGTTCTAAGCGCTGGGGTAGACACAGGGGAGTCAGGTTGTCCCACATGGGGCTCACAGTCTTAATCCCCATTTTACAGATGAGGTAACTGAGGCACAGAGAAGTTAAGTGACTTGCCCACAGTCACACAGCTGACAAGTGGCAGAGCTGGGATTCAAACTCATGACCCCTGACTCCAAAGCCCGTGCTCTTTCCACTGAGCCACGCTGCTTCTCAACTGTGAGCTCCATGTGTGTAACAGGGACTGTGTCCAACCTGATTAACTTTTATCTACCCCAGTGTTTAAAGCAGTGCTTGACATATAGTTAGCAATTAACGAATGCCATAAAAAAAGTTTAACAACTCCTTTAGAGTTCTTTGCTCCTTCTTAAGGATGCATGGCTACTCTCCCTGGGCAAGAGAATCAGTAGCTTTTTTCAAAATTTAGTTATGTGTGTCACAGTGACTGAGCTAGCAGTCATTAAATTTTAACTCTTGGGTTATGATTTTGTTTGATTTTCAACCAACCAAAATGGCTAGAGGGAATACCAATAGGTTTTATAATCAATTCTTTAGTTATTACACTCAAATAAGAGCAGGTTTAATAGTAACCTAGACATTTCATTTCCATAGGAAGTTGTGTGAGTAGATCAAACAATCAATCAATGGTACATATTGAGCACTTCCTGAGTGCAGCAATCTAGTCCTTTTTACTTTCCTTATTCATTTAGACAACTTGATTAGTTACAATAACTGGTTTTTAATAAATACTGCATAACATTTTTGATCAAGTAACAATGAAAGATAAATGACACTTAAATAACTTCACCCTAGCTTAAACAGTAACACAGCAATTAACTTCCCATCTCAATCAACTAATCAATTAGTGGTATTTATTAAGCCCTTATTAATAACCGTGGTGTTTGTTAAGCACTTACTATTTGCCAAGCACTGTACTAAATGCTGAAGTGGATATAAGCAAATCCAGTTGAACAACAGCCCTGGCCCAAGTGGGGTGCATAGTCTCAATCTTATCCCCATTTTACAGATGAGGAAACTGAGGCCCAGAGAGGTGAAGTGACTTGACCCAGGTCACACCACAGTCAAGTAGCAGAGCTGGATTCTGACTCCCAGGCCTGTGCTCCATCCACTCACCAGGCTGCTTCTCTTATTGTGTCTTATCTTATTCTCTTATTGTAGGCAGAACACTGTATTAAGCTCTTGGGAGTTTTTTAATGATATTTGCTAGTGCGTACTCTGTGCTCTCTGTGTACTCTGTGTACACTGTACTAAGTACTGGGTTAGATACACGCTAATCGGGTTGGACACAGTACAGGTTCCACATGAGACTCATAGTCTTCATCCCCATTTTGTGGAGAACACACTTGAGGACAGGGACTGTATCTACTTTATTGCTCTCCCAGGTGCATAGTACAGTGTTCAGCACACAGTAAACTTTCAATAAATGACACCGATTGATTATGCCCATTTCCTCTTGTTTTTATCTCTGTGGAGAGGGAGAACAAGACTCCAAAATAATCACAGTGGGGCTAAATGATTCTCCCTCCTACTTAGACTATAAACTCGATGTGGGACTGGGGCTATGTCCATCCTGGCCTTGCATTACATTAAGCAGCATGGCTTAGTGGATAGAGCACGGGCCTGGGTGTCAGATGGACCTGAATTCTAATCCCTTCTCTGCCACATGTTTGCTGTGTGACCTTGAGCAAGTCACTTATCTTCTCTGTGCCTCAGTTACCTCATCTGTAAAATGGGGATGACTGTGAGCCTCAAGTGGGACAGGATTACTTTGTATCTACCCCAGTGCTTAGAACAGTGCTGGGCACCTAGTAAGTGCTTGACAAGTACCATCATTATTATTATTATTTTACAAATGAGTTAACTGAGGCACAGGGCAGTGGAGTGATTTGCCCAGGGTCTCACAGCAGACAAGTAGAGGAGTGGAGATTACAATGCAGGTCCCCTGATTCCCCAGTCCATGGTCTTTCCACTTTATCCCAGGGCCAGTAGTCTCAGCTATGATTTGATATCCTGGGATCTATTAGTCTAGGGGCTTTCTGGTCAGATGACTTCTTTACATCCTTTTCTCAATGAATGCAACTCCTCAGGGATGCACTCAGGCCCATTCCCTCACTATTTCCAAAAAATAATAATAATAATGTCTCCTCTTTGCCCATTTCCAAAGCACCAAATCATTTGCCCTTTTGTCCCTTTTATAGTATAGCTGTCCTTCTCTTTTTGTTTTCTCATTCACACCAGTTCCTATTGAGTCAAGTCTCTGGCTTGTCCATTAATAGTTCAGGAGGAGTTTCAGGCACATGAATGGTATATCATGCTAATTAACCTCACCTACTGGGAGGAACATCTTACAAACAGCTTCTCCTGAAGTAGTGATGCTTAGTGGAAAAAGCCCAGGCCTGGGAGTCAGAAAATCTGTTTTCGAATCCTGCTTTGCCACTTACCTGCAGTGTGATTTTGACAAAATCACTTAACTTCTCTGTTTCTCAGTTTCCTCATCTGTAAAATGGGGATTCAAAACCTGTTTATTCCTCCTATTTTGAATGTGATATCCAGATGGGATCTGGTTAGCGTGGCCTAGTGGAAAGAGCATGGGTTTGGGAGTCAGAGGTCGTGGGTTCTAATCCCACTCCTGTCACTTCTCAACTGTGTGACCTTGGGCAAGTCACTTCACTTCTCAGTGCCTCAGTTACCTCATCTGTAAAATGGGAATGAAGACTGTGAACCCCATGTGGGACAACCTGATTACCTTGTATCTACCCCAGAGCTTAGAGGAGTGCTTGGCACATAGTAAGCACTTAACAAATACTGTAATTATGATTAGACATCCACTTGGTTTAAAGGTACACAGAGAGTTCTGTGAATGTCATTCTGCTCATTTTTTTTGTGCCGGTCCGCATGAATTTTAATCAACTTGTCCTCTTTTCACATACCTCTGAGTTGATACCTGTCGTGTGTTAGAACATCAAGGTGTAATTGTAAATGTCAACCTTTGAGAGACTGCCGATAGCTCATTTCATGTAGCTGAGGTTTCTCATGGATCACAGCCAGAAAGCAAGGAGAAGAGCACAAAAATTCCATTTGTTGCTCAGACATGGAGAGGCAGATGGGAGCAATCTTTTTCCTGCTCTCCATACTAATGCTGGAGAATAAAGTGATCAGCCATCTTAGCACATGGACCTCTGGCTCTGATACAAGAACCCCAAAGGAGTTTTTATGAGTGCTGAGCTTCAAGGCTTAGCCCTCCCAACCTCAACTGATTTTTAGATGCATGATACATGAACCCCAAAGAAGGAGTTTTGATGAGGGCTGAGCTTCAAAGCTGAGCCCTCCCATCCTCAACTAATTTTTAGATGCTCAATGAACACTGGGGGAATTTCTGAATGGAGCCAAAGTGGCAGCAAAAAGGAAATTGGATTAGGTGTCAGCAACCTGTATCTCCATTCCATCCCAGGAGCTATCTGGTAGTAATAATAATAATAATACTTGTTAAGCACTCACTATGTGCTAAGCACTGTACTGGGGTAAATGCAAGGTCAGGTTGGACATAGCCCCAGTCCCACATCGGGTTTAGGGTCTAAGTAGGAGGGAGAATCATTTAGCCCCACTGTGATTATTTTGGAGTCTTGTTCTCCCTCTCCACAGAGATAAAAACAAGAGGAAATGGGCATAATCAATCAGTGCCATTTATTGAAAGTTTATTGTGTGCTGAGCACTGTACTATGCACCTGGGAGAGCAATAAAGTAGATACAGTCCCTGTCCTCAAGGACCTTACAATCTAGAGGGAGAAATTTTGTTTAAACATAATGAAAGTAAAGGGGCCAATTTGTGGGTGGGGGAGTAGGGGAGGCTTTGTTCTGGCAAGTTTTTTTACAGCTCTTTTTAAGGTATATTAAATAATTTAGGATTTTCCATGGACTGATAGAAACTTTGTCATTAGGGCATTTTTATTATAAAACAATTCATTTTAAATTTATTTACTGATTAAGCTGACCACAAATCCTGGTTCATTAATCAATCACTCATTGATATTTATTGGAGGCTTACTGTGAACAGAGCTCTGTACCTAGCATTAGGGAGTCAACTCTGGCAATTTTAGAACAGTAAAGAAATGTTCTGGAATTGAAACTGTCCTCACCTGCACTGGTCTTTATATGAACTTGTCCACTTAAGCTGTTTGGAATTACATGTCTGGGCTGGACCATGCCTGCACCTGTTCAATTTAGATCCCACAGTTTTTAAGGCCTTGCATTATTCGTGCTGGGACATCTTTTGGACTCAATCATCTATTCTGACCGTCTAGTTATGTATCTATCTGTATTTATAGTTACACTGTGTGTGTGTGTGCGTGTGTGTGTGTGTGTGTGTGTGAGTTTTCCCCATTCCTGTAAATCTGTGAGCAGGGGACTTCTTTATTCTGTACTTCCCAAACACCTAGTATAGTGCACTCTACCAGGTAGGTGCTCAGATAAATGTTCATCTCTTTTTTCCTCCTCCTCCCAAGCACCTGGTATAGTGCACTCTACCAGGTAGGTGCTCAGATAAATGTTTATCTCTTTTTTTCCTCCTCCTTCTCCTCTTTTCTTTCCTCTCTTCCTTATCATCATTGAGAGAGAAGGGGAAAGGGAAGTACACAAGCTTCAGATGGGGGGGTCTTCGTGTCTTGTTTTTCCTCAAATATAATATGGTCAACGTATCTCAAAAGGAGAATGCTCTAATAGTGAGTGTAGTTAAACCATGAGGGAGGTTAGAGAGGCTCTTTCTCTAGAGAGCTTCTTAAAGTAGCAGCAATTCTCATCTCAGATGGTTTAAATGGGGTCCTGTCTGAAGGCTGGGGATTGACTAGATGATCTCTTAAGTCTCTCTTGGCCCTGTGCTTCTAGGATCAACAGGAGTATGACATAAAAGAGAGAGGAAGTAATCTCCTTAATACACCTGACATACTTGTCATACTTAATACACTGGGCACAGCATTCTTGGCAGCCTGCTGGATCCAATCTGAGGCTCCCCATGTTAATAAGAGAGATAGATGGGATTTGGACAGATTCAGGGGAGAGCAATTAAAATGATCAGAGTCAGAGAATGATCCTGGGGAATTGCACTTTTGAGGAAAGGTTATTGGAGTTAGGATTATTTATTCTGGAGAAGAGAATGATGGGGGAGGGGGAGAAGGGAGGTCCATGCTCTGAATCCTGGGAGGTCACAGTGAATGTGGTCAATTGGCTATCTCAAAAATAATTAGATTGAGGAGGATGACCAGAATGGCCTAGGGGAAAGATCATGGGTCCCGAGGTTCTAATCTGACTACTACTGGCCCTCTGTGTGACCCTGGGCAAATCATTTAACCTCTCTGGGTCTGAGTTTCCTCATCTCTAAAATGATAAGATAACTGCACTCCCTACCTCTTAATTTATGAGCCATGTGAGGAGCAGGTCCTGTATTTGACCTGATTATCTTGAATCTACTCCCGAAGCTTCACACATATCAGTGCTTAATTAATGTCATAACTAACTGAGCAGTAGTTTTCTATTTTCACCAAAAACAGGAAAAGACAAAATAGTCTTAAATTACAGTAAGAAAGATTTGAGCATGATCCTAAAGAACTTTCTGATGCACAGATCTATAGCTCTTTGAGGATCAGTTCCTTTCAGAGGAAGTGCAATCCCTTTACCAGAAGAGATTAGGTCAGAGAGTTATTTTAATTCCTTAGTCTAGTGACTGAGACTAAATGACCTTTTGAGCTCCACCTCAGGTTCTGCGGTTCTATGAATCTGTAACTTTGATTTACAAATTTGGAACCCAAATCCGATGATCTCCTTAAAATATATGCAATTTTATTTTGCTCTGGGCAACTTTAATTTGCTATAACTCATAGAGGGAATATTCCACCTATTTTCATTAATATGACAAGGAAGGTACATGGCAACTGTTTACTTCGGTATTTTCATATTTTGGTATTATATGTAAATAATTTTTCATTGTGTTTGATAATAAAATGACCTTACATCCAGCATTTACCTATAAGAATTGCCTAAACCCCATTCTAATTGGGGAGACATTGGTCAGAGTGTGAAGGAACTACCTTTTGTGATGTCAGGAGGCTCTAGCTATCTTTATGAATGCAAAATATCAATCAATGGTATTTATTGGGCACTTACTGTATGCAGAGCACTGTACTAAGCACTTGGGAGAGTACAATAGAGAAAAGTTGAGAAGCAGCTTGGCCTGGTGGATAGAGCACAGGCTGGGAGTCAGAAGACCTGGGGTCTAATCTCAGCTCCATCTCTGCCACTTGTCTGCTGTGTGATCTTGGGCAAGCCATTTCACTTCTCTGTGCTTCAGTTGTCTTGTCTTATGCTGTCGAGTCGGTTCTGACACATAGCGACTCCGTAGACACATCTGTCCCAGAACGCCTTTCTCTCCATCTGCAACCATTCTGGTAATGTAACCAGAGAGTTTTCTTGGTGGTTTACCATAGCGTCCTTCACGCAGTTAACTTGAGTCTCCTCCCTCGACTCTTTCCCATGTGACTGTTGCCCGGCACAGGGCAGTTTTGGGGATTATGACTGGGAGCCCCATGTGGGACAGGGACTGCATCTAATCTGATTAACTTGTATCTACTCTAGCGCTTAGTACAGTGTCTAGCAAATAGTAAATTCTTAACAAATGCTATTTAAAAAAAAGGTGGTAGACATGTTCACTGACCACAAAGAGCTTAGAAACCTAGAGGATTTCAGTCACTGGGCACTCCCACGGTCTCTCCCAACCACCAATTTCTTGCCCTCCATGGCTTTAATGGCTTCTCTGAAGGGGAAGAGTGGGCATACCTATTCTTCTAGTCCAAATAAACTGCCAATAGGTAACAACTCTTAGATCTGCCACAACATTTCCCCCTTCAGCTTGGATGGAGAGTACTCGATGGACAGAACAATCCTAAAATGGCAGAGGTGATAATAGCTGTATTTATTAAAGGCTTATCATGTGCCAAATACTGTACTAAGTGAGGACTGGGGAAGATACAAGATAATCAGTCCAGATACAGTCCCTGTCCCACATGGGGTTCACAGTTTAAGCAGGAGGGAGAATGGGACTGAATCTGCATTTTACAGATGAGGAAATTGAGGGACAGAGTACTTAAATGACTTGCCCAAGGTCACACAGTATACAAGTGGCAGAACTGGAATTAAAACCAAGTTCCTCTGTTTCCCAGGTGTCTACTCTTT
Organism: Ornithorhynchus anatinus; assembly: GCF_004115215.2. Taxonomy (NCBI): domain Eukaryota; kingdom Metazoa; phylum Chordata; class Mammalia; order Monotremata; family Ornithorhynchidae; genus Ornithorhynchus; species Ornithorhynchus anatinus. The sequence continues at coordinate 15,033,516 of NC_041749.1, forward strand.
CTTTGAAGCTGTGGATGAATCCAGAGAGGGGACATTACTAATGCCCCTTAGAAGCAGGGGGAGAAAAAAAGCCAGTTGGGTTAAAAATCAGATATTTTTAACCCTTCATTGTTGACTTTTTTTAAAATAAAAAATCAGAATGGTTTGAGAATGTGGGATCAAGTTCATTTTTACTTAAGGGTTAATTGTCAGAGAATCAAAATCGCTTCTGTAAAACCTACATTAATTTATGAGCACTCTGCATCACACTATTTCTATACCCAGTGAGTTTACAAAGGAAGATGAAGCTAGAAGACTCAGTTATCACTGATCCCCCATTTACATTCATCAGCAATTTGGGATTTAAGGTGTCAAAATGACAGAACACAGTTCAATTCGTTCTCACACTGGAACTATGTTCATGTATATATTAGACAGCCATAAAATCTCAGAGTGCCACTATTTGAAATGATGTGTGTTACATAGGGAGAAATTTATGGCAGGATAAAGTGTAGATGCCAAGTTTTTTTTAATGATTCCATACCCTGAAAAAGGAAACAGCAGAAATGTAAGGCTGGTGAAGAGCAATGCTTCTGGATAAGAAGGAAACTTTTAGCGTTAATTGCTTGGTTCTAATTAGAAGAATATAACCTTTGGAAGAATTGGGGCTATTGTATTTGCATATATTAATATATACATGACAATTAAGTCTCTAGAGAACAGATAGTCTATGCTCCAAAAGTCTGCTTCAAAACTTGGAATAGAGGAATGAATTCTAAAAATCCTAAAGCATATTTGAACATTTCTCCTAGAGCTAGTTTTAAAGCAATATCACTCTGTCCTATTATGTTGTTAGATGTCACCAATTGAAGAAGGTACAAAGGTGAACTAGGCAATGTATTTGCTTTAGATTCTCTATTAGGCAATCAGTGCTATTTCTTCATCCCTCACTGTGCAGAACACTGTACTAAGTGCTTGGGAGAAGACAATAAAGTAGGTAGACACAATCTCTGCCCTTATGTTTGGGGAATTTTATGAGTGCTACCCATGGAGAGCTATTAATGTCATCCATGCCACTGGGCAGAATATCATTCAAGGGCCAGATTACTGTAGGTGGATCATAATATAAAGTCATTACAAGCTAACTTGTCTTTGGATGAATACTTTAACTTCAAATCCATCTACCCCTGTAATGCCTCTATTCCTCCCCTATCTTTAGCTGCCTTTAGCTCCTGCTACACCTTAGGTAATAATAATAATACTAACTGGTATCATTATTATTGTATTTGTTAAGTGCTTACTATATGTCAAGCACTGTTCTAAGCACTGGGGTAGATACAAGGTAATCAGGTTGGACACAGTATCTGTCCCACATGGGGCTTACAGTCTTCATCCCCATTTTACAGATGAGGTAACTGAGACACAGAGAAGTGAAGTGACTTGCCCAAGGTCACACAGCAGACACGTGGCAGAGTCAGGATTAGAACCCATGTCCTCTGACTTCCAGGCCCGTGCTCTTTCCACCAAGCCATACTAGTCACTAAGACTAAAAAAATACAGGTAGGGATGACTGCCCCAGCAAACTCGTCTATGACATCTCACTTCTGAACCAGTCTCTAAATCATTTCCTCCTTGCTCATTCCTTTCAAAATACTGCTCAAAGCTTACCTCCTTGAAACTTTTTCAGAATAATAGTGTCATTTCAAGAACACTGACCATTCCAGCACCCCGACATACGAACATAAGAACAAAGAGTAATAATAATGGTATATGTTAAGCACTTACTATGTGCCAGGTACTGTACTAAGCTCTGGGGTAGATATAAGCAAATCTCACTGGACACAGTACTTGGCCCACTTAGGGCTCACAGTCTCATTCCCCATTTTACACATGAGGCAATTGAGGCACAGAGAAATAAAGTGACTTGCCCAAGCTCACACTGTAGCTAAGTGGTGGAGCCGGCAGGAGAACCCAGGGCCTTCTGACTCCCAGGCCTGTGCTCTATCCACTATGCCATGCTGCTTCCTTACTCTGTGTTGGGTTATTCCAGTGGTCCATTCAGCCCAGGACTCTGTCTCGGACCCCAGGGGGAACATGACATAGCATTCATCCTCAGCTGATGCTGGTTAGTTGTTGATATGGATCTAATTGTGATATTTCTAGGAACAGAGCAAACACCAAACTCTGAGGGAAGAAAATGTTCTGAAGTACCAGTACTCAAAATGACTATTTTCTGTTTTATTCTTTTCTCTTTTTTCTACCTCCCTTTGTATTTCGGTTTAGTCATCGGTCCTAGGTGCTGACATGGTAGGTTCATAATAATAATGTTGGTATTTGTTAAGCACTTACTATGTGCAGAGCACTGATCTAAGCACTGGGGTAGATACAGGGTAATCAGGTTGCCCCACGTGAGACTCACAGTCTTAATCCCCATTTTCCAGATGAGGTAACTGAGGCACAGAGAAGTTAGGTGACTTGCCCACAGTCACACAGCTGACAAGAGGCAGGGCTGGGATTTGAACCCATGACCTCTGACTCCCAAGCCCGGGCTCTTTCCACTGAGCCATATGTGGGTACCCCCAAAAATCTGTGCATGAAAGAATGGTATCTTGATCCCTCACATCCCCACTGTGCAAGCAATAGCAATGTAGGCCACTGCAGTCATTGTGGGGATGTGGAGTTTCCTGAATTAGCTGGATAACATAATGGCCTAAATCTTGAGGGCAGAATCTCTGAGTTGATTCTCTGGAGATTTTTAGCTGCCACTGAGAATGAGGGAAGGAGCCACGAGAAGAAGCCAGTGATTTTTAATGCTCCTTCAGCCACTTGGAAAGGAAATAGAAAGATTTGGGAGTTTGGGTTTCAATGGCAAAACAAAAATATTCCATGTTATTTTTTAAAAAAACAGATCCTATCATTAACCATGAAGTAAGCAGAACATGGCAAGGAAGATGTTTCTTAATACCTGATTTTTGCTATCCCTGTCCCTATCCCTGTTGCTATTCCTAGCTTCAACCCATCCAGAAATTAAAAACGTCAGTGTTTATGCACCTCAGATACAAAGCATGAAGCACGGGTTCAACCAGTGATACTGAAAATGTGCCAATCAAACCTTGTACTTAGAGACTACAGAGGATGGGCTTTGGTCCTATTACTTTGATCAGAATTACTCTGGGAGAGAGAGAAAGTATACTTCCTTGTCGGCGACCTGAGGAAGTTTTTGAACCTTTTGGTGTGACTTCACCCTATTAACCAATAGCTTTTACTGAGCACCTCCTGTGTGCAGAGCACTGTATTAATTGCTTGGAAAGCACAAGGGAGTCATTAAACATGATTCAAGCCCCAGAGTGCAAGGCATAGCCACTCACTGAAATAAAACTGGTCTGAGAGTACTTTTCCTCTGTTTCTGGAAGTCCAAGTTCAGAATCTGATTATCTAACATTCTAATGAGAATGTAACAGCCATTTATTGAAATTATTATTATTGTAGTGCTTACTATGCATCAAGCACTGTTCTAAGCACCAGGGTAGATACAGGTTAATCAGGTCAGACACAGACCCTGTCCCCCATGGGGCTCACAGGAGGGAATAGGAGTTAATCCACATTTTACAATTAAGGAAACCGAGGCATAGAGAAGTTGCCCAAAGTCACATAGCAAGCAATTGGCAGAAATTGGGGAAAAACACCGACAATAATTAGGGAAGTAGCTTGGCCTAGTGGATAGAGGATGGGCCTGTGAGTCAGAAGGACCTGGGTCCTACTCCTGGCTCTGCCACTTAACTGCTGAGTGATCTTGGGGAAGTCATTTAACTTCTCTGTGAGCCCCATGTGGGACAGGGACTGTGTCCAACCTCATAAGCTTGTATCTATCCTAGCACTTAGTACAGTGCCTGGCACATAGTAAGCATTTGACAAATGCCAAAAAAAACCCAGCTATAATAACTAACTCTTGTTTCCAAATAATTTTGAAAAATATTTTGAGAAAAGTTCCACAGTGATTTTTTTTAGTCTTAGTGACTGATGCATTCCATTATTAGATTTGCAAATAAAACGTTATCAGTAGACAAGAGAAAGAAAGCCGGGCAGGTAAAGAGTGAAATAGATAACACAGGCTACCAACCTTAAATAATTTAACTGAAATCTACCCAGAAATATCATTTGTTCTTAATTTCAAATCCTCTTCAAAAAACATAGATTTTTGCTAATACGGAGAAAAAAATGATGATTTTATGATTCCTCCCTTCTCTTCTGACAGTTTGTCCTGCATCAGTATTATCAGCAACAGCATTTATTTCCTCTCTCTAGACTATAAACTCGCTGTGGGCAGGAAACGTGTCTGCTAATTTTGTTGTATTATACTCTCCCAAGCACTTAGTACTGTTCTGCACATAGTAAGCACTCAATAAATACCACTGATTGATTGATTATTGTTTACATTAAATAAACAGCATTGCCTAGTGGAAAGATCATGGGCCTTAGAGGCAGAGGACTTGGGTTCTAATCCCAGCTCTTCCACTTGCCTGCTGGGTGACCTTGAGCAAGACACTTAGCTTCTCTGTTCCTCCATTTCCTCATATGTAAATGGGAATTCAAAAGATACAATCCCTGACCCTGAGAATTTCATAACCTAATGGAGAAAACAGGCAGTTGTATATTACAGAATAGTTAAAAGATAAAAATCAAATGCCAAATATAAAACAAAATATAAAATGGCAAGTATTTACAAGGAAAACAGAAAAGCACATAATAATGGAGCTATAAGTACAAGTTTTTGGTACTTTGCTCAAGTGCTGTGCAGAGCACACAATATTGAGTGCTCAATAAATGTTCAATAATTTATTGGTTGGTTGATTGAAATGGCCACAAAGAGGCTATGAGAGAGAAAAGGCCAGCAGCAAATATCAGAGTCAGAAGAGTAGGTCAGTTTACCTACTGGTGTAAATGTAAGGGAATAAAGTATAAATCCATAAGCCTTCCTCCCTGACATTATGGCCTGGTGTTCTTTAGTAAGAGGAAGTGGATGGTCTCAGCTATCACAACTTCCTCAGGAAATTTAAGTATTCTTCTTGGGCATTTGGGAGTATCCCACTCTCAACCATATATTCCTTTCATCTTCCCTCTGCACATAGGCTAGAAAGAACATGAAACAGCCTTAAATTACTGGGTGAGGAGGATAGAGTCTAGAATTCCCTCTTCCCATATGTTAGGCAGACAAATAGCAACCCCGCCTAATCTTGTATGTCTTGACTTGATACTGCCCTGAAAGGGGGCTTATAGCCATAAGTAGAAATTAGGCTGAAATGATAAAAATCAATAAAAATGCCAGGATTACCTGTTCATAACAAAATCTGTCCCTCGGGGAGGTTTTGTAGTCAGTTTGGGATCGATTAATTTTATCAGACACAACTAGTCCATTTTGTACAATATAATCTAAGGTAATTCATTCATTCATTCATTCAATAGTATTTATTGAGCGCTTACTATGTGCAGAGCACTGTACTAAGCGCTTGGGATGAACAAGTCGGCAACAGATAGAGACAGTCCCTGCCGTTTGACGGGCTTACAGTCTAATCGGGGGAGACGGGCAGACAAGAACAATGGCACTAAACAGCGTCAAGGGGAAGAACATCTCGTAAAAACAATGGCAACTAAATAGAATCAAGGCGATGTACAATTCATTAACAAAATAAATAGGGTAACGAAAATATATACAGTTGAGCGGACGGGTACAGTGCTGTGGGGATGGGAAGGGAGAGGTGGAGGAGCAGAGGGAAAAGGGGAAAATGAGGCTTTAGCTGCGGAGAGGTAAAGGGGGGATGGCAGAGGGAGTAGAGGGGGAAGAGGAGCTCAGTCTGGGAAGGCCTCTTGGAGGAGGTGATTTTTAAGTAAGGTTTTGAAGAGGGAAAGAGAATCAGTTTGGCGGAGGTGAGGAGGGAGGGCGTTCCAGGACCGCGGGAGGACGTGACCCAGGGGTCGACGGCGGGATAGGCGAGACCGAGGGACGGCGAGGAGGTGGGCGGCAGAGGAGCGGAGCGTGCGGGGTGGGCGGTAGAAAGAGAGAAGGGAGGAGAGGTAGGAAGGGGCAAGGTGGTGGAGAGCCTTGAAGCCTAGAGTGAGGAGTTTTTGTTTGGAGCGGAGGTCGATAGGCAACCACTGGAGTTGTTTAAGAAGGGGAGTGACATGCCCAGATCGTTTCTGCAGGAAGATGAGCCGGGCAGCGGAGTGAAGAATAGACCGGAGCGGGGCGAGAGAGGAGGAAGGGAGGTCAGAGAGAAGGCTGACACAGTAGTCTAGCCGGGATATAACGAGAGCCCGTAATAGTAAGGTAGCCGTTTGGGTGGAGAGGAAAGGGCGGATCTTGGCGATATTGTAGAGGTGAAACCGGCAGGTCTCGGTAACGGATAGGATGTGTGGGGTGAACGAGAGGGACGAGTCAAGGATGACACCGAGATTGCGGGCCTGCGGGACGGGAAGGATGGTCGTGCCGTCCACGGTGGTAGAGAAGTCTGGGAGCGGACCGGGTTTGGGAGGGAAGATGAGGAGCTCAGTCTTGCTCATGTTGAGTTTTAGGTGGCGGGCAGACATCCAGGTGGAGACGTCCCGGAGGCAGGAGGAGATGCGAGCCTGAAGGGAGGGGGAGAGGACAGGGGCGGAGATGTAGATCTGCGTGTCATCTGCGTAGAGATGGTAGTCAAAGCCGTGAGAGCGGATGAGTTCACCGAGGGAGTGAGTGTAAATGGAGAACAGAAGAGGGCCAAGAACTGACCCTTGAGGAACTCCAACAGTTAAAGGATGGGAGGGGGAGGAGGCTCCAGCGTAGGAGACCGAGAATGATCGGCCAGAGAGGTAAGAGGAGAACCAGGAGAGGACAGAGTCCGTGAAGCCAAGGTGAGATAAGGTACGGAGGAGGAGGGGATGGTCGACAGTGTCAAAGGCAGCAGAGAGGTCAAGGAGGATCAGAATGGAGTAGGAGCCATTGGATTTGGCAAGAAGGAGGTCATGGGTGACCTTAGAGAGAGCAGTCTCGGTAGAGTGGAGGGGACGGAAGCCAGATTGGAGGGGGTCTAGGAGAGAATGGGAGTTAAGGAATTCTAGGTAATATCACTTCTAACGAAGAGAGGAAGCAGTTTGAGATTTTCCCAAACCAAATCTATTTAAGGCAATTAAATCCTCCCTCCACAATCCATTACAGAAATGGGATTTTTATAAAAGGCTTCCAAAATTCTCACTCTTGATGAAACTTGGCTCCCAAATTTGGTGTACACTGAGGTCCTTAAAGGGGGTGCTCCAATTCTAAAGGGGCATTAAATCCATGCACTCTAGTACAAATTGATATGATCAATAATTTCTACCAGAAAAGGTCCAAGTGTCCAGAATTTAAGCAACTAATGATCTGAAATGTTGCTGTGCCTCGGAGCACTAGCATTTATGTTCTGATTTGCTGTTATCGTTGGGGGAGAATGAGCGGAAGCCAGATCAGAGTTAGAACATAGACCTCTGTGCTCCATTATTTGGTGACTTGAGCACACATTAAACCATTCAAACAAAACCAATGCCTGTCATTTGGTATTCTTGTATATAACCAAGTAGGATGGGGCTCATTGTTCTCACCAAACAGCCTTTCCTCTGGACTGGAGGAAGAAGAAATGTGATTAGCGATTTCCTTTTACAAAACATCTACATAAATTGCAGCAATATTACTGGCAAAATTACACAATTTACTACTAAAAAAGATAGGAAGAAACCATGTTATCCCTCTATCATCACCGCATTTACTTTTCTGAGGTATTTTGAGTGAGGCGATTAAAAGGAAAGGAACGGCAATATTTTAGCCATCTCGATACCTAGAAGATTTCTATTATTTGTACTAGGGACCGTTTTCCTTGGTTGATTGGTTGACAATATCCAAGGGATAATTTTAGGTCTTGAAGAATTAAACACAGGTCTATTTTTATGAGCTGGGACAGATTGGAAACCGTTCTTTCAGCTTGTTGAAGTGAAATTGGAAATGAAAACAATGTGTGTCATATGAGGGACAAGTGTCATGAAGCCCATCTGAATTATACTTCATACCCCTCTTTATAGCCTAATGTTGAACTATATCCATTTTCCTGGCAGAATTGCACCCATCAAAACCAAGTTATTGACACTTACGTCTCGGATATAAATCAGATCAGGCAGCCAAAGTAAAGAAGGTGGTTTTCGGAGAGAGAGTGGATGATGGAATGGAATAATGTATTTGTTTTTCACCTCTAGGATATTGCTTTAATATCACCCAGAAACAATGGCAGAAAATCATTCCAATTAAATGGTCTTAAAATAAGATATAAAACAAATTCAGGTGATCTCATTCTGTCTGGTGTGTCAAGAGTCAGCACTGCAAAATTGAGCAGAAATAGTTTAAATTTAGCTGTCTTCATAGATATGTATAAGGACTGAGCGGGTAGAAATTGGATTTGCTTTGCTGGAGTCAATTAAGGAAGAGTCTCAACAAGTCAGGGTTGAAGTGCAGCGACAGGGCACTGGGAATTCTGTGGGTATTGATTGGCACCAGCAGAGGCATAAATAAAGCAAAGGATTCTGGTTTCTGGAATTTATTTTCAACAGCTGAGGAATAACACAGAGATAGGAATGATAGTCATAAAAAAAAGACAAACAGCAAAAAAGGGAAGCGGCTGTGAAGATCAGCTCTCGGGTATCCACTATCTCATAATAATGGTCTCTGGGAGGATAATCTGTTCTGAACAGCCCCTGTGCTAGGGTTCACACTCTTCTGGCCCCCTTCTCTTCATCTAGGCTGTTTAGCATCAACCTCTTGTATTGGCTGCTCAAAAAACTGAGTCATCTGGACATGGTTTCAATTTGCTCTATGTGGGTACTGATCGCGTCTACCATCTCTACTGTACTTTCCCCAAGTGCTCAGTACAGTGCTCTGCACACACTAAGAGCTCAATAAAGATGATTCTTTGAATGACTGAAAGCATCCCCTTCCTTTTCATACTCAGGATGTCAGTCACTTCACTAGCCTGATCTGGGTATCCAGGAGTCCCAGGAATAATTAGCAAATGATGATGATGCCATTTGTTAAGCACTTAGAATGTGCCAGACACTGTTCTAAGTGCCAGAATAGTACAAGCTAATCAGGCTGGACACAGTCCATATCCCATATGGGGCTCACAGCATTAATCTCCATTTTACAGATGAGGTAACTGAGGTCCAAAGAAGTGTCTAAGGTCACACAGCCGACAAGTGGCGGAGCCAGGATTAGAACCCATGTCCTTCTGACTCCCAGGCCCGTGCTCTATCCACTAGGCCATACTGCTACTAAATGGAAGAGGCGTGAGGGGCAGATGGGCACAGAGAGAAGGGCAGCAGGCAAACCTGCCACCGTCCCATCAATAGCAGGGTTAGATGGGTGATTCAGTTTACGTTGCTCATTATCAAATGGAATTCAGCTGAACAGTCAGGCATCTCTGAAATAGACGGACCAACAAAAGAGGTTAAAAAAATGAGACTTCTAGGTCAAAGGATCATGGAAGTAGATAATCTGACAGTCTTTAAATGTTGTTGAGTAATATGGTAACAGTGAAGGTATACCACACAACCCATTTGATGTTTTGCTAAAACTGAGAAAATAAGTTTAAGGAAAAGGACTAGAACACTTCAGCTTAACATCCTGAACTTTAGAGCAAGTAGACTACAGTACAGATGAGATACCCAAATAGTCCCCAAAATACTAAATAAGACTATTTCATACCCCATAATATCTTCTCTATGTTCATAGGGACATCATGGGTAAGAGTTGGAATTATGACCTCTGTCACAAGAGTACTGTGTACATTCACAATTGTGCATTCAAAATTGAAAGGCACACAGTAATTCTGAGAGGAAAGAATTACTGCAGTCCATGTAGGAAGGAAGAAAGAGCCAGAGACTCTCTCTGTTACAGAGCAAGAAATCTGCATGGACCAAATGCACAGTTGTGTTAACGGTGTTGTTTATGTTAAAAAATAGGTCATCTGCCCAAACTCATTTGTGATCACAGGAGCAAGATGAGAAAAGATGAGGTTCCCCAAGCCCCACTTTGCACAGATTCACACTTCTACCAGAACACTGTATTGGAAACATTTCTCTAGATATTAGAAATATTAGGAAAATATTAGAAATACATTTCTTCAAAAATATATTCACAACTATATATCTTGAAGTCAACATACTTTCATTTAATCCAAGGCTCTGCAGTCAGCCTGAAGGATTTGTAGAAGAGTTACAGGGCTTTTGATTTTTAGGTCTGGGTATAACAATAAGATTGAGATGGGAGGAAAAGTAGATGAATTACAGGACTGAGATTTAAAAATAGCCCTCTCTTTATCCTTTCCTAATGAGGATGTTTTCTCTTCTATTATTAACTATTCTGGCAATGTTCCCTATCCTAATTTACCAAAAAAAGATCCCAAGCCCTGAATTTCATAACAATGCAAAAATGTCATCCTCCACTTATTCGCAAAACAAGAAGATTTTACCAAATGGAGTATGTGGTCATAACAATTAGTTAACAACTCAGAGAAGCCTGAAGCTCTTAGCTTGACGGTGAAAGATTGGGTTTATGGCCTAATGATCTTCTTCATGATTTCTGATTGGCTTGGAAGTTGAGTGATTAACACTTCAGGTCTACTCTTTGCATCTTAAGTAAAGGAAGTGCATAACTTGAACACGCATTCTGATTTGGTTTTTGTTTCTTTATGTGTTCCTAACATAACTGTAAGTGGACCTTTTTATCTAGAAAACAATGATTCCCAGACTAGAGTCCAAAGGTAATTGCAGTCATCTATATGTAACAGCATAGGAAACAATAGTATAGTATAGTTTCTTATTTAGTAGACTTTGAAATTTATAGACTAATTATGGCCACAGAAAAGCTACCTTTCCCAATATTTTTTATTTAGAGTCACATTTTCACTCACTGGTTTTCCCCCTCCTGTGTCACAGGGACAATGTTAAGTAGAGGTAAGTATGCCCATGTCTTTAGTGCCTTGCTGGACCAGTGGATGTGTCTTCAGTGTCTCTGCTGAGTGATTTTATTCCTTCTAGACTGTAAACTCATTGTGGGCTCAGAACGTGTCTCCCAACTCAGTTATATTGTGCTCTTCCAAGCGCTTAATAAGGTGCTCTGCACACAATAAGTGCTCAATAAATGCAATTGATTGAATCATCCAAGAGTCTCCCCACTCTGCACCCAAAAGGTAAGCAGATGCATCCAGTGCTGCCGAATTCCAAAACTGGAAAAGGGTTTCTCCCTTCCATACTGCCCCTAACAAACATTGGTGTATTGTAAGTGTGTAACAAATAATGCAATTATTACTGTTATCATTATTAAAAAAAACAAACACTGTTAAGCTTTGGGATAGGTACAAGTTTATCAGGCCAGACAAAATCTCTGTCTCACATGGGGCTCTCTCTCAGTAGGAGAGAGAAAAGGTATTGACTCCACTTTATAGATGAAGGAACTGAGGCCCAGAGAAGTTAAGTAACAAGCAAGCAAGTTAGGATTAGAATCCAGGTCTTCTGACTCCCAACCCATGCTCTTTCCAGCAGACCACATTTCTGTGACCTATAGGTGCCAAGTCCATGGTATCTTTTTTGTGCTGGACTCCCAGATGTGTTCATCATAGGTTTTTGGACAAGAGCTGAGTTTCCAATCCAGACAAATCATCCCCCAAATCTTGGTTTTCAGACTTGCAAGCTCCTTAAAGACTTCTTTTTCCCCAGTCTCCAAGCTCTCTAAAACACCTCGTCACTTTCTGCCCTTGCTCTCAAGACAAATCTGTGTTTCATATGATTGGTTAATTGGTTTCTGTCCCCATTTCACTTTCTGGATTTTTATAATGCTTTTTCCATGTTACTTTCCTAGTCACCATCCCAGAACTATTCAATGGGGGAATCTCCCTAGCTTTGGGAGATTTAGAAGCCAAATTTTGCTTTTCATCTACCAAGAAGCAGAAACACAGAAAATAAAGTGGAAAGTTTTGAGCAGCAGTTTGGCTTGGTGGGAAAGAAATTGATGTTGCCTTTTTTTGGATGAGGCGTTCTCCACGGTATGTCGTACAGGAATAAAAGCATGACACAAGACAGAACAAAGATGGGTTTTACAAGCTGAGAAGAAATTCTGACAAGTACAATTTTTTTAAGGTAATCATAGCTCTAATGTTCAAGGTTGACAACATGGAGTGTCTACATCGTAGAAAGCCTGGGGAGAAAGGAACGGGAAAATAAAATGCTTTTTTATTGTTGTCTTTGGAAAAGAAATTAAAAAGGGGGGTTCTCACCTTTGAACGAATTGTCTTTATCCTCCTCCCTCTCCTTACTCCTGCTTGACAGAATGGTTCTGCATTTGACAGATACCAGCCATATGATAATACGGTTTCTCATAGCCGTTTAGAAACTTTGTTTTCACTGGAGAGACACAGTAGACACAATTTTGGGTTTATTATTAAAGGCAAACTCACATCCCCCAATGGTTTTTAAAAATCTCCATGCCAGAATGTGGTATTTTAAAGCATTCCCATTTCACATAATTGGATGCGTGTGGCATAGCAAAAGGATGTTAGTTTCAGCAAATATAAGAATTAATGCAATTTATTCTAGAGAGTCTCACAGGAGAGATATAGATTTCATGCATAATTTTAAGGAAGATAAGACTGTTGAAGTCAGTCAGGACTCTTTGCATCTTGCTTTAAGAACCACTGACCTGAATGCAGGCAGTAAAATAAAGATGGGTTTGGAAAAAAAAGTCATCCTATTAATATTCATCTTGTATTTAAATTGGGCCCAATTATCATCATTGGGAATATGTGTTATACATTTATAGCTTCCTGGGATTGTTAATCAAATAATTAGTGAAACTCAATCAGTTCCTTGCATAATGCATACTGATAGCATTTTAAATGAAGTGCCAGAATAGTGAAGGCAAGATATTTGTATTCCAACAGATCTTCCCAGCATCCTCAAATGGCTAGTTGGATGCAGTTTTGAATTTCAAGAAAAATGAGACATTAGGCCATCTAGTCCATTTGCAGAGTTGGGCCCTCCTTCATCCCATGTCTCTGCTGTGTGACCTTGGGCAAGTCACTTTACTTCTCTGGGCCTCATTTGCCCTATCTGCAAAATAGGAACTGAGACTGTGAGCCCCATGTGGGACAGGGACTGTGTCCAACCCAATTTGCTTGTACCCACCCCAGAGTTTAGTACAGTGCCTGGCACATAGTAAGTGCTTAACAAATGCCATTATTATTATCCTATGGATTAGAATTGATTTTCACACCCAGTATGTTAAAGGTGCTTGGTGCTGTTAGACTGTAGACTTTAGACCCTAAGCCTCTCTCTGGACTCTAAGCTCAATTTGGTTAGGGAAAGTGTTTGCCAACTCTGTTGTACTGTACTCTCCCAACAGCTTAGTACTGTGTTCAGTAAACACCATCAACTCATTGACCCAAATTGAGATGCCATAACACCTGGTGGAAAACTACAGACATTTGTGTTTTCAAACATCTGAAGCTAATTCCTCTTTCTTCACCAATCCTGGCATGTTGGAATGGGCAATGAATCTGTTGACTGGATGATCGAGCTTAACAGGGCTAAAGCAACTTCCTTTTGATGCAAAGGAAGCAGCAGCAGGTAGACAAGCTGGCCGATGCAATGCAACCATCAGAAATTCTTATCCCACCCCACCACAGCCTTGCTCTGGTAAACTCCAGTCGTTCCATCCTTTAGTGGTTGGGGATCAAAGTCACCTACAAGCAGAACATATTTGCCCAAATGAGAGAAACTGCTCCCTTATCCCCTGCTTATGCATTTTTTAATGGTATTTGTTAAGCGCTTTCTAAGTGTCAGGCATTCCATTAAGTACTGCATTCTCCAAATAATCCATCCACCCCCCTACACAATGTGCCAGATTGAATCATCCCAAATAGCCAGCTTTAGACTTATATTTCTATCAATTTTGCATAGTTTGCTTGTTCGATTTTCTATACTCTATTACAATTGCAAGCTACAGTTTTCCTCCTTGATTAAGTGTTTGTATATCATTTATGTTGACTTGTCTCTCCCATCGTAAGCTTGTAATTGTAAGCTTCTCAAGGACCTAGACCATATCTTCTGCTTCTATTGTACTCTCCCAAGAGTTAGGTCCAGTGCTCTGTACACTGTAGACTTCAAATACTACTACTGACTGATTGATAAGGTAGCTTGGAGAGACAATCTAAATACCTAGAAATTTAGGGGCTATGTATAGATAACTCAGAAAACTAGGGACGTAAGTAGGAATACAACCTGTTCACCCAACTTCTAGGTTGATGGTTACATTAGAGACATCTCTAAGGATAGCTCTGTAAAGCATAGGCGTGGACAAAGCATAGTATGTGAATTAAAAAAGTGCTGTCATGCATTTCTAGAGCTCAAGGTAATTACACTTGGAACAAAATGGCAAAAGCAATATCCATAATGATTCCCTCATACTGAGACGCTCCGGATGCGGCGGGTAAAAATGTAATGATATTAAGCAACTAAAATTCAGACAGCATAAAATAAATACAATAGTCATAAAACTCAGAGATTCTGATGACTGGATGCACTGATCCAGGGCACTCCTGAAAACAAGTAAGTAGAGTCAAGCATCTGGAAACAAATATCAATTTCCCCAGTCACTGAAATCCAACTTAACAGTCAACATCATTTAAACTGGCAAAACAGGTATCTCTAACTAGTACAGGAGCAGACTTACAACCCTAGAAGAATAGCCTTTTAGCTACTGAATTAGCTTGTTAAATAAGAAATGTTGTGTTACTCTCCCTAGGAAGAAAAAAAAAGGTAACTCATGTAACTGGTCAGAAGGAATTTTAGATTGTAAAAGCTGGGTTTTTTTGTTTTTCTTTCTTATGGCAATTGTTAAGGGTTTACTGCGTGTCCTAAGGACTGGGGTTAGTTTAAATTAATTGGGCTATATACAATCCCTGTCCCACATTGGGCTCACAATCTAAATAGGATGGAGACCAGGTAATAATAATAATAGTAATGGTATTTGTTAAGCACTTACTATGTGCCAAGCACTCGAATGCCCATTTTACAGTTGAGGAAACTGAGACGCAGAGCTGCTAAGTGGCTTGCCCAAGGTTGCCCAGCAAGCAAGTGGCAGCACTAGGATTAGAACCTAAGTCTTCTGGTCCCAGACTTGTGCTTTACGCACTAGGCCTCTCTTCTTCCAAGAGCAGGAGACATTAGTATTCCAAAATCTAAGGTCAAAGTCTATGAATTCAACTTCAGCCATTTCCTTGGGAGAAGTGAAATGCTTCCCCAAGCCCATTCTCAAGATTTTGGGGAAGGCTGCTTCAAATGGCTCAAACTGGGACATTCCCATAGGATAGGATAAGCAGGATGAGCTTCCATGGGCCTCACTTCCTTCAAAAGGTCCCTGCTCCCTTCTCTCTCTCCCTCTCCCTCCTCTTTTTCCAATTTTTCTTCCTATTCCCTCCCAACCTCTCTCTTCTTTCCCCTCCTCCCGGCCCTCTTCTTCCTCCTCCCCCCTCCATCCTCTTCCCCCTCTCCCTCCTTTCATTCTTTTCCCATTTTGCTTGCCTTTCCCGAAGGCAAGTGATCTTTCTTTCACTGAGCATTTGCTGCCTGGCAGAGAGCATGATCTCATGCCATGGGAAAGGATTAACTCATTTATTAGCATTTAAAGGGCATTTTTTAAGGATTACTTGGATTGCGGATGCTATTAGTTTGCAATCATGTTTGCTTCTCACTGGCACGTGCTGGCTCCTCCCAAGATCCTTTTGGGAATGAAATGATATTCGCTTGAATATTGGATTATAAAAATCATGGATTTCTGTCCCTCAGAGGAATGCCCTCATGAGACGCACAGATACCTTTCACAAAGGTACCTGGGGAACCGTGGTGATGAAATGCTTCTCTGCCAAGCATTAACATAAAATCTATAAAGGCAACATCCACCCTGGCAAATGTTTTTTAAACAAAACCTGCATTCTGGCACACCGATTTTCCAAATGGATGTCTCTCAGGTGGCAATTTGAAAAGCAAATGTATTTCTTTGGCAGACATTTTCAGATGGATGTGCATGCTCTGAGCCTGTAGCAAAGGACACATTTGCTTTGGGGGAGGACGAGTAAGAATAGGCTTTTCCTGGAGAAAGGCTACATGGTAGTTTAACTGTGAAAGAGCAGATATTTCAGTTTTACTGTTCTTTGGACCTGACACTGACCCCTGACCCCCACTGCCCACTGTTCTGCAGTATATCACACAGAGGTTCATCTCTGACACAGAGCATCACCAAGCCCATAGCCCTGGGCAGGAAGAAAAGGGGAGAACTGAGGAGGATGAAAGATATGAGAAGGTCCCCTTCTCCTCATGAAGGAAAAATAAGAAAACTGGAAATGTCTGTACAACAACCTGCTCTGTACACTCAATAACAAATTATTGTTAGGTTGCCACCTGACAACTGATTTAGGCTTCACTATTTGGGTCATGAGTTCTTAGAGAACAGAAATAAATAAAACACGAGTTTTCTATGAATAAATTCTGAGATGAATATATTTAAGGGTTGAACTCTTTTTATATGAATACTGCATTCAGAATTCTAAAATCATAAACCAAGAAATATAGCATAGCAACTTGTGCAGTTAGATTAATTGTGTCGGGGAATCGCCACCTCCACAAGTACAGGTACTTTTCCTTTGTGGTGGCATTAATCAATCAGTGGTATTCAATCAGTGGTATTTATTGAGCAACTACTGTTTGCAGAGCACTGTACTACATGCTTGGAGAATACAATATGAGAGAGTTGGTAGACACGATCCGAGCCTCAGACTTGTATCCTGACATCTGCAAGCTGCACCATGTTTTTCTTCTCCATTTTCTATTGTTTAGCCTTGTTTGAAAAGTCATAAACCAAAGTCAACATTGTGAGGGTTGGAAACATTGCCATACTTGTTTTCAGGTGTGAGGTAACCCTCTTTCAACCCTAATATTAAATATTTATTCATCCTGAGCTGTTGAGAGATACATTCCCCAAATTAGAGATTGTAAGGACTGTCTTTTTAGAGCTACATCAGATTACATCCTGTTCAATGTAATGTTCAATGTAGTATCTCCAACAGTGACACTACATGATGGGTTGTAGGAGGAACACCAGTCTGGAGATCCATTCTCATGGTTATTGTTTGATCTAACATCCCTAACATTTCCAACCTAGGAATTCACCAGGCGTCTATCAGTCCATGAATCTTTTAAGCCCTTCTTTAGCTTTCTAATATCTCTAAAAAATCCATAATTAGAATAACCAAAATAAATGATAGAATGCACAATTTAATATATAAGTGCAGAGGAAAGGTACTCCTTTGGTGTGATTTTGAATTATGATGTTTATATAAATGATCTTAACTGAACACAGCACACATCTCTGCAAAGGATTGTCATGTAAATTTTTCACTAGTCTCCTAGATACTCTTTCCACTTCAGTCAAGTAATTTCCCGATTGTGTTCTAAGATCTTCCTTATCTTTTGCTTCCACTTTTGGCTCTGACTCTTTTCTCGTCATCAATTATCCCATCTCCATCTACTCCATTCAATCGTATTTATTGAGCGCTTACTGTGTGCAGAACACTTTTCTAAGCACTTGGAATGTACAATTTGGCAACAGATAGAGACAATCCTTGCCCAACAACAGGCTCACAGTCTAAAAGGGAGAGACAGGAAAACAAAACAAGTAGTCAGACATCAATATCATCAAAATAAATAGAATCATAGATATATGCATATCATTAATAAAATGGAGTAATAAATAATATATACAAATATACACTGGGTTCAAATTTTAGCTCCGCTATTTGCCTCTTTTGTGACCTTCAGCAAGTCACTAAACTTCTCTCTGTCTCAATTTCTTCATCTATATAATGGAGATTGAAATATCTGCTCACCCTTCTTCTTAGACTGTGAGCCCTGTGTGGAACTGTGTGGAACCTGATTATTTTCCATCTGCACTAGGAATTAGTACAGGCTTAACATATTGAAAGTGCTTAACAAACAACATTGTTATTAGCATGATTATTATTGTTAATAATAATAATGATAATATAATCATTTGGTGTCAACTTACCAAGCAAACCCCTCTCAGAGTCACACTTGGAGAGTTTTCAGTACTTTACCAGTCTCAACTATGGAAGGGAGAGTTGAACAGAGGCCTGTTCATTCCATTTCTAGTAAGGAGAAGCAGAGTGGCTCAATGGAAAGAGCACAGGCTTGGGAGTCAGAGGTCATGGGTTTGAATCCCGGATCTGCCACTTGTCAGCTATGTGACTGTGGGCAAGTCACTTAACTTCTCTGGCCCTCAGTTCCTTCATCTGTAAAATGGGGATTAAAACTGTAAGCCTCATGTGGGACAACCTGATTACCCTGTATCTACCCCAGCACTTGGAACAGTGCTCTGCACATAGTAAGTGCTTAACAAATACCAGCATTATTTTTGGGCAGGTTTGGGAGGAAGAGAGAGAGAGAGAGAGAGATCTGGAGTGGAGTGGGACAACTGAGTGGATAGGTAAAAGGGAGAGACCAGAGAGCACCCTTGAGGCAATTGTCAGATGTTTCTGCTCAGACCAAAAGGAATAGATAATTATTGGTGTGTTTTAAGGGGTGGGGAGGATCATATTTTAGGATGATGGCAGTTCTTTTTTTGTCATTTCTCATGGTGAGGAATGGGCCATCTACCATCCCTACCTTATCCCTCAAATATCCATCAAGGACCCATCATTCATCCTTCTTGGATCCACTTTATAACCTCTGGATTTGTATGTAAAATCATCTTGTGCCCAATATCTTATCTAATTCTTATTTTCTTATTTTAAAACTTTGAGTAAATGTTCAACAGCTACTGATGAAAAAAGTGATAAAGTTTTGCCTAAAATAACTTAGAAAATTCAAGTCAAAATATACATTTTCCCTTCAATAATTCTGATTATTTGACCTTTTAAACCCAGCCTTATTTCAAGTCATAATGAAATTCAGATAAGAGGTGGAAACTGTCCAGAAGAGAATCTTTATACTCAGGAAGGAGCCCATCTAGACCTCAGCTCAAAACTGAATGGCTTAAACTAGCAGAACAGACATTGCAGAATTATTGCTTTATAGTTCAAATGTAGAGCTGATTTGCTTTCCTGATTGAGATCCTACAAAACTGTAAATCAAAGTTTGCCCTTGGATTGGCAAACAAGTTGATTATTGAAATGCCCCTGCTAACTTTAAGTGCATTAGCAGTTAGATTTCATTCGAGTGCAGAGAAGAACACTGACAGTTTTTAACAATTAGGTCAATCAATGTTTCGTTCCACTAATAGTAATTAAATGTTTCTCCCTTTTGCTGGATGTTATCGGATTCTGATGGTCTGTGACAGATCATTATTTTAAGAGGAACGTGGTCCATTATCAGTATTGAGCAATGCAGTGCTATCTAGTCTTCATACGTATGCTGAAATTAATAATTATACTAAATTGGTGTTAATGAATAATGTATGGAGTAAATTCCTCTGCAACTTGCTATGGTAACCTGGAGAAGGGCTCTACTCTATTATAATAAAGCACAGTTAACAGGAGTTTTAAATTGGACAAAATATTAGGTATTTACCCCAATCATTTTAGCAGAAAGAAGATGTCTTGCAAGAGGGGAAGCCCTACCAGGGAAAAATATGGAATATCATTAGCCCTGTCTTCATCTATTAGCATTCATTGCCCATCCCCATTTGCAGAGAAAATGGATTAGCATTTACTGAACACAATTCTTGATTTTTACATTTTGTCTGAGACAAGACAGGCTCAACCCTAAAAAGTGTGACCTTTAATCCATATTTCTATTCTTTCACTTTTTGTTTCTGGGGACAGTAGGGTTAAGGCTATGGTTTGCTGAAAGTTTTGAATAACAGAAAACATTCCAGACTTCCTTTCTATTTTTTTTCAATTCACCTAATCATTCTCTTCAGGAAGAAGAGGATAGATGACTGATTGTCAAAATGACTGGAGTATCTATTCCATTGCCAACAAGATTTTAGCCAGAATCTTTCTATACAGGCAACTTGAGTGGATTTCAACAGGCATGCTCTGAAAGAAAATACAGTGTCAACTACAAAGAAATGATAACAGATGGGATTGAGGCAACAGATAAAGGACATGGGGTGCTACCCAAATTCTAAATCTTAGTTTTGTACTAAGTCATTTGACACATAACCAGATCAGGCCCCTAGCTCTCCTAAGCAATTTTGCCTGCCCTGAGAAATTTCCCAAGATCCTATGATGCTATGATCAGTCAAAACAGACCTAAAGATGCTCTCTCTGTCTCTTTCCCTCATCCCCATTAGAGGAAAGCAGGATGAGATGAGTGACCTAGAAGTTGGAATGAGAATGTGCTTAAAATTAACAGGGAAACTCTTCTAACTCAACTGACAATGAGCATCATGTGAAATCTTTGAGAGTCATCTGTGGTGACTGGGTTATGCTAATAACAATAATAATAATAATTGTGGTATTTGTTAAGGTCTTCTGTGTGCCAGGCACTAACCTGAGTGCTGGGTTGAATACAAGCAAATTGGGTTGGGCACAGTCCCTGTTCCACATGGGGCTCACAGTCTCAATCCCTATTTTACAGATAAGGTAGTTGGAGCACAGAGTAGTGAAATGACTTGCCCAGGATCACCCAGCAGACAAATGGCAGGACCAATATTAGAACCCAGGTCCTCCCGACTCCCAGGCCCCGACTCCCAGGCCCCGACTCCCAGGCCCATGCTCTTTTCACTAGGCCTTGCTGCTTCTCTATATCCAAGGTTCTGATATCTGAACTTTTGAAATGCAGTTTACGAGGAGTCATATAAGTGATTGTGAGTGGTTCACAGAGCTTGAACAATGATACTGTTGATGACAGCTGAAGAGAATAGTGGTTAGTTACCAACTAATAGCTGAGAAACCCTACCTACAAAGATTTTGTCAGCAACCCAGAATTAAATGCTATTACCACATTCTACTAAGTAGTACATAACCACGTGGGGACAGATAGACAAAGTAGAAAATCCAGTCCAATCAATCAGTGGTGTTTATTGATCACTTTTCATTCATTCAATCATATTTATTGAATGCTTACTGTGAGCAGAACACTATACTAAGCACTTGGGAGAGTGGCTTCTTCTCCACTGCTTTCAAACATGCCCATATCTCCCCTATCATAAAAAGCCTTCCTTGACTCCATGGCTCCCTCCAGGTATTGCCCCATCCCCCTCCCCCCCTTCCCCCCCATTCCTCTCCAAACTCCTTGAGCGAGTTGCCTAAACCCATTGTCTCAAATTCCTCTCCTCCAATTCTCTCCTTGATCCCCTCCAATATAGCTTCTCCACAGAAACTGCCCTCTCAAAGGTCATCAATGGTCTCCTTCTTGCCGCATCCAGTGGCCTCTACTCCAACCTAATCTCCAACCAACCTAGAGAAGCAGCGTGGCTCAATGGAAAGAGCACGGGCTTGGGAGTCAGAGGTCACGGGTTCGAATCCTGGCTCTGCCACTTGTCAGCTGTGTGACTGTGGGCAACTCACTTAACTTCTCTGTGCCTCATTTCCCTCATCTGTAAAATGGGGACTGTGAGTCTCACATGCAACAACCTGATTATCCTGTATCTACCCCAGTGCTTAGAACAGTGCTCTGCACATAGTAAGTGCTTAACAAATACCAACATTATTAACATTATTATTAATCCTCCTCAACCTCTCAGCAGCCTTCGACACTGTGGACCACCCCCTTCTGGAAAAATGATCCAACCTTGGCTTCACTGACTCTGTCCTTTCCTGGTTCTCCATCTATCACTCTGGCCGTACATTCTCAGTATCCACAGACTTCTCCTCTGCCTCCCACTCTTTAACTGTGAGGGTCTCTCAAGGTTGAGTTCTGGATCCCCTTCTATTCTCCATCTACACCAACTTCCTTGGAGAACTGGTGTAGTGGATAGAGCAGGGGCCTGGGAGTCAGAAGGTCATGGGTTCTAATCCTGGCCCCATCACTTGTCTGTTGTGTGACCTTGGGTATGTCACTTCACTTCTCTGGGCCTTAGTTACCTCATCTGTAAAATGGGGATTGAGACTGTGAGCCGCAAACAGTTGTATCCACCCCAGTGCTTAGTAAGCTTAGCCCCATCGTAAGGGCTTAATAAATATCATCATCATCATCATCATCTGCTCCCATGAATTCAACTGCCACCTCTATGCAGATGATACCCAAATCTCCATCTCCAGCCCTAATCTCTCTCCCTCTTTCCAGTCTCGCATCTCCTCCTGCCTTCAAGACGTCTCTACTTAGATGTCCTCCCATCACCTCAAATATAACATATCCAACACAGAGCTCCTTATCTTCTCACTCAAACCCTCTCCTCCCCATAGCTTTCCCTTCACTATATATGGCACCACCATCCTTCCTTTCTCACAAGCCCATAACCTTGGCATTATCCTTGACTCCTCTCCATCATTCAATCCACATATTCAATCCATCACTAAATCCTGTCAGTCCCACCTTCACAGCATAGCTAAAATCTGCCCTTTCCTTTTCATCCAAACAGTTCCCACATTAATACAATCACTCATCCTATCCTGCCTGGACTGCTGCATCAGCTTTCTTGCTGACCCCCACTCCAGTCCATATTTCACTCTGCTTCCCAAATCATTTTTCTCCAAAAATGTTCAGGATATATTACCCTGCTCCCCCCAAAGCTCCAGTGGTTGCCCATTCACCTCCACATCAAACAAAAACTCCTCATCATTGGCTTTACAGCACTCCACCACTTTGCCCCCTCCTACCTCACCTTGCTTCTCTCCTTCTAGAACCCATCCCGCACACTTCATTCCTCTACTATTAACCTTCTCCCTCTGCCTTGATCTCGTCTGTCTTGCTGCCTATCCCTAGCCCCCATCCTGGCCTGGAATGCCCTCCCTCCTCAAATCTGTCAGACAGTTACTCTCCCTCCCTTCAAAGTCTTATTGAAAGTATATCCACAAGAAGCCTTCCCCTTTTCTCATCTCCCAGTCCCTTCTGCGTCACTCTGCTTGTTCCCTTTGCCCTTCTCCCACCTGCAGTCCCACAGCACTTATGTCCATATCTGTAATTTTATTTATTTAAATTGATGTCTGTCTCCCTGTTTCTAGACTGTAAGCTCATTGTGGGCAGGGGATGTGTCTGTTTATTGTTGTATTGTATTCTTCCAAGCACTTAGTACAGTGCTCTGCACACAGTAGGCGATTGATAAATACGATTGAATAAATGAATGACTGAATAAAAAACACACACATTCTCTGTGCACAATGAGCTTACAGTCTGGGGGGGAGGGGATAGACATTAATTTAAATAAATTATAGATATATACATAAGTGCTCTGGGGCTGGGAGGGGGGAAGAATAACTGGAGTAAGGATGATGCAGAAGAGATGGGAGAAGAGGAAAGGAGGGCTTAGTCAGGGAAGCCCTCTTGGAAGAGATGTGCCTTCAATAAGGCATTGAACAAGAGGAGAGTAATTGTATTAAGTGCTTGAGGGAGTACAATACAGCAGGATTGGCAGACTCATTCTCAGCTCACAAGGAGCTGACCATCCAGGAAAGCTGGGATTTTATCCTGAGTTATCAACAGAAACGATTGCCCCAGAACAAAGATGTCTTATGAGAACAGTGTAAAATAATTTTGCTGTTGCATCCAAGTTTAGACTGAGGGCAGTCAAAACTTAGATGAAATGGCAAATCATCCAGCCAAGAGCATCAGCCAAGATCCAAGGAAATTAATGCCTGGTTCCATGCTGGTTTCTGAGTTCCACTCCAGGTACCCCAGTGGCAATGAGAGTGGGAAAGAGGAAGGCCTAAAGAATGCCTCCCTGACTCCCAGCAGCACCTCACTAACTCTCCCAGCAAGCCTAAGAGAAGGACCCCTAGAGCAGCCTGGTCTATATTAGCAAAGAAGTGTTCTTTGACAAAATAGCCTGCCTCACTGAAGCAAAAGTACTAGCCACTTGGGTCATTTACCAGGGTAGACATGTTCTGGGGCCCAGAACTGTTAAATCAGGCTAGCCCACCTAAAGATGAAAAGCCAGAGAAGTGGTAAGCAGTGTGTCTGTGTGTCATGGCTCCTTGCAGGGGTGTTATAAGGAGTAAATAACTAATGTAAGGTCCTTTGGTAATAAAAGCACCAAATAAAACACAGTTTTGGGGGGAAGCAACAAGGCATAGTAGATAGATCACTGGCCTGGGAGTCAAAAGGTCATGGATTCTAATTCCAGCTCTACAGTTGTCTGCTATGTGGCTTTGGGTACGTCAATTCAATTTCTGTGCCTCAGTTACCTCATCTATAAAATTATTTTAATCATATTTAGTGAGTGCTTACTGTGTGCAGAGCACTGTACTAGGAGCTTGGGAGAGTACAGTACAATAACAAATAGTTATATTCCCTGTCCTCAGTGAGTTCACAGTCTAGAGAGGGATTAGGATTGTGAGGCCGATGCGGAACAGGGACTGCATCCAACCCAAATTGCTTGTACCTACCACAGTGCTTAGTACAGTGTCTGGTACATAGTAAGTGCTTAACAAATTCACTATTATTATAAGTGAGGAAAGAAAATGGGAACATAGCTTCTCTCGCTTCCTTACCACCAGTAGCCACCTGAGTATTTAGGGAGATTATGGCAGTGGCAGGGATTATGGCAGGCTGTTTGCTGTTCCTGTCATCCCAGGATTCCAGGCCTGGAGCACAGTTTCAGGTTAGCCAAGGGAAGGAAAGCCAGCAAATACAGCTGCTCTGGAACATTCCTTGTGGTTCTAGGATCTTTAGTTATCATCTCCTATAGACTATAAATTCCCTGTGATCACTGATCACATATAATAACAATAATAATAATAATAATGTTGGTATTTGTTAAGCGCTTACTAGGGGCACAGCACTGTTCTAAGTGCTGGGGTAGATACAGGGGAATGAGGTTGTCCCCTGTGAGGCTCACAGTCTTCACCCCCATTTTACAGATGAGGGAACTGAGGCACAGAGAAGTGAAGTGACTTGCCCACAGTCACACAACTGACAAGGGGCAGAGTCGGGATCCGAACCCATGACCTCTGACTCCCAAGCCCGGGCTCTTACCACTGAGCCACCCTGCTTCTCTACCACATCTACCAACTCTGTTGTAGTGTACTTTCCTAAGCTCTCAGTACCGTGTTCTGCACAAAGTAAGCACTCATAAATTTCATTGGTTGATATAGTCTGCTCCATGACTCTGTAGGCTTACTTAATCCTCTGGGCCCCTGATTCTATATGTCAGTGCCAAATAATAACTTCCAGAGAAAAGGAGAATTATTCCAGTTTCAGCATATTATAATCGAACTGGTTTATTTGTCTCCCAACTAGCAGTGAGTTTGAAACGGAGCTCAAATGTAAAAATATCCCCAATTTGTTTCACTGGTAATTTCCAGGGCCATGAATTGTAGCAACTGATGCTGTCATTCTGTTTGACCTGAAAAGAGTAACCTTGATGGTTATTTGTTATGTATTCAGTTTTGCTTGCCCAAGTTTAAGCTTAAATATTAATGAAAACGGGAAAAAGAAAATCTCTAAAATCCCTCAAGCAGCAGTGTAGGAGTCTGGCACTTTTTAGCTGATGGCAATGAATATAAATATCATTTTCTTGATGATTTTTAAGGACAATAACAGTGAACTGAATTACCCATATAGCTCTTGATAAAAGAGTTGACCATCTGCACATGTAAAATGTATATCCTTTATTTAAGGGCCCTTTTTTCTAAGAAATGGGAATTCAGGCCAGGGAGGTAGGTCTGACCCAAAAAATGTGTCTTCTGGGTGCCATCAATCCAGCATAATTAAGATAATAATAATGATAATCATAATAACAATAACAATATTTTTTAAGCTTTTACTAAGTGTCAGGCACTGTTCTAAGCACTGGGGTAAGTATATACAATTTAATCAGGTTGAACACAGTCTTGTCCCACATGGAGCTCATGGTCTAAGTAAGAGGGCATAGGATTTAATCCCTTCATTATAGATGAGGTAACTGAGGCAAAAGTTAAGTGACTTCCCCAAGGTCACACAGCAGACACACGTGGCAGAGCCGGGGTTGCAACCCAGGTCTTCTGACTCCGCGGCCTGACCTCTTTCCACTAAACTGCTTCTCTGCCTGGATATCCTCCCAAAATCTCAATCTCAATTTATCTCAACTATAAATGTTCAAAACAGAACTCCTCATCTTCTGACCCAAACTAGATCCTCTCCCTGTCTTTCCAATCACTGTAGACAACGCCACTACCCTCCCTGTCTCACAAGCCTCAAGTCATCTCTCTCATTCAAGCCATATATTCAATCTGTCACCAAGTCCTGTCAGTGCTACCTTCACAACATCATTGAAATCTGCCCTTTCCTCTTCATCTAAACTGATACTGCCCTGATATAAGCAGTTATCATACCATATCATATCATATATCATATTTGACTACATCAGCCTCCTTGCTGACCTCTGCGCCTCCTGTCTTTCCCCACCCTAGTCCATACTTCACTCTGCTGCCTGGATCCTTTTTCTAAAAAAAGCTTCAATCCATTTCTTTCCATGCCTTAAAAATCTCCAGTGGTTGTCCATTCACCTCCTCATCCATCAGAAACTCCTTACCATTGGCTTTAAAACATTCGATCACCTCATCCCCTCTTACCTCTCTGATTTCCCACAGCCCAGTCCATTTACCTCGCTTCTCTGGCACCAGCTTGCTCACTATGTCTCCATCTCATTAATTTCCTCATTGACCCGTTTCCCACATCCTTCCTTCTGATATGGCGTTTTCAACACCCCTCACCCCCACCCAGCCATGTACACCAGACTATCACTCTCCCCATTTTTAAAGCCTTATTAACACCACATCTCCTCCAAGATGCCTTTCCTGATTAAGCTCTATTTTCCCCTACTCCCCCTCTCCCTTCTGTGTCACCTATGTACTTGGATCTGCATCCTTTAAGCATTTGATATCGATCAATCAAATGTATTTTACTGCACCTTCAGTTCCAGGGCAGTTTATGTGCTTATCTGCAAATTATTTGTATTAATTTCAGTCCCCCCATCCCGGGTGGCAAGCTCCTTATGGGCAGGGAACGTCTACCAACTCTAGTGTTTTGTACTCTCCCAAGCATTTAGTACAGTCCTGTGAACAAACTCCTCAATAAATATCATTGATTGACCACTGATTGATGCTGCTTGGGTAAATTTAAATCACATTCAGCAGACAGGTGCTGCCATGCTCAATAGCACATTTCATTTTAAAACTGACATAAAGTTAAAATAAAAAAAGATATCTGATTTATATCAGTCACAACATTTATTTGGAACTTTAAACTGGTCTGCAATATAACTGAGATGATAGACATTCCCTGGCCACAAGGAACTTTCTGTCTAGAGCTGGAGATGGACTATAATGTACATAAATTACAGATATGAACATAATTCAATTTAATTCAATCAAATTTATTGAGCTCTTCCCGTGTACAAAGCACTTTACTAAGCACTTGGGAGAGTACAATATAACATCAAACACATTCCCTGCCCACAAAGAGCTCAAAGCCTAGAGGGGGAGATGGACGTTAATATAAATAAATAATTAGATAAATAAATTACAGATATATATATGTGCTTGTGGGGAAGGGAGAGAGGACGAATGAAGGAGTGAGTATGAGCAGCGCAGAAGGGTTTGAGAGGAGAGGCAGGCTCAGTCAGGGAAGGCTTCCTGGAATAGTTATGCCTTCAATAAGGCTTTGAAGTGGGGGAGAGCAATTATCTGTCTGATATGAGGAGGGAGGACGTTCCAGGCCAGAGGTAGAATGTGGCGAGAGGTTGGCAGTGTGATAAGCTAGATTGAGATATAGTGAGAAGGGTAGCACCACAGGAACCAAGTGTGGGGGTTGGGTTGTAGTAGGAGAACAGCAAGGTGAGGTAGGAGGGGGCAAGATGGGTGAGCAGCCACTGGAGTTGCTTGAGGAATCGGGGGAAATGGTCTGAATGTTTTTCAAGGAAAATGATTCAGGCAGCAGAATGGAGTATGGACTGAAGTGGAAAGAGACAGGAGGCAGGGACGTCAGTGAGGAGGCTGATACAACTGTCAAAACGGGATAAGGTAAGTGCTTGCATTAATGTAGTAACAGTTTGGATGGAGAGGAAGGGGCAGATTTTGGTGATGTTGTGAAGGTAAAACTGACAGGATTTACTGGTGGCATAAGGTCTGTGGGGTTGAGGGTGAGAGTGAACCAAGGGTACAAATTCAAGGGTAAGGGTGTTGCAGAAGGTAGAGGAAGTATGGGAAATGAGGGCTTAGTTGGGGAAGGCCTCTTGGAGGGGATCTAATTTTACTAAAGCTTTGAAGGTAGGGAGAGTGATTAGTATCAGACTTGAAGGGGGACAGAGTTCCAGGTTAGAGGCAGGATGTGGGCGAGGGGTAGCCTGCCAGATAGAAGAGCTTGAGGTACAGTGAGTAGGTTGGCGTTAGAGAAGTGAGGTGAGAGAGTGAGTTGTCATAGAAAATCAGGGACGTACAATAGGAGGAGTCAAGTTGACTGAGTGCTTTAAAATCATTAGTAAGGAGCATCAGATGTGGAGGCGAATGGGCAACCACTTGAGGTTCTTGAGGAGCGTGGAAATGGACTGAACGGCCTTCACACTCTTCCCTATCCTTAAACACCCTCCTCAAACTCTCCTTGGCTCTAATTTTCTTCTGCTGGAAGCTTTCATGTTAAACAGAATGTGGCAATTAATTATTTTCTCAGGCACAGAGGAGGTGCTGAGTTTTTAACTTCTGAAAATTCATTCAAGGAGACAGCATCCTTTTCGTCTTCAGTGAGCAGAGAGGGAGCCAAGCACACTGTATGCTTTGCTGGTACCCGTTTAATGCTGCTGGGGCCCTCCTGAGGCTTGTCCCATGTGGTTATAATTAACTTTTAATGTAAGCCTTCAGGGCAAAACACTGAAGGGGTTAACCAGTTTTCTCCCACAGAATGAATAGTTCAGTGTTAACATACCTATATCAATCCATGGTACTACAAGGAAGAAAAGAACTAGATTGTACTTCCGTTAAATTTACTTCCCCCTTTGTCTGAAGACTCAGCTAATCCTTATACAAAGCTATTCATGCTGCTGAGGCTATGAAAGTCACTGCTTAACCTTCAGTGCTCAAGTATTTAGCAGCCTGAGTAGAAGGGTAAGTGTGTCTTTGAAACAAATGGCCCCAGAGACGATGGATGGTGCCTTGTGGCTCACGTCACCATTTACTTCATCTCATCCTATCCCATTAAACCAATTTAATTCTACACGTAAATATATGTGGGAAACCACACCTAAAGGGAACCACTTTAAATAATATCTATCCTAGGACTGATGCTGGAGCACGGTCATTTAAGCTGAGTAATCCATCAATCAATTGTATTTATTGAGCACTTATTTGGCACATTCCCTGCCCAAAACAAGCTTACAGTCTGGGGGGTAATGGGAAATTATTCCTTTCACACCTTCTTTATCTATTCTGCCTTGTGAGAAGCAGCATGGCTGAGTAGAAAGAGCCTGAGCTCTGATATTAATGGTATTTGTTAAATGCTTACTATGTGCCAGGCATTGTACTAAGCACTGGAGTGGATATAGGCAAATACAGTTGGACACAGTCCCTTTCCCATGTGGCGATCACAGTCTCAATCCCCATGAGGTTACTGAGGCACAGAAAAGTTAAGTGACTTGCCCAGGGTCACACAGTAGATAAGTGGTGGAACTGGACCCTTGACTTTCTGACTGCCAGATCCGTGTTCTATCCACTTTGCCATGCTGCTTCTCTAATTTATTGAGCGCTTACTGTGTGCAGACAGTACTAAGCCCTTGGGGGAGTACACTATGACAGTTGGTAAACATTTCCTACCCATGAGCTCACATTCTAGAGTGAAGGACCTAGATAATAATCCTAGCTCCACCACTGGTTTACTGTATCACCTTGGGCAAGTCACTTAACTTCTCTAGTCCTCAGTTTCTCCATCTGTAAAATGGGGATTCAATACCTATTTTCCCTCCCATTTAGACTATGAGCTCTTAACAAATACCTCATCATGAATCACTTGTATTTATTGAGTTTTTACTGTGTGCAGAGCATTGCAAAAGCACTTGCGAGAGTACAACAGACCGCAATTAATATAGTCTACAATCCAAATCATTACCATTACTGTTATTTTTAGGCCAAAGGGAGATGAGCCTGGAAATATAGTAGCAGGCTACTATACTGATAAAAGATAAAATGAGGGAGAAACACTGTCAAGTATAATTTTAATTCCTGTAGTACATGAGTTTGATAGATGTTTTGTTGGAAAAGTGCTCTGTTTTGTTTATTCTTTCAAAATCATTTTTGTGGTATTTGTTAAGCCCTATTAGCCATGCACTGTACTAAATTCTTGGATGGAAACAAGATAATCAGATTGGACACAGTCCCTCTCCCTCATCGATTCACATTATAGGTAGGTATTAGGATTATGATGTTAAAGAAGGCTGTGATGAGGAATCTGGAAAATGACCCAGTCAAAATCATATTTTTCTGAACCTCTGTGTAGGCTAACTGTATTGATGCATAATCAGCACTCTCAGGGCATATTCACAGTCAATCAATTGATAAGCAGCATGGCATAATGATTAGAGCATGGGCCTGGGAATCAGAAAGACCTGGGTTCTAATCCTGGCTCTGCCACTTGTCTGCTATGTGACCTTGGGCAAGTCACTTTACTTCTCTGTGCCTCAGTTGTCCAACTACTGACTTGTAGTCTTGGAGCTGCACATCTGAGTAGTGAATCCACCCAGAGCTGAGAATGCAGTGGGGAGGATCAAAGCTTGAGAGAGCAGAAATTCAGGAATTATGTCTCAGATCTCCTTGGCTCTGCTCCTCTACAATGTCCAGAATTGGCCTTTTCCAAAGCAGATTTCAGGGCATAGAAAAAACCCTTAGCTTGACCACTTAACTCGTTGTGGGCAGGGAATGTGTCTATTTACTCTTATATTGTACTCTCCCAAGCATATAGTACAGTGCTTTGCACACAGTAAGTGCTCAATAGATACAATTGAAGGAATGAATGAATGAATGAATGAATGAATGAATGAATGAATGAATGGAAGCCTGCCTATGTAAGTGATTCCTCTGAGTCAGCTGGGCACCCAGAGAACCTGGGAGGAAAGAAGAGGGAGACTTTCTGAGGTAGTGGGGTAGAATGGAGTTGAACAATGCATCCACGGAATCCAAGTCTGTGAAATGTAGCTCTCTGAGGCTTAGCTCCAAGATTTTAAACTTCATGAGAGCAGAGATCACGGATACAAGTACAGTGGTACTCTCTCAAGTTTTGGCTCACAGATCTGCACACAGCAGATGCTCAGTGATTATGATTGATTGATTATGAAGAGTCCCTGGTAATAATGTTGGTATTTGTTAAGCGCTTACTATGTGCCAAGCACTGTTCTAAGCGCTAGGGTAAACACAGGGGAATCAGGATGTCCCACGTGGGGCTCACAGTCTTAATCCCCATTTTACAGATGAGGTAACTGAGGCACAGAGAAGTTAAGTGACTTGCCCACGGTCACACAGCTGACAAGTGGCAGAGCTGGGATTTGAACACATGACCTCTGACTCCAAAGCCCATGCTCTTTTCACTGAGCCACGCTGCTTCTCTGAGGGCGGACAGGGGTAATTCTGCCTGTTTCGCAGCGATTCCATAATAAAATTTAAAGTTTTACACATGGAAATAGGCTATTGAAGTGTTTGTGCTGGTGACACAATTCCCTAATAGGGGGACTGTGAGATATTGGTTCACACTCTTTTTATCACTGAGATTGATTTTTGCCATTTGCTTTTCTCTTGTTAATCTGATCAGAACAATACAGGCCATTGAGCATGCTGGGAAAAGAGTCCTAATAGAATTCCAGCCTCCTGATCATATCATTCCCTCTCTGAATTTTCTTTAGTGGCTTCCTGTGAGGCTACAATTTGATTTTAGGCAGCTTTAAGCCTCCTAATAACATTTGAATGGAACACTTGTTCAGTGTTCTCTGTCACTCTGTTCCTAATTATTCCCCATGATGTTAAGTCTGAGAGTCCACATTTATAAGACCATTTGCCATTTGGGAAGCTGTTCTGAGTCAGACCTCAAGCTCAAGTGATAACTGTCATGGCTTTTAGACACATTTAATTAGGAGGAACACTAAAGTTTTTCTACCTATAGTTTGCTATTAAAGAAGCAATGGAATTATTTTTATTAAAACTATTCATTTCAGTATGTATTCAAGTTCCACTTTCATTCTACTTTTAAAACTTTTTATTGTCCCAAATGGGAATCCAATTACCAATTCTCAACAATGCCATCCAAAATAAATTGTTAGACTTATGCCTACTCCAAATAAATGCCATAATAATATCAAATCCTCTTAGATAGTGATGGGAGAATGTGTGTTCATATGGCTAGCTGGAGGGTGTCTGATTTATGGTGCCCTGCACATATCCATCTGTAATTTATTTGAATGTCTATCCAATCCAAGCCAGTATAATACATACTGCATTCTCCCAAGAGCTTAGTACAGTGTTCTGTACAGAACCACCCACTAAAATACCGTTGATTGATTGATTGATAACCCAAGCCACCGAGTACAGGTAAAACCCTGAGCAAAGAAGTTGATGAGGCCATCTCAGAGGATATCAATGGAGGCAACTGGCTAGTCCGGCACTACCCTCGTAGCCAAGTCCACCTGTAGATAATGTGTCCAAGATCTTAGTTGAGCCTAGTTGTTTAGTCATTACTCTGGGACTAAAATGGGTAGAGGTGTTGATGGGGAAATAATCAATCAATCAGTAGTATTTATTTTGTGCTTACTACATGCAGAGCACTGTACTAAGAACTTGGCAGAGTTAAAAAAAAAAGATCGCATTTGTAAAGCACCAAATACTGTTCTAAGTGCTAGGGTAGATACAAGGCTATCAAGTTGGACGCAGTCCCTGTCCTGTGTGTGGTTCACAGTCTTAATCCCAATTTTACAGATGAGGTAATTGAAGCACATAGAAGTGAAGTGAAATGACTTGCCCAAGGGTACACAGCAGACAAGTGGCATAGTTGGGATTAGAACCCAGGTCCTTCTGACTCCCAGGCCCATGCGCCATCCACTACTCTTGCTCAATGGAAGAATGGGTGGAGTGATTGAAGGAATATCTAATCACAACTAAGAGACTACCATTGTCTCATTCTCCTTCAGTGCAAATAGGGTCATTATAGGTTGATAGGTGACCATTTATTGACAGCTTCTTGCCTTTCTCAATATTTGCACATTTTCACCCTCTAGTCTTGGCTAAACCTAGGCTTTTAACTTCCTGTAGGCAGAGAACATATCTACCAACTCTGAGTTAATGTACTCTCCCAAGTGCTAGTACAGAATTCTGCACACAGTAAGTGCTTAAAAAACATGATTGATTGATTTTAATACAGTAAATTGATGCCTGGCTACTGTGACCTGATTGTGGCATGAAAAGGGTAGAATAGATTAGTGAAAAGTTTAGAAAGTGGAAAAGAACTCTTACATGTGAAACTTCCATTGGAATGTATCTGAAACATAAGATTTAAATGAAGGTGAAGAAGTAATGCTATTTAAACTGCAGAAGAAAGGATAAGGAGATAAATACATGATAGTTTTCAAATACACAAAGGGCACTCCAGAGATACATTTCTGCAAAGGAAAGAATTAGAAAAAAGGAGATAAATTGCTTTAAGTCTGTTGTAAGCAAACTACCCCGATAGTTAACCCAGGATAAATTAATCAATCAATGGTATTTACTGAGCACCTTCTATGTGCAGAGCACTACACTAAGCACTTAGAAGAGTATAATACGATAGAGTTGGTCAATAGAGATGGTGGAATTTCCTATCAAGTGTCAAGAATAACCATTCTTCTGTCCAGTCTGGTTTATTGTAACACTGCCTAAGGGAAAGAAAATAGAATACCTTATCTCAGGAGGTCTCTTCCTGTTGGACAAATTTTACTCTAGTGAGAGCATTTATATTTTGCTCTGGAATTGTGAATATCAGTTAAATGCCCCTGTTGCCTCTCTCAATTTAAGATGATCTGCTTTAATTCAGTGTTATCTAAGAGATACACAGTAGAGTTTTAGTGTTTTGTCTCCAGAGTACATGGCAAGAATAGAATAATGAATGATGTGCTGTTATATTTGAGGAGATTCTAGTTCTGGATGAGAAATTGCCAGACCATCATTTACAAATCAGGAAGTTCATATGGTTAAAACAGACTCCTTCAAGAGCTCCAAATGTTTACAACATTCCCCATTTTGATGCCCAGTGGTGGAAATCACACTATAAATTGTCTTGCCATGTTAAAAGGAGCCCTTCTCTTCTTTTCTTTCTCCTAGAGTTAAGAGGATTTTCTGGCTCTTTTCCACATTCTGCTACCCTTCTCAGTTGAGCATTAGAGAGAATTTGGAAATGGAAGGCCTTTATGTCTGCAGTGAGCAGGGTCAATTTGGTGTGGCAGCTGTGAGCTGGTGACATAGACTCATATCGACACAACCCACTTTTTTGCCGCAGAATCACAAAGTGAAAGCACCCGAGGCTCTTCTGCCTTTTTCAATAAGATACGAATTTTTGTCTTCCTTGTATTAAGCAGAGATCTGTCATCTTGACTTGTACACTAAATGGTCCATTCTGACTGCCTTGTTTGTGTCCAATCCCAGCCAGAATCTAGAAACATGTGTTAACATTCCACATGTTTGGGGGCTAGTTGGAAAGGCCTCAGGCTAGGTTCCCTGATGCCTGCTGGAGGGAAGTCAATAATCATTAGCCCTTCAAGTGGTAGATGCCCAACATAAACTGTATTTATTTATTAAAAAAAAATCTTTCCTGGAAGCCATAGGGAAAGGCATTTTAGAGAACGTAATTCCCCTGAAGGAACAGAAATGTAATAAAGATACCATGCCAGGGAAGAGGTGCCAAACAGTTGAAGAGCCAGGGTCACTGGGGGAAGGGATGGGACACCATTAATAGTAATTAGTTCCCAAAGAGTTACCACTTAGGTGTCTTTCCCAAAGGGAGATGGAAGAGGCCTGGACCACATAGATTCTGATTATCAATATCTCAGAGTTCACAGAAGGTCCTCTGAACACCACTTGCAGTGACAAATCACAGTTGTCCCAGTGTAATTAGAAAGTGTCCATACTATGCTTGGTTCTATGATGCATAAACCAAATCCACTTCCCATCCTCTGGTAGCTTATAATTTACCTTTGATAAGAATACATACTCTAAGCATAGAGGCATCCAGACAACCAATAAACTGGCACATGTATTGAGTAGAACCACAGACAATGGAAGTGGGCTTTTTCTTTTATATGACAGAGAGCCAGCAGTAAAATTTGCAAGTACAGCCTACACAAGGTAAATTCAATCAATCTATTCATTTACCACTCTTCCAAGTTGCAGATTCCAGTTTAAAACTGTCTTATTCTCCCTCTTCTCTCTCCTTCTCCCTCCCTTTCTCTCTCTCTCTCTCTCTCTCTCTCTCTCTCTCACACACATACACACACACTCACACACACACACACAGTTATTACATTTATTGTCTTAGAATGACAATATTAGACTGTAAGCCCATCAAAGGGCAGAGACTGTCTCTATCTGTTACCGATTTGTACATTCCAAGCACTTAGTACAGTGTTCTGCATAGAGTAAGCACTCAATAAATACTACTGAATGAATGAAATGAACAATATATGAATTGCTCCAGTCCAGTTTTCTGTCTTCCACTGCGGTGAAAAGGGAAAGCAGCAATGGATAGTGTAACCTTTATCCAGCACAAATTTCCCAATCCCAGAGCACTCAACTCCCCATGCTGAACTCATTGCTGCTTATCTTTATTTTTCTCTCTGTTCTTTATTCAGAATATTGGACTTGGTTGCAGACTCAAGGGGGACATCTCTGCTGGAAACTCAGATGAAAGGCTGCTTCCCAAATCCCCACTGGTCCTAACTTGTGCTCCTAACTTGAACAAAACTCTTATTGAAGCCAATGTGTGCTTTTCTTGAATAGGAGTTCCAGTGATTAAGGGTCATATAGGGCAAAGAAGGCTCTGAAGAGTTCATCTGTGCATGGTGTAAAGGGAGGGTGATAAAGTAAAAGGAGGTTTAAAAGTCACATACAGTATTTCCCAATTTCCTGCAGAGGAATTTAACTTGACTCCCTTGGTCATTTTTACTCTCTAGGGAAAATGCAACAGACATAAGCTCGTTTTGAAAAGATATCCATGTTAAATTAAGAATGGTTTAGGGGACATCTACTCTGGAAGTCACTCTGAAAAGCATCATGTAGTAGAGGAGGCAGGCATGTGGTCTTCATACAATATTAAATTCAGGTTCATTTTATTATCTAGGAGTCCAGTTCGGGAAGAGGTATCTTCAGAACAAAGAAAATTTTTACCAGTGAATAGATTCTGTTCTAAATCACTGCAGCTAAAATTAAAAAGGAAAGGGCCCCCTCTAAAAGTTAGTCAGTCAGTCAGTTGAATTTACTCAGTACTTACTATTCATTCAATTCAATAGTATTTATTGAGTGCTTACTATGTGCAGAGCACTGTACTAAGCACTTGGAATGAACAAGTCGGCAACAGATACAGTTCCTGCCGTTTGATGGGCTTAGTCTAATCGGGGGAGGAGTACTATACTAAGCGATTGGAATGTTCACTATAACAACAAAACAGACACATTCTATGTTGTCCATGATGAGGTTACAGTCTAGAGAGGTAGACAGATATTAATATAGATACATAAGATTACAGCTATGTACATAAGTGCTTCGGGGTTGGAAGGGGGGTTGCTCCCTCAGTGAGGGTGACACAGAAGGGCTTTATTTTTGTGTCACAAGCATTTCCTTTTTAAAAGCCTCACTTCCTTGAAGTGGGTGTAACAGCAACGGGATAAAGAAATGTGTTTTTTTAGCAAGGAGAGCAGCCTCTCAATCCTGCCACAGCAAACAAAGCCAACTGCTTTGGACTAGCATGGCCAAGGTTGAGAATTACATCTGTGGAAACACTCAGTTTCTCTTGAGCAAATGGTGTTGGGAGCATGAGCAACTCTACTTTAGTTGAATCACTCCAACTGGAGTTTAGAAGAGCTGTGCTGAATATTGCTTCAGTTATGGTGGACTGGTTATTCTAATATCTCATTGTAATCCTGTTTTTCCATTTGATATAAAGTATTGCACACAAGTGGCATTGATGGCACTGTTTGAGAGGACAGATGTGGCATATGGGTATGTCCCGACCTTACACTCGTAAAGGAAGTTGGATCATATGATTTCCCTGTGGTCCTTCATTCTGACCAGGGTTTTTTTTTTAATATGTTAAAACCACAGTCCATCTTCCAGTGTCCCAAAGACCAACCTGCCGTCGACCCCTGGGCCACGTCCTCCCGCGGTCCTGGAACGCCCTCCCTCCTCACCTCCGCCAAACTGATTCTCTTCCCCTCTTCAAAACCCTACTTAAAACTCACCTCCTCCAAGAGGCCTTCCCAGACTGAGCTCCTCTTCTCCCTCTACTCCCTCTTCCACCCCCCTTCACCTCTCCACAGCTTAACCCTCTTTTCCCCCCATTTCCTTCTGCTCCTCCCCCTCTCCCTTCCCATCCCCTCAGCACTGTACTCGTCCGCTCAACTGTATATATTTTCATTACCCTATTTATTTTGTTAATGAAATGTACATCGCCTCGATTCTATTTAGTTGCCATTGTTTTTACGAGATGTTCTTCCCCTTGACTCTATTTATTGCCATTGTTCTTGTCTGTCTGTCTCCCCCGATTAGACTGTAAGCCCATCAAATGGCAGGGACTGTCTCTATCTGTTGCCGACTTGTTCATTCCAAGCGCTTAGTACAGTGCTCTGCACATAGTAAGTGCTCAATAAATACTATTGAATGAATGAATGAATGAATGAATGCACCTGGATTTTTGATTTGGCTTTTAACATTTTCCCAATTTTCATGTCAATGGACAGTTACTGCCTCCGTAGCAGCATTCAGTAAAAGCATTAAGTTCTGACTGGCCACTGAAAAAATGCTGTATGTGCAGGGCTATGGTGTTCTTAGCCTGATGTCTAAAACTGCAGAAAATGAGTTAATGCATCACACAAAAATGGGAAATGGCAAAAGGGTGGGGGAAAAGCTATTGAGTTATTCAGTAAGCCTATAATACTAAAAGAGTGGGAGATCAATTTTTTAAAAAAATTATACACCATTACAGGTTTCAAGCACATAAGAACAAAACATACCTTAGTCTATTTTTATGATTGAAAATAACTTTTCATGGGGCTTTAATTGCCCCATTCCAGCTGATCTTTGTATATACAGGTTGGGGTTATTACAAGGAAATGCTTCTATAGAAGGTAAATTATTAGGAATGCTGGAAGCTGAATCTCTAATATGAGGGCAGATGCCGAGGAAGGCAATTACTATCATGTTGGAGACTGAATAATATTAATGAAGAATACTTGACTGTATAGTACTTATGAATCCCATAGCAATAATGTTTTGAGTTGTGTAATATTTCTATTTCTGGAGGGAAGGAGATTGGAAAAGACATGAAGCTTCAGTAACACTACCAGGGGGAGGCAAATCAGGAGCACATTACTCAAAGCATTCACTTAGGGCTGTGTGCAGAACACTACACTAAGCGCTTGGGAGAGTTGATAGACATGTTTCCTGGCCACCAGGAGCTTACAGAGCAGAAGCAGAGACTAACGTGAGTCAGAACCACACTCCAATTATAATCTCTACCATACCACAGTTTCATACCTTTTAGGTGTGAATCAGCACAGTGGTTTCCTGATGTTCCTTTATAAATTTGTAGCAGAAAGTAACTTTGTTGACTTCTATATTTGTTCATTTGGAAATGAGGGGCAACACGTGTGTTTTTATTAAACATGACAATCCTGATCTATCAATTATTCAGTTGTATTTATTGAACGCTTACTGTGTGCAGAGCATTGTACTAAACACTTGGGAGAGTACAACATTGCAGACACAGTAGACATGTTTGCTGCCCACATGTCAAACAATGGACTTGCACTGAGTAGACTTATTTACTGCCCACATTTCTGATTGGTAATATCCTTGTGTTCTTTCAGTAAATACAATTCTGAAATCCTCTATCGAAACAACCTAGATTTCTAAAACTAGAATAAATAGCTTTTCCACTGTCAGGCCATGTGTTTTATTTAGGTCTACATTATATGCACATACAAATGTCGTACAAACTACTGATCTAGAGATCAAGAACGCAGAGCCTTAAATCTATCAAGGTTAATTAGAGCCTGACTAATACAGTCATACTGCTTTAGTCACATACTCGCCTATGCTGTTTCACAGGGAAACATGAAGGTGCATATTTATTATTTAAACCTGCTTTCTCAGATTAGAATTGCTTTCCCCTCATACCAGAGCAAGAATTGCTCAGTGAAAAGAGAGAACTAGATAGACAAAGAACATTTACCTTCCTGCCATCATGTAAAAACCCTGCTGTACCACACAAAGTTAAAAGATGTGGAATCTCCCCACCTCAAAGCAGTAGCTGTGTCTTCACTGAACATGTCCTTAAAGGAAGGTTGTTAGAGTTCAGGTTGTTTCACACATTAAAGTAAAAGGATTAAACTCCAAAGAGACACCTGATTTTTCATAAAATATCCTAACATTTAGGGGAGCAAATAAAAATGAGATGTCTTGGCTTCTCATTTCTCCACAGAGGTGAGGTGATCCCTCCAGCCTTAATGACAATTCTGAAGTCCTGGGGGCTACGTGTCTAATCCAATAAATCTATTAATCAATAATCAAATGACTGGAGATTCCCACTGAGGCTACAACAGCTGCTTTGAAATGGAGAAATTTCTTAGAGTTTTCTACCTCAGTCTTAGCAGAGCCCAAAGCCTTGTGAGCAGGGAATGTGTATACAAACTCCATTATATTCCCCAGGTGTTTAGTACTCTCTGCACTGCAAACACTAATGATCCCTATTTTCCTTTTAAGCCCCTAATTTTCCATCTGCCAATCTATTATGGACCATTATCTTTAATTTAGCTAAATTGCCACTGATACATTTTGGACTGCACAACTTCCTGAGGAAATGAATCGCCTCTGCACACTCTGTGTGGAGGAGAGCTTGTTGGGGTTAAAGTTGGCCCTTCCACTTTCAGGTTTCGACTTGGTAAATGACAATTCCAATGTAACATATCCATCCCAGAACTTCAAACAAATCCCCTCTCAATCTTCAGCTTTCCAGATCAAAGAGTCTTAATCTTTTCAGTCTATCCTCATCTACCTGATCATTTTGGTGGCCTTCATCTGTACTTTCTCCAGCTCTATGTACTATGGTTTATATTTGTATTTTCTCTGCCTTTCCTGCTTTAACCATGATTTGGGGTACACATCTTGACTTTGAGAGAGAATATCATCTTTTTTGTCTCACCCCCACCCAATTTTCCTAAGCTTAGAGTCCTGTTAAAGAGAAAGATTAGTCCCCAATCAATTAATAGCAATATTGTACACCTGTATGCAGAGTCCTGAGCTAAGTGTTCGCGAGAGTACTTAGTATTCATTAGTACTCATGATCCCTGGCCTCAAATAACTTGAAATCTAGTAGGGTAGACAGACATGAAATAAATTACGGGTAGGAGGAATTAAAAGTGCTACAGGATTGTGAAGATCTAATTGTGTAGGTGGCATGGAAATTGACCTGCCTGGCCTTCAGCCCTTTCCTGTCTTCCTTTAAAAATGGTTTGACACAATTTCTGTTAGAGAGTGTGAGGAGTTAGTTCCACCCTTGGACTGCACCACCATGCCCTTTCATAGGCTGTGTCTGAAATGACTCTTGCATGAGGCTGTTTTGTACATGAGAAGAGTGAAGAATCATTTCATGCCCACTCAGTCTTGATCTCCAATGGCTTCCCTTCAGCCCACCCTGCTTCATTTCTGCCAGGGTGAAATCTGGCATTTTTAAGACTGTATGTCTTCTAGTGGACCACAGATAAAACCTAAGGGATAGGACATCCTGGCCAAATTACCAAAGTCACGTCCTCCCCATAAAGATCTTGCCACTCTTGACCAGATCTGGACCATACTAGCCTATTAGAAGTGAGACAGATGACAAGAAATGAGTATCATGATCTGGTGCTAATCTACAGCAGCCGTGATCCTGCGCCAGGGATGGGAGAGAAGAAAAATCATTCCTGACCCAATCCCATGAAAGGTATGCTTCTCCCCTGCCGAGGGCAAAGAGATGAGTTCATCCAGTGATTCTAGGTTTATAGAAAAGCCTGGGCCAGATCAGGCATCCACATGAAGAAAGAGATCATCCAGAAAGATATAATTGCATATTTCAACTTATGCTTTACTGTATCAAAGTCACTGAAAAATTAATGAAATATCTTTGCTCTGCTAAGGCAGTTAAACCTTTCTAACTATTTATAGTTCTTCTTTCTTGGATTCACCATGGACCTAATCCTTCATCTCTCAGTCACCTGTGAAGTTCCTCTGCACAGCTACTAGATCTCCACACCAGAGGATACAATAGGCCTGTGGCACTTTCATTTTTTTGTTGTTGCTGTTGTTTTTTTAATGGTATTTGTTCAGCTCTTACTATATTCCAGGCACTGGTCTAAGTGTTGGGGTAGATAAAAGGTACTCAGGTTAGACACAGTCTATAAACCACATGGGGCTCACGTTCTTCAACCCTGTTTTGCAGATGAGGTAACTGAGACACAGAGAAGCAGCGTGGCTCAGTGGAAAGAGCACGGGCTTTGGAGTCAGAGTTCATGGGTTCGAATCCCGGCTCGGCCACTTGTCAGCTGTGTGACTTTGGGCAAGTCACTTAACTTTTCTGTGCCTCAGCTACCTCATCTGTAAAATGGGAATTAAGACTGTGAGCCCCACGTGGGATAACCTGATTCCCTTGTGTCTACCCCAGCGCTTAGAACAGTGCTCGGCACATAGTAAGCGCTTAACAAATACCAACATTATTATTATTATTATTAAAGAAGTAAAGCAACTTGCCTAAGGTCACATAGCAGACAAGTGGAGAAGCCAGATTAAGAACAGGCCCATGTTCTATCAACTAGGCCACACTGCTTCTCTAATTAATTCTCATTTAATATCTACTTGTGAATTTATCCCTCTTTGGTGAGTTCCTTCCTGAAGTACCTAGCATGGGGAACCCCCCTTTTCCCCATAAAGAAACCACTCTGCCATTGGACCTTTGATTTAATTGGTTACATGCCTCATGTCTCCTTTTATGTATGATGGATGGCCATTCAACTTTATAAAGAAAATGAGAGCATCCTCCAGGCATGATGGAAGATGTTTTAGCTTGAATGCTCCTCTGACAACTGCAAGACATCTAGTGCATTAGACTAACTAAGAGTAATTTGACAAATTGAGTGTTTAAGCAGCCTTTAAGGTCATTTTTTTTTTAGTTTGGTCAAACTGACATTGCCTTTGGTCCCTGTGGATATCTCCATTGGTTTTAATTGTTCATAAAATAAAAGGTTAAATAATGCAAACCCAGAAAATGTTACTGTGAGCCCCAAATAAATGTTATATAATAATAAACAAACATGGATAGTAGATGGAATGATTACATTGACTAGATCAAAAGTCAGCTAGGGTTCTTATGAAAGCAGTGAGCTCTCCTCAAATTGTTGCATTTTAAAAGCCATTTGGAGACTTTTCCCAGAGTGACCTGAAGTAACTTTTCTCAACATGCACCTGCTTAGGGACCCGATCAAAGCAATTTCACTGACAGATGGATAGAGTGATGCTTAGAGAAAGTGTAGCCAAGGCTGAAATTAAACTGGCTCTCCCAGGACTTTGCAACTAGCACCACTGATGAGGACTTGTTAGAATACAAACACCCTTTCTAGCTCAGGTGGAGAGTCACATAGTTATTTTATTTTTCCTTAAAGCCACACTTAAGTATTCATCTAGGATCTTCTGAAGTGGGAGAAACTGTAGGATCTGATAACTGAAATTTCTGATCCCAAACAGGAGTTTTGATTTACTTAAATTAATAGAAAATTAAAACATACCTCAGTGTTTAGGGAAAAAATGTCCCTTAAGAAAGTATTGAAAGCAAAAACCTCCCCATTTGCCTTTCCAGTTCTCCATGTTATATTAGATAAGGCAAAAAAGAAAACCTTAGGGGACAGAAACCAAGCTATGGAACAATGCCATATTATGGAAACAACCAAAAGAGTTACAAACTACAACCTACTTGCCAACTGCATAAGACCTTTAGTATATAGAAGAGATGAAAGTCATAAACAACATTGTTATTGCAACACAGATTAGTATAGACTTGCAGTACAATTACACCCATAATACAACATAAGACTTAAGGTCCTGAAACTCTCAGATCGAGTTGGCCTCGGTAGTCAAGAGGGGTACAAAGGGAAGAAAGAATGCATGTAACCTAGGGCAGACTCAGAATTTTATTGTAGAGAACAAAGGGAATTTTTGATTTTCATTTTTTATGAATTAAGTTCTGTAAGCACTTTCAGTGCCTAGGTAAGAAAGTTTGACACACAGTGATGAAACATTTCATGAAGGCT
This sequence comes from Ornithorhynchus anatinus, assembly GCF_004115215.2. Lineage (NCBI taxonomy): Eukaryota > Metazoa > Chordata > Mammalia > Monotremata > Ornithorhynchidae > Ornithorhynchus > Ornithorhynchus anatinus. The sequence goes on from NC_041749.1 coordinate 15,077,245, forward strand.
GGGTGGGGGTGTAGAGCCATGGAATTGTAGAAGTGTGTATGTAGGTGCCATGTTGTAATAAAGTAAAGCAAGATGATGAATGTGGAACTCAGGAACATTAACTGTGTGATTCAGAAGCTGCAAGGTTTTCTGTAGTTAGAGCATAGAAAATTACTTCTATTCCTTAAATAAGAATTCAATGTATTCCTAAAAAAAAGTTTTAACATTCTTAATCCCTCCTTCCTTTTATATAGCCTAGTGGATAGAGCATGGGCCTGGGATTCAGGAAGACCTGGGTTCTAATTCCAGCCCTGGCTACCTGTCTATTGTGTGATGCTGGGCAAGTCATTTCACTTCTCTGAGCCTCAGATACCTCATCTATAAAATGGGGATTATGACTGTGAGCTCCCTGTGGGACAGGGACAGTGTCCAACCTAATTATCTTGCATCTACCCCAGCACTTGTAACAGTATCTGGAACATAGTAAGCAATTTACAAAGACCATGAAGACAGACAAACTCCAGAACCTTGAGTCTAAAAGTTGAACATCTCACTAGTCTCCTCCCCCTTTCTCCTGCACGCAGTCTAGAAGGGCCATAGCAGACTGCTATGTAGTCTAGAAGTACTTAGATGTAGATGTAGTCTAGAAGGGTCATAGCAGGAAGCTCTGAAACACTTTGATGGCTTTCATGGGGCAGGAGGGCAAGGGCAAGGAAGGGAGAAACCTCCTCCACTCTGCGTGGTCTCAGAACAGCACCTGACTGCAACCGTAGTCTGAAGTCTAGAAAGGAGGCTGGGTTGAGGTTGGAGGTTGGAGAAGCAGGTAACCTAGTGGAAAGAGAAGGGCCTGGGAACCAGAGGATCTGGATTCTAAATTCTGTCCATAATTTACCTTTTGTGTGAACTTGGGCAAGTCACTTAACTTCTCTGTGCCTCACTTCCTTCATCTGCAGAATGGGGATTCAGTGCTTCTTCTCCCTGCTACTTAGACTGTGAACCCTATGTGGGACCTGATTATCTAGTAACTCCCTTAGCACTGAGTACAGTGCTTGGCATATTAGTAAGCACTTAAATACCACAGATATTACTATTAGGATGGGGAGGGAAGGGGAAGGGAGGGAAGAGGTAGGATGGCTTAGCAATTCCTTTGGGATTCTTCAGTGGATGCTTTGTGGATTCTCTTTGAGTCTGGGCCCCATCTGAAGTGAAATGGTGACATTCCTTAGTTGGAGACACTGGCATTAGTGAATACCTAAATGTAAATACTTCTCAACTTCTTAGTTAGGCAGTGCAGCTGTTGGAGAAAGAAATACATTGTGTGACTTCTTTGTGGAGACAGATTCAGAGAACTTACACTGAGAATGGAATTTTGGAAAAACATCCACACATTCAGTCTTCTGGACAGGACTCCACACTCTTTGTAAAACTGGACACATGACTACTAAAAGTTAAATGAAAACCAGTCAAGCATAAAGCTACATGCCAAAGAATTCAATCTCTCAGATTGGATCAGAGGACAATTTAGACATCATCCAACACTGAGAACAAACCCTGAAATGTGATGATCAGTTAACCATTGTAAACCTAATAAGAGAGGTCTCCTTAGTCAATACTGATCTAAAAAAAAAGCCAGTATAGTCAGCTGCATTATGATCTTTTGGAAATGATGGATGATGTGTGAGAACCAGCCATTCAGCAAATTAGTCAGCTAGGACAGAAAATTGCCCATAATGAAAAGAAGATAGTTTAGATTAGGTAGCTAAAGGTAACTAACGGTACCAGAGTCCTGTCCAAAATCAGACAGGAAGAATACTCACTTAAAATGCAATTTGTGATGCCATCAAAATCAATGTTATATTAGTCCAATGCAATATAGTCTATTCAGATACTTGGTGAAGCTAATTCTAGGTTAATTCAAAAGTTCATATCTGCTAATGAAATAGCTCCTTTAGACAGAGATCACCTTGGTCAATTCTACTGTATTGTATTCATTCACTTATTTATTCACTTCTATTTACTGAACACTCACTGTGTGCAGAGAACTACTAAGGGCTTGGGAGAGTACAATACAGCAATAAATAGACACATTCCCTGCCCACAGTGAGCTTACAGTCTAGAGCTCCGGAGACAGACATTAATTTAAATTTAAATAAATAAATGCTATGGGCTTTAGAGAAGAGAAGAATAAAGGGAGGAAGTCAGGAAATCATATATTCAACCTGTCACAAACTCCTATTGGTTCAGCAGTGTGGCCTAGTGGATAGAGTACAGTCCTCAGAGTCAGAAGGACCTGACTTCAAATCCTGAATCCTCCTTGGGCAAGTCACTTAACTTCCCTCATCTATAAAAATAATGAGTAAGACTGTGAGCCCCTTATGAGACATTGACTGTGTCCAACGTAATTTTACTTGGATCTACTCCAACACTTAGTACAGTGTCTGGCACATAGTAAGCGCTAATCAAATGCCATTTGAAAAAAAAAGGTGAGATAGGATAAGTGCTTGGAGCATTCATGTGAAAATTTTTCTTAGGGTTTGCAATCTTGTTTGATACAAAGCAAATCATTATGATCTGAAACCAGAAAGAAAGAGACCAGTTTTTTGTTGGTTTTTTTTGGTCAAGAATTAATTGTAAACTGTTGCTTAAAGAGCCCCTTAGTCCCTGGTACTCAGCACTTAATCCTGTGACCCCTTTCATCAGCATCATCATTATCAGTGTTAATTGAGCTCTTTCTGTGAGACACTGTATCAATTCCTTGAGAAGTGCATTAAATATAAAATGTGGACTATGACTTCAATGACCTTTCCAAAGTTGTCTCTCTAATCAGTCAAATAGCTCTCTATCTCCTAGTAACCTCTTGCCTTCATTTCTAACCTAGACAGGCAACAACTTCTACCAGAACTTTCAAGAATTTTTGGCCTACATTAAGGAAATATGCCTCAGTTTATTTGAGACATGCAAGTGAGGGTGCTTTGTGGTAATTACTTCCTCATATTTATCATATTTGTACAGTGCTTCGTATACACTAAGCTCTCAGTAAATTCCACTGATTGATATTAAGTATTCTAAACAAAGATGGGAGACCCTGCCTCAAATAGAGCATTATTTAAAGAATAATTACTAATATGGGGTCCCCAGTATTTATGTATAGAAGCACACTTTGCAGTTCACTAAGGGTTCAAAAAGAATGAGCCTATCAGCCTGTTATATATCATTCTTGGTGAATCATTTATTCATTCATTAATCTTATTTATTGAGGACTTACTTTGAGCAAAGCACTGTACTAAGTATTCCGCAGTGTCACTCTAACAAATACCATACTATATAACAAATACTATTTAAAAAAAAGTTCCCAGACATTTGTCTAACCTGTATTTCCCAATGAGTTATGTATAAACTCAGTTCTTCAGTGGACCTTGCTATTGTTGAACTCTCCCTAGGGTTTACTACTGTGTTTTAAATGCTGAAGGTCATTTGTATTTGTTGAGCACCTCCAGCACTTAAAACACTGCAGTGAATATTGTAGTAAATTTTAGGGAGAGTACAATAGAAGCAAGCCTCTCTATCCCTGCCCTGAAAGAGCTTACATTCAGAAAAAAATTCTAATATATTAAAATGGAAAGTAATGAATTACTAGCCATCATAACTATACCCAAATCTTTAGTCTTGAATTCAAAAAGTCAACATTTTACATTTTAGGAACAACTGGAAATGGGTGGGTAGAACCATTCCTCTCCCTTTACCAAATGTTCTTGGACTTGGTTGTGGGGATTTGGGATGTAAAAAGGGGTACCATATTTGTCACTGACTAAAGTGGTTTCTGATGTATGTCCTTATCCCTTCATCCAAGGCCAAAGCCTCTTTTTCAGACAGTTATTTAACTTCAGGAAGCTCCACATTTCAAATGGGTAACTCTGAGAAATGACATCTCAGCAGCAGACCATCACAGGCTAGGGGTCGATCCTTCTGAGCTCCAACCCTAACTCCATCAATGATCCAATGAGTGACCTTAGGCAAATCACTTAACATCTCTGTGCATCAAATTCCTCAACTGTAAAATGGGGATAATATTATCTTCCTTCCTCCATCTCACAGGAATGCGGTAAGGATTATGACTGTGAAAAGACCTTGGGGAAAATAAAAGCACTTTGTAAATTCAAGGTACTATTATTATTATTATTACCATCATCATTATTATTATCACTGTTATTCTGTGAAGTGGGAAGAACAACTAAGGTGATGTCGTTTCCACGATCTCACTTACTCAGGAGTCACCCATACACACCCCTTTGGAAAAATCAACCTTTTGGAGTAGGGATGGGCTGTGCTCATTTCATGCCCAGAAACTGGACCTCGTCCCACATATCTCCCTAGTCTCTTACTTTAGGCTTTCCTTTCAGTATTTTGTGTCACATCTCCAGTTGCCAAGAGGCAGTCAAATCCATTTTTGCAAACTTCCTCCTGACTCCATGGCTTTCTGGTTCATTCATTCAGTCCTATTTATTGAGTGCTTACTGTGTGCAGGGCACTGTATTAAGCAACTAAGAGAGTATAATGCAACAATAAACAGATACATTCCCTGCCCACAATGAGTTCTGCTTTCCCCTTCCATTTGTCCATCCTTATCTTCTTAACAATGTTGAGCAGAAGCTAACAGATTAAGCCAAGTGCAGACATAATGAATATAAATTAGTAGCCTTGCCAGCCTTTATCCACCACATTGTCAGAGTGTATTATCTGGTCTATCTAGTTCAGAGCAGTCAGTTAAATTTTCTCTTATCAGAAACGGAGTGTGAAGTGTGGTAATGTTGCTAAGTGAAGAACAAAAATCTCTCTTTTTTGCTTTCCATGACTGCTCCAGGCAACATTCTTGGAAACCTCTGACGAGGAAGGAAAAGAAGGCCCTGAGATATATACAGTGTGACAAGCCAGGAGGCTCTGCTTTTCCGGAAACCGTCCTGTGAACGGCAGTCGCCTGTGGCTGTGACATTACCACACTTTGCTCAGCTTCAGAGAGGGAAATTTAACTGACGACGGCTATGAACTGAAAGCCGCTGCCTAAACCAGGTAATACACCCTGACAATACTGTCAGGCTAAAAAGGCTGTGTTCCTATTGATTTCGTCGCATTAGAGACATATTACCCTGAGCTGTGTATGTTTGAGAGTGTATGCGAACACTGTGGGAATATCAAAGGGAAAAGGCACGCTGATTTAGACAGAACAGGACTCACAGAGTTAAATTCCCCAATGCGATGACTGAAACAGAGTATTTGGCGAAGTGGAGTTTGGGTTGCCATTGATTGTAATCATAACTTAATCCTCAATCTCCATCAACTCTTAACTGGTTGCCTTCATTCCCAAAACAAACTGGTATAGATATTCTCTTTACCTCACCTGATGATTAAAAGTGGGAGTGTCCTTGCTTTTATCAGATGATGTGTTTAGCATTAACTAGATGATGAAAGGAGGAGGAAGGAGGGTTATTAAGAACGTTGTTGCAAAAAAATAAGCATTCATGTATGGGTTGTTTTCTCAGGTTTGACCAAGCTTTCTAAATCTGTGCAATATTGTCCTGAGAGGGTCTCACGAGGACAGATTTTTATCACAATAAGTTGTAAAGGCAGGAAGCATCAGTAAGTTAAAGAAGAATTGGAATATATTAATGGACAAGAGATCCATAAAGGATTATTAAAGGAAAAAAACATGGGGGAATTTAGAAGGCACATCCCTTACAGTGAGGATGGTTGAGGATGGTTATTGTCCCAGGGGCTAATACAGGTGTGACTTGCCTAAACTACTTTTGATTGGAATTTGGCCCTTGCTGGGCACCAACACCTGATTGTCTTCCACACATTTGCAAGGATTGATTCCCAACCTGCTAATAAATTCCATCCCCTGGTTCCTGCATCCAGAATCTGATTGACTGGATCATCTGTCACCAACTCCAAATTTTTCTCAATCTTTTCTGCTTGTCCTTACAGCTGGAAGGAAGAAATTTCAGGCCGGCAATTTAACTATGACTAATATAGACAGGAGACAATTGGTTTTCCTTCCAAGGCTCAAGAAGACTGTTTCTCTTTGCACAGTTCTGAATGAATTCTGTGTCCACGACTGAACGTATTGGCTGTGGAGAGGGGAAAAAAATGAAAGGAGTCTGGAGCTTTATATATTATTTATTTCCATCCAATAAATGAAATCATTTTCCTAAGGATCACAGTATATTTTAGACATGTTATAAAGCATGCAAACTCTCTTTTAGAGCGTTAAGAGGATAGAATGTAATAAGATGGTTGATAGAACATTAGTGACATCAAATAATTGGGAAAAAATCTCTGCTTGCCTTTTCTTTCATCTGACTTCTAAATAGAGTACTATCAACAGAACTACCACAGAAAAAGACCACGCACACATATTCATATTACCAGCAATTAATTCATTTGCATTGAACTCAGGGAAAACATTTTATGTTTTCACAATCCTTTGAATACCTAGGGTATGCAAAACTTGAATTGCCTTATTGTTTCCTTCAGCTGTGTGATGTCAGTCTGTTTCATTTGGAAATACCTCATACTGAGCCATAATGATAATTGTGATATTTGTTTAGTGTTTTCTATGTGCCAAGCACTGTACTAAGGACAGGGTTAGATGCAAGATAATAATAATAATAATGGTATTTGTTAAGTGCTTACTATGTGCCAAGCATTGTACTAAGTACTGAGGTGGTTACAAACAAATCAGGTTGGGCAGACCCTGTTCCACATGGAGTTCACTGTCTAAAAGAAGGGAAAAAAAATATTTAATCCCTACCTTACAGATGAGGAAACTGAAATACAAAAAAATTAAATGACTTGTTCAAGGTCGCACAGCAGCATGGCTTAGTGGGAAGAGCACAGGCTTGGGAGTCAGAGGTCGTGGGTATGAATTCCACTCTGTCATTTGTCACCTGTGTGACTTTGAGCAAGTGACTTCACTTCTCTGTGCCTAAATTACCTCCTCTGCAAAATGGGGATTAAGACTGTGAGCCCCACATGGGACAACCTGATAACCTTGTATCCTCCCCCCACCAAGGCTTAGAACAGTGCTTGGCACATAGTAAGCACTTAACAAATACCATTATTATTATTATTATGTGGGAGCTGAGATTAATAATAATAATAATGTTGGTATTTGTTAAGCGCTTACTATGTGCAGAGCACTGTTCTAAGCGCTGGGGTAGACACAGGGGAATCAGGTTGTCCCACGTGGGGCTCACAGTCAATCCCCATTTTACAGATGAGGTAACTGAGGCACAGAGAAGTTAAGTGACTTGCCCACAGTCACACAGCTGACAAGTGGCAGAGCCGGGATTCGAACTCATGACCTCTGACTCCAAAGCCCGTGCTCTTTCCACTGAGCCACGGTTATGGTACTTGCCCTTTTCATTCATTCAATTCATTCAATAGTATTTATTGAGCGCTTACTATGTGCAGAGCACTGTACTAAGCGCTTGGGATGAACAAGTCGGCAACAGATAGAGACAGTCCCTGCCGTTTGACGGGCTTACAGTCTAATCGGGGGAGACGGACAGACAAGAACAATGGCACTAAACAGCGTCAAGGGGAAGAACATCTCGTAAAAACAATGGCAAATAAATGTGGAATAGGTCCCTTTTCCACATGGGACTCACAATCTTAAATCCCCATTTTACAGATGAAGTAAATGAGCCCCAGAGAGGTTGCCCAAGGTCACACAACAGAGAAGTGGAGGAGCCAGGAATAGAACCCATGACCTTCTGACTCCCATGCCCCTGTTCTATCCACTATGCCATGCAGCTCGGAATGGCAGTGTGGCTCAGTGGAAAGAGCACAGGGACGTCACTTAACTTTTTGGTGCATCTGTAAGATGCATAAGACTGTGAGCCTCATGTAGGACAACCTGATTACCCTGTATCTACCCCCATTGCTGAGAACAGTTCTCAGCACATAATAAGCACTTAAATACCAACATTGTTATTACTATTATTATTATTAATAATTAATGTTGGTATTTGTTAAGCGCTTACTATGTGCAGAGCATTGTTCTAAGCACTGGGGGAGTTACAAGATAATCAGGTTGTCCCACATGAGGCTCACAGTCTTAATCCCCATTTTACAGATAAGGGACCTGAGGCCCAGAGAAGCGAAATGACTTGCCCAAGGTCACACAGTTGACAAGTGGCAGAGCTGGGATTCGAACCCATGACATCTGACTCCCAAGCCCGGGCTCTTTCCACTGAGCCACACTGCTTCTCTATTACCAATGCTATCTAAAAGACATGACATATGTCCTCGGGTTTTGAACTAGGGCATCTCGTAATTATATCATTGTCCATCAGCAATCAATATGACTTGAAAGAGGGACTTAGAAACAGCATGGCCCAGTGGATAGAGAACAGGCCTGAGAGCTAGAATGACCTGACTTCAAATCCTGGCTCCTGCACTTGTCTGGTATGTGACTTTGGGCAAGTCACTTAAGTTCTCTGTCCCTCAGTTACCTCATCTGTAAAATGGCAGCTAAGACTGTGAGCCCTGTGAGGAATATGGACTATGTCCACCTTGACTAGCTTATAACTATCCCAGTGATCAGTACAGTGCCTGGCACATAGTAAGCGCTTACCACATACTATAAAAAAAGTCAAAAAAGAATCCAGTACTGGATTGACCATAGAGTCATAGCATCAGATTTTAACTATCAATGCAACTAATCCAGTTACACCTATCAAATAGGCTAAATATCACATTCCTGGAGAATACAGAACCCTGTGAAGTTCTCAGTAACAACATCACAAAAGTCCTACTGGAACAAGGATCTCCAAACATCTGAAAAATGACATGAATAGTGAATGGAAGCCTCTCTGAAATACTAACTCGGGTAGCCATCAATACAGTGGGCTTGACAAGCAGATACCACCAAGATTTGCTTGATGAAAATAATTTGATGAAAATAACTTAAAATTAAAACAAATTTGACCAAAGCAAGAAATACATCAGTAATACCTTGCAACTCTCTGTGTTGATCATAAAATTAAACCTGGGACACACTCACGCCTGGTTATGATAGGTCAAGTTAAGCAAAATCTGAGGCCAGTGGTGGGAGATTAAAACTGAAGTCGTCCAGAGAAATACTGACTAAATTTTTTAATCATCACTAAAGAAGCTATAAGCTATAGAGGAGCAGTTTTCCTAGTATATAGAGCATGGGTCTGGGAGTCAGAGGGATCTGGATTCTTATCCTGGCTCCACCACTTGTTTGCTGCTGTGTGATCTTAGGTAAGTCAGAATTTTTCTGTGCCTCAGGGACCTCATCTGTAAAGTGGAGATTAAGACTGTGACCCCTATGTGGGATAGTGACTATAAACAACCTGATTAACTTGTCTACACTCCAGTGCTTAGTACAAGTACTTGGCATATAGTAGAAACTTAAATACCATGAAAAAGGTCCCAAACACATCACTATGAAACCAAAAACACAGCACAGCAGATATGATCTTTGCAGCTGACAGATACAGCAAAATTATTGGGAGCAACACAGAGACAAGCAAAACTAATGTAAGTCCACAAATTAGACTCTTGGGCAGAAAATGGCACAAAGTTTGAGAATGACCAAGAAGACCAGCCAGAGTGGGAGAAATGAGAAAAGCAGTGAGGAAGGATAAAAAATTTGATTCATATCTATCATCTCCACCAACCTCTCAGGGTCATACTTGAAGAGTTTCCAGTACTCTTATCAGTCTTAACTATGGGATGGAGAGTCAAGCAGAGGCATTTCCATTCCTAGCTCGGGCAGTGGCTAGTGAGTGGAAGGCAATCTGCTACAATTCAAAACTCACTGTGCCGGGCAGCAATGGCATGAGAGAGAGTTGAGAGTGGAGACTAAAGTTTACTGCACGGAAGGAGGCAATGATAAATGACTTCTATATTTTTCAAAAAAAACTCTAGGGATATGCTACCAGAATGATTGCAGATGGAGGTGGGGCGTTCTAGGAGGTCCACAACATCAATATGGGTTGGTGACAACTCGACAGCATAAGACAAGAATCATCTCCATCAGTCTCCCTTTCCTCTCTGTCCCCCCACAGACTCACAGTTACCTTGGAATCTGCAGAATTATTGCTATTATTATAATTATCATCATTATTTCTAAAGTGCTTAGTATGTACCAAACATTGTTATATACTCTGAGGTAGATAAGAGATAATCAGATGATGATGATGATGATGATGATGGTATTTGTTAAGCGCTTACTATGTGCCAAGCACTGTTCTAAGTGCTGGGGTAGATACAAGGTTATCAGATTGTCCCACATGGGGCTCACAGTCTTAATCCTCATTTTACAGATGAGGTAACTGAGGCACCAAGAAGTTAAGTGACTTGCTCAACGTCACAAAGCTGACGCGTGGTGGAGCTAGGATTAGAACCCACAACTTCTGACTCCCAAGCTCATGCTCTTTCCACTAAGCCATGCTGCTTCTCAATCAGATACAGATCAGATACAGTCCCTGTCCCACATGGGGCTCACAGCCTAAATAGGGGGAAAATATATGAAGAAAATGAGGAAGAGACAGCTTGATTGAGATCATCCAGTAGGCCACTGGCAGAGCCAAGATTAGAACCCAGGACTTCAGACTCCCAGGGTTGTGCTCTTTCCACTAGGCTACCCCACTTTTATTGCTTTTCATCTCTCCTGAACTGCTATACTCTTGGAAAACCATAAACACTCAGCAACAACCCAAATACACAAACTGAACTGCTTATTTATCTTCCAGGCCCTATTTCCCAGACAGTTTTTTGCCCGTGGAAATGTTTAAGCGTAAATTTTGAACGGGATCTCTTTCACACCCTCTAACTAAGGTACTAAAAAGGGAATTCACAGGAATTCATAAGATGCCATAAGCAATGTTCTCTGAAGTGTAAAAGAAATGAATATGATAATGGCTTTCAAACTAAGTTCTTTTCGGGAACATGTTTAGTTCACTTGGTGCTAAAGACCATTTAGGCTTAGTCATCAGGTGCACAGACTGGAAGAAGGGAAAAAAAAGCCTGAGCATAGACTCCTGGTCCATTGGGAACCTGGCTCATTTTCAACCTCTCAAAAGGCCAAAAGGCAAATGAGATCTCTGTAAATCAATAGTATTTATTGAGCACCTACTCTGTGAAGAGCACTATAATAATAATAATAATTGTGGTATTTATTAACGGCTTTACTATGTGCCAGGCACTGTACTAAGTGCTGGGGTGGATGCAAGCAAATCATGATGGACACAGTCCCTGTCCCATGTGGGGCTCAAGTCTCAATCCCCCTTTTACAGATGAGTTAACTGAAGCACAGAGAAGTGAAGCGACCTGCCCAAGGTCACACAGCATGCACTGGGCGATTATAACAGAGTTAGTAGACATGATCCCTGCCCTTGAGGAGTTTGCAGTCCAGCTGGGAGACTAGATACTAAAATAAATTTCAATTAGGGGGAAGCGACAGAGTTTAAAGATATGAACATAACTCCTACTGAGAGCTGGATGGATAGGCTTATACAGATTTAAGACACAAATCAACTTGACTGTCCAAAAAGGGAATTCTGGAGGCCCAAACTCACAGCAATCCTAAGACTCCTTATTCCTTCATCTGACATCTTCCCAAACACTAGCAAGCAATGAAGTCAGAATTGCTGATGTAAAACCACCAGTATTACACAGTTGTCCAAAGATCTTATAACTTACTTGGAAATGATGAAACGGGACTTCACAGGCATCTATATTGAGCAATCCCTGATTTAAAGTATTAAACACGCAACTTGAGATTTGGGTTCCTAGAAAAGAGGAAGATTCAGCTGCTTCGGCTTCCTCCAAAAGGGCTCTCCTAATCCCTTCCTTTTACCACTTCAATCCTCCTTCCAACTCACCTAAGCAATTGGACCCTCCCACCCAATAGCCTTACATATCCTCATATGCTACTGCTTTCCCCACTTGTCATTTATTTTAGTGTGTCTCCCTCACTAGATTGTAAGTTTCTTGAAGGCAGGGACCATATCTATTTTCTCTGTTGTACTCTCCCAAGCCCCGAGTATAGTTCTCCACAGAGAATAAGTATTCTATACCATAATTGACTGACGTATATTCAGTTGGTTTCCTAACCTACCAGATGGGTTCCCATTAGGACTTTCCTAAAACATTAGGAAAGCCTTCAGAACTAAGTGCAGTGTTTAACATTCATGCTTCCTCTGCAAGAGTAATGGAACTCTTAAATGCTTCTCATTGATCTATGAAGTTTGTTGAGCACTGACTGTGTGCAGAGCACTGTATTAAGCACTCCCCCAAGAGTACACTATAATGGAGTTGGAAGACATGTTCCCTCCATGCAATGAGTTCACAATCTAGAAGGATGGAATAGAGGAATCACATAGAAAATCAGTAATCCCTAATACCAGAGTTGGACTGAATCTTATCACTGTACACGTGAATGCTCATTACTTGAATTTTTCATAAATGAAATGGAATTTCTTCATTATGGGCTTTTTCTTCAATTTGCGCAAAATAAATTGGTAGTGATTCAAGTGGAGAAAAAAAGGTTTATAAAGGTCAATCTAAATATACCAGAAAAGTGTTCTATTTGGTGTAATTTCCTTTGCTCTAAATTCCATTAGGAGTAATTCCTATTATTTTAGAGAACATTATTTTGAAATCACTCCTTTCTCTAAGAAAGAAATTCAGTATCAAATCAGTTCTTTCAAGCTTTTACAATCAGCACAATCACCTCCACTTCTGATCTGATGAGAGTCTGTAAACCATGAATTCAAAAGCAACCTTTTGATCACTTCATTTAAACTCAGGGAGACTTTCAACTCCTGGAAGTTAAGAAACAGATTTCTCTGTGGGACTATGTCACTATAGGGTGAGTATCATTTTTTTCTCCAATCTAAACACTGAATGGCTTTAGAGTAAAAAACGCCAGCTGATTTTAAGGCTTATAACTCACACTCAAGTCACACAGAAGGCCATTTGCATTTCCTTGGAAGACTTTTTACCTCTGTTTCTCTAACAACTTCTTTTGAGGAAGGGGAAATTAGCAAACTTTGAAGATGAAAGTCTCTCATCCTTTTTTCCTTAACACCACAACATTATCTGTGCCAGAGAAGGTCGGGATAGCTCATGTAGTTTGTAATGTATATAGAAGGGATGTGAAAATAGGAAATGGGTCTCAACAATATATGCAACATCTATTTGTTTATGTGAGATTATTGATTTTCTCTTCTTTTCAGGAGCTGGAAACTGGTACCTAACTACTTGATTGTAACATTAAATTACCCTTCTCATTCCCCAATTAACCTGTTCATTTCATTGTTCAAAGCATGCATTCTACATAGTAAGTCACTGAAATTTGTTTTAAGATTGAAATCAATCAATGGTATTTAATCAGTCAATCATATTTATTGAGTACTTACTGAATGCAGATCACTGTACTAAGCACTTGGGAGAGTACAATATAATGGAGTTGGTAGACACATTCCCTGCCTCCAAGGAGTTTACAGTCTTGAGAACGGCACTTACTGAGTGCTTACTGAGTCCGGAATACAAGAGAGCTGTCCAGGAGATACCATCCAACATTAACTCCACCTGTCAAACGGAGTAGTGCAGACTCAGTATGTTTTGGGCGTGGGGAGGAGGAGAGAGACAAATGCCGAGAATTAGCTTCAAATGGGTTAGACAGTCACTTTCTCTTCTCTGAATTTGTTTGGAGGATTTAGAATAAGTCTTAGGAAAACCATCCCAGCACTTTCAGGATTCCCCTCCCTGGAGGGATTGGGTCAGAGATAGAGAAAAACACTTCTCTTCCCCACCTGTATTTGTCAGAGCTTAATTTGGAGGATGACTGTTGTTTCTAATAGAAGAGAGATGTGTGTGGGTGTGGGTGTGTGGGGCTGTGGGTGTCTGTGTGTGCTGAAGATAGCATGGCTGAATCTTTATACAAATGTATGCTTAACGAAGGTTTTCAGAGATTGACAATGCCCCCACAATTAACAAGGGAAAGGGACACTGACATTTTGTTTTTTCCTTTTTCAATGGAAACAGATGGATAACTAGAAGTATATAAATGAAATATATATACATGTATAAACTGATATTGTCTAATATTTCCAGTCATTCAATCATATTTATTGAGCACTTACTATGTGCAGAGCACTGTACTAAGCACTTGGGAGAATACCATACAACAGAATTAGTGGACATGTTCCCTGCCTAAAATGAGCTTACAATCTACAGAAATAAACAGCTTGGAATAAACAGTACACCATCCTCAATTGCAGTTCCTTAAGTAGATTATAAAATCACTGTGGGCAGGGATTGTGTCTGTTTATTGTTGTATTGTACTCTCCCAAGGGTTTAGTACAGTGCTCAGCACATACTAAGCACTCAGTAAGCATGATCACATGAACAAATGAAAGTATTTATAGGCAGGGATCATATCTTCTACCCCTAACACTGTATCTCAAGCCCTTAGCACAGTGCTCTGCACACAATATGTAGTCACTAAATACTATTCATTAACTCCATTAATTAATTGGTTGCCAAGCCAATATGTGTAACATTCTCTTCACTGACCCCTTTACCTGACCAAAAATAAGTCTTTAGTGATCCAGGTTAACAACATTAGTTCCATCTTTAAAGCTCTCCAACTGTTTGCTCTTTCTTTTCCAACATCTAAACACAGGTTCATTTTCAAGCTCATTTATCTCACCTAATGCACTGCATAACCACAATCTTATTGCCTGGTTCTATTCCCATGTGATAATCTTATTTGGCTGAGAGGAAAATAATTTATGCATCCTCACATATAAGGAGAAGCAGTGTGGCTTATTGGAAACAGGAAGGCTTGTTAATAATAATAGTAATAATCCATTCATTCATTCAATACTGAGTGCTTACTGTGTGCACAACACTGTACTAAGAGCTTGGAAAGTACAATTCAGCAATAAAGACAGGCAGTCCCTGCCCACACCATGCTTACAGTCTGGAAGGGGAAGACAGATATCAAAACAAGTAAACAGGCATCAATATAAATAAATAGAATTATAGTTACATACACACATAAATGCTGTTGGGGGACAGAGAGCATAGGGAGTGATTCAAGGTGACAAGGAAGGGAAGCTGAGGAAAAGGGAGGTTTATTTGTTAAGAACTTACTGTGTGCCATGTACTGTACTAAATGCTGGAGCCAGAAGACCCAAGTTCTAATCCTGACTCTGCCACATGCCTGTTATCTGACCTTAGATATGTCATTTAACTGCTCTGTGCATCAATTTCTTCATCTCTAAAATGGAGATTAAATGCCTGTTTTGAGAACTGGGACTGTGTTTGACCAGATTTTCTTGTATTATCCTCACACTTAGAACAGTTCTTGGCACATAGTTAGTGCTTAGATAATATCTCAATTACTACATCTGGTTATAAATCTCATCGTGTGATGAGGGTAGCTCTCTTTATGTGGTCATTAAATTAAATTCGCAGGATACCATATTTTGCCAACTATAGAACCCAGGCAGTTATAGAGATTTAATGGCAACTCATCTATTTTCAAGTTGTAATTCATTTAATCTTGGAAAAAGTGACTCATTTAAAAAAGACTTACTACAATAGATTTCTGGCCTCTTGAAAAATGATGGGTTTGCTACAAACTATTTAAATTCTGAAGAGCACATGCCAAGACCCTTGTATCTATGGAAGATATGGATATTCTTTGGAGAACTGAAATTTGATACTCTAACAGGCTTTGTTTTCTTGGTTTAGTAGAAAGAGCCTGGGTTTGGGAGTCAGAGGACATGGGTTCTGATCCCGGTTCTGCCATTTGTCTGCTGTGTGACTTCGGGCAAACTACTTCACTTCTCTATGCCTCAGTTCCCTCATCTGTAAAATGGGGATGAAAACTGTGATGCCCCCCTTGGGACAACCCAATTACCTTGTATCTACCCCAGTGCTTAGAACAGTGCTTGACATGTAGTAAGTGCTTAACAAATACCGTCATTATTATTATTATGATTATTCTCCCTGTCGGTCTGCACTTCTCACACCTCTACCTTATTTGGTTAAATAGCCTATGAATGTTGAATGTTCCAGTCTCCTACCCTGGGAACAGTGCTCTGCACACAGTAAGCACTCAATAAATATGTATGAATGAATGAGAGTTTTAGCTCCTCTCTTCTAAAGGTTGATTTGTTTATCTATGTCCTACCTTCTACTCAAACTATTCCTGGTACTGATTTCAGTCAATCAACCAATGGTATTTATTGAGTGGCTATTCAGAATCAGCCCGGTACTAAGCACTTGAGAGAGTACAGTAAAGTTACTACACAGCATCCCTAACCTCGAAGTGTCTACAGCCTAGCAGGAGAGTCAGGCCCTTAAAGAAATTACAAGCAGGGGGAAGCTGCACAGTTGATGCAGTGATTGATCTTTCTTTTCCCAACAATATTCAATTCCTGTTGTGAAGTGACAGACATCAGAAAGCCCCATTTGCATCACTGGATAGATACAGTTAAGATGTACAATCCATCTTGTAGCAGTTTAAAGAGAAAAATCACAGTGTTGTGGTCTACATGTGAAAATTATTTGGAAAATTGAATCCAGAAAATGTATTGTGATTAGATATTTCTGGCTAAAATTGCCTTGTCTCTTAGAAATACCCAAAGTGTTATTTTGTGATCTGAATTATCAAAATAATCTGTACATCTAGACTCAACCATAATGAATGTCAGAGTGCATGAAAAAGCGTCATTTCACAATATCTGTAAATACATTTTGCTGAATATGCTGCCCCAAATGAAAACAGGTGGGGTACATCATTGAAAAGAAAATAAACTTTATGATGTTTCCGGGATGATGAGCTAATTAGTATAAACATATTAAAGGAGTATGATAAAGGTGTAACTTTAAATGACTACAAATAACTCTTTCACGTGTGTTGCCAGGGGTACATCAGTCGCCCCTAAATGATCAAAAGCTATAGCTCGAGGCGAGGTCCAAAACCACCTGCTTTCTCGAAAGGATTTTAAAATTAGAACTGATGCCAAGCATGCTTGCTGTTATTTCTTTAAACACTGCAATGAAGGCAGCACTTTGTACTAAAATACTGTTTTGTCTACCCAAAAGTAACAGCAGGCAAACTAAAAGAGGTTCGATCAGTCAATCAATTGTATTTATTGAGCACTTGCTAGGTTCAGAGCACCATACTAAGCACTTGTTATAGTGTACTCTCCCAGTTGGTAGGAATGTTCCCTTCCTACAATGAACTTCCATTCTGGAAGGGGAGACAGACATTAATATAAGTAACTAAATTAGGGATTAAGTGTTGTGGGGCTGAGAGAGGCATGAAAAAAAGATGCAAATCCAAGGAGAAAGTTGACACAGAAGGAAGAGGAAGAAGACGAAGTGAGGGTTTAATCAGGGGAGGCCTCTTGAAGGAAAACTCTACCTTTGATACAACTGACCTGTGTCTCAAACCTGTTTGAGGAAGTTTAAAAGATACAAACAAAATTCTGGTAATCCTGCATTACAGAAAAAGCAAGGAAGTAAGGGAAAAAAAAGGAGGGGAGGTAAAGAAATTATGATTGCCCTGCTTATGTCACCCAGGTCATCTCCTTAGCCATGTGGGGCATGCCCAGAAATGGTCTGTAGTGACTAATGGATGCTGAAGAGGGCCACAATATCTGGAAAGTAATTGACTCCCATAATCTGCTTTGCCCTCTATTTTATCCAGGAAACTCCAGGACAGAAATGCTCATGAATGCATTCAATCAATCAATTAATCAATTAATGGTATTTATTGAGCACTTACTATATGCAGAGTATGGCACTATACACTTGGATAGAATAAAAAAGAATTAGCAGTCATGTTCCCTGCTCATAATGAGCTTACAGTCTAGACAGAGATTCAGACATTAATATAAATAAATAATTTTCACTATATAATTTAAAGATATGTACAGCGATGCCATGAGGTTGAGGCAAATATTAAATGCTCAAAGCTCACAGGTCCCAGTTCAATGCATTAAGGCATTTCCTAAGGTCTCTCTGGGCAGCAGCAGGCTGTGGAGTCCGACAAGGACCTCATTTCTGAGGTAGAGTCATCCTAAAGACCAGGCCCAGTAGTAATAATAATGATAATAATTGTGGTATTTATTAAGTGCTTACTAGGTTCCAGGTACTGTACTAAGTACTGAGGTGGATACAAGCAAATGGGGCTCACAGTCTCAATTCATTTTACAGATGAGGTATCTGAGGCTCTGAGAAGTGAGGTGAATTGTCCAAGGCCACATTGCAGACAAGTGGCAGAGCCGAGATTAGAACCCATGATCTTCTGACTCCCAGGTCTGTGCCCTATCCACTACGTTATGCTGCTTCCCCAAGCCCAGTCTAAAGATCCAACCAAACACAGGGACATCTATGGCTTGGCAGATCTTTGCAGAGGTC
This sequence comes from Ornithorhynchus anatinus, assembly GCF_004115215.2. Lineage (NCBI taxonomy): Eukaryota > Metazoa > Chordata > Mammalia > Monotremata > Ornithorhynchidae > Ornithorhynchus > Ornithorhynchus anatinus. Next base: position 15,095,701 of record NC_041749.1, read on the forward strand.
CTATAGGCTGCAGAGACTTGCAGTGCCAGAGTGGACTTAGGACCTCATCGATGGGATCACTATGTTTTCTGGGCGCTACTGATTCCTTCCCCCTGCATAATCCAGAGAAAACCCAGAACAAGGGATAAAGAGGAGTAACTGGATTACTCTTCTACCCTGCTATATAACCTACTATTTTATCTTAAGCAATCTTCATAAATGTGCACATCCCCAAACTCTATTCCCTTACCCCAGGCACCCCCAAATCTTACACTGCAACACCGCCCAATACCTAACTTTTTATTCATTTGTATCTAGGCCTCTGATTCCTTGACCTACAGAGGATATGGCAATTGGCATCTGTTTGTTTACCAATTAGTAACTCTAAGCTCCTCAGGGGCAGAGGTTGTGTCTGTGTTATGTTGCTCTGCATGCACTAGGGACTCCATAAATACTGTTGTTGATGCTGGTCATATTTCCTCTCCTCCCCTCTTTAGCTCCTGGGCCTTAGTTCTGGCCTGTCAGGGTTATTTTAGATCCTCACTTAAGGGTCCCACCCTGGACATCCAGCCCACCCGGACTCATCCCCTCAAAACCATGCCCCAAATTCTTCCCTGTTCAAGAAAAGTAAAGTTTGGAAGGAGGAAGTGATGATTTCCCACCCACCATTTCCTTATATGCTTATAGAATTCAAGCTTCCCTAACTGCTCCCTCTGATAACCCAACTAGTGATAACTAGTGAGCCTTTCATGCTGCAAACTTTTCCCACTTTCCAGCCTCTATTCGTTTTTATAGTATTTGTTAAGTGTCCAGTGCTAGGACATTTGCTAGTGTCCTCAGTGCTAGGTGTCCAGCACTGTTGCAAGCACTGAGGTAGATACAATTTAATCAGGTCGATTATAGTCCCTGTCCCACATGCAGCTCTCACTCTTAGTAAGAGGGAGAACAGGTATTGAATCCCCATTTTTCGGTTGAGGAAATTGAGGTACAGAGAAATTAAGTGACTTTCCTCAGGTCACACAGAAGGCGAGTGGGAGATCTGGGATTAGAACCCAGGTCCTCTGACTCCCAGGCCCATGCTCTTTTCACTAGGCTATGCTTCTTCTCCTTCTGAAGTAAATACGATAGTACCTAGATATTGACATAAATAATAGCATGATGTGTGTCAGTATTACCCAGTAATTTGCCATCAACTTCACTCTGCTATTTTGAGTTTATTTTCAAGTTCCCAAATGCAGGTACAAGATGCTTCTTCAAGTAAGACAGAGAAACATTGATTGGAAATTTGCCCTTTCTTTGTAAATTGAATTCAGATCCTTAATGCTATTTGACAGTTGATGGCTGTGAAGTCAGGGGAAATGCTCTCTGTACTTTCAAGAAAAAACAAAAGCAGGTATCCTGACTGTGGCATGGGCCAATGAAGAAGATGATGCTTTTTCCTAATTAGTCTTGGTTCCATCAGCTACTTCCTCCATGACCCTTATTTTGTGCCTTAGTCTTTTTGTGCTCATCAGTCTTTTTTTTGCCCCTGGGGTCTTCACATTATTGAGTGCAAGCATTATTAACTTTATTACCCAATTTCAGGAGAAACCCGAAAGAATTTGGGTCATTTCATTACAAGTCTCTTGTGTAATGATCTGAAGATTTATGTGACTGTTTTTAGTCTCTGAGGAGATTCTAGAATGAAGCCTTTTCCCTCATTTGCCCCACTAGACTGTAAACTTGCTGTGGGCAGGGAACAGGTCTACCAACTCTGTTATATTGTGCTCTCCCAAGTGCTTTTACAGTGCTCTGCACACAGTAAGTGCTTACTAAATAAAACTGATTGTTTGATCATTTGAGGAATTATTTCTCCCAAATTTCCACCTGACTGTGAAAGAGACAATCTTGATTTAAGGATCCATGCTGAAGCCTACTTCTTGAAAAGTGCTTTGACATCCTCCAGAAAAGCAGAACTGAATGTTTTCCCAAACCCAAGGGAAATGAGATTTTTGTGCTTAGATTCGAGAGAACTGACTCATAAATCTTCAAGTCCTGTATATGAAGATATACTATTCATGTTAGGAGATATTCAATCTCTAATCAATGCCTAGAAGAAAGAAGGTAGGCCTAATGAAAAATTTAATATACTTCACCACTCCTTTGTATTGATCGATGGAGGTTATTGATGAATTCTGCTACTTAAACATCACATTGTCCAATAATGCAATGGTAAACAAGGAATTTGGGAAGAAGGAGGGGAATAAACTACAAATAAACAAAGGGTATTTAAGTGTGGTATCAGAGTACAGTACCAGTATGGCAGCCAATCAACTGTACATTAAACTGAGACCAATAAATATGTATTTCTCCTATATGACTTTGGCCCCTAAACCAATCACAAAAGACAGACAACCTTTGCAATCAGTTTCATCAGCATCATATATGTAGTAAAAAAACTGTGGTATTTGTTAAGTGCTTGCTATGTGCCAGACTCTGTACTAAGTACTGGGGTAGATACAGGCTAATCAGGTTGGTCACAATCCAAGTCCCACCTGGGGTTCACGGTCTTAATCCCAGTTTTACAGATGAGGTAACTAAGGCACAGTGAAGTGAAGTGACTTGCCCAGGTTCACCCAGCAGACAAGTGGAGGAGGTAGGATTAGAACTCATGACCTTCTGACTCTCAGGCCCATGCTCTTTCCACTAGGCCACACTGCTGCATTTTCTGAGTGCTCACTTGGTGCCATACAGTGTAACTAAGTACTTGGGAAATACGGGATAAATAGGGGCATGTGCTAGATAAAATCAATTTCACTGAGGCTCTGCAACATATCACCTCTATCAGTATTGAAACAATATCCATTATAACATAACTTCTTTCAGGTATAATGGGCATGGATGACATTCCGGGTCCCAAGCAACTGAATGGGGAATAGAAACAGAACAATGGTATACAGAGAGGATGACCAAGCATTTTGCAGATCCCATGAAACCATCTCAAACAATGCATTAGAATCACACTCAGTCAGTTAGTTGGTGTTTATTGAGTGCTTACTGTGTGCCGAGCACTGCATTAAGTCCTTGGGAAAGTAATAATAATAATAATGTTGGTATTTGTTAAGCGCTTTCTATGTGCTTAGAAGCAGTGTGGCTCACTGGAAAGAGCACAGGCTTTGAAGTCAGAGGTTATGGGTTCAAATCCGGCTCTGCCACTTGCCAGCTGTGTGACTTTGGGCAAGTCACTTAACTTCTCGGTGCCTCAGTTCCCTCATCTGTAAAATGGGGATTAAGACTGTGAGCCCCACGTGGGACAACCTGATTCCCCTGTGTCTACCCCAGCGCTTAGAACAGTGCTCGGCACATAGTAAGCGCTTAACAAATACCAACATTATTATTATTATTATGTGCAGAGCACTGTTGTAAGTGCTGGGGTAGATACAGGGTAATCAGGTTGTCCCACGTGAGGCTCACAGTCTTCATCCCCATTTTACAGATGAGGTCACTGAGGCCCAGCGAAGTTAAGTAACTTGCCCACAGTCACACAGCTGACAAGTGGCAGAGCGGGGATTCGAACCCGTTAAGCCCCTCGAAGAGCAGGGACTGTCTCTATCTGTTGCCGACTTGTTCATTCCAAGCACTTAGTACAGTGCTCTGCACATAGTAAGCGCTCAATAAATACTATTGAATGAATGAATGACCTCTGACTCCCAAGCCCAGGCTCTTTCCACTGAGCCATGCTGCTTCTCTAAAGTACAGTGTAACAGTGTAACATTCCCTGCCCACAGCGAGTTTACAGTCTAGAGGAGAGTCCTTTGGGAGAAATACCATGTAAGAGTATGGAAATTAGAAGCAAGAGGAAACTCTTCAAGCAGAGGCTTCAGATTTAGACCTAAACTGTGGCCCCTTTGTGAGACAAGGATTGTGCCCAATTTGGTTATCTTATGCCTACCCCATTGCTTAGTGTAGGGCCTGGAACATAGTAAGGATATAACAAGGACCCTTTAAAAAAAAAAACAGGATGTTTCCCACTCCAGGATATTTCCCACTCCACTGTCAGCTCTTCAAGGACAGTGAATGGATCTACCAATAGATCTTGACTGTACTCTCCCAAGTACAGCTGTGAGAGTGTACAATCAGCTGGGAGACCTGAACTGAGTACAGTCAATTCCTGATCTTCCTCCTTCATTCATTCATTCATTCAGTAGTATTTATTGAGCACTTACTGTGTGCAGAGCACTGTACTAAGCGCTTAGAATGTACAATTCAGCAGCAGATAGAGTCAATCCCTGCCCAATAACGGGCTCACAGTCTAAACGGGGGAGACAGACAACCTCCTGTGTAGACTGTGAGCCCTACATGGGACAGGAACTCTTAACCTGCATTTACTCCAGTCCTTGAAAAATACTGTATTAAATTAATTATTATTATAGTGCTCTGCAGCGTGTGCTCAATAAATACCACTGATTAATTGACTGATTGATCGTGTTCAGCAAATGTAACAACATAGCAAAGTAAACCTTTTTGATAGTTTGGGAGGGATTGTTGATGGCACGGTTATCTTTTCAGCAACACCCCATGACATGGATTAAACTGTGTCAGGAGTACATCTTCAGATCAGTCAGCAATTGCTCTTCTGGCAGTTTTTCCCACCCTACTGTCTCTGTGTCCCACTCCAATTCTCTTTATATTTTGATTTAGGGAAAAGTTGAAAAAGATGGTGAAGGTTAAGAAGATTAGGTGGTGACTGTGGTTAATGTGAAGGCATCCAAAAAACTCCGCAGGTCCAGTAGAATATCTGTGAACCAGTTAATTTGAAAATGTTCTGTACGACTGAGTTAGATAGGGATAATCATCTTCCCTGGTTAGCTCAGGTGCAGTACTTCTAAGAAACATGGGGTTGAACTAGATGAAATTTGGTTCAAATCCCAGCTTGGCCACTTGCCTGTTATGTGACCTTGGGCAACTGACAATTTCTCTATGCCTCAGTTTTCTCATCTGTAAATTGGGGATTCAATTCCTGTTCTCCCTCCTATTTAGACTGTGAGCCCCATGTGGGAAAAGGTCTGTGTCTGACCTGATGAACTTGTATCCACTCTAGGGCTTAGTACATAACAATAATAATAATAATAATGATGGTATTTAGGCACTTACTATGTGCCAAACAGTTTTAAGTGCTGGGATAGGTACAGGCTAATCAGGTACAGTCTTGGCACATAGTAAATACATAAATATTACTATCATCATCATCATCATCAATCATCATCATGTTGGTTCCCTCCAGCCTTTAATTATTAATTAGAAAGGCAGTGTTTTGGGTTTGTTTAATGTTTGTGTTTTTAAAGAACAATTCTAACCAAGAAGTGACCCCTTACTGGCATTCCAGGATGATGGTGCCTGCAAAGCCTGTATAACACATTCACCATTTTAAAGTGAATGTCAGATTTTAAAACTAATAATACAATTTGCCAATACTGCAGGCTCCATCTACTACCTGAAAAATCAAGCTGTGTTCTTTCATCATCAACTATAAAGATTCTGGAAGCCGAACTTAACAGGCAATTCTGTTGATGATGTGTAAGGCGGAGCAGAACACAGCTTGCCCATCTGTAGCAATACTGCTTCTGCAGTGCCGACAGGAATAAAAGTGTGTTTTTTGTCAATAAACCCAGGCCACATTACTTGGATCTAGAAGACACCCAGGGAGCTGAGATTTACAGCAAGCTGCCATTTTTCAGAGGCATTTTTCTGTCTCTGGGTCGAATTCGGCAATTATTCCCCAGGCGACCTCCCTTCCCTGCCAATAAATCTAATAGGAGGTTAAAAGGTTCTCCCCTGGGGAGCCAGCTCTTTAAAGTACACATTAATGGCAGATTCAGGAAGAACACCACAAATCTGTTCCCAATACCCAAGCTTTTTCTCTTCGGTGCAGAGTTGGACCATGTAAAGAACAGAAATCCCTTACTATCTGCTTTATAGCACTCAGTCAGCTCTCCCCCTCCTATCTTATTTCTCTGATTTCCCACTACAACCTAGCCCACATCTCTATAGCTGACCCCCTCACTGTACCTCAATCTCATCTACCTCACCACTGAACCCTTACTCCCTACTCCTCTCCTTTCTGCATCACCTATTCACTTGGACCTGAGCCCTTTGAGCACTTAATATTCACCGCATTATCAAACCCACAGAATTTATGTACATAATTGTAATTTATCTAATGTCTATCTGTCTTCCCCTCTAAACTAAAAGCTCTTTGTGAGCAGGGAACATGTGTACCAAAACTTATATTGCATGCTCTCAAGCATTTATAGTAAGGACTCAATAAATAATTGGGATATTTATTAATTGCTCACTATGTCCCAAGCCCTGTATTAAGTGCTGTAGTAAATACAAGATAATCAGATTTCACTTGGGACTCACAGTCTAAGTAGGAGGGAGCACTGACCTTGAGTCCCCATTTTGCAGATAAGGGAACTGAGGCCCAGAGAAGTTGTGACTTCAGACAACAGAGTGGCAGAGCTTGGATTAGAACCCTAGTCCTCTGACACCCAGGTCTGTGTTCTTTCCACTCGGCCATGCTGCTTCTCAGTACTATTAGTTGATTGATTGAGTGATTGATCATGTAGCCATAGCTCTCTGTTTCACACCCCAAGTCCTCCTCCCATTGGGAAATTTCTTTGGATTTCAGAATGTGTCCAAACTGTTTATTTTAAAAAGTATTTTGAAACTGCTGCAATATGATGAGCTCTTAACTCCTTGTTAATTTTTGTCTGTGTCCCAGCATAAAGTTGTAAACTCCTTGAGGGAACATGTGTTTTTTTTTTCTTTTTTTAATTCATTCAATAGTATTTATTGAGTGCTTACTGTGTGCAGAGCACTGTACTAAGTTCTTGGAAAGTACAGTTCAGCAACAAATAGAGACAATCCCTAACCAACAATGGGTTCACAGTCTAGAAGGGGGAGACAGACACCAAAACAAAACAAAATAAGTAGACAGGCATCAATGTCATCAAAATAGATAAATAGAATCATAGATATATACACATCATTAATGAAATAGAGTAATAATTATGTACAAATATACACAAGTACTGTGGGGAGGTGGAGGGGTTAGAGCAGAGGGAGGGAGTAGGGGCAGTAGGGAGGGGAAGAGAAGCAGAGGGGAAGGGAGGGCTCGGTCTGGGAAGGCCTCCAGGTGGAGGTGAATTCTCAGTAGGGCTTTGCAGAGGGGAAGAGAGTTAGTTTGGCAGATGTGAGGAGGGAGGGCATTCCAGGTCAGAGATAGGACATGGGTCAGGGGTCAATGGCAGGACAGGTGAGAATGAGACACAGTGAGGAGGTTAGCAGCAGAGGAGGGGGGTGTGCGAGCTGGGCTGTAGTAGGAGAGAAGGGAGGGGAGGTAGGAGGGGACAAGGTGATGGAGAGCTTTAAAGCCAAAAATGTTTGTTAAATGCTTACTGCATGGTTATTTACAAATTAATCAAGTTGGACACAGTCCACGTACCACATAGAGCTCACAGTCTTAACCCTATTTACAGATGAGGTAACAGGTGCAAAAAAAATTGTGATTTGCCCAAGGTCACACAACAGACAAGTAAAGTCAGGATTAGAACCCAGATTCTTCTGACTACTGTTGTAGTTCTCTAAGTCCTTAGAAGTCCTCAGTGGCTTCTCGGTATATACCAGTGATCAGCTGAGGGACTGAAATAGGCCAAGTAAGTGTGGTGAATGAAAGAAACATTTTTGACCCAAGGAAACACAACTTCAAGAAAAGTGAAATTGAGAAACAACAGTAGGAGACATCTTGGCTAGCACTCAGCAATCAAAAATTGGACACAGAATGGCCTAGTGGAAAGAACACAGGTTTGGGAGTCAGAGGACTTGAGTTCTAATATCCACTCTGCCGCTTGTCTGCTTTGTGACCTTGGGCAAGTCATTTAACTTCTCTGTGCCTCAGTTACTTCACCTGCTAAATGGGGATGAAGACTGTGAGCCCTCTGTGGGACAGGGACAGTGTCTGGACTGCTTATCTTCTATCTTGCCCCTTGCTCAGTACAGTGCCTGGCATATAGTAAGTGCCTAACAAATACCACAATTATCATGATTAGAAATAGATGACGGTCTTAATGCAGAGGCTGTGAGAAGATCAAGGCAAAGAAATGAAGACACCATCAGGCACTGAGGGGTACAAATACAACTCTGCAGTTGGAGGAAATCCACAATGCATAAGATGTGGGACTGTCAGACACGCATTGAGGAGATGACAGATGGGACCAGTAAAAATTTGGCAGTGAATTAAAGAAAAAATCATTATTAAGGTAGTGAGTCAAAAGTTTAAATGGGTTCAGAGGTAGTATTTACTATATAATTTCTTCATGCTTCAAATCTACCTATTTCCTTCTAGTGGCTACCACCCATCTTTGTGATGCAGATTATGGGAGACCAAAGTAAATACTTATTGTCAATACTTCTAACTCCAAATGCCACCTGCAGTGTTTGGTTGGCACAACTTGCCTTGAACAAGACCTGCTGTACAAAGACTACAGGATAGAGATAGGCAGTTGGAATTCAGACAACCACTTAAAGAGCCCTGCCTGTACCCACCCCGTAACAATTTTATTTGAAACTGGCTCAGTCATCTTGTCTCTCTCTTACCTACAGTTCTCTAATTCACGCATTACTAGTGCCTTGATAAAAGGGAATTAAAGGAAGAGAGAGCAGGTAAAAAGGAAAGGACTCCAACCTTCTCCAGAAACAGTCCCTATATTTAGTTGACCACTGATCATCAAGCTTCCCAATCAGTGAAAGCAAGGGGTGAGATTCTGGTAGAGGAAGGTCACACAGCAGGCAAGTGGCAGAGCCGGGATAAGACTCCAGGTCTTTCAACTCCCAGGAACGTGCTCTTGCCACTAGGCCATGTTCCTTCTTCCTAGGAAAATTGGTTCACCCAGTGTTTTGGGGCCCAACAACTATCAATATATATTTTGCTGGTGTATATATATATATATATATATGTATCATCTATATCTGATATATATATATATACATATATACATGCATCAGAATATATATTTTTCCTACTAGGTGAGAAATCACCTTTTCTCAGTGTTACAGAAAAGGAAAGTTATCAGCTCCTCATTAGAGACATCTACTGTCCCACCATCTTTGGGAGGCTTTCTCTGATTATTATTTTTCCACTCAGGGACAAGTCTTCCCATCTACAAATACTGGCTCTGTTGGCACCTATGAGCTCAATACCATCTTTAGCACACCTGTACATATCAACTTGCATACTCTGCTACTTAAGTCCTGCCTCACCTACATATCCATCTTTCTGTTTCTTCTCTTCCTATGTGTGATTTTTGTCTGTCCCCTCTTCTAATTTGTAATCACAAGAGCAGCAATTGTCTTCTAACATTTAAATTCTCTCAGGAACTTAGTATAGTGCTCTGCACCCAGTAGGGGTTCAGTAAAACTGTCTACTGATGAATTCATCCTCTGGAGATAAAGAGCTGATCATCACTTGCGAAGGTAATATTCTATTCTCACCCTTTGTTTTCACTGTTTAGTTTTGAACCTCACTGATTTGCCATACATTGCTCTTACAGAACACAGCCCCAGATCAGACACAAGTCTTCCAATATAGGCTTGGCTAAGTATAGTGGAAAAGTAGCTTTATAGTTTGTGTGATAAAATCCTCTTAAAATATCCAGGAGAAGCATATTTTTAACTACTTCATTCTTCCCTTCCACACTCCTTCGTTTGTTCTTCACCCCGAGGGCAAAGGACTCAGGGAGAAAATCCTATGACTTTCCATCTTTCGGGGCTGAGAAAGTGGGCATCGTTTTCTTCCATTCATATTGGTAAAGATAGAAATGACTCTTCTTCCTTCTCATTCTTGGGAAATGCATGATCCCAGGACAGAAGCAAGAATGTGCATACAATAAAACTTTCAATAAATATAACTGAATGAATGGAATTGAATAAATTATACTATCATTATAATAAAACTGTATGATATCTTCCTCCTTGGAACACTTATCTAATTGTCTAACTTTGTATCAGAACTCCCTAAGAACAAAGGTGGGTCCTGGGGACCAGTATGCTTACTCTATTGCAGGAACCCAGAGATTTGGGAGAATCTAAGACGATACACTTAACGCGGATTTTCTGATGCCTAGATCCAAATGACATCCATTAAACTCTGCATTCTCTCCTCTTCAATTGACATTCTTGCAAATTTAAGAGCAGAATATGAGCCCAGGACTAATATAAATGTGTCATAGTTAATGCAGTCACTTCTGTCAAAGTCTCTCAAAACTCTTAAAGTCCATACAAAATGTTTGACAGCTCTTTCATGAAGGAAGTGGAGTCCCAAAACGAGCATTCAGCTTGCTGGGCACCTGACCAAAGCCAGAAGAAAACAGTAAGCTGCAACAGTGGCAAATAAACATACTATATTTTCTGGGTTCTGTGTTTTTTACTTGAACACTGGAAGGATATGAATGAAATGCAATTTAATGCATTTGCTGAAAATTAGTCCAGAGATGGAATTTCAACTAATTAACCTATTCTCAAAGAAGGCAATGGGGAAATGTTTGATTCATGTTTAAGCCATAAGATACACAAGAATGCAGGCAATATTTCATTATGGCACCCAGGAGACCTGTTTGTGACACAATCTACAGTCTATGTGTAGCTCACTCTCCACAGGAACTAATTTTGAAGCACTGGAATGCTGTGAATTGGCTGTAAAACACTGTTGAAGAAACTCAGCATAGAACAGAAGGCAAGCTTTCCTTAGGAAGAATGCTGATAAAATTTTAATGAACTAACATGTTGTCATGGGGATTTGTTGCTATTCATTAATTCATTGTGCTTTTCCTCTCTAGTTTTGCTGAATTTGAGTGACAAATTGTCAAGTAGTTGTTTGAGAGATTTAAAGTTTCTCATTGATAACCTAAACTTTTGGGTTAATTGTTTTAAAGGGCATACCCAAAGAATTATGGGGGGGAACATTTTCAATACAATTCTAATGCAGATGAATTATAAATACTTCCAGTTTTATGAGACAGTCGCTGACTTTTTCAAGGAAAGAAAATAATCAAAATATGATTGACAGTTGTGGCTGAGACACTGACCACCCAAGAAGTTTGGCTTGTACCAACTGTCTGCCTTCTAAATCTAGAGATTCCAGAATAATAGTTTGGGAAAGGGGAGTCTGATCTCCACGGTTTATTTTGTTGGTATTTCCTTGGAGGCCAGTTCTAAGCTAGCTGAATATCTTGGTAACTAGTTCAAATCTATTCATTCTGATAATACTATGAGCTCAGCGACAATGCCATTAATGGAAATATTACTTTCACTGATTCCTGGATGTCTCCTTTCTTGTGCATAAGTCCTAATGCCAGGCCTACATCTTCTGAATGCAAAGGGGTTTTTTATGGTATTTGTTAAGTGCTTACTATGTTCCAGGCACTGTATTAAGTACTGGGGCAGATACAAGTTAGTCAGGTTGGACATAGTCCATGTCCCACATGGAGCTCACAGTCTTAATCCTTAATAATAATAATAATGCTGGTATTTGTTAAGCGCTTACTATGTGCAGAGCACTGTTCTAAGCGCTGGGGTAGACACAGGGGAATCAGATTGTCCCACGTGGGGCTCACAGTCTTAATCCCCATTTTACAGATGAGGTAACTAAGGCACAGAGAAGTGAAGTGACTTGCCCACAGTCACACAGCTGACAAGTGGCAAAGCCAGGATTTGAACTCATGACCTCTAACTCCAAAGCCCCTGCTCTTTCCACTGAGCCACGCTGCTTATTTTACAGGTGAGGTAACTGAGGCCCAGAGAAGTGAAGTGACTTGACCAAGGTCACACAGCATTAATGACTGAGCTGGGATCAGCCCATGCTATTTCCACTAGGCCATGCTATTTCTAGGAAACTATACATTGGTTGGTAAAATACAGAAGTCCTTAATTAGGTTCACACTACCTGGGTTCGAGAAATACACAGGGAAGAAAGAAGATAGAAAAATCTATTGCAGCCCCTCTTTAGGTCCTCAGCATTTACACAAAGTCTTGGTGGGCATGGAGGGCAACTTTCCTGTCCTGCTAAAATGGTAGGTTGAGACTAAGCACCTATGTTGAAAACAAAAAATAAATTTAATTTCTCCTCTAGATTGGAAGCTCCTTGTGGGCAGGGTTCATGCTTAGCAACCATTGTACTCTCCCAAGTGCTTAGTACAGTGCTCTGCACCCAGTAAGCACTCAATAAGAGCCACTGGTTGATTTTTAAAGCAAGAACCTTGGTTTGCCTCTTTCTGGTCTACAGTGACCTGACTTGAATTTCCCCTGTCTCCTCACTCTGCTACTCTGTGTCTCTTAATATTCCAAATCTGTGTGCAGAAAAAAATCCATCAGTAATACTTATTGATTACCTACTGTATGCAGAGTACTCCACTAATCACTTGGGAGGGTAAAATAGAATTAGTTAACTAATTTTAGCTCTCGATGAGTTTACAATTTCACGACAAGTTACCCGACTGCAAAAATGCAAGCATAAATTATCTGACAAGAGAAAGCACTTGAGTGGCCACAAGGTCTGTCCACTGAACCTGCTCCAGATGGCTTATTCAAGTGAGAGCAGTTTAGAGAAATGATTAGCAGACCTTAAGTGGGGAAGGTGGAGTGGATGATCAAAGAACATCTTAGGCATCCTTAATTCTCCTTAACTCTTTTCAATACCATTAATGACCTTGGCATATATTTTTCATGAAGCTTATGACTTCTGGATCAGTGGCAAGAGCAGGGGCTTGGGAGTCAGAGGTCATTGGTTCTAATCCCGGCTACACTGCTTGTCAGCTGTGACCTTGAGCAAGTCACTTAACTTCTTAATGCCTCAGTTACCTCGTCTGTAAAATAGGGATGAAGACTGTGAGCCCTACGTGGGACAAGCTGATTACCTTGTATCTACCCCAGAATTTAGAACAGTGCTTGGCACATAGTAAGCACTTAACAAATACCAACATTATTATTATTATTGTTCTAAGGTACAATCTTCCTCTCCACATTGAGAGTCTCATTCCCCTGAACATCCACTGACTTCTCCTAGTATGGAATGCCCAATAACTTTAAAGAGATTTCTCTGGACCAAAGGGCAGGTGATGAACTGAGAAAGCAAATCTAGCCTCCACTGTGGATTTCATCAAATACCCCCTCCCCAAATACCTATAGTACATTAAATTGCTCTCCCATCTCAGGCCAAATTAATAGACATCTAAGACATTACAGTATTCCCAGTTGTTTCAAAATGGCAAACTTTAGCATAAATTATATTCATTAGGCAAAGAAGTGCTTTTTTTCAACTACATGCAACCAAGTCCAGGTAACAGAGTAAAATCTCACAGTGTGAGCCACAGTAATTAATTTGTTATGAGCAGCTGTAAATAAAATAAATGCCAAAATGATACACCAAGTTCTGTTGTCAAACACAACCCCCTGCTCTTGCTCCCTATTCACTGACTGCTGACATTATTTCTTGGTTATTGGTTGACAGTTGAGTGCCTTGAGTGTTACTCTCGCTGTAGGGTTAGCAGGATAATTGACAAACCACAGGGATCAGATCCCTGGATTAGGATGACCGGACTGTCAAAACAGCTGTGACAAACTCTCACATCAACTTCTACTGCAAGTCAAGTCTGTGAGGAAAAAATTCACCTTGGCAGGGCCAGGAGGGAAGGCTTTAGTTTAAAAATATTTTTCTACTGCCAAGAGTGCTTCAGCAGGGAGAGACAGACAAGGTAGATATATCTGTTTAATTCATATAAAACTGCTCTACTATGAGGCATAGTTAATTAGAGTATTTATTATAAGAAAACATTTGGGGATCTCAGTTCACTTAGGTAACGCATCTGCTGAAATGCGTGACAGATGTCACTTTTATATCTTTTGTTAGGTGGCTGAAGATGTACTGTTAATTGTGAGAATATGCATATCTATACATTGTATATTTAGGTGACTTCCTTACACAAGGTATGTGATAATATCCTAAAAGGTGTAATAAGTCCATCATATATATTTTGCATATCTATACCCTGATCACAAATGACTTGTTAAGAATTACCAAAATATTTTACTTTATTCACCTGAATAATTTCATGGGGATTTTTCACATTTAAAGGTAAATAGTTGAAACAGTGGTTCAAATTGCTGCCTGAAATTATGTCCCTTTTAACATAGTTTGCTAGACTTTCAAAAAATTCTATCACAGATCTTTGAAATGACAGCTCAAGTGACATCTATTTATAAAAAGGGAGTATTCTCTGTATGAAAACATAGATTGCAAAACCGTTAAAGGGAAATTAAAATGCAAATACAAAAAAGGATTATTTACTTAGTTCTATGCCAGCTAACACATGGGATACAGACACCTAGGATTAGAAAGATCCAATTATTTTTAAAATATAAAACTTAATTTTATTCATGCACCACTTGGGTCTTGGAATATGATCAAAATGGTTTGGAATCGTTAATCAGTATTTCTTCATTAGAGTCACATTTTTGAAAACATTAAAAAGGGAAAGAGAAGCATCAGTGAACATTATTTGCTGACAGATCCAGCAACTTAAATTGTGAAATGCTCAAAAACAAGAGCTAGAAATAAAGCTGCATTAAACTATCAATTTCCATTTATGAAACCTGACATTTTGGGATATTTTACAAGAATTGAAGCATTCAGAAAGTAACAAAAATTGTGTCAGTCCCAGAAAAAAATAGTCCACTGTTCCTCTTGAAAATCAGAAAAAAAAAGTTCACCCAGAGAAAAGTAGCGCACTCCTCACGCATCCAGGTAGATATTAGGTTTTACCAGGCACTGCTTTTTGCTTCAAAAGTCTCATTTTGGAATATAAGTGGGGAGGGCTAGTGAGGGAAGGGATAAAGAGGAAAATTTCTGAATAACCTTCTGTAAATGCTTCAAAAGTCTCACTTTGGAATATAAGTGGGGAGGGCTAGTGAGGGAAGGGATAAAGAGGAAAATTTCTGAATAACCTTCTGTAAATGCATAGAATTTCAAAAATAGTGAGCTGGGGAATAGAGAGAGAAGCCTGTGGAATAGCCACCCATCTGCAGGATAGCCAAGGTGATTCTTCAGTCCTAGCAGTCTGGGGGTAGTCCTAGAACAGAAAATATAGGTTACCCTCAAGGTATCATACAGCAACAATAATAATAATAATAATAATAATAATAATAATGATGATGGTATTTGTTAAGTGCTTACTATGTGCTAAGCACAGTTCTAAGCACTGAAGTAGATACAAGGTAATCACCTTGTCCCATGTGGGGTTCAGTCTTAATCCCCATTTTACAGGTGAGGTGACTGAACCACAGAGAAATTAAGTAACTTGCCCAAAGTCACACAGCTGATAAGTGGCAGAGCCAGGATTAGAACCCACAACCTCTGACTCCCAAGCCTGGGCTCTTTCCAGTAAGCCACGCTGCCTCTCCGATGTATTTCCTCTTCTATCTTCATCATCATCATCTCCATCAATAAACATGGAGATCTTTCTTTGGCCTGAGTAATATGAAAGGCTCTGTTTTTCCAGCTATCGCTAGTCATTGAGACAATCAGTCAGGCCAACAAAGTCATAAGACCAATTCTTCCTTTCTGGCTTCAGGTTGGAGATAGATGAATTTCAGCCTCCTCTTCCATTAGACTCATAAAGCAATAGGGGGTGAGGCTTCAGCTGGCACCTACAAATTCTCTGGAGGAAATGAAGAACCAGAAGAGGTTCAGAAGGGGACTGCCATCCACTACCAGGATGGACACAAGAAATATCTTTCTCTTCCTTGTGAAGGAAAAGCTTTTTGGTGGACAGGTGGTTCAAGAGAAGATTTCGGAATTATCTGATTCTGCAGATGAACTTTTGCCGTTTTAACTCTGTTTTAAGGGGTTGAGTACCACTTAAGGACTCTGAAGTCAGAGACAGGTTGAAGAATTGAAAAATATTTCTGATTCCATGTGTGGGCAGGGGATGGTGCCCCATAGGGAGGCTGAGCTTAATGTTCACTTATAGCACAAATTTATCTTCTACCTACCCCACTGCTTAGTACAGTGCCTGGCACATAGCAAGCATTTAACAATTACCACAGTCATTATTATTATATATAGCTATCCTTGTCTTAGGGAAAAACACCACCTTGGGATTTCTTTTTCACTGAGGTTTCATCGTTGCTACTTGAATATCCATATGTTAGGAATAAAGCAATTCTTCCCTCCTGGTGATCTGTAAAGAAGTGGGCCAAAGCAATTCATTTCCCAGGTTGGAATTACCTGTTCTGTGCCAAACCCGCATGTGTTACACCGCGGGGCAGTGGGTAGGAAGAGGTGAGTAGTAAATCTGTTCAGGTTTTGCACAGTATTATCAATGAAGCACACAGTTCATTCCTCAATATACAGTCTTCCCGTTTTTTTCAGTTCCTTGAAAAATGTTACAAGAGCTTTTGACTGCACTACAGAAACTTTCACATATTATGTGTGGAAAAAAATGAGCAGAAACTCTCAGTTGAAGGTTCTGGTTATTTAAAAATAACTTTTCCATCCCTTTGTGTCTGGATTGACATGTGTAAAGAATAAATCATTCCTTTTCTGGCATATTCCTCTTTCTTGTTTGCTTTGCTCATCTTCAAAAGGCCTAACTGCATCTCTGGCATCTCGAACTCTTGGGCTTGAGGCTCATACCTACTCCTTCCTCTTCAGCAATCTCGAGTCCCATCTGATAACTACAAGATACAACTTTATATTCCTGTTTAGGGCCAAACTTCAAAACAGTACCATAAATACAGCAGACCAAGTAACCTTTCCCACTGCCATCCCCTGCCCACATATGGAATCAGAAACATTTTTCAATTCCTCAACCTGTCTCTGACTTCAGAGCCCTTAAGTGGTACTCAACCCCTAGAGTTAAAAGTTCATCTGCAGAATCAGACAATTCAGAAATCTTTCTTTTGAACCACCTGTCCAACAAAATGTTTTTCCTTCACAAAGAAGAGAAATGCATTTCTTGTGTCCATCGGAGGATTACTAGAGTGAATAAATTCTACTGATTTTAAACAGGTTTTATGGAGAAATTACAGAGAGCAGGGAGGATTTCTTAAACATTTCCAGAGTTGTTGAATTGAACTATCTCTTGATTTGGGGGAATGAAATAGCCTATGAAGGATTTAATAAGAACCTGATCAAATTAAATAGGTTTAAGGCATGAAACTGCATATGTACAGTCCTCTAGGGTACAGAAACTCTACACAAACACTTCTCTGAAAAGTACCTTACTAGCAGGCCTCTCTGTAGACTAAGCCTGGTTTCTTCAAACTGAACCATTTAAAATGATCATTTTAGGGAAAGGAATGTTTCTGAACTGTAGAGGCATTTTCATATTCCCATTCACCTGTTAGTCCAGAAGCAATCAAACATAGTCAACCAGCTTGACAAAGAGGGTGATTTTCCATCTGGTATCTGGCATAGGTCATTCTTCTATAAAGTAATCGCCTTATGGTCATGTTGATTATTTATGATTTCTAATCTCTGTTGTCCAGAACCTCTCCGAGAGTAAACTCCCATCTTTGCTCAGATATGCCTTTCTTCTCTCAATCATTCAGTGAGTGGTATTTATTGAGTATCTGTGGTGTGCAGAGCACTGCATTAAGCATTTGAAATTTGCTAGACATGTTGCCTGCCCAGACTTATTAAGATTGCCAATTTTTTTTGTAAATGGTATTTGTTAAGTGCTTAATATGAGCCAGGCACTGTACTAAGCATTTGGGTAGTTACGATATAATCGAATTGGACACTGTCCCTGTCCCACATGGGCTCTCTCCACTATGCCATACTACTTCATCTAGATCCAGTGGCTTCATATCAGAAAGATATGTAGAGAAGCAACAGGGCCTGGTGGAAAAGAGCCTGGGTCTAAGAGTCAGAGAAGACTTGTGTTCTAGTCCTGGCTCCTCCACCACTTTGCTGTGTGATCTTGAGCAAGTCATTAATCTTTTCTTTGTCTTAGTTTCCTAATCTGTAAAGTAGAGATAAAATTCCTGTTCTGCCTCCCACATAGATGGTAAACTCTTTGTGGGATGGGTACTGTCCGATCTGTAACTACCCGAGTGCTTAATTCAGTGCTTTTAAAAAATAACGTGTTGTTATTATTATGACTAATAATAATAATAATTATGGTTTTTGTTAAGTGCTGACTTGTGCTAATGACTGTACTAAGCACCGGAGGAGATATAAAATAATTGGGTTGGACATGTCCCACTTAGGGTTCCCAGTCTCAATCCCCATTTTACAGACAAGAAAACTGAGGCACAAAGAGGTTAAGTGACTTGTCCAAGGTAACAAAGCAGACAAGTGTGTCTGTGCCTGTGTCTGTGTGTAGAAGTACCTGTTTACTTGCTTTGTTCTGCTGTCTGTCTCCTCCTTTTAGACTGTGAGCCTGTTGTTGGGCAGGGATTGTCTCTGTTGCCAAACAAGCACTTAGTACAGTGCTCTGCACACAGTAAGTGCTCCATAAATACGAATGAATGAATGAATGAATGAATGAATGAATGAATGAATGAACAAGTGGTGGAGCCGGAACTAGAACCTAGTTCTAGCTCCTTCTGACTCCTGGGCCCTACATACTCTATCCACTAGGCCATGCTGCTTCTCATATTAAGTGCTTACAGTGTGCTTGGGACTATACTAAGCACTGGGGTAGATGCAAGCTAATCAAATTGGACACAGATCATGGCCCACCTGGGGGGCTCACACTCTAAATAGGAAGCAGTAGGATTTAATCCCCATTTTACAGATGAGGTAACTGAGGCACAGAGAAGAGAATAAATAAAATACTATTGAAGAGAAGTTACATGACTTGCCCAAGGTCACATAGCAGACAAGTGGCAGAGCTGAGATTAGATCTCAGATCCTCTGGACTCTCAGACCTGGGCTCTGTACATAAGGTCACACTGCTTCCCAGTGCTTGGCACATAGGTAGCACTTAACTGCTGTTAACAATAGCAATTATAACAATAACAATAAATTCTATAAAGCACTTTTAGTCTCATAGATCATAGTCCTGGGTAAGTAGACAAGTATTTTTAAGCTTTCATCTTCAAGAGAACAAGTTCACTTGTGAAAAAACTCCTCCTGTTTTATTTTTCCTTTAGTGTGCCCTATGATGTTCCCATTGAAATGGAAGAAAGATAGGCAGAAAAAAAAACCCATCAGCATTAGTGCATAGTTGATTCATGCAAAGAATCCCGTGTCATAGATTGAAACAGAAAAAGGAAGTATTCGTAAAATAAATTAGCCTTTGGATGCTGAAAACATTTGACTCAAATGTGAATTATTTGATTTTTTCAATAATAAATATCATGCATTTGAAATACAAACCAAGCAGATAGCTCTACCCAATGCGGAAATGCCCATGTTAAAAAATGGTTCAAATTCAATTTTTAAAAATCCAGATGCCTCCTAGGTAAACATTCAGATGAGCTTTAACTTTTTTCAGTCTGGGAAACAATAATATGTAGGCTGAAAAACAGAGTTCCAAAAATGCCTAAGGGGCAAACAGTTGTTTAATGAGATAAAATGAGATGCAGCCTAATAAAGAGACTTTCCAAATGTAATGGTAGCTCAATTATGGGACTTAAATAACACTAGCTCAGAAATCTGCGTATCTGGGATTAGCAGGACAGAGTAGGGTTTGCCCACAACCCCTCCCCACGCCTCATAGTACAACCAAAGGAAATAAAGAGATTTGGGCATCAAGAACCCAATTATACCCCTCCAGCAAGAAAACCCATATTATTTCATTGAATGGTCAAGCAGCATCTGGTCTGGAGAAAGGATTACAGATCCAGATTTCACATTTCTCCAATGCAACGTACTGCAGTCACGAATTGCATTCTGATACCTTCTTAATGGTTTCTTTTTGAAATATAAAATGGTCAAGACTTTAAGGATGAGATGCAGTTACTCCATGGAGGTGAATTAGACCCACTGAGAGGAGTGGCTCATATTTCCCACCGTCTCATTTCTTTCCCAATCACTCAGTCAGTCACAGATACCAATCAAAAGAGCTTGGCCTTGGGAGTCAGAGATCGTGGGTTCTACTCCCGATTCTGCCACTTGTCAGCTGTGTGACTTTGGGCAAGTCAACCTCTCTGTGCCTCAGTAACCTCATCTGTAAAATGGGGGTGAAGCCTTTGAGCCCCACGTGGGACAACCTGATTACCTTGTATCTACTCCAGCTCTTAGAACAGTGCTTGGCACATAGTAAGTGCTTAACAAATATCATCATTATTATTATAATTATTATCATTAATTAGGTACCTGGTGAAAAGGAAGGATACATGCCAGACTCCTTGAAGGAGTCCATAATTCAAGTACAGATCTGTAATTTACTTACATTAATGTATATCTTCCCTGCTAAACTTGTTGAGTTCATGGACCAATTCTGTTATACTGTACTCTAGTATACACTACTAGTATATGATAAGTATATTGTACTTACTACAGTGTTCTGCAGAAAGTAAGTGCTCAATTAATATGAATGACAGATTAATAGACACAACTACAGCCTCTGAGGACTTTTCTGTTTCAGATCACCATCCCTGAGTCATGCATAGTGATCCCGGCTCTTAGACACATGGAAATAGCCCATACACCACCGTAAAGACAGGCCTATGTAGAGGAAGCAACTGAGAGATTCAGAGCTACTCATGGAAGTTCAGAGTGGCAGGCCAGTGCCTGGAAGTGGCCAAGGCATGTAGAAGTGATGGCAGAAGAGTAAGCAGAGCTGGCCCACTGGGGTGAGTGAAAAAACTAGAAGACTTATCAGTCACTTGAGTTGTGATTTTCCTGAATACATTCTGGGATTTTCAGTAGCTGACAAAATGGAGCCCTGAAATAATGGATGAACTGAATAAGCTCTGTGGCCTAATGGTAAAAACACAAAGAGGCTTGAGTATTCAGAGAACCTGCGTTCAATTCCCAGCTTTACCACCTGAATGTTGTGTGATCTTGGGCAAGTTATTTAACTTTGTTGTGTTCCTGTTAACTCATCTGTGAAATAGTCATACTTAGACTGGAGCTTCAGGTGAGACAGGGACGATGTCTGACAATTACCTTATATTTACCCTGCTTTTAGTACAGTGCTTGACGTAAGTAACCCTTAACAAATACCATAATAATAAAGGTGGTAATAATAATAATTATTAGTATTATTAAGAATCATGAAAGGAAATGAAAGAAGAATAATCTAAATGAGTTGATGAGTCTTTTTTCTCTTCCTGATGTGAGTTGCCAACCCCTTCCCCACCCTATAGGGAATAGGAGGCCAGCCACCATATCTAAAATTCTCATCTACTTATTTTACTTTTGCCCAATGCTTTCCAAACAGTAAGCGCTCAATAAATAATATTTAATGAATAAAGAACGTCTCATCATTTTTTTTGTGAGAAATGACTTGAGATCCAGAAAATTTCTGGCAATGAACTGCAGTTTGGATAGATAGTACTGTCTCACACTTTAAGGCGATCAGCAAAGCAACATTCAGCATATACTGCTGCAAGGCTGATTAGGATTCTGGTGAATGACTCTCCACAATTAGGATGTGATTTTAATTAGTTTAGATATCAGTGAGATAAGCCCCAGCAGCTTTTAAATGTCACTGAGTATCCCAGAAGGCTAAGGGTGTCTCACCTTCTTTCTTGCTTCATCCTAAGGGCCTCAGGGAAACCAAGAAAAAACCCAAGAAATATCAACGACTGCAGGATACTCTGGTCACCCACGCTAATCAGAATTGGGTCTGTTAAGTGTCTCACTGACTTACATTACTAAGACTACTTAAAGAAGTTCATTTCAATAGATTCATGAAATTACCCACTAAGGGCATATGTAACATTTAGCACACTGTTCAACACAATGCAGGAGGGTTCACCAGTCAATCAAAATAGGCTACCTTGTGGGCTATTTTGCCGCATGTGCAACTCTGTCAGCAGGATTTTGAGGAACACAATGAAGGAGGCCATCAGGGCAATAATTAGTTGACTAGTAGATCAGTGAACTGTAAACCCTAGTTACGTCTACTTATTTTTTAAAAAAGAAAAGATTATCCTCATTCAAAATACCCAGAGTTCCAGTGAAATCTGGCTTTTGAAGGGTTCCGGAGGGATGGAAACAGGGCTCGGACCATTGTTTCAGTAAAGTCGTGTTTCGAACAGGATGCAGAAGACAGTAGGATGAAAAAAGTGGGGCCTAGTGGAAAAGCATGGACCTGGAAGTCAGAAGATCTGGGTTCTAATCTTAGTCTGCCTCTTGGCAACTGTGTGACCTTGGATAAGTCACTTCACTTCTCTGTACCTCAGTCTCCTCATCTGTAAAATGGGGATTAAATCCTCCCTCTGAGACTTACTTAGACTGAGAGTCCCTGTGGCATAGGGACTGAGTGCAACCTGATTATCTGCCATCTCCCCTAGCTCTTAGAACAGTGCTTGACATATAGTATATAAAAAAGGAAGACTAATCCAACCTGTGAAACAATTTGGGTGAAGGCTGCATGGCTCAGTGAAAAGAGCATAGGCTTAGGACCAGGTCATGGGTTCTGAAGGGAATCCTGTGTTACTGTGAGCTTTCTTAGCTCCTTCTGGGCAGGAATTTTGAGCATTTTGAGCATGTCTACAAACTGTGTTATACAGTACTCTACCAAATGCTTAGAACAGTGTTCTGCACACAGTAAGTGCTCAATAAACATTACTGATTGATCTGCACACAGTAAGTGCTCAATAAACATTACTGATTGATTGGAAGTAGTGTTGTGTAGGGGAATGAGAACAGGTGTGGTAGTTGGAAGACCCAGGATATACTTCCAGCTCTGGCAATGGTTTGCTGTTTGGTCTAGTTTTTCCTTCCATCACAGAAATGTTGTGAGAACAAAATTATAAAAGGTGAAATAGAGGCAAAGTAAATGTGGAAATAAAAGTGCTATTTTAAAAAGCAAAGGTATTCTTTCTAAATACAGCTGAGTTGACACTGACAAAACTTAGTTACAGTATTTATTCAGTACTTACTATGTTCCTCACTCAAAGAGAAATCAATTTGGAAGCCAAGAATTGCTTGTTTGCAAGAGTAGATCCTTCTTAGAGAATACTCCCATTTGTAGGAAGGGCAAAGAAATTTTAGCAGACAAAATGAAGGTAATTTTACCTTTAATTCCACTATTTAGCCAATATAAATCTCCTCTGCTTAAAGCTAATTCCAGCATTTTAAAGATCAAAGACTCTCAAGCAGGTTGATTGGCTTCTAAATTCGGATTTGCATTGCTAATCTCAACCATACAGACTGAAAAAAGAACTCTACATTGGGTACAGAGATGTTCCAAGTTGTTCATTTTCAACCTCCATTCAAGCAAAAACAATAAATCCAGCTTTGATTACTGTAGATCCTGATGGCAATGTTTGAAAAAATAATTGCATGTGCTTAAAAGGGTCTGACTACCTATAAGTGGGTTGTCTGATACTGCATTAATTTTGAGGTGATAGTGTTCCACCTGTTTAAGGTTACAGGCTTGAGTTATTTTTGAGGGAAAATGCTCTATCTCTACTTTTGAGACACCTCAAAGTAAATCTTTTATACATGATATCTCATATCCTAAATAAAGGGTATTTTTTATAAAACACATGCTGTGAAGAAGCTGTACCCTCACATTTGAGGATACTTTCCAAGTGCTTAGTGTGGTAAGCCCAGAACAAGCTGCCTTTTTAATGACTGTTTGTGATCCCACAGACATCAAGAAGGAAGAGACTTGCGAAGCCACTGATGGGCTCTACCTGAGACAGGTGATTGTGGGCCTGGCCTGTGGGGGCGGAGTATGTAGTGACTGCTATGTAGAGCCACAAGTGCCATGCCCAAGGCAGATAAAAGGCAGCTGCTTTGAATTGTGGGGTATATGCAGAAGCAGCAAGAGAGGGGCTATCCAGAGAAGTAGAAGCAAGAAGAGAGCATGCTCATAGCAGCACTCAGAAGGCAGCAACAGTTGGAAGTGGAAGGAAGAAGCATTGGCAGAATGGACTCCTTTGAGCAGAGACTGGTATTGGACCTGGAGTGAGTGTGTGGATGTGTCATTCCCTTGCTTGTGGGTAAAACTAAATAAAAAAACTTATCACTGTAACCTTGGTGATCAGAGGTGTGGTTTGACTTCTACTTCATGTCATCAAGGCTCCCCCAGTTCAGGAAGGTCCTGGTTGGTAGAAGGGTGGCTGGTGGAGGGCTTATAACAGTTAATGCTCTGCATACAGTAAGTACTCAATATATATGAATGAATGTGTGATGTAGACTTGGGAATACATCTGATGGAAAATGTATTGTATTTGATTCCTGAATACATTGATTGAAGGACCAAATGACAAGCTGCTTGAGAAGCAGTATGACCTAGAGGAAAGAACCTGGGCATCAGAGGAGTTGGGTTCCAATGCTGGCACTGCTGATTACCTGCTGTGTGACCTTGGACAAGTCACTTCACTTCTCTGTGCCTCAGTTTTTTTCATTTGTGAAACTGGAATGAAATATCTTTTCTCCTGCCTACTTAAGTTGTGAACCCAACATGGGGCAGTGACCTTGACCTTGTCCAATCTAACTTGTATGTTTAGACTGTGAACTTGTCACTGGGCAGGGATTGTCTCTATCTGTTGCCAAATTGTACATTCCAAGTGCTTAGTATAATGCTCTGCACATAGTAAGTGCTCAAAAAACTCTTGAATGAATGAATCTACCCCAAAGATTAGAACAGCCTTTGATCCATAGCATGTGCTTTACAACTACCATTAAAAATAGACATCTATGTAGAGATCTTCAACCTCTTTAATAATACCATTAGCAACACTATCTTGAACTGAGGAAAGGGAGGGGATTTACTACTAGTTCTCTGTCCCCATTTGTCACAGAACAGCTGAAAACTATTAGATTAAGGTTGTAGCACTTTCTTCCTACAAGTTGATTTCTGCTGGCCCAGCCTCTACTTAATCAGGGTTTTCCTCACTCACAGTTGCTGTCCAGAACTGCTGAAACATTTGTCGTGATCAGAAGTTCAGAAATGTCTTCTTGAAATCATGGAAAAATTGACAATTCCCTTGGGTTTAATTAATACCCTTCATTCAGAAGAATGGAGTTAACATTCCCCCAGCTCTGTTCTTCAGAGAGAACATGTAAAATTTAGTTTGGAGAAAGTTCGCAGACACGTGATTTCCCCTGGTGTCTGAAGCCTTCTCAAGTTGGTCTCTTCCAGGGCAGGACAAGTATCAAAAATCTTATTAACAGGTTCCCCTAAAATCAGTATGCCCAGATCCTACTGCACCTCCTACCATACTTTCCATGTAGACATACTAAATAGCAAGAGTACTTTTTAGTACTCCATCAGCCCCTGCTTCTAGAGGACTGGTTCCTCTAAACTTGGGGATGAATTTCTTATCTTCCCCCACTATCCTCTGTAGCTTATCTTTCTAAAGTCAGTTTGGGAACCTATTTCAATTCTCTTAAAATATCCCTACATCTAGGGGAACTACAGTGAAGCAGCTTTCATTTGAAATATGCAGCATTTCACACCAAGATAACTGAATGGGAACCTGCTGCAAGGTACCTTAACCTAAGGGAATTATCAATCCAGGGCCCATCATACTCTCCAGGCAAGAAGATTTGATGTTCATTCTGGGCAAGCCTCACCTACAACTCCAGTCTCTCCACTATTGAAAGCCTTCAAAAAAGCTCAAATCTGTGAAAAAACCTAGACTCTTTCCAGAAATCCTGTAAGGTGGGGCCTGTTTTATTAAAGATAATAATAATGGTATTTGTTAAGCACTTACTATGTGCCAAGCACTGTTCTAAATAGTGGGGATACAAGGTAATAAGGGTACATACAGTCCCTGTCCCACAGGTGGTTCACAATCTATAAACACATGTTACAGATGAGGTAATTAAAGCACAGAGAAGTGAAGTAACTTGCTCAAGGTCATACCCCAGACAAGTGGAAGAGCTGGAAATAAAACCCGTGACCTAATTCCCAGGGCTATCCTCTACCCATTATCCTATTCTGCTTCTGTTTTAAGAATGTATGAAGCTTCTCTTCCTGTTGGCTTATTCAAACCCCTCCTCCTCAATTTCTCCCGAACTGACTTCTCCTCCACTGGTTCAGGTGGGTTTCAGGTTAATGATGGGCACAAATTGAACCTTCTTGTTCAAGCACGGAAGCTGATGGAGCAAGTGTCTCTGTAGGTAGGTGAACAGCATCTTTTCCTGTAAGCACTGTGTTGATAGTCCTTTCAATAATAATAATGTTAAGTGCTTACTATGCACCAGTTGCTGGGCATATAGTATCTAGCTGGGCTACATATAAGAAAATCAAGTCAGACACAGTTCCTGTCCCAAATGAGACCTACAGTCTAAATGGGGGAGAGAACAGCTTTTTAATCACCACTTTAAATATGGGGAAATTAAAGCAAGAAAAATTGTGATCTACTCAGATCTTACAACTGGTATGTGGTAGAGCCAGAATGAGAATCCATCAGGTCCTCTGACTCCCAGGCTCATACTCTATTAAGCTTCTCTGCTTTCCTTTTAATAACCAATTATGATTCTTCTCATCCTGCTATCTAAGACTACTCCCACTATATTTATATAGAACTTTAGTAAGTCCCTCTAAGTGGGCAGGGAACACATCTACCAACTGTTATATTGTACATTTCCAAGTGCTTAGAATGGTGCTCTGAACACACTACATGCTCAGTAAATATAACTGGTTATTTTCATCATATGAAGTTTATATGAAGTTTTTATGAAGTCTTCTCTGTCTCCTCCCCATCTCCCTCTGCAAGGGCATTTAACTACCTGTCACAGCAGTAAGCACAATAAGTTTAACACACGTTTTTGGAAGAGCAGAACTGGTAGAAAAGCATGGTATGTTAGTGCTTTATTCCTCTTCTAGTAGAGGCTACGACTTCCGTAACAGAAGAAAATTCTCCAACATTGTTGTGCTTTTTCCATTTTCTCCAGTGTGAATATTCTCAAGTTTTCCCTCTTTTTTTCTTTACAGTGAAAGTTTTAGGAAGTTTATATAAATTAATAAAATCCTGGGTTCTATGAAGCAAATCTAGCTTTGAACATGCTTTTATTGATCTTTCAGGTAAATCTACTGTGAATGTTAGGAGCCAAGCCCAGATCACTAACTTCAAACAGAATTGGAGGTACCTGTAGAGAGTTATCCTGGCAGACAGGCTTTCACTAAAGCCAGCAGAGCAGAGGTGAGGATAAGAATGTTGCTTAATTAACATTTCAGATGTGTTTCAGGTTGAGTGATTTAAGGTAGCTTAAACTATCCCTGTTGTATACTGGAGGGTATCATTTTTCAACTCTATTTTACAGATGTAATCAATCTGTTCCTAATAACAGCACACATTAGCATAGGGAAAGTTTTCTATGTATTACAGAACAACAAATTTCCTTTTGATTTGCATAAACCAGTTGTCCTGCTTGAGATATAAACCATTTTCCTTTAGCCAACATAAAATCAAAAACATTCTGTCATGGGGTTGGGGGGGAGGGGGAGATAGTGGCTTAATCTTAGTAGGATGAAGCGAGTGAAAAGTCTGCAAAGAAAATGATATTGGGTTTATGAAAATCACCACTGAGAAAACAAAGGGGTTATAAAACAAGGCCAGATTCAGAAACATGATTATTACTAGAGAGTATGCTGCAATCACCTAGATGGTTGAGCAGCGGTGGTTCCCTTATCTGTAATTTATCAGTCATTTATTGAGCACTTACTGTGTGCAGAGCATTGTACTAAGCACATGAGAGCACAACATAAGAATTAATATTTAAGTGCTTACTATGTGCCAAGCACTATTCTAAGTGCTGGGGGGAGACAAGGTGAGCAGGTGTTTCCATGTGGGGCTCAAAATCTTAATCCCCATTTTACAGATGAGGTAACTAAGGCACAGATAAGTGAAATGACTTGCCCCGAGTCACACAGCTGACAAGTGGCAGAGCCAGGATTAAAACCCATGACCTCTGACTCCCAAGCCCGGGGTCTTTCCACTGAGCTATGCTGCTTCTCTGGTAGAGTTGGTAGTAAGAGTTGGTAGACATGACCCCTGCCCACAGTGAGTTTATGGTCTAGAGGGGGGAACAAATACTAATGTAAATATATATTATGGATATGTATATAAATGCTGTGGGGATGAGGGAGGGGTGAATAAGGCTGCAAATCAAATTGCAAGAGTGACGCAGAAGGGAGTGGGAGAAGAGGAAATGAGGATTTAGTCAGGGAAGACCTCTTGGAAGATATGTGCTTTTGATAAAGCTTTGAAGGTGGGGAGAGTGAGTGTCAGATATGAAGAGGGAGGGCATTGCAGGCCAGAAGCAAGACATGGGTGAGGGATAAGTGGTGATATAGATGAGATTGAGATACCGTGAGTAGGCTGGCATTAATGGAGTGAAGTGGGTTGGTCTGGGTCACAGTGGGAAATCAGATCAGTAAGGCAGGAGGGGTCCAGGTGATTGAGTATTTTAAAGCCTACTGTAAGAAGTTTGTTTCCAGAGAGGGATGAGAAACAACTGGAGATTCTTGAGGAGTGGGAAAACATGAACTGAATGGTTTTATAGAATAATCTGGGCAGCAGAGTGATTTATGGACTGGAGTGGGGAGAGATAGGAGGCAGGAAGGTATACCCTTTGAGTGGGGATGGGTTTGAAGCTTGGCATAGATAGTGGGGTAGAGCAGAGGCAGACTGAACCATGCAAAATTTATTCTATATGGCAAATTGCACTTCCCTTTTGGGAGGAATACACCTATTTTAGTTACGCATACATGGCTAATTGAACTTCCCTCTCGGGAAATATGTACTTATTTAAGTTTGGTGCCCTTCACCCTATGTTGCCTTGTGTCCATCCAAACTGAAGACTTTCCACTCGGGAGAAATTCCCTTATGTATTACTTGCACGTGGTGAAGCATCCAGCTCTCATCCATGAGTGCTTCCCACATGTGGAAAGGAATTCACTTATACTTTACCCACAAGTGGCAGAGTGCCTAACTTACTCAAATAGGAGACTCACTTGTCCCTCGGCTCCTTACTTGGTGCAGACAGAGCAGGCATCCCACACTCTGGGCAGGGGTGACATGCAACCAGTTGCTGTATGTCTCAATCCACTGCACAGAACATCAAAGGCAGCAGGTATTTATCACCTAACCATTTAGGCCATTCAGGCTTAACGTTTCTGCATGCCCAATTTCTGTCCTTCCTCAATGCTCCTCCCTACCTTATTTGGTTGGCACGGTGGCACGGTGGCATTCCTGGCTTGGGGTGTCTAGTGGTTTCGGTTGTGGGGGTGGTGTCTCGCTTGTGCTTCCAAGGTCTGCTTGGCTAGCTCGGGTCATCACGAGATAGCGTTTGACCTTGAGATGGTGGTGTCTTGGTTCACCTTGGAGCAGGAGGTAAACAGGAGGCTGATGCAGTAATCAAGATGGGCTAGGATAAATCCACAAATTAACATAGTAACAGTTTGGAGAGGAAAGAGCTGCTTTTAGTGATGTTGTGAAGGTTGAATTGACAGGATTTGGTCCTCTGCACACAGTAACTGTGCAATGATTACCACTGATTGATGGAAAGAAAAAATACTGAGACAGATGAACTCTCTTTCTCTCTCTTTCTCTCTCTTTCTCTCTCTTTCTCTCTCTTTCTCTCTTTCTCTCTCTTTCTCTCTCTTTCTCTCTCTTTCTCTCTCTTTCTCTCTCTCTCTCTCTCTCTCTCTCTCTCTCTCTCTCTCTCTCTCTCTCTCTCTCTCTTTCTCTCTCTTTCTCTCTCTTTCTCTCTCTTTCTCTCTCTTTCTCTCTCTTTCTCTCTCTCTCTCTCTCTCTCTCTCTCTCTCTCTCTCTCTCTTTCTCTCTCTCTTTCTCTCTCTCTTTCTCTCTCTCTTTCTCTCTCTCTTTCTCTCTCTCTTTCTCTCTCTCTCTCTCTCTCTCTCTTTCTCTCTCTCTTTCTCTCTCTCTCTCTTTCTCACACACACACTGACCATTTTTAACAAGGGATTAATCAACAGTAATCGTCACATATAAAACATAGCATTACCAAAAGATACAAAGGAAAATTCACTTTTATCTGGGTAGAATTAGCATTAAAGTTTTCTGAACTATGAATTTTCAGGGACTCAGTGTCACAATGTAATTTTGAATAGCTCAAACAAAAGTAGATCTTTCTTTTCCTTGAGAAGCAGCGTGGCTCAGTGGAAAGAGCACGGGCTTTGGAGTCAGAGGTCATGGGTTCGAATCCCAGCTCAGCCACTAATCAGCTGTGTGACTTTGGGCAAGTCACTTAACTTCTCGGTGCCTCAGTTCCCTCATCTGTAAAATGGGGATGAAGACTGTGAGCCCCATGTGGGACAACCTGATTCCCCTGTGTCTACCCCAGCGCTTAGAACAGTGCTCGGCACATAGTAAGCGCTTAACAAATACCAACATTAATTTTCCTTCATCACCACTGATGTATGGGGGTTATGGAAGTTTTTTTAAATGGTATTTGTTAAACACTTTATTCCAGGCACTATTCTAAGCACTGGAGTAGATAGAAGCTAATCAATTTGGACAGTTCATGTCCCACATGGGGCATTTCCAATGGGCATATCTCCATTTTACAGATGAGATAACTGAGGCACAGAGAGGTCAAGTGACTTGCCCAAAGTCACACAACAGGCAAGTGGTGGAGCTGGGATTGGAACTTCTGACTCCCAGGCCCAGGCTCTGTCCACTAAGCCACACTGTTTATCTGTTATGATAATCGGGAGATTAGTTGATCATGGATTTTGATGCCCAAGAAACCTACCCTAATTCAACATGTCATGGTTTCTTTTATCCAATTTGCTATATCTCTACAGCAAAAGTGAAGGGAAGCACAGAATAATAGCCTTCAGTTGTTAGAACTGACCTCACTAATATCAGTTTACCCAGACCTCATTTCCTTTTTTTCTTTTTTTAATGGTCTGGGAACTTGGTCCCAAATTGATGGGTTATTTAACTTTGACTCTTAATTGGGTGGACACAGTCTCAATATAACACAGCTCTAGTAGAAGTAATGGCAAATAAAACTATTTTCAGTATACAAAATAAAAATGTTGTAATTTTCCTACATAGAAATTTTCTCTATAGAAGATAAAGCAAGGATGATACCTTTTTAAATTAAATTACCTCCTTACTGGGTTTTGTATAGTTGTTTTCAGCCCAAATATTTTGTCTCAGCATTTTATAAGGATTTGTGTTTGTGTGTGTTTCACGTCAAGACCAGAGGCAAAGTCATATTTAAGTATATATTTAGCCCCCAGTATATTTAAGTATAAGTATATTTAAGAATAGGTATATTTTTTAACCTTTACCTTTAACATCTGACACTGCTTTTCTTGTTGCTATGAGGAGAACCTGGAAAACACATTCTGTAGTAAGATGGGAGAAACAGGACATATTATTAAAACATGAGGCAAGCAGCACAAGGCAATAGTGAATACAAAACAAAGCACAGCTTTTTTTGTGCATACTGTGGCTAGAATTGTATGTCTTGAATTGGCCCTTTCAGCCACAAGCAGATTAATAGATGACCTTCACCTTGTGATATATTCTTCAAATACAAAGTACAACTATGTAACTATATATTCAAAACCTGTGGCATAAATGTTTAGTGCAGGGGCTGGTAAAATGTGAATTTTCCATAAAAATTAACAAATCAAATTTAATATGTCTTCTTAAAAGGATTCCCCAGAGACAGCCAATTTCAAGAACGCTCATCCTCTTAATGTAATTATCATCATTGATATTTATTGAATACCTACTGTAAGGAAAAGCATGAAATTAAGCAAATGGTAGAACCTAATAGACATTAAAGACATGGGTTCTGCCCTCAAGGATTTTATAAGGTAATGAGGTGATAGGCAGAACCAAATAATTTACAAAAAGAGAGAGCTGAGGGAAGATCTAGAAATGCAGCTGATCGCAGTATGGAAAAACAAATAAATGAGGAAAATTGTTAGAGCGCACGAATCATTTCTTGCATGCGTGCTAAGGATCGCTGAGTGTTCAAAAGTGCTGAGGGAAGTATTGGAATGCCTTAACCTGGGAAATGAAGTGCTTCCTGGAGGAGGTGGGATTTTAAGAAGGCCTTAAAAATGGGAAGAACTGCGGTCTAGTTCCTTATGGAGAACTGACCCTGCCATAATTGTACCCCTCTGCAGAAATGCCAACCTCACCAGTGTTTTTTCAATCTAAAGCTTGATTTATGGCCATTAGTTCTTCTGACACAGTTGGCAGAGGTGCAAAATGATTGCCCCCTCCTACCTCACTTCAGTAAGGTAAAACCATAGGCTTACATTCTTAGCTACATTTTTTTTTACTTTCAAGATAAGCCCATGAAAGATAGAAAGCATGATCTATTTAGCTGGAATTGGGCTCCTGGCCATTCTTGGTCTCCTTTGCAGGTTTCTCCTCCCCCTCCCATCCGCCCCCCTCCCCCCCCCCCCCCCCCCCCCGCCGCTCGGGCCCGGGAACATTGCGCTCCCCTTCTCGATCCTGGGGACATTGTGCTCCCCTTCTCGGCCCCAAGGACATTGTGTCCTCGGGGGACATTGTGTCCCCCTGCTCGGGCCCGGGGACACTGTGCTCCCCAACCGCTCCCCCACTCTGCCTGAGGCGGCCATTTTGGGAAGGCCTCACTCCCTCTTCCCTCTTGAGGTGATTCATCTCTCCCGTCCCCGCCCCGGGCGACGACGTCCTTGCTCTCACCATGTTACCTTACCTTAGCCGCTGCCTACGGCCGCCACCCACCCCGGACAACCTCAGGACCCCCCCGCTGCCACAGGGTTATTTGGTCATGAGCTCTGGGACTCTCTCGGCCGCTGGCCGCTTGACTTGGAGTCTGATCGGGTAGGGTCGGCTCGTCCCCCGACCCTGGTCATCGCCTGCTTATTAACACTATTGTAGTGTGCCTTACTGTAGCATGTTGCTATATTTGCGATCTCGCTTTTTATTGTTTATTGTCGTCAGACTTTGAATCTGATCAGGTCGCCCCTTAATCGAGTCTACCCCCGACCCTGATCACCCCTTTTATTAACACGACTATATTGTATCATACTGTATCATGTTGCTATATTAGCACTACTGTATTGTATCATATTGTATCATGTTGCTATATTACCGATTTCATTTATTACTGTTTATTGTTGTCAGTGCTGCCACCCACCTCTCTGGCCTCGCCATGTCCCTCCTCCCCCCCTCCCCCTCCGCCCCTTCCTATCATCCCCTTCCCCTTCCCCTCTCTCGCTCAGCTCTTTCCCGCTCTCTCCTCTGTCTCCTCCCCCCCTCCTCTCTCCCGCCCTAGAACCCCACTTTACCAGCGCTACCCCTCTTCCCCCTCCCCCTACTCTTCCCCCCACCAAACCCCCTCTTCACCCCCTCCCCCCTTCTCTCTTCCCCACCCATGCCCCATCCCAGTCCTCTTGTCCCACCGCCACCCCTCATCCCCCTCTCCTTGTCCAGGGCCCCGCCACCTCCTTCCCATCCAAACCCTCCCCTCCCCCCGCCCTTCCCCCCCTCCTCCCCTTGCACCCACTGCTACTTTCAAGTGTGGCCTCTGGAACCCCCGCTCTGTTACAGGCAAGCTACCTTTCATCCATGACCTTTTCCTCTCCCGCTCTCTCCTCCTCCTTGCCCTTTCGGAAACGTGGCTCTCTCCCGAAGACACGGTCTCCGCCGCCGCTCTCTCCGGTGGAGGCCTCTCCTTCTCCCACTCCCCCAGACTCACCGGTAAGGGAGGAGGCGTCGGCTTCCTCCTCTCGCCCCGTCGCCGCTTCCGCACTATCCCTCCTCCCCCCTCCCTCTCCTTCCCCTCCTTCGAAGCCCATATCGTTCGCCTCTACCACCCACTCCAGTTACTTGTCGCCGTCATCTACCGCCCTCCCGGTCCCACCTCCGACTTCTTCAACCACCTTGACCCCTTTCTCACCTTCCTCCTCTCCTTCTCTCTGCCCACTCTGATCCTTGGAGACTTCAACATCCATACGGATGTACCCGACGACTCCTCTGCCGCCCGCCTGCTATCCCTCCTCGACTCTGCCGACCTCCTCCTCCACCATACCGCGCCCACTCACCGACTCGGTCACACCCTCGATCTCGTCATCTCCTACCGCTGCACTGTCTCCTCCCTCACCGACTCTGAAATCCCTCTCTCTGACCATAACCTTCTCACCTGCCTCATCTCTCACACTCCCTCCCCCTGCAAGTCTTCGCTACTGCCCCACAGAGACCTCCGCTCTCTCGATCCCATCCGTCTTTCCAATAGCATCTCGCCTCACCTTGCCGCCCTGTCCTCTCTTCCCACTCTCGACGAGCGGGTCTCCGCTCTGAACTCCACCCTCTCTACTCATCTCGACTCTCTCGCCCCCCTTTCCCTCCGCCGCTCTCGCTCCACTAACCCACAGCCCCGGATCACCTCCTCCGTCCGCCTCCTACGCTCCTATGCTCGAGCTGCCGAGCTCTGCTGGCGAAAGACCAAGCACCGAGCCGACCTCACACACTTCAAATTTATCCTTTCCTGCCTTAACTCTGCCCTCTCCTCCGCCAGGCAAAGCTTCTTCTCCTCCCTCATCGACACCCATGCCCGTCACCCCCGCCGATTGTTCCGGACCTTTAACTCTCTCCTTAGGCCCCCTGTTCCTCCCCCTCCCCCATCTCTCACCCCCAATGATCTGGCCACCTATTTCCTCACGAAAATCAACACGATCAGGACTGAGCTCCCCAAAGTCACCCCTCCGCCTCTCCCCTCCCCCCCAACGACCCCCTCCCCTACTTTCCCATCCTTCCCTGCAGTATCCTCAGAGGAGATCTCCTCCCTCCTCGCAAGTGCCACCCCCTCCACCTGCGCCTCGGACCCCATTCCCTCTCACCTTCTTAAAACCGTCGCCCCTGCCCTCCTCCCTTCCTTAACTTCTATTTTTAACCACTCAATCTCCAAGGGCTCCTTCCTCTCTGCCTTCAAACATGCCCACGTCTCCCCCATCCTAAAAAAGCCCGCTCTCGACCCCACTTCCCCCTCCAGTTATCGTCCTATCTCCCTACTACCCTTCCTTTCCAAAATCCTAGAACGAGTCGTCTACAATCGATGCCTAGAATTCCTTAACTCCCATTCTTTCCTAGACCCCCTCCGATCTGGCTTCCGTCCCCTCCACTCTACCGAGACTGCTCTCTCTAAGGTCACCCATGACCTCCTTCTTGCCAAATCCAATGGCTCCTACTCCATTCTGATCCTCCTTGACCTCTCTGCTGCCTTTGACACTGTCGACCATCCCCTCCTCCTCCATACCTTATCTCACCTTGGCTTCACGGACTCTGTCCTCTCCTGGTTCTCCTCTTACCTCTCTGGCCGATCATTCTCGGTCTCCTACGCTGGAGCCTCCTCCCCCTCCCATCCTTTAACTGTTGGAGTTCCTCAAGGGTCAGTTCTTGGCCCTCTGCTGTTCTCCATTTACACTCACTCCCTCGGTGAACTCATCCGCTCTCACAGCTTTGACTACCATCTCTACGCAGATGACACGCAGATCTACATCTCGGCCCCTGTCCTCTCCCCCTCCCTTCAGGCTCGCATCTCCTCCTGCCTCTGGGACGTCTCCACCTGGATGTCGGCCCTCCACCTAAAACTCAACATGAGCAAGACTGAGCTCCTCATCTTCCCTCCCAAACCCGGTCCGCTCCCAGACTTCTCTACCACCGTGGATGGCACGACCATCCTTCCCGTCCCGCAGGCCCGCAATCTCGGCGTCATCCTTGACTCGTCCCTCTCGTTCACCCCACACATCCTATCCGTTACCGAGACCTGCCGGTTTCACCTCTACAATATCGCCAAGATCCGCCCTTTCCTCTCCACCCAAACGGCTACCTTACTATTACGGGCTCTCGTTATATCCCGGCTAGACTACTGTGTCAGCCTTCTCTCTGACCTCCCTTCCTCCTCTCTCGCCCCGCTCCGGTCTATTCTTCACTCCGCTGCCCGGCTCATCTTCCCGCAGAAACGATCTGGGCATGTCACTCCCCTTCTTAAACAACTCCAGTGGTTGCCTATCGACCTCCGCTCCAAACAAAAACTCCTCACTCTAGGCTTCAAGGCTCTCCATCACCTTGCCCCTTCCTACCTCTCCTCCCTTCTCTCTTTCTACCGCCCACCCCGCACGCTCCGCTCCTCTGCTGCCCACCTCCTCACCGTCCCTCGGTCTCGCCTATCCCGCCGTCGACCCCTGGGTCACGTCCTCCCGCGGTCCCGGAACGCCCTCCCTCCTCACCTCCGCCAAACTGATTCTCTTTCCCTCTTCAAAACCTTACTTAAAAATCACCTCCTCCAAGAGGCGTTCCCAGACTGAGCTCCTCTTCCCCCTCTACTCCCTCTGCCATCCCCCCTTTACGTCTCCGCAGCTAAAGCCTCATTTTCCCCTTTTCCCTCTGCTCCTCCACCTCTCCCTTCCCATCCCCACAGCACTGTACTTGTCCGCTCAACTGTATATATTTTTGTTACCCTATTTATTTTGTTAATGAATTGTACATCGCCTTGATTCTATTTAGTTGCCATTGTTTTTACGAGATGTTCTTCCCCTTGACGCTGTTTAGTGCCATTGTTCTTGTCTGTCCGTCTCCCCCGATTAGACTGTAAGCCCGTCAAACGGCAGGGACTGTCTCTATCTGTTGCCGACTTGTTCATCCCAAGCTCTTAGTACAGTGCTCTGCACATAGTAAGCGCTCAATAAATACTATTGAATGAATGAATGAACACTAACTGTAGGGGTTCCTCAAGGGTCAGTTCTTGGCCCTCTTATGTTCTCCGTCTATACTCACTGCCTTGGTGAACTCATTCTATCCCACAGCTTCAACCATCACCTCTACACAGATGACACCCAAATCTACATCTCCTCCCCGGTTCTCTCCCCCTCTCTCCAGGCTCATATCTCCTCCTGCCTCCAGGACATCTCAACCTGGATGTCTGCCTGCCACCTAAAACTCAACATGTCTAAAACTGAGCTCTTTATCTTCCCTCCCAAACCCTGTCCTCTCCCTGACTTCCCTGCCACTGTGACTGGCACGACCATCCTTCCCGTCTCACATACCCACAACCTTGGTGTCATCCTTGACTCAGCTCTCTCATTCACCCCACACATCCAATCCATCACCAACACCTGCAGGTCTCACCTTCACAATATCTCCAATATCTGCCCTTTCCTCTCCATCCAAACTGCTAACGTGCTGGTACAAGCTCTCATAATATCCGGACTGGATTGTCGTCAGCCTCCTCTTGGATCTCCCTTCCTCCTTTCCTTCCCTCTCCAGTCTTCATTCCGCTGCCCAGATCATCTTCCTACAGAAACACCCTGGGCATGTCACTCCCTTCCTCAAAAGCCTCCAGTGGTTGTCTATCAACCTCCACACAAAACAAAAACTCCTCACTCTTGGCTTCAAAGCTCTCCATCACCTTGCCCCCTCCTACCTCACCTCCCTTCTCTCTTTCTACTGCCCACTCCATACACTCCACTCCTCTGCCACGCACCTCCTCACTGTCCCCCGTTCATACCTATCCCACTGTCAACCCTTGGCCCACATCTTACCACTGTCCTGGAATGGCCTCCCTCCTCACATCCGCCAAACTAACTCTTCCCCTCTTCAAAGCCCTACTGAGAGCTCACCTCATCCAAGAGGCCTTCCCAAACTGAGCCCCCCTTTCCCCCACTCTCTGCTTTTCCCCCATCCCCTCCCCTCAGCACTGTGCTCATTTGTATATATTAATTACCCTATTTTGTTAATGAGGTGTATATCTCCCTGATTCTATTTATCTTGTTAATGTTGTTTTTTGTTTTGTGTTTGTTCTGTTTTGCTTTGCTTTGCTGCTTGTCTCCCCGTTTAGACTGTGAGCCTGTCAATGGGTAGGGGTTGTCTCTATCTGTTGCCAAATTGTACGTTCCAAGTGCTTAGTACAGTGGTCTCCACATAGTAAGTGCTCAAATACTATTGAATGAATGAAATAACTGTAGCTTGTCTGAGTGGTATGAAGTAAAAGAGTTGGAAGTCACAAATCACAAAATGCTTTCTTTCAGATTATGGATCTTTATCCAAATGCAGTTCTAAGTTATTATTAACAATAATAATAATGGTGTTAAGCACTTACTATGTGCCAGACACTGTACTAAGCACTGGGATCGATAGCAAATTAGGTTGGACATGGTTCCTGCCCCACATGGGGCTCAGACTCTTAATCCCCCTTTTACAAATGAGGTAAGTGAGGCCCAGATAAGGTCACAGAGCAGACATGTGGTGGAGTCCTTCTGACTCCCAGGCCTGTGCTTTTGCCTTCCAGGTGTTACTCATGACTACTGTTGGCTAATTCCTGCAGTCTAAAAACTACAACTGAATGATAAACTTGAAGGGTGGACTAGTTAGGATGAGGACTTCCAAGTTTCCAGAGAATTGGGGTTAGGAAGGGCAAGGCAGTGCATCATATTCCTCTGGAGCACTGACCCATTGACTTTGCAATTAATTCCCAGCCCCTTCCACAAACTTCAAAGCACCAGAAAATCCTACCTACCATGCTCAACACCCAGGACTAAAGTTCTGCAAATCTATAGTCCTATAGACGCCCACCTTGTTGTGGAACTAAGCCAGGAGGCTGGATTCTCTTCCTGGCACTCAGTCGCCTTTTCCACAGACTGGCTTCTCTTCCCTTCCCACCTGAGAGATGCAGGCTCCCTACAGCAATGAAGAAAATCAGGACCATTCATTCAATAGTATTTATTGAGCACTTACTATGTGCAGAGCACTGTACTAGTGCTTGGAATGTACAATTCAGCAACAGATAGATAATCCCTGCCCATTGACGGGCTTACAGTCTAATCGGGGGAGGCAACTGAAGCAGATTACTTTTCACCTCCAAGAAATACCATGTACCGCCGCTAGATAGCAACTGTGAGATAGGTATAATTAGGCTTCTTTACAGGAAAAAGTAAAATAAAATTGTGATAAAAAGAGATTTCTGTTATTTGGTAGCCATCCAGTTGGGATCATTGGATTCTTAGCCAACAAGTATTGGTTTGGAGGGTGAAAGAAATTTGAAGATGAGAAGTTCAGGACAAATGAAAAATTATGCTTCTTGACCCAGAGGATGGTAAGCATATGGAATTTATTATCAATCAGTGGTATGTATTGAGAACTTCCTTTATATACAGCACTGTGCTAATCACTTGGAGCATAATACAATAGGATTGGTAGATTTGCTTACACTCTAGGGGAGACAGACATCAAAATAAATTACAGATAGGACAGGTACAATGTTTCAGGCAGGAAATTGCACAAAATTCAAGAAAGTTGCTGGGGGGGAATCATGGTCAAGTGTATCCATAAGGGGTTATTAGAGGGAAAAGGTAAGGATGTTAGCATATATGTTGGTATTTGTTAAGCGCTTACTATGTGCCGAGCACTGTTCTAAGCGCTGGGGTAGACACGGGGAATCAGGTTGTCCCACGTGGGGCTCACAGTCTTAATCCCCATTTTACAGATGAGGGAACTGAGGCACAGAGAAGTTAAGTGACTTGCCCACAGTCACACAGCCGACAAGTGGCAGAGCTGGGATTCGAACTCATGAGCCCTGACTCCAAAGCCCGTGCTCTTTCCACTGAGCCACGCATAATCCTATCTCCTCCAAGAGGCCTTCTAAGATTAAGCCTATCTACCTATCCTGTTAAGTACTTGAGAATTGAATAGATTCATCTCTGTTTGACTCACCCTCCCATAATCGAGACTGGTAGAGTACTGGAAACTCTCCAGGTACTACCCTACGAGGGGTTTGGGTACAGTAGACCCAGAGAATCCATTTTCTTTTCTACTTGTCCTGTCCTAGAGTGTCTCCCTGTGGTATCCTCAATGATCTATTGGGATTTAGTCAGTGTTTTTTTTCTAACCACAGGAACACCAGGCTTTAAACCTCTGTTACAGGTGTGTGAACTTCATGCATTTTTCTCTGTGTTCATTAGTAACTACTGAAGTTTTCAAAATCTTATTGAAAATGGAACTCTCAACAGGCATTTACCAGTTCTATAAATACCTCTTCTCCAATGTATCATCGGAAAGATTAATCCTAGTTCTACCTGTCATTTTTATCCCCAAGAAAGCATGTGTCTGCCTTAAGTTGTTTTTCTGATACACAAATCCATAGCCATTTACCTCATCCTAAGTTTTAGGTTTAAATAGTATATAAAAGCAAAACAAAATTTAATTCAAACCACCAAGTTTCCCAGTTTTCCCTAAATTTATCCCAGGATACCCAAAGAAACCTATAATAATGGAAAAAGAAAAATGATTCAGCAAATAGAAATATTAAAAACTTTTTAATAAAACATCCCATGTTATAGATCTATGTTCAAATGTTTTCAGTTTTTTAGAATGTCAGTTTCCTGAGGGGAGGGAATATTCTATCTCATTGTGATCAGTATCTAGCAGAGTAGGAGGGTGCATAATCCAGGCCATCAGACTCTGCAGAACCATAAATAAGAAAAAAGGTCCTCCAAAACCCTTACTGATTGAATGTAGTTTTTGAAAATATCTAACTCTACAAGAAAACCAGTATCCTGGCATTGTGCTTTCAGTCCATTGACAGAAGACACTGTGTTAGAAATATGAAACCACCCATTTGTCTAGGTCAAAGGTTAATTTAAAATATTTATGGGCCTTCTCTTTTCCTCCTTTAGCTTTTCCCTTGCCTATCAAAGTTTCCAAAATAATAATTAAAATGTTATTTAAGTGCTTATTATGTGCCAGGCATTATACTAAGTGCAGGGGTGTCTACAAGCAACTCGGTTTGGATACACTCCTTGTTCCACATGGGGCTCATAGTCTTAATCCCCATTTTACAGTTGAGGTAACAGACACAGAGATGTTAAGTGACTTGCCCAAGGCCACATAGCCAACAAGTGGGAGAGCTAGGATTAGAACTCTTGACCTTCTAACTCCCAGACCCGTGCTCTATCCATTCAAACAAGCTGCTTCCCAGACTGTAAACCCTATGAGGGAGAGTTACTGTGTCCAACCTGATTATCTTGTATCTACCCCAGTGCTTAGTAGAGTGCCTGGCACATAGTAAATACTTTGCAAGAACCATTAAAAAAAGGCAGGGTGGCTATTTAGATCCTTAAGGGGAGAGCTTTTTTTTTACTTATTGTAGTCTTCCAAGCACGTAATACAGTTCTCTGCACACAGTAAGAGCTCTATAAATACCATTGATGACTGGGAGAAGCAGGGCAGCTTAGTGAAAAGAGCACGGGCTTGGGAATCAGAAGTCGTGGGTTCTAATCCCAGCTCCACCACTTATCAGCTTTGTGACTTTGGGCAAGTCACTTAACTTCTCAGTGCCACAGTTCCCTCATCTGTAAAATGGGGATTAAGACTGTGAGCCCCATGTGGGACAACCTGATTACCTTGGATCTATCCCAGCATGTAGAACATTGCTTGGCACATATAAATGCTTAACAAATGCCATAATTATTATTATTATGACAGGAGGAGGGACTATACAAAGGAGCATTCACTTAATTCAAGGACTCAGATATGATCCTTATTTTGGGGAGAGGGGAAATAAATTTGTCTACAAAGAAAATTTAAAATGGGTAAATGGTTGCAGCAGGGTAGATGAGGTGTCCCTCCCTCACCCTTCCAAGTGACTGGCCTGTGAGAAAACAAGAAGAGCCTCTCTCATGGCAAATCAAATGTCACTATTACAGCAGCAGCTGGCAGGTGGTTGTGTTTGTATTTCTGAGAAAGACCTGAAAAAGCTCCTGATGCCTCATGGAAAATACCATCAAGCATTCTAATTCCACTCCAAGATCCTGAAATGTAAACATTCTTTTCTCTGAGCAATAGGAACAGATGATCTCTCAAGAAATAAAGATCTCATTTTCATGGAAATTGCCTTCCAAAAGCAAGAGACAAAAAAAATAAGGAAAATCTATGAGGTAGATGCAAAGTTGTAGCAGATGACAACAGGTTTCAAGTTTTCTATGAGGC
This sequence comes from Ornithorhynchus anatinus, assembly GCF_004115215.2. Lineage (NCBI taxonomy): Eukaryota > Metazoa > Chordata > Mammalia > Monotremata > Ornithorhynchidae > Ornithorhynchus > Ornithorhynchus anatinus. Next base: position 15,137,818 of record NC_041749.1, read on the forward strand.
TCCAGCTATTCCTTGAGGTGTTTGTTTTTTATGACTTTCTAACAACTTCTAACACTTTCTAACATTTTCTCTGAACACCGATACCAGGTGCAAAACTGTCAACCCTGAAAATTAAAGTTCTTGGTTTGCCTACAGTGCTATTATTCTCTTTCCCTTTCATATGCTGTTACAGAGGGAGCCCCTAGCCAATTTATTCCTGAACTTGCTTTGAGACTATTGTGTTTGGAAACTATAAATTCCTCTTCCATCCTCAACAGGCAATAGAGCCAACCTGTGATCAAAAAGATCTCTGGACCTCATTTCCAAATTTCTTGATGCATGCCCCATCCCATGATATTGACCTTATATGCTTCCTCTGTGCTGAGTTGCCTTTAGTTGCCTATCATTATTTTGACTGGCAGAGTTGTGCAAGCTGTAGATGGCTTCCGTTCTGGCGGGGTCAGAGGCATCACAGAGTACTTCTCCTCTGGTATTTAAGTGCTTACAGTATGCCAGGACATGTACTAAGTGCTAGGGTAGATGCAAGTTAATCAGATTGATCACAATCCCTGTTGCTCATTGGGCTCACTTTACAGATGAGGTAACTGAGGCACAGAGAGGTGAAGTGACTGCCCAAGGTCACAGAGCAGATAAGTGACAGAACCAGGCTTAGAACCCATGAACCTCTGACTCCCAGGCCCGTGCTCTACTCTCTACGCCATGCTGCTTCTTTCTTTCTCATTTCCACTATTGTTTGCAGGCACAAGTATATGGGTAAACTGAACAGTTCACAGAATCTGCATTGTGCTGTGCAGACTTATCTGAAACAATAGACGTGTTCCTGCATTTTAGCTCGTCTTTATGCAGACCATTTATTCCTCTCCTGAATCAATTGTTCTTATTGAGTGTTTACTATGTGCAGAACTCTGCATTAACCACTTGCAAGAGTACAATAGAACAGAGTTAGTGGACATGTTCCCTGCCTGCAATGAGTCCCCAGTCAGTCAAGCAATAAGTCAATGGTATTTAATATTTAGTCTGGCTGTTGTACCAGTGAAGGCAGCACAGTACTGGAAAGCCAGAGATCTGGGTTCTAGCCTCAGTTTCAACTGGTGAGGCTGTGTCATTAGTATAGAAATTTTTCTAACTCAAGAATCACCTAGAACAGTCAGCAAGGTGGACAGTAATAGCAAGAATCCTGAAAAATTACAGGCCAGTGTAGGCAACAAAGACTGGAATGGCTATGAAGGCAAATGCTGACCAGACCATGCTACTAACACAGCATCAGCACTGTCCTTGATCCTTCTAGCTACTCACTTTTAACATTCAGCTAGGACATGACAAAGGTGTTGACCAGGGTGGTGGCTATTGGGTGGTGAGGAAAATACAGATACAGGAAATACTGTGAAAGAAAAACCAACACACTTTAGAAATGAAATGCATGTGAGAGTTGACCGAATGAAGGATCAAAGGAAAGGCAGTGGTTACATGCATTGGTCATTGGGATGATAGTGATGTTGTCAAAATTAGGAAACGAGGCAAATTCAGTGAAGGAGACAATGTGGGAGAGAAGATGAAGAGTTTACTTTCAGACATATTGACTTCTTGGCAGGACATCCATGTGGTAATATCATATGGGCCAGTGGAAAGGAAAGCTTGCAGATGGACAGTGAGGTCAAGGCTAACAGGAGGTGGTAGCTAAAACCATGCTAGCAGAGAGTTGTGAAGGGAGTGTAAAATGCAAGTGTAAGATTCAGTCCCTGTTTCACATGGGGCTCACAGTCTGAAGAGGGAGAATGGGTATTGAGTCCTCATTTTGTAGTTGAGGGAACTGAGGCCCAGAGAAACTAAGTAATTCATCCAAGTTCACACAGCAAGAAAGTAGCAGAGCTGATTAGATCCCAGGCCCTATGGCAAGCTTTATCCACTAGGCCATGCTGCTTCCCTGCTTTCTTATTACAGTTAAAGAGGAGAGATGGAAGAGGAGCCTCAGAGAGTACTCAGAAAGGTAGAAGGAAAATGAAAAAACAGTTGTGTCAAGGACAAGATTAATGTTTCTGGGATGAGAGAATGGTGTCACCGCAGTGACAAAGGTACTTAGATCAAGGAGGATTGTTAGAGGTGAGTCAATTAGAATTGGAAAGAAGTTCATTGCTTTGGGAGAATACAGGCTCAGTTGATTTGTAGTAGGTGAAGAAGGAAATTGGAGGGTAAGAAGTGGAAGCAGAGGCATATAAAACCCACTCAAGGAGTTTGAATAGGATCTGGAGACAGGGAATGGAATGACAGCTGTAGGGTGTAGTAGGATTGAAGGAAGTCTTATTTAACACGGAAGAGACTTGAGCATGTTTAGAGGCAGCATGAGTATTTCTGTGAAGGCAAGGTATTTGACCTACTAGAATCTGAATCTAGTCTTCAACACTCTTCTCCCGCAGCGTTCAGGGTTAAGAATATGGCTGGAAGCATAAAATCAGGGTGAGCCATCCAGGTAGAGGGGAAGAAATCTGTACTTTCTGGGCAGTGAGTCCTTAGGCTGAGCTGTCTGGGGTTTGGTCTTCTAATAATATTTGGTTTCCTAGAAAAATCAGTAAAATACCCTCTTGGGTCTTTCAAAAAAGACATGTCAATAGCTACCCTAATTTTCATTCATTTATAATGGTTTCAGTCTTTTTTTTTTTTTTTTACCTCTGGGGCTCCACTTTCTACTGCTCATTTGTCATATAGGCCTCTCAAATCCCCTGGGAGGCCTCCAATTGGTTCTGAGTGGCACATTCTCTGTGGCAAATTGTGGGGCCTCTGTGAAGGTGATGATCAAAAGGGCACAGGTGCCAATCTTTCATGTTAAGAGCAAAAATGTAGTGCATTTTACCTACTCCACTAGACTGTGAGCTTCTTGGGAGTGGGAATTGTGCTTACTTACTCTGTTGGACTCGCCCGTTTGCTTAGTTAAGTGTTCTGCACAGAGTAAGCACCCAGTAAATACCATTGATTGATTGAGGCCTGAAGCTGATTGTAAGAAGAGAGCCAGTGAAGAGAATATTCATTCATTGAATCATATTTACTGAGTGCTTACTGTGTGCAGAGCACTGCCCAGAGGATATTAAAGTAGCAGGAGCTTGATGGCCAAGGGAGAAAATGTGCTTCTCTAATTCTGAAGTGAAGAATCCATTGCTTTCTTCCACATCTTGGAATTTCTAGGACTGCAGAGTGAAAAACAATCACATTGGAGGTACCATCTATAACAGATTTTCAAGACCCTGCAAGGTTTAAAAAGATCCACTGTTCCCCTACAGGATGGGGGTGGAGAATCTCTGGGATTATCCTCAAAGCCCCTCTTAATACCTACAATACTGATATAACCTGGGAACCTGTATTTGAATTGGGTACAGTTATTACAATATCTATTAAGTAACTTCCAGAATAATATAATAATGAAGCAAGAGCCTGTGGTTGTTCCATCACAAGTGGACTCCTTCAGCAGCGGATTTGGAAAGCAGCTCTATTTGGCCCAACTAGATCCAGGGAGGGGCCTCCCACACTAACCAACTGGGCCATTGGAAAACACTTCTGTTTCAAGTGCTAAATGGACTGCAATTTTTAAAATGAACCTTCCTGCCAAATTGTGATTTAAAGTGAGACTGGCATCAGCAGACATTTCCACATCAGCCTGTAGCACATCTGGTCCAGACCAAACAAACAGAAGATTTATTCTGTCAGTGAGATCATTTAGCATTCCTTTTTATGCTTCAGAAAGAGCCTGTACCTGTCACTCACCAAAGCACTAGGCTTTTGGTGGCTAGGTTCTGTTGCTCTCTCTGTCTAGCCTTGATCTAAGACTTCTAAGGAGCTGTGTGTGCCCCCTCTCCACCTGGGAGACCGGTACCCATGCCAAGTTCATTTCCATAGTCTTATAAAAAAAAAATCTCCTGGAGGATTTCAAACATCTGCTCATAGGGAAAGAAACAATGTCTTGAGCTATAACAATAATATAAAGGGCATCTGAACCTTCCTTGCAAATAAAACAAAGATGATGAAATTAATTTCAGTGGATTTGGGACAGGTGTGTCAGTGAGTGTGTATACTATTAGAATGAACAGGTTAATTAGGTTGGTGAAAAATCCCAGATATCTAACACTGTCTTAAGTGAGGGGACAACCTTGTGAAATGGGTGGCTAAATTTTTTTTATCACCAGAGTTCTCAGACTGTTTACACTAAACGAAGTTGTTCACAAAGCTGTCATTATTCCCAATCCTTCAGGGTGTAGGAATGAGTTCTTCTCTATTTTCTGTCTGCAAAGCAGAGAGAAAAAGGGCATAATAGAGGGGGAGCCCTGGGACACACCTGTCCAGTAGTCTTCTCTGCCCTGAATATTAATAGGCTATTACTGGGCAGCAGGCAGACAAGGCAGGCAAGAAGAAAACAGAAGAAGAGTTATTTTCCTTGAGCTGAGACTTCTAGAAGATTGGACACCAAGAGGCAGGTTCAAAAGCTGTGAAAGGCACAGCAAGCAGCACACAGCATCAGCACAACAAAAGATAATCTTTACTGCACACAGTATGTTAGGGCAGGCTGGTGGAATGTAGGTGTTTTCAGTTTCACTTGCCAGCAGAGATACGATTACACTATCAATCCCATCAACATCAAATATGACTAACAGCTAACCTATCAACTCTCACTCATCTTTCTACCTATTTCTGCTGTCTATCATCTCCATGTATCTTCTGTTGTCACATAACTTCTAGGTCTTTTCCATCCTGACAGGGATAATCATTCTCTCTCTTTCCTATGAGATGTCTTTCAAATATTTTTTCCTTGTTAAGTTGCCATGTAATATTGTGCTACTTAGACTCATCCCACTCATGAGTTGAGGTGGGAGGAGATGATGAAAATTAGTGTCTCAATTTTTGCCTTTTGGCAGTAATTTGCCTTTCTGGATATTGCTTCCAGCCATTTCTGTTGGAGGAAGCTATGGCATTTTGGCATTAGAAAGTGTCAAAATTTTAAAAATCCTATTGCTTTTTTTCTCACATCTATACACCCTCCTCATGTTACATTAGGAAAAAAATCAAGATTGTGAGTGTTATACAGATGGTGACAGTAAAAAGGCCAATTTAGATGTTTGTTATTCAAGAAACCTATCCATAAATGTGCATATTAAATATATATTTATGATTATATACATGATATATCAAGTAGAGTGAATCAACATCATCAATTGTTGGCAGAACATTGTTTTGGGCATTTGGGGAACATTCAGAAGACATATATAACATCTATTCTGCCTTCAGGGAATGGAGAAGACACATGTCTGTGTCTTATTAATTAGCAATAAGGAAAATAGCATGAGAATAGAAATTATTATTACATAAATTATTTTTATCATTTCATAAATAATAAGTACTGGGGATAAATCAATACAACCAAATGCCAAATACAAAGGATTTGGCAAATTTGGATTTGGCAAATGCAAACCAAATACAGAGGAGTCTCAAGAATCCTTAAAAGATGGCACGACTAGGAGGGTGAGGCACTAAATTAGAGAGACTGCATAGGAATCACCCTTGTTGAGGTGCAAGTGATACATTCTTCTTTATCATGGCATAAATGAAGTTGATATTACTAGAATTTGGATGTTACTACTTTATCTGGAAGACCTGTAGTTAATTATCTAATGTATTGGGCAGAGAGTGTATCATTATATTTCCCAAGATAGATAAGCTGCCAAGAGTTTAGTACAGTGCTCTGTATATAGTAAGCACTCAGTAAATATGATTGATAGAATCTGAGTGTTACTCTTCTAGGTGGAACACCCGTAGTGAGTTATCTAATGCCATATACCTTCAATGGTCAAATGTGATCACATCAACAATATTAAAGATAGTAGCTTTTGTTAAGCACTTACTGTATGCCAAGACCCGAGTGTAGCACTCAGATACCATATAGGCAGATGGGATGCAGTTTCTGTCTTAAATGGGGCTCACAGTCTCAGAGAAGGAAAGAAGCCTAGTGGAAAGAACATGGGCCTGAGAGTCAGGGACCTGCTTTCTTATTCCCAGTTTGGGCACTTCCTGCTGTGTGACCTTGGGCAAGTCATTTCCTCACCTGTAAATGGTGATTAAATGCTATTCTCTCCTACTACTAGTGACCCCATATGGGACAGGAACTGTGTCCAATTTGATTATTTTGTATCTATCCCAACACTTAGTATAGTGCTTGACACCTAATAAGTGCTTAATAAATATCATTTTATGGGTTATAGTAGTAGTGATGGTGGGGAGGGGAGAAAACAGGAATGTAAATCCCGATTTTACTGATGTGGAAACTGAGAATGGAGCAGTTAAGTGACTTGCCCAAGGTCATACTGCAGGCAAATAGCAAAGCCAGGAAGAGAATCTAGGTCTCCATGCTCTTTCCTCTAGACAATGTTAGTCCCTTGCAAGTTGGACTGGTCAACTCCAACACTGTTAATTTTTAGAATTTCCAGTTGCCAGTTGAAACCAATTCTTAATAAGAAAGAAGATGCCTGATTTATCTAGCTCCTTCATAAATTATTGATGTTCATTCAGTGCACTGTATTCAGAGCACTGTAGTAAATGCTTGGAAAAGTAGAATACAAGAGAATTGGTCTCCACCCACAAATAAGTTAAAATTAATAATATGAATAAAATATTAAATAATCAGCCCATTGGGAAGGGAATTTATCATGTAATGAAGTCATCTTTTCTCAGGCTGAGTGCTCTAACTGTGACCTACAGTACAAAAGATTGATACAGCCTCCTTCCTCAAAACCAATTTGCTCCATTAAGCTGTGTACTTGACTGCACCTGTGTTGATCTTGATTTTTAATCAATGAATTTACAGTTGTGTTGATTTTGGAAGCCTGAGTAGAAGTATTTATCATTTGACTTCCAGATGTTTAATTTTAGATTATTTCTTACTACACATCTCTTTTTTATATGGCTCTAGTGGAGTTTAGGCTTCCAGGTCACATAGAATATTATTAAATTGACCCGTGCTTCAGAAGAACTTATTCAGCAACCAAAAGTAAGGATGTAAGTAATACTGCAGAATGAGTACTGAAATTTCTAAAGAAAAGTAAAAATGATACCATACTCCTCTCGTAAATCTTAGTCAATATGACTATGAGTAAAAAATGGTATAGGATTTAGAAAAAAATCTTCATATATAGATATACAGTTGTGGGGATTTGTTTTAATGCAAAATTGATAGGTTTAATCCATTTCAAAATAACTGATTATGGAAAGTAATGTGAAGTAGTGTTGGCATGTGAAGAATATTGGGCATGTTCTCTATGAATAACTAGCATATTAGGATAAACTGTAATTTTGTAATAGCCATAACTGAATTCTTGAAATCCATTCATCATACAGACATCTATCAAGACACAAATAAAACCATTCATCTGATGGAGATCTTCCCTTCCTAAATTCCTTGAAGGAAAGCTTTTAAGCCTTAATGCCCAACCAGAAGATCAGTCAATCAACCAGTGGCATTTATTGAGCACTTGCTGTATGCAGACCAGTGTACTAAGTGCTTGGAAGAGCCCAATACGATAAGCATGGGTAGACACATTCCCAGTCCACAGGAGTTTACAGTCCAAAGGGGGAAACACCAATTAATATAAATTAATAAAAAAAAGCTATGTATAAAAGTGTTATGGGGCTAAGGAAGAGGTTAATATTAAATACTTAAAAGGGTACAGATCTAAATGCATAGAAGACACAGAAGGGAGAGGGAGTAGGAAAAAGTAGGAAAAGGAGGGCTTAATTGGGAAAGGCCTCTTGGGAAGAGATATGATTTTTATAAGACTTTGAAGGTGGGGAGAGTGGTGGTCTGTTGTATATGGAGGGGGAGGGAGTTCCAGATCAAAGAGAGAACATGGGCAAGGGGTCAGTGGAAAAATAGATGAAATGAAGATATGGGGGGTAGGATGACATTAGAGGAGTGAAGTGTAAAGACTGGGTTGTAGCAGGAAATCAGCGAGGTAAGGTAAGAGAATGATGTCAAAAATAATAGAAAACTTTTCCATATACTTCTTTCAGCTATGTCAATCAGTCAATTAATGGTATTTATTGAGCATTACTACATGCAGAGCATGGTATTCAGTGCTTGGCAGAGTAAAATATAACAGTGTTAGCAGACACATTTCATGCCCAAAACAAGTTTACATGACATATCATTTTCCTAGATCATTTTGTGGATAAACAATTAATTCTGCTTTCATTATGCAGAATCAGTGTTCTCTAGCCTTCCATCTGAAGAGGCGGACATGACCCATGTGCTTTATAACAGCCATGGGAGATGAACAACAATAATAATGATAGCAACACTTGTATTTAAATAGAACTTAAATAGAAGTTTCCCATCAGTTGTCTTATTTTATTTTCCAATATACCTGTGATCTGTTCATTCATTGATTTGATCATATTTATTGAGCACTTACTGTGTGCAGAGCACTCTATGAAGTGTTTGGGAAAGTACAATACAATAAAAGACACATTCCCTGCCCACAACAAGCTTACAGTCTAGATGGGGGAGACAGGCATCAATACAAATAAATACATTACAGATATCTGCATAAGTGCCATGGGGCTGAGATGGGGGGAGAACAAAGGGAGCAAGTCTGGGTGATGCAGAAGGGAGTGGGAGAAGAGGAAAGGGGGGAGCCTAGCCTGGGAAGACTTCTTGGAAGAGATGTGCCTTCAGTAAGGCTTTGAATTGGGGGAGGGTGATTGTCAGATTCGAGGAGGGAGGACGTTCCAGGACAAAGGCAGGATGTGGGCCAGGGGTGGGTGGCGAGACAGGCAAGAGAGAGGCACAGTGAGATGATTAGCACTACAGAAGCAAAGTGTGGGGGCTGGGTGGTAGGAGAGTAGCAAGATGAGGTAGGAAGGGGCAAGGTGGAGTGCTTTAAAGCCAGTGGTGAGGAATTTTTGTTTGATGTGGAGATGGATAGGCAACCACTGGCGTTTTTTAAGGAGTGGGATGACGTCCTGATGCTACTATTTCCATAATAGAGGTGAGGAAAATGAGACACAGAGGTTAAGGGTCTCCTCTAAGAAAGACTGTTGGAAGGGAGATTGTGAAAATCTTTTTTTCAAGTGACTTTTGATATCATGAGTTGTTTGTATCATTTGAATTGTATTGTGCATGTTTGTCTTGTACTCTCCCAAGCACTTAGTATAGTGCTCTGCACAGAGTAAGCAATCGGTAGATAACTGTGGTATCTGTTAAGCATTTACTATGTGCCAGGCACAATACTAAGGGTGGGATAGATACACGATAATCAGGTTGCACACAGTCCCTGTCCCATGCAGGGCTCACAATCTTAATCCACATTTTACAGATGAGGTGAGGCACAGAGAAGTAAAGTGGCATGCCCAGAGTCACACAGCAGGCAATTTGCCAAAGCCAGGATTAGAAACCAGGTCCTTTTGACTGCTAAACCCATGCTCTATCCACTAGACCATGCTGCTCCCCCTGAAATGCCATCAGTAAATGCCACTGATTCATCGACTGATGGATAAAGGTAGAATATTTGGCTAAATAGATTATTGCAATCAAGGATTTGGCTTGCAGAATGGAGAACAAGGCAAGGTATCAGAAGACAATGATGGTTTGGAGAAAAGTGAAGTATTTTTGTTAAATATCATGCTTAAGAGGTAAGTGAGTTTAGGGTTAATAAGAGTACAGATTTTACATATAATGCATTTCTCTTATCTAGAGAAAAATGACTAGAATTTCAGAATGAAACATGCCAACTTTTTAGGAATTTTTCTTTAAATGGAATTTGAAATATTCCTCTTCCAAAGTTAGAGAACATTATACCTGTAAAACCAACTATCCAATGACCTTTTCACCACTGATGTGAGATGGACAAATCTTTGTAATTTATATAAATAATTGAGCTTTTACAAAAGTACAAACTATTGATAGTAGTAGCTTTGTCACTTAATACATTCATAGAAGAAAAACACAACAGAATATGGCAAAGGTTTATGCCATACATAAGGTACAACTGTGAGTGAGGGGCAATTAAGATCCTTTCTGCAGTGGCTTTCAAATTAACTTTTAATATCTGCTAGGATCCACACAAAATGCATTTCCAAATTCTGAACCTAAAGCAATAGATTTTAAGTAGGGGCCATATGGAAAGACAGCACATATTCTCTGGGAGACACAAACTTTGACTTTGACAGTCCTTATGTTTTGGAGATAATTTAAAATGCATTTCATTATATCATAAGATGTAATGTGTTCATCCGATTTAATGATACACTTTATGTTCTATATCTAATAATGGTTTTGTTTGTGTTTAATATGGATTTCTTTGGTCATAAAATGTTTCTTTCCATTCTGCAAACAAAATGATTGGAGCATTGAGCAATTTCCATATAAGAACTGAATGAAAAGATTAGGACTCTTCTGTCTGAAAAGATGAAGGCTGAAATGAGATATGAGTGAAGTCTACGAAATCACAAAAGACATGAACGGGGCGAACAGAGAATTGTTGTTCTCCACAACAGGACAAAAGAGCACACTTTGAAGCTTGGAGGTAGTAGGTTCAAAAAAACAAAAGGAAGTACATTTTTCCCACAGAGGTTGGTAAGCTTATGAAATGCATTACCACAGGAAGTTTGTTCTGACCAAGAGAATCAGTATTCTCAAGAAGACTTTGGATATATGAATGGACATGAGGTCCATAATGAAAAGTTAAGGATGAAGAGGATAAAGTATAGAGGGACTTTAGAGGGTATATCCCTAATCATTAGGTTGAGTGTCGAGGAAGTAGGTGACACACATAACTTCTTTATGCCTCAATTTTATTATCTGTAAAATGGGGATTCAGTAACTGTTCTCCTTCCTACCTAGAGTGTGTGCCCCTTGTGGGGTAAGGACTGTGTCTAACCGGATTATCTTGTATCTACCCCAGTGCTTAGTATGGTACCTGACACATAGTAAGCACGTAACAAATACAATTATCATTAATATCAAGAAAGGCAACACTCACACAGTTCCTACAAGCATTCTACTGTCAATCTCAGATACAGCATACTGGATGGCTGACCTTTGGTCTGACCTTAATGGATTAATTTTTATAGTCTTATGCTTGATGACATAATAATGATACTAGTAATGATATTTGCTAAGACAGGATGGACTAAGTCCCTTTCCCACGTGGTGCTCACTGTCTAAGTAGACGTGACACTAGGTATTTAATCCCCATTTTACAGATGAGGAAACTGAGGCACAGAGAAGTTAACTGATTTGCCCACAGACACATGACAGGTAAGTGGTAGAGAGCAATATTCAACACTGAATGTTCATTGTAAATCATTCATTGTGGATTCCTGAATTTTATACATAAAATATTGCTCTAAGCCTTGGAAATTGGGCAAGAGAAAGTTTTATGAGGAACTGGAGTTCAAAATTGGTCCATATGAACAATGTTAGAACTTGCTTTGAAGACCAAGGATCCTGTGTCAGTGGTGTCCAATAGGGAAGTTTACAAATCTCACTGGATGAGTGAAAGATCCATAAAGGCAAAAAGAATATGAGACAATTTTTAAACTAGACAAGCCCAATAAATGAACAGAATAAAAGTATGGGGAACAGCATGGCATAATGGATAGAACACGAAACTGGGAGTCAGAAGATCATGGGCACTCCACTTCACTCTGCTGTTTGTCTTCTGTGTGATCTTGGGCAAGTCACTTCACTTCTCTGTGCTTCAGTTACCTCATCTGTAAAATGGGAATTGAGACTGTGAGCCTCACATGGGATAGGGATTGTGTCCAACCTAATTTGTCTGTAGCCACCCCAGCACTTAATACAGTGCGAGGCACATAGTAAGTACTTAACAAATACCATTATTATTATTATAAGGTGGACTAGAATTCACAAAGCCCAGTTTGGGAAAATTAAAATGAAAATCTGGGAACAAATTTGCAATCGAAGGAGCTATAATAACCAGGAGGTAAGGGGAAATTTGGGAAATCCCAAGATATACAATTTAATGGTTTGTCCTTTCTAAAAACAAACTTTAAAAGTTACAAAGTTAAGATCTCAAGCTGTGAATCCATAATGAGATCACTAAATAGAGGACTATTCTATGAGGAGAACAAAAATGAATCAGATATTTATTCTGCACAATATTTTTAGTCACTGAAATTTTCATAAAGGTTTTTAGCACATGCAGTTAATTTGCATGAGAAGCAGCTGGAGAATATTAGCTCTTTCAAAGCTGGTAAGGCTTATCAGCTTTAATGATGCAAAAGCTTAAACAAAGTTATAACAACTGTTTGTATTTTTAAGCTAGAGAAGGTACTAGGAACAGGATAAACTACTGTTTCAAATCCAGGTCATTGGAAGGAGATTATATAATTCACACAGAAATGAACTGAACTTTATGGCCCTGGAAATTATTTTGATTCTGAGATTCATCTTCTCTGAAAATATTGTGCTCCAGGAAGGTGCCAGACTGACAGACTGGGAGGCTGATGTCTTCTGTTCATGCACAGAATGGTGCAACGTGGAACATACCAGTGGAAATCTCTGAGTTGCCCCCCTGCTAGTCAATTTCATCCTCGATGGACAGCCCCCCCCCCCAGAGTGTGAGTGTCATTTGATCTCTTTGCCTATTTTATCAGTTGGGAATGACCTTTGGCCACAAAACGTTGGGCTGGATTTAATCAAAATGTCTAAAGGAAAATAATTAATCAACACTCCTTCCTCCCCTCTCCCCTCTCTCGTACTGTGCCAACTCTCACTTTGTAGTTTGCCACTTCACAGTTGGCGCCTTGTCAGTTGGTGAAACCCTCTGTCCTAAAAGCTCTGACCAGGCTGGATTAGGGGGATAAGGGAGAACCGTCTTCTTGCATGAAGTTCTGACCCATTTTGGACCGTCTGCCCAGACAGTCTAGAGTTTAGGATGAAATGTCATATTCCACTGACTCAACCCTCTATTGCTTCAGGTTAAAGCCAAAATGTTTTTCCTAAATGCCATGTTGATCTCTGGTTTAGGCATTGTTATAAATTAATGTCTTAAACAATTAATCTAGTCTTGGGAGGAAACAGGAGAGGTTCGAACCACAATAATGATAGCATACTTTGCACAGAGTCATAATCCTTCACTCAGTCTTGATGATGAAGTCTTTCCCTCAGTCTGTGCTCTATACATTGTCCTAGGTCCACAGCTCACAATGCCCAAGGAGGTGATTAAATTCCTCTTAGGGTAAGCACCAGTGAGCAATTCTCCTACTGGGACAGCAGCTGCCAAAATGTACCCCTGCAAAAGGCACAATTCCACCAACTCTTCTCATTCGTCAGTCATAATTATCGATCACTTACTAAGTACAGAGGATGGTACTAAGAGCCTGGGAGAGTAAAATGTAACAGAAACATTCCCTGCCTACAGGTTGCAATTATCAACCTTGAACAAAAGAGAGCCAGATTATTTTTCACCATTTTTTCAATGTGCAACCAGAGCTATGGCAGAAGAAACACTTTGGTTGTAAAATCAAAGTATCTGATCCAGGAACAAAGAGTGTGGTGATGAAAGTTAGACAAATGCATGGATGGATAAATGGAGAGCCAGATGGTGGGACCCAACAGCTCAACTATGATGAGCATATCCAGAAGACAGGTAATAAAATGCATTGAAATTTGATGAGTGCAAGCAAAACGCAGAGAAGAAAGGTTATGAGGTGGTGTCAAAGAGCTAGGCCAAATAATTTAGATCAATTGGATTGCTGCTGCAATGTACAAGCCACCTAAAGAGGAATAACACATTTTTTGGTTTTTAATGGTATTTTTGAAGTGCTTACTTTGTGCCAGACACTATGCTAAGCACTGATTTGGAAAAAAAGGTGCTAGGCAATTCAAGAAGTGCAAAGATTTTCCCTCCCCCTTTACCAGGCCCTGAAAACAGCAGCTGGAAGCCAGACTCTTTGTTTGCTTGCTCAGTTCAGCTCACCCATTTGTCTTCTCAAATAATAATAATAATTTTGGTATCTCTTAGGTGGCTTACCATGTGCCAGGCACTTCTACTAAGCAGTGGGGTAGGTTACAGCTATAAGATTGGACATAGTCCATGTCCCATAGAGGGCTCTCAGTCTTAATCCCCATTTTACAGATGAGGTAGCTGAAGCACAAAGAAGTGAAATAATAATAATAATAGTGGTATTTGTTAAGTGCTTACTATGTGCCAAGCACTGTTCTAAGCGCTGGGGTAGATACAGGGTAATCAGGTTGTCCCACATGGGGCTCACAGCCTTAATCCCCGTTTGACAGATGAGGTAACCGAGGCACAGAGAAGTTAAATGACTTGCCCAAAGTCACAGAGCAGTCAAATGGCAGAGCCTGGATTAGAATTCATTCAATAGTATTTATTGAGCGCTTACTATGTGCAGAGCACTGTACTAAGCGCTTGGAATGAACAAGTCGGCAACAGATAGAGACAGTCCCTGCCGTTTGACGGGCTTACAGTCTAATCGGGGGAGACGGACAGACAAGAACAATGGCAATAAATAGAGTCAAGGGGAAGAACATCTCGTAAAAAAAATGGCAACTAAATAGAATCAAGGCAATGTACAATTCATTAACAAACCCAGGTCCTTCTGACTCCAAGGCCCATACTGTATCCACTACACCATACTGCTTACCTACTGTAATAGCATCAGAACAAGAACAATTGATATGGAAAGAACAGATTTCCACATACAAGTGTTTACCATTCAATCACCTCTGATGTGCAATTACTACTTTAAAATCTATTCTTATGAAAATACATATCCAGTTTAACCCAAATTCAGTTTCTATAAACTGCCTGACTATACACTGATCTAAAAGGTGTTAATCACTTCATAGAATAGGAAAATCTCTGTGAAAGTACTTTGGAGCTACAAATTGTTAACAAACATATATGGATCTCCTGATACAACTACAAACCCCATCCCTATTTCTTCCTGAGGTTAGAATCTGCCAGAGTCTTTGCTGCCTGTCACGAGGGGCTGTGATGTGGAATACATTTGCAAGACCAAGAGAGCAATTCAGCACAAAACATTGAAAAAAAATACCAAGCCAACTGTCATCCAGGAAAATGTGACTTAGCCATAGTTCATGAAAGGACCTATCAACAACACAAGCCAATCATCTGTAAAATACAGTGATTTTAAATGAGGGAATGAAAGGACTTTGGAGAAAATTTGTGATAAGGAAAATAATAAATTGCATCAGGTGGCTATTGGCAGTAGAGAACAAGTTGGGAAGAGAAAGGTACCCTTTGAGAGAGAGGTTCCAGGTCAAGAAATGAAGGAAAAACACAGAATGCATTTCAGTTATAAATTCCTTATGAGAAAAAATATATATTAAAATGGATAAGGTGTTGTGCTTATCTCTCTTGAGTTCCTGAAGACTTAGCAACACTGAGAATGGAATTTCATGTAGTATAGGGACTGTTTCCAACCTGATTATCCTATATCTAATCCACGTATATACTAATGTGTATATTAGTACACATAGCAAGCACTTAACAAGTACTATTATTATTATTATTATCATCATACCCAAAGGGGTCCAGAGGCATGGTGGGAGTTAATTCTTTCCATTCCCTTCCTCAGAGGTGCAAATTTTCATTCTGAGCTGGTGGGTGAAAAGGGGCAGGTATTTTAGTTGGGAATGAGAACTGGCAATGGGACCAATGCTATGAATCAATAGGACAGAAAAGCATCATTTGAGTCTTTTTAGTCTTTTTTGGAGATTCTCAGAGCTTGTCAGAGACCTGAGATAAGCAAGTCTGAAGTCTATCTCTGTAACTTCTGTTGACACTTATACTTCCCTGACTTTCCACTTGAAGCAGGCAATTAGAAATTCAGAGTGTGATGGAGGGAAAATGACCTAGCTGTTCCACCATACTACATTTGTAGCTATACAAAATGGTCTTTTGTTATGCTAATGTGATGCCACTTTTAGTGCTTATGCTGTTTTTGAACATTTTTCTTGGTACCCCAATCATCCAGAAGCAGCACGGCCTAGTTGAGAAGAGCATGGCCTAGTGAAAAGTGCAAGGAATGAGGGTCAGAAGACTCACATTCTAAATCCTACCTCCAGCACGAACCTGCCATCTGACCTTTGGCAAGTCTCTGTGACTCAGTTTCCTCATCTGAAAAAGGTATTTCAATAGTTGTTCTCCCTCCTACTTGTACTGGGACCCAATGTGGGACCTGATTATCTTGTATCTCTTCTAGTGTTTTGTTACAGTGCTTGGCCCATAGTAAACATGTAATAAATATCCCAATTAATCCAGAGCTCTACTCAAAAAGAGCAAATCCCTCTTCTGATATCTACTGGGTGACTTGAGCAAACAAGATTTATCTCTCAGCATCAAAGATATGTAACAATTCCCATCTTTCTTTCCTACTCAGTTTTGCTTCTAATTTTCATACTTTGAAATTTTCATACTTCATTTTTCCCTCTGTTTCCTGCCTATGTTGAATTTTATCACCAGAAATGTTGCAAAAATGGTGGTCTCCAAATATCCCCTCAAACTCTCAGAATGAAAAGAGCTTTATATATATATATATATATATTCTACCCTAAACCCTGATCAATCTGTTCAGCTACAGGACTACTGTTTACAGTTCTTATTCCTGAACAATTGGCTATTGGATATTCATTATTCCTCACTCCCAAATCCATGCATTTGTTACTTTTCCCACCAAAGCTAGTGTATAAGCTGAGGTTTTGGTGGGAAATGTCACGCCCTTCCTCATTACATTGTAAACACCTTGAGGGGGGACCATGATCCTCACTAGTGTTATATATTCTCAGACATCAAGAACAGAGCTCTGCTCACAGGAGGTGCTGTGAATGATGATGATGGTGGACTATCATAATTGAGAACAATATTTGCAACCCTTGAGCTCTCAGATTCTCTCCTTTACCCAAAGAGAAGTGCTCCAAGCCAAAACTGTAATTCAGTAAGAAAATCTAAGATGACCACCGTTTCCCAGATGGAACTGCCACATTATTTAGGATGAGAGCTGTCCAGTCACAATCCAGACAGTCTTCCTGGCTTCAGGAGCACTATGTTCGTGTGGAGCCCCGTATGCCTCCTGGAGTCTCTGGAGAGTTGTCATGAAGGTCAGTTACCTCCGTGAAATAACAGCAGCCCTGTTTTGCTCTGTGGTATTTCCAGCAAAGACTTCTGTATCTGTGATCAACTAAAACTTTTATTTTATTTGTTTGTTGCTTTTTTTTTTTTAACGTCGGAATTTTTGAAAGAATAAGAAATGAACTCTCTGAAGAACAAAGAGACCAGCCGCTCAAGATATATTTTAAGCCTAAGGAAAGTTAGGAGCCAGAAAAGACTATGAGTGGCAGGACACATCCAGTCAACCTTTAAAGGTTTGATTTCTGTTTTAAGTTGTGCAAACGCCCCCGGCTTTCCCCCACATAAAATAAAAAACCCTGACTTATGTTCAAATGTGGCCTTCGCCCTTCACCCTAACACCAAACACAATGAGTAAAAAAATTAAGGGTGGGAGAGTGACATATCTGTAAAGGATATGAATATCCAACCCACTGTACCAGCTGAATCAAAGACTAAGCTCGGCGGTTTGAGGTAGGTATGGGATGATGTTGCAACAGGGTGATCCTTGCAGGAAGAGGTCGAGGCGCTGTGATGGAGTCCGTCCCCAGAGCCTGCAAAGAGGAACTATTCCTTCTCCTCTCTCAGACCACCGACCATGAGAAGCCTACAAGTAGTCAGCCCCTCCCTCTGGCAGCCAGTGCTGGTTAATTAGCAATATTTGGCTTCATGTGGTTTTATATAACTGAAGATCTCTGTCCTGAAAACATTTAGATTCTGCATGGGCATGTATGCCTCTTTTTTTATTCCAGCATCAGAAAAGAAAACACGTGGATAGTGTCTAAACAAGACAAGTCTGTTTTAAGGAGAATAATTTCCCTTTGAAACTGACATCTGAGCCCAATTTCTACAAGGGCATCCCTTCAAGCATATTAGCAGTTCCCAGCCTATAGAGACAAAGTAAAACTACCAATCAGTACATCAGTCATATATATTGGGAGCATCTCGTGTGCAGAGCACTCTACTAAGTGCTTGGGAGTTTGCAATATAGCAGAGTTGATAGGCTTGTTTCCTGCCCACAACAAGCTTACAGTTTTAGGGAAACATGTGGCCCTTAGGTTGATTTCCAATTTGAAGGAGGAACCCTGATAGCATCATGCCTTCCAGCCTGCCAGATAAACACCATTTAAAAGACAGCCTTGCCCTTTTACTCCCCAACCTCATCTCTTTAGGGGGCTACTTTCTTGGGGAACCTCAGGGCCATTTCACAGATTTAAATTTGGCAGGACACCAGCACTTCCCAGGCCCTCCATCACCCCTAACAGCAGTCGCTTATCATGTGGGCTCATGTGTCTAATAGGAATCAACTGATCAGTGGTACTGACTGAGTACTTACTGTGAGCAGAGTTCTGTACTAAGCACCTCTAGATCGTAAGTGCACTGTGGGCAGGGAATGTGTCAGATTATTATTATATTGTACTCTCCCAAGTGCTTAGTACAGTGCTCTGCACCCAGTAAGTGCTCAATAAATACTATTGAATGAATGACTAAATGTACAATAGAGTTACTAGGTATGATCTTTGCCCTCAAGGAACTAACAACAGATAGCATTCTTATGGCAAAACTTCTAAATTGGGACCAACTCAAAACTGAACCGTACAGACTGTGCTGAACTTTAAAGAGAAACCTTGGTTACCAATCTTTCATTTGTCAGTTTGAAATTCAGGCTGTCGGAACTTTTGCCGTAAAGTGTCATTCAAGAGCTATTAAATCTCTTAAACTTTCCTCAATCTGTTGAACAGTAAGTTCAATAAAATTGAAATTTTTAAACATTTCTTTTTGTCTTCCTTGTTTACAGTTTCTCCTCTTCAGCTCTACAGAAAACAACTCTTTGGGTATCCTACTGTCATCCAGTGTCTTCACATTGGGGAGGGACCGTGACTGCCAACTCAGTTGTATTGTGCTCTCCCAAGCACACTACACACAGTAAGTGCTCAATAAATACCATTTATTGATGTCTCATCCCTGTGACTGTGAGATGTAACCAGTGGGTTGCTTTGATACTGATGATCTGGTTGTGTGGAGGACATCAATGTTTATGATTCTTCTTTTAGAACATAGGTGAGGTAGATGAATCTCCAAGTGAGGTAATTATTATGTTTCACGTTTGGTTCCCCCTCTCTGCCATCTGTTCCATCAGTTGACATCAATTTCCTGATAATTCGAGACCTTGTCTCATCTTTCCTTTCCTCAATACATTTACTACATTATAAATTTCAAGTCTTTTGTCTTTTTCCTTCAGAATGCCACTCTAGAAACCTTCTTTACAACCAAGCCTCTATCCCAGTCTTTGATTCTCCTTCAGCAAGATCATCTGCCTCTGAGGATCCTAGAATTGTCCCTGGAGAGACCCCAGTAGAGCAGGAGACGATTGTTGAAGTTTTTACAAGAGGAAGCAATTGCTTGCAGGCTGACTGGCTATATCCCATGCTTAGAAAGTGACAAAAACAACCACAACATTTAATGAGTAATGAATGAGAATTTTCAGGGCTCATTGTTACTTGTGTTGGAAGTGTTACTTAACCAATGCTATTATGGTAGAAAGTCATCCCAGGAAGCCAACTAGTGAGTGCAAAACTCCCATCCTAGAGTAGTTGAATATAAATGAACCCAAAACAGGAGTTAAATGCCACTGAAGTATGTTAAACATCTGAAATGTATAAGGTTTTAAGCTATTGCACAACATTGCCTCCAGCAACAAACCTTACCTAATCATATCAACTTCAAGTTTTGTGGTATGATTTCAAGCTATGTTAGAGATAATTTAAGCACAGAAAGAGAAAGTCCCTGTCAAGCTTGAACCAAAATCAGCCTGATGTACATTGAAAAATAACCACCTAACACTTCCCATGCTTTGAAATAGAGGATAGTAAGTAGAAGGGAAAATGCATTTATAATACCTTTAGGATTCTGGGATTAAGAAAACAAGGCAATTCTTACTATTGGGAAGCTCACAAAAACAGAATTGTATTGACCATGCAGGAAAACCAAGGTTGTTGATATGAGTTATTTTCATGTTAACCTCCCAATTGGTAATTTTACTTCCAGAAAAGTGCCATGAATAATAAATAAACAAGCTCACTCATAAAGTCAAGTCAGTTCATAAACAACCCTGATCTTTTGCCTCCTCCTTCCTTGACACCTCCCACATATTCATCATTCATCTCAACATCCTGTCAGTTTTTCTTCTACATCATTCCATATCCTTCCTTTACTTTCTATCCAAATGTCCACTATTGCTGGTTCAGACTCATATCCTGGCTTGACTATTGCATCAGTCTCCTTGTTGATAAAGTTCCCTCCAGTCTTTCCCCCTCACCAGTTCATAATTGACTCTGCTGCCTAGACTGTAGATTAGACTGTAAGCTCCTTGAGGACAGGAAATGTGACTACCAGCTCTATTCTATTGCACTTTCCCAAGGCACTTAGTACAGTGCTCTGCACTTACTGATCACTCAATAAACCCTACTGATTGATTGATTGCCTAGATGATTTTTCTCAAACCCCACTCTGTAAACTCATTGAGCTCTGTAAAACTGTAAGCTCACTGAGTGCAGGGAATGTGTCTGCTATATTGTACTCTCCCAAGTGCTCAATACAGTGCTCTTCACACAGCAAGTGCTCAATAAATATCGACTGACTCTGGACTCATCTTCCTCCCTCCCTCCAATGGGTGCCCATTCCTCTCAGCATCAAGTTGAAACTACTAATCCTCAGTTTTAAGATGTGCAGTCAATGCTCTAACTCCTACTTATCTGCTTTCTTCTCTCATTACATCGCAGCTCACTGTCATCATCCCTCTCTAGGTAACCCACTCATCTGTCTTGGGCTCACCGCTCCCACCACCAACTTCTTGCTCAGCCGTTCCCACCTACCAGCAACTCTCTCTCCCTTTATATCCAACATACAACAGCTCTTTCCATTTTCAAAAACCTTCTGATATATTTCCTTCAGGAGGTCATTACAGCCTAATTACTCATCTACCCACCTAAAGTCCTCCAACATGCATGTCAGCACTTCCATGCCACCTAAGCACTGAAGTATTCAGATAATAATAATTATTATGGTATCCATAAAGTGCTAACTATGTGTCAAGCACTTTTCCAAACACTGAGGTATATATAAAGTAATCAGGTTGTCCTGTGTGGAGTTCACAGTCTTAATCCCCATTTTACAGATAAGGTAACGGAGGCACAGAGAAGTTAAGTGGCTTGCCCAAGATCACACAGCAGACAAGTGATGAAGCCAGGATTAGAACCCACGACCTCTGACTCCCAAACCCGTGCTCTTCCACTAAGGCATGCTGCTTCTCCACAGGAGATCACCCTGCTGTGCTTATGAACATATCTCTTAAGAGAAGCAGCGTGGCTCAGTGGAAAGAGGAAAGTCCTGAGGGTTATTTTATTTTAATTACGCAGCAAATTCCAGATTGTTGGTTTCGATCTGGCATGTCCTCCATTACAAAGGGGAATTTCTTCCCACTAGAATCTTGATTGGTTGCAGAAATCTACTACGAAATGTTTTGAGTGTTTGAATCCTACCTTACAGTAATCAAGGGTTTTCAAAGTGGCAGCTCCCAGAAACATGAGCCAAATTTTAATGTGCATTCCCCAGTTATTTCTGCAGGTTCGCAAATTAAGGGAGTTGAACCAAACTCTAATTAGTGGGATGTTTTGCATTAGTAGTGATATATTTTACTGGGTGTTTGACCACTTCATGATTTTCTCTGATCACTCAATTTTCCACAAGTATTATTAATGATGGATTATAACCTCTGAGAGAGAGAAGTTCAAGAAAATGAATGCATAAATGTTTATAAATTATTTGGAGATACATAATACCAAACCCAGTTAACATTTACATAAGCAACTTATCCTTTGTATAAATAATGGTGCTGTTGCTGATATTGTAAGTGGCCATCCATTACCCTGCTTACAGATATAACATGACTTATGATAGTAGTAATAATAATAAAGGTATGTGTTAAGCGCTTACCATGTACCAAGCACTGTTCTAAGCACTGAATAATGGTGGTATTTGTTAAGTGTTTACTATGTGCCAAGCATTGTTCTAAGCACTGGTAGATATAAGGTTATCAAGTTGTCCCAAGTGGGGCTTTCAGTCTTAATCCTCATTTTACAGATAAGATAACTGAGGCACCAAGAAGTTAAGTGACCTGCCCAGAATCACACAGCTGACAAGTGGCTGAGTGGGGATTAGAACCCACCACCTCTTTTTCCCAAGCCCATGTTCATT
Source organism: Ornithorhynchus anatinus (assembly GCF_004115215.2). NCBI lineage: Eukaryota > Metazoa > Chordata > Mammalia > Monotremata > Ornithorhynchidae > Ornithorhynchus > Ornithorhynchus anatinus. The sequence goes on from NC_041749.1 coordinate 15,160,224, forward strand.
CCACTAAACCACGATGGATAGTAGTGGTAATAATAACATTGGTATGTTTTAAGCGCTTACTATGTCCAGAGCACTGTTCTAAGCACTGGGGTAAATACAGGGTAATCAGGTTGTCCCACGTGAGGCTCACAGTTAATCCCCATTTTACAGATGAGGTAACTGAGGCACAGAGAAGTGAAGTGACTTACCCACAGTCACACAGCTGACAAGTGGCAGAGCCAGGAGTCGAACTCATGACCTCTGACTCCGAAGCCCAGGCTCTTTCCACTGAGCCACGCTGCTTCCCCTAAAGTTGCATAGTCTAATGGAAAGAGCACAGGTCTGGGAGTCAGAGGACATGGGCGCTAAACCTGGCTCTGCCACATGACTTCTATGTGACCTTGGGCAAGTCGCTTCACTTCTCTGTGCTTCAGTTACCTCACTTGTAAAATAGGGATTAAGATTGTGAGCTTCATGTGGGAATGAGATCGGGTCCAACTTCATTATGTTGTATCTACCCCAGCACTTAGGATGGTGCTGGGCACAAAATAAAACATTTAACAAATACCACAATCATTATTAGTCATCATTATAGTATTATTTATTGACATCTACTTGGAGTGGTGCAGTATGCTTGGCATTTGGGACATACAGAATAAAGAAGTGGCATGTTCTCTTCCCACAAGGAGTTTGTTCTCTATTGGAAGAGACCAACAGAAAGTTTGTACACTAGAAGGGTCAAAATTAAATAAGCACACAAATATACATGGCATCAAATGCCATGTTTCATTAGAGAAAATTGATGGTATAGTGGTCTGGTGGTGACCTGAAGTTCCCGAATATTATGATTCTTTTCTGCCTATTCCTTGGTTTTATTTTGTTTGTTTTGTTACTGTATCTCAAGACCAAAGTTCACAGGCATGGTCCTCTGGGGAGTCTTTTATATAAGGCAGAAATGTTTAGGACACCTTTCCTATCCTCTGCCCACCTTTCCTATCTTCTGCCCAATTCAGCAAGAACAGTGCATTCTGAAATAAGATTGCTCAGATACCCAGGGGGTCACCAAACAAACCAGTATCCTGAGTGACCTGCTTAAATAGGACTTTTGTTTAATAATGTTGGCATTTGTTAAGCGCTTACTATGTGCAGAACACTGTTCTACGCACTGGGGTATATACAAGGTAATCAGGTTGTCCCACATGAGGCTCACAGTCTTAATCCCCATTTTACAGATGAGGTAACTGAGGCACGGAGAAGTTAAGTGACTTGCCCACCATCACACAGCTGACAAGTGGCAGAGCCAAGATTAGAACCCATGATCTCTGACCCCCAAGCCCGGGCTCTTTCCACTAAGCCAGGTCATTCGCCTCCCAACCCCAGTCAGTTGGACATGTGCTTGAGTTGTTTTTCAAGTAGTGGAAATCTGAATTCTGTTGCCAACTTTCTCAGTGACCAATAAGACACATTACAAGTAACCAGTAAGACTCATTCCAGGAATGAGTTGGGGGGAGGAGGGTTTTTAGGGGTGGGGATTGAGCCCTGCTGCAAGAGCAAAGCTAGGTATCGACATCCACCAGACCACGCCAAGATTCAACCAACATCTTTCTCAACTAGAGCTATGCTAGCTGTTTAATATGTTTTGAACCCCATAAGATATGAGTAGATTATGTGTATTTTTTAGCCAGCTGTTGGTTTACCCCCAAACAAACCAGCCATTGTGTCTTGGATTCTGGCATCAAGTTATTGCTCTGGGGGAAATAAATATTCAGCAAAAATCTTGGTGTTTCTCCATCTCAAGTCGGTAACAGGGACAAGTACAAAACAGCATACTGGTGGTCTCAGAAACTTGGCCTGTTTGGCTTGTGTGTCTGGATTCTCGGGTCCTTTGTTTTCATGGCTTTCATCCACATGACTCCCCTCAGAATGGAATTTTCCCTTCCCTGCTGACCACTGTCCGGTCCATCAATTGACACTTAGGGAGCAGATGGAATAAATAGACTGGCATTAATGTACTTAATGCCAGAAAAGCAAATGCTGGTGGGCCCCTGAAGAAACACAATGTGCGAGGCATTTGTTCCATGCAGAATTAATAATTGCGAAAAATAGAAGATGGAGGGCAGCCCTGACTGAGAGAATAATAATAGTAATTATCATTACTGTTGTATTTATTAAATCCCTTAATGTGCATCAATAATAAATTATCATTATTATTATTATTGTTATTGTTACCATCTTCATCTATGTTAAGCACTCACAATGGTTCAAGCATTGTTCTAGGTCCTGGGGTATATACAAGTTAATCTGGTCAGATACAGTCCCTGACACAAGGGGCTCACAGTCTAAGTAGGAAGGAGAAAAGGTATTGAATTTCCATTTTACAGATGAGGAAAATGAGGTACAGAGAAGTTAATAATAGTATTAATAATAATAATTATGGTATTTGCTAAATGCTTACTTTGTGCCGAGCACTAAGTCCTGGGGTAAATATGAGGTAATCAGATTGTCCCACATTGGACTCACAGTCTTAATCCCCATTTTACAGATGAGGTAACTGAGGCACAGAGAAGTTAATCGGCTTGCCCAAGGTCACACAGTGACAACTGACAGAGCCGGAATTAGAACCCACATCCTCTGACTCCCAAGCCCATGCTCTTTCCACTAAGCCATGCTGCTTCTCTAAGTAACTTACCCAAGGTCACAGAGAAGGGAAGTGGCAGGCCAGGATAGAAACCCAGGTCCTTTGACTCCTAGGCCCACACTCTTTCCACTAGACCAAGCTGGAAGGAGCCTTCAAGGATGCAGCATGAGTTTCAGGAGTCTTCCCGGGTAGGGAAGAAACCTAGTTGACTCCTCGCACTTTCCTTAGAGAGCTCCTCCTATTTCAAAGAATGACTGCAGTCATGATCTCCCATTATACCGGAGAGCAGTCTGTGACTTATGCAGATCCCACTTCTAGAGTGATCAGGACCAGGGCTTAGTCAGTGAAAGTGTGCTCCAGTGGAAAGCACATGGACCTGGGAGATAAGGGACCTGGGTTTTATCCTAGCTCACCACTTGCCTGCAGAGTGATCTTGGACACATCACTTACCTTCTCTGGGCCTGTTTTCTCATCTGTAAAATGGAGATTAAATACCCGTTTTCCCTTTCTGTTAGACTGGGAGCCTTTGTAGGACAAGGCATATGTCTGACCTGATTATCTTGTATCTACCCCATTCCTTAGTATAGTGCTTGGCACAAAGTAAGTGCTTAATAAACACCATTATTATAATTATCACTATCATATCATTATCATCATTTTCATTATACCCACCCTGGAAAGCTTTCCGCTGGTGGACAAAGCCATTTGTCTACGAACGTTTTTTTGAAATACAACCTATTTGCAAATTGCAGAATTAGAAGCGACAGACACATTTATTTTTGTAAATCTTTCTAGGACTATTTTCAGCAATTGAGATTGGAAAAAAAAAGATTGAGGGCAGCTGCTGAATTTGATTGACTGGTTGATGATGCTACTCTGTTTGCTAAACAGCATAAGACATGTTTGTGTGAACTTGATGTCGTGTGGCAAAGGGCACCCCTGGAGCCATTTTTAAGGGAAGTATAATTATATTAGTGTAGAATGAGCAAGGAAAAGGAGAAAAAGAGAGAAGGAGAATGTGGGGTGGAAGTAATAGGAGTCACTTGTAGAACTTGTAAACATAGTTTGCGTACTCTACTATTTAAGTACTTTTTCCTTCTGTACATAGACTATAAGCTCCTTGAGGACAAAAGTGGTGCATCTGACCTCTGCTGTACTCTCCTAAGTGCTAGGTACAGTGCTCCATTAACAATGGATTTTCAAAATATACAATTGATTAGTTAATGGTAATTCTAGGCAATTTATGGATCCCCTTCCTGGCTTGTTTGTGAAGCAACATGGTCTAATGGAAAGATCATGGGCCCTTGAAGGCAGAGATTTGGGGTTCCAATTCTGGCTCTGCCATTTAATCATAATAATAATAGTGATAATAATAATGATAGTATTTGTTAATTCAGTCATTCATTCAATCATATTTATTAAGCATTAACTGTGTGCAGAACACTGAACTAAGCGTTTGGCAAAGTACAATATAGCAATAGAGACAATGCCTGCCTGTCTAGGGTGGGGGAGACAGACATCAGTACAAGTAAACAGACAACAATATAAATAAATAAAATTACAGATGTATGCATAAGTGCTATGGGGCAGAGATGGGGGGAAGAGAAAGGGAACAAGTCAGGGCAACACAGAAGTGAGTGGGAGATGAGGAAAAGTGGGGCTTAGTCTGGGAAGGCCTTTTGGAGGAGCTGTAAAGGGGGGGAGAGTAATTGTGAAGCACTTACTATGTGCCAGGCACTGAACTAAACGCTGGGGTGGATACAAGCAAATCAAGTTGGACACAATACCTGTTCCGTGTGCGTCTCATAGTCAATCCCCATTTTACAGATGAGGTAACTGAAGCCCAGAGACATGAAGTTACTTGTCCAAGGTCACACAGCAGACAAGTGGCAGGGCCAAAAGGAGAACTCATGACCTTCTGACTCCCAGGGTCATGCTCTATCCACTACACCATGCTGCATCACTTGTCTGCTGTGTGATCTTGGGCAAATCACTTAACTTCTCTGGGCTTCAGTTCCCTCACTGTAAGAACAGGGATTCAATATCTTTTTCTTTTTTTTTTTTTTTTACAGAATAGGGATTCAATACTTGTTTTTCTTACTACTTTGACTGAGCCCCATGTGGGACCTGATTATCTTGCATAAACTCCAGCTCTTAGTACAGTGCCTGGCACAGACTAAGTGCTTAACAAATACCACAGTTGTAGGGAGAACAGATGAATCCCCATTATTCAGTTGAAGAACCTATGACACAGAGAAATATCTTGCCCAAGGTCACCTAGCAGGCAAGAATTATAATCAAGGTCCTCTGACTCCCAGACCCATGCTCTTTCAACTAAATCATCCTGCTTCTCTTGATGGAGAGAAGCACAATTTATAAGTTTCCAAGCCTTCCCCCTGCTCCCTGGCAAGCCCACATCTAAACTATGTGGGACCCGTGAACGTCTGAACTATTCTTAAAGGAGATTCCATCCCGATCTGCTTTCACTTGTCCCTATGTCTAGCCACGTTCATTGTGGTTAACTTCTTCCTCATATCTAACCTATAATCTCTCCTGCTGCAGTTCAAGCTCTTTTTGCTGCCAAATAACCACTCACCTTCTGAATAACTCTTTCTGTTCTAAAAAATAACTCCTTCCCTCGATCTCCTCCAGGATAATGAACTTCAGTTCCTTTATTCATCTTTCCCAGTTCCTATTCCTTAACACATTTTCTACATTGGTTTTTGAATTTGGGAGCCCTAAACCTGACTTAGAAACAGTCTGACTACTGCAGTCAGGTCAAAAGGGTGAGCTCATCCTTGATCACTTGATCTTGATCACTTGATCACTCTGCTCTTAATATAAGGTCTGAGACAACTTTGAAAGTCCACAGAGAGAAATAGGTGTTTACGACTGAGGAAAATGAACTATTGAGAATTTTTTACGTGTTCATTTTTAACCTGTAGTTATCAATATCTTGAATGTTACATGTAAAGCCTCCAAAGAGGAGAGTCCCTGAAATCAAAACAAAGAAATCCTTCATTGCAGGTAGTACTAATATCCCTCTAAATGCTATTGATGCCTGTCTACTTGTTTTGTTGTCTGTCTTCCCCTTCTAGACTGTGAGGCCATTGTTGGGGAGGGATTGTCTCTATCTGTTGCTGAATTGTACTTTCCAAGAGCTTAATACAATGCTCTGCCCACTGTAAGCACTCAGTAAATACGACTGAATGAATGAATGAATAAATTTGTTTGTTAAAACGTATAACTCATCACTACATTAAAGCATTCAAGTGGATGTGTGCTTAGATTTGCTTAAAATATGTTACCATAAATACAAATGACTTTGTGATCCCTCACTGGAATTCAGAGGATCGATTGTACATTTGATTATTCTGATTAATTTCAACATTTCTTCCTGGCATAATTGCTCCACGCCCTATGTGACATTTGTTCTTCCTGCTGTTCACACTATTTGTAAATATTTTATCTGTCTCCCCCATTAGATTGTAAGCTCCTGGAGGGAAGGGATCATATCTTTTTCTTCTGTTGCTCTCAGTACATGTTCAATAAATGCCATTGCTACTACAACAACTGAAAATGTCAGAGCTAGTCGCCAACAGGAAGGAAACACATATGCTTCCAAAACAATCTGCCACAAAAAGCTATTGGGCAGAGAAATATTCCCAGTAATGACTAGTGCATCTTCTCTCATTCCTTCTCTTATCATTGGAACAATCACCAAACCTTAACTTCCTCTTTAAAGGCAAATCCCAGCCACAGCCCTCCAATCAAAATCAGGAAGAGAAAAGTCAAAAGTCTCAGGCCTCCACCTTCCAGGCTTCAGCAGACTAAAGTCTAGCAAGCAGCCAGTCATTTTCCATGCTGCCAACTGATTATGCAGCCATGTTGTTTGAAAGCTTGCATAATTTACATTAGCATGCTTAAGATCTCAGGTGACTCTGCCTTTGGGCCAGCAGGCGAACCCCAGTGGACTGAGATTTGATATTCTTCCCAATATCTGACCCTTTTTTCCTTGTTAATTACAGGCTGACTTCCCGGGTCTGAGCCTGAATCTGCACCTGTTTCCCATCTTTGAGCAGCTGCTAATTAGGTTGAAAATGGTGGAACTGGGCAGAGAGGGACCATACATGCTTCATCAGGCTATTGATCAGATTGGCATGCCATGCATACAATAACAGCTCTCTGCAAGACCCACTTCCAAAATAAAAGCCTCTGCTGGAGTCAGAATTATTTACATCAAGCCCTCCCACCATGTTTCACCATTTTGGTGTGTGAAAGGAAAATAGAAGAATTTTATTTTTAAAACTGAGCTCCTCTGGAGAAGAGCATTCATCTTAAACAGCATCTTCAATGGCTACTTTCCAAAACCAGAAATCTGCTTCATCTTTGCACATGTTTGAGTTCTGGTGTAGGAGATGCTTCTAGAAAGGACATAGACAGAGGCCATTTCTGCATGAGCTGCATGATATAATTAAAATACCCAAAATAGCTTTCTTACTGATCTTCCAAAATGTGTCAAGCTGCAAAAGAACAGGGTGAATGAATGAGAGAGCTGAAGCACTTCACTCCTTCAAGCTATGAATTGTATAAGCATCCTGAGCCCACATTCTGTGTTACTGGGAAAAAAATGTGCCCTGAAACACAGCCTTTGGTCTCTTTGCATTCATTGGCCTTTGTAGTTTTACAGATGGTTTGGAAAACCCCTTTGAAGAGATCATGAAACATAGGCTGAGGCAGTATGTCATTCACACGTTGTTGATACTACAACAATCATCATTCTTCATTTTGAACAATAATAAATTCAAGAGATAGTTGGCAACCAACTTTGTACCTAAGTCTTCTACAAAAACATTTCCCAGCCTTCGGCTTTATATTAGCAGGACGAGAATGATTTTCATGATCTCCATCCACCATTGCAGAAGCAATCTGTTTTTCTTGATGCTCACTTTGTCAGCTTTTAAAGTTCCTCATTTAGCCAAATAGTTTCGGAAGATTCAGTTTCCTGTAGGTTTCAGAACGGTTTGGAATGGCTTAGGGATCTGCTTGTTGAAGGCAGAGGATGGATGTAGATGACCCCTGCAGATCCTTCTACTTATGAAAACCAAGACTGCTATTCTCACCTATACTACAATCTTATAAGGAACTCTGGCCAGGATTCAGGATGAACGTAAGCCCATCAAAGGGCAGGGACTGTCTCTATCTGTTGCCGATTTGTACATTCCAAACGCTTAGTACAGTGCTCTGCACATAGTAAGCGCTCAATAAATACTATTGAATAAATGAATGATAATAATAATGTTCGTATTTGTTAAGTGCTTACTATGTGCAGAGCACTGTTCTAAGTGCTGGGGTAGATACAGGGTAATCAGATTGTCCCACGTGAGGCTCACAGTCTTAATCCCCATTTTACAGATGAGGTAACTGAGGCCCAGAGAAGTGAAGTGACTTGCCCACACTCACACAGCTGACAGGTGGCAGAGCCGGGATTCGAACCCATGACCTCTGACTCCCAAGCCAGTGCTCTTTCCACTGAGCCAAGCTGCTTCTCGACCTCACAGGGGCTATGTTCACAGGGAAGAGAAAGCTGACTAGATAGGGAACTAGCTTAGAATCTTTTTTCTTAACCTGAAAAAATGGGTGCTGGAGATAAAACTGCCCTGAAGGCACCTTTAACTTACACAACTGGCTCTTTTTCCTCCTGAGATTGCCCTAGGTTTTACTAAACTCACACAATGGAAGGGTTCTTGTAAAATGTCTCCAATGGATCAATAGGCAGAATTGCTTATCTTCCTATCAGGTAAATGTGTTCTCTGTCCCCACAATGGTGTGTTCTTTAATGGCTCTGCATCCCTCTATGTGGCTTCATCCCTCTGTTCCTCTTGAGGATACAATGGGATAATGTGGTGGAATTTAATCTTTTTCCTGTGGGGGACATAGCAAAGAAGGCCTTTTCCTCTTTCTCTTAAGAATGGGTTGAAAATCTTAAGGCTTGGTCTTTCTCTATAGTCATTGAAACCTAGGGTATCAGTCAAAGAAGGTTTAGCATTAATGAATATCTTCTGATTTAGATTCAGAAAGGTTTTTGATTGGTGAAGGGAGGTGGAATTATTCAGAAGGGTTAGCTGTCTTAAACTGCTGCTACTTGGAAGACGTAGGCAATGTTGTGTAGGTAGAGAGAGGGTCCAGAATGGTATGGTACATAGAGGGGTTTAGTAAATGTTTTTTAATGATGATCCTTTTGTTGAACCATGAAATCTTTTAATAGGTTACAAAGTGATAATGTGGCAACTTCAATTGGAAGAACGCCTCTGGAAGGTGAGTTCCATTAGAGCAACAGAGGCAAAATCCATTTCATTAGGTTCACCCATTCTACCAATTGATTTATTCTGGCCCCTGTTATATACAACAACTCTGGGGCATCCATGGCACACAGTTTCTAACCGTACAACCTCTTGTTAATGCTGCTACATTAGCTTGGAACTTCCTTCCTCGCCCCAAATCAAATCACAGCTTTCCTCACTTCAAATCCTTCCTAAAATCTTACCTCCTCCAGGACACAAGCTCTCCTCAATTAATTAATTTTCCCAGTTAATTTCCCACTTCCTTAAACCATACCATCACTCTCAGACGGTTCTAGCACTTAGTGACACCCTCCATAACAATCTCGTGCATATGTCTGCTCTATGTATTTAGAAGCAGACCACTTGTTGTGTGTGACCTTGGACAAGTCACTTCACTTCCCTGTGCCTCATTTACCTCATCTGGAAAATGGGGTTTGAGACTGAGCCCCATGTGGGACAGGAACTGTGTCCAACCTGATTTGCTTGTATCCACTCCTGCCTGGCACAAAGTAAGCACTTAACAAATAACATAATTAAATGAAATGTATTTATTTTTGACCTCTCTATTTGTGAATTTTTTTTATGTTTGCTTCCCTCACTAGAGTGTAAGCTCCTTGTGGGCAGAGAACATGTTACTGTATTATTCTGTACTTCTCAAGTGTCAATACTGTGTATTATACGGGTGTTTATTATGCTTCAAGCACTGTGCTAACCCCTGCGATAGTTCCAACATACATCTTCCTCTTAAATCTCTTCTTTCTCCACCCATCGTCTCTCCTCCTCCTCCCCTCTCTCATCCCAACCTCAGCTCTTAAAACATTTGTGTTCACTACCCCCAGAATCTCTTCCTTTATTAATTATGGATCTTGCCCAGAACAGGTGAGTCAAGCTTATCAAATGACCTTTCATCCCAAATAGTTATCCATTCTTGTACTAGAGAGAGCTTTAGCCTGGAGTATCCTTGCTTTCAAATGGAAGTTCCTAGAGGTTAGGGCTAAGCTCTGTAGATGCTCAAATGTCCCCAAATAAATATTAAATGGCAATCACTTTATTTTTGAAGTTGCCAATTTGGGGCAAATGAATGCCCTAGAGAGAGTGTCTTGGACTGATCAGAGATACAGCTCCTAGAAACTGGTCTACATTATTCAATTCAGTCTTAAAAATCTGACTATTTAAAATCACTGTCAACCTGCTGGATTTTAATAGGCCATGAGAAGCATCTTGATTCAAGATGAGGTCTTTAGGAACCATCTGAGCTCTGAGATTTTTCCTTTATTCCAAAAATACTAAATTGCTGAGTGTATGAGGTGCCAGGGCTAAAACCGTCTTAGCCAGCAAGGAAAAAGATCATTAAGAATAGAACCAGCACAGCCATATGAGTATCAATTCTTGGACAAAACTACTTGCTTCTTCCTATCTTGTTTCTTTTTATTCTTCCAATGGGGCAATCCAACCAACTGTGGTCTTTTATCCTCCACAGTTACACTGCAATCAATCAATTGTATTTATTGAGCTCTGTGTGTAAAACACTGTACTAAGTGCTTGGGAGCATATAACACAATATAACAGACACATTCCCTGCCCACAGTGAGCTTACAGTCTAGAAGGGGATGCAGACATTAATATAAATAAATTAATTTCAGATATGTACATAAGTGCTGTGGGGGTGGGTGGTGAATAAAGGAAGCAAGTCAGAGTGACACAGAAGGGAATGATGGAAGAGGAAATGAGGGCTTAATCAGTAAAGACCTCTTGGAAGAGATGTGCCTTCCATTAAAGTTTTGAGAGTGGGGAGATCGATTGTTGGTTACAAAAATAGAGGGTGTTCCAGGCCAGAGGCAGGATGTGGTGAGAAGTTGGTGGTGAGATAGATAGAGGTACAGTGAGTAGGTTAGCATTAGAGGAGCGAAGTGTGCAGGCTGGGTTGCAGTAGGAGAGTAGCAAGGTGAGGTAGCAAGGGATAGGTGATTTAGTGCTTTAAAGCCAATGGTAAGGAGTTTCTCTTTGATGCGTAAGCAAATGAGCAACAACTGGAGGTTCTTGAGGAGTGGAGAAACATGGAGTGAATGGACTGGTAGAAAAATGATCCAGGCAGCAGAGTGAAGTATTAACTGGAGTGGAGAGAGACAGTAGGCAGGGAGGTCATTAAGGAGGCTGATACAATAATCAAGGTGGGACAGGATAAGTGCTTGGATTAACATTAGCAGTTTGGATGGAGAAGAAAGGATGGATTTTAGCATTGCTGTGAAAGTTGAATAGACAGGATTTAGTGTTAAATTGAATATGTGGGGTAAATGAGAGAGAGAAGTCTAGGATAATGCCAACGTTATGGGCTCATGAGGCAGGAAGGATTGTGGTGCTATTTACAGTTATGGAAAAGTCAGGGGAAGGACAGGATTTGGGTGGGAAGATAAGGAGTTCTGTTTTGGACATGATGGGTTTGAGATGATGGCAGGATATCCTTGAAGGCCAGAGGAAATGTGAGATTGCAGAGAGGAAGAGAGATCAAGGTTGGAGATGTAGATCTGGGAATCGTCCATATAGAGGTGGTAGTTGAAGCCATGGAACTGAATGAGTTCCTCCCGAATGAGTTCCTTGAGTTTAAGGAAGTGGGAGTTGATGGAGAATTGAGGGGGACACAGAACTGAACTTTGAGGGACACCAACAGTTAGGGGGTGGAAGGCAGAGGAGGAGCCCACAAAAGAGTCTGATAATGAGCAGCCAGAGAGATAGGAGGAGAACCAGGGGAGAACAGTGTAATTGAAATCAAGTTTGGATAATATTTCCTGGAGGAGGAGTTGATTGACTGAGTTGAAGGCAGCTGGGAGTTCAAGGAGGATTAGAATAGAGTAGAGGCCATTGGATTTGACAAGAAGGAGATCATTTGTGACATTTAAGAGGGTGGTTTCTGTGGAGTGAAGGTGATGGAAGCCAGATTGAAGAGGGTCAAAGAGAAAATTAGAGGAGAGGAACTTGAGACAGCGGATGTAGACAAGTCACTCAAGGAGTTTGGAGAGGAGGGAGGAGGGAGACGGAGTGATAACTGGATGGAGTCATGGGGTTAAGAGAGGGTATTTTTAGGACAGGGGAGTCATGAGCCTGTTTGAAAGCAGTGGGGAAGAAGCCACTGGAGTATGAACAGTTGAAGATGGCAGTCTGTGGTGGTGGGGAGGTGGGGGTTGGCGGGGAGGTGGGGGGAAGCGGGAGGAGGAATAATAAGGGGACAAGTGTTTTGATGAGTTACAAAGGGATGCGTGGGGTTGGATGTGCAGTTGAAGGAGGTGGATTTTAAGAGAAGGCAGGAGATCTCTTGAGATATTGCTGGGAAGGATGGGAGAGTTGAAGAAGGGGCAGGAGGAAGGAGGGACTGGAGAGAAGCAGGGGAGGCTTAGGAAGGTTCATTCATTCATCCAATCGTATTTACTGACCTCTTACTGTGTGCAGAGCACTGTACTAAGCACTTGGAAAGTACAATTTGGCAACAGAGACAATCCCTACTCAACAACGGGCTTTCAGTCTAGAAGGGGGAGACAGACAACAAAACAAAACAAGTAGACAAGCATCACTACCATCAAAATAGATAAATAGAACCTTAGACAAATGCACATCATTAATACAATAAATAGAGCAATAAATATGTACAAATATATACAAGCGAGATATATGTGTTTTGTTTTGTTGTCTGTCTCCCTGTTTAGAGAGTGAGCTCATTATTGGGCAGGGATTGTCTCTATCTGTTGCCAAATTGTACATTCCAAGTGTTTAGTACAGTGCTCTGCACATAGTAAGCGCTCAATAAATGCGATTGAATGAATGAATGAATCATATCTAATAGTTTCAATTTTTCCAATAACGTGGGTATCCAGGTCATTACTGTAACATATAAGCAGACTACACAAAATGGTCATATAGACACCTGGAATATACACCAATCAGTCATTCATTCATTCATTCATTCAATAGTATTTATTGAGCGCTTACTATGTACAGAGCACTGTACTAAGCGCTTGGAATGAACAAGTTGGCAACAGATAGAGACAGTCCCTGCCGTTTGACGGGCTTACAGTCTAATCGGGGGAGACGGACAGACAAGAACAATGGCAATAAATAGAGTCAAGGGGAAGAACATCTCGTAAGAACAATGGCAGCTAAATAGAATCGAGGCGATGTACAATTCATTAACAAAATAAATAGGGTAATGAAAATATATACAGTTGAGCAGACAAGTACAGTGCTGAGGGGATGAGAAGGGAGAGGGGGAGGAGCAGAGGGAAATGGGGGGAAAAGAGGGTTAAGCTGAGGAGAGGGGAAAAGAGGGTTAAGCTGCGGAGAGGTGAAGGGGGGGCAGTAGAGGGAGAAGGGGAGCTCAGTCTGGGAAGTCCTCTTGGAGGAGGTGAGTTTTAAGTAGGGTTTTGAAGAGGGGAAGAGAATTAGTTTGGCGGAGGTGAGGAGGGAGGGCATTCTGGGACCGCGGGAGGACGTGGCCCAGGGGTCGACGGCGGGATAGGCGAGACCAAGGGATGGTGAGGAGGTTGGCGGCAGAGGAGCGGAGCGTGTGGGGTGGGCGGTAGAAAGAGAGAAGGGAGGAGAGGTAGGAAGGGGCAAGGTGATGGAGAGCCTTGAAGCCTAGAGTGAGGAGTTTGTGTTTGGAGCGGAGGTTGATAGGCAACCAGTGGAGGTGTTTAAGAAGGGGAGTGACATGCCCAGATCGTTTCTGCAGGAAGATGAGCCGAGCAGTGGAGTGAAGAATAGACCGGAGCGGGGCGAGAGAGGAGGAAGGGAGATCAGAGAGAAGGCTGACACAGTAGTCTAACCGGGATATAACGAGAGCCCGTAGCAGTAAGGTAGCCGTTTGGGTGGAGAGGAAAGGGCGGATCCTGGCGATATTGTAAAGGTGAAACCGGCAGGTCTCGGTAACGGATAGGATGTGTGGGGTGAACGAAAGAGACGAGTCAAGGATGACACTGAGATTGCGGGCCCGAGAGACGGGAAGAATGGTCGTGCCATCCACGGTGATAGAGAAGTCTGGGAGAGGACCGGGTTTGGGAGGGAAGATGAGGAGCTCAGTCTTGCTCATGTTGAGTTTTAGGTGGCGGGCCGACATCCAGGTGGAGACATCCCGGAGGCAGGAGGAGATGCGAGCCTGAAGGGAGGGGGAGAGGACAGGGGCAGAGATGTAGATCTGCGTGTCATCTGCGTAGAGATGGCAGTCAAAGTCGTGAGAGCGAATGAGTTCACCAAAGGAGTGAGTGTAAATGAAGAACAGAAGAGGGCCAAGAACTGACCCTTGAGGAGCTCCAACAGTTAAAGGATGGGAGGGGGAGGAGGCGCCAGCAAAGGAGACCGAGAATGACCAGCCAGAGAGATGAGGAGAACCAGGAGAGGACTGAGTCCGTGAAGCTAAGGTGAAATAAGGTGTGGAGGAGGAGGGGATGGTCGACAGTGTCAAAGGCAGCAGAGAGGTATAACATCCTGCCCCCCAATTACTTGATTAGTTTTCCCGTGGTTATATGACACATTACCTTCATTCAATCGTATTTATTGAGCACTTACTTTATGCAGAGCACTGTACTAAGCACTTGGGAAAGGGCAAAATAGTTCTGCATCTGTGTTTCCTTTTTTAAGAAATATTTGTAGTTCCAGGGAGTTTTCTCAAGACTCTGAAACATATTCAGTTAGTCAACAATATTTCCTAAGCATTTTGTAAAACACTGAAACAGACCACTACAGAGATCCCAGGAAAATCAATGCCGGCTTTGCAATTCTAGGCACCTGCTGTGTTATGATATCACTATAATTCTTGGATGGAGAATGTACTTCACACATTGTAACTGTTACCTTGGGATTAGCATAGGTGAGGGTCGTGGACAATTCTAAAACTCAGTGTGATTAGAGTGATTGTGCCTTATTTGACAAGGGCCCATGAATAACTGAGAGCTTATTAAGAAGAGGTTTTGGTTCTCAGTAGACTTATCTTGTTTATGGAAAATGTATATTTTCAGCATTTCATTCACACTACTCCTTCCTCAATTGCCGTAAATGTTGACTCCTATGGGGAGTCACTGTCAATGGCATTTCATAAGTTGTTTCCTACCGTGCAAAATCTTCCGCAGTGGCCATAGATGATGGGAGTAAAATCCTCCTGGAACAGCTCCTATGCAGAGATGTGATTGTTGAGAATCTCTGTACAATGCCAAAGGGATTTCCTGAGACCTTTGGCATTGGGTGGTGGTATACTGAGAAGCAGCGTGGCTCAGTGGAAAGAGCATGGGCTTTGGAGTCAGAAGTCATGAGTTCGAATCCCAGCTCTGCCACTTGTCAACTGTGTGACTGTGAGCAAGTCACTTAACTTCTCTGTGCCTCAGTTACCTCATCTGTAAAATGGGGACTAAGACTGTGAGCCCCATGTGGGACAACTTCATTCATTCATTCAATAGTATTTATTGAGCGCTTACTATGTGCAGAGCACTGTACTAAGCACTTGGGATGAACAAGTCGGCAACAGATAGAGACAGTCCCTGCCGTTTGACGGGCTTACAGTCTAATCGACTGTATTCCCTGTGTCTTGATTCCCCTGTGTCTACCCCAGCACTTAGAACAGTGCTCTGCACATAGTAAGCGCTTAACAAATACCAACATTATTACTATTATTATTACTGCTATTCCGGCCTCAGCAGCAGGGTCAACAGTAGAGGGTTTGGTGACACTAGGAAAATCCCTCCATTTCCAGATTTGGATCAGGGCCATTTCTGATGGAAGAAAGCTGGGTAGGAGCAAGGAATAGATAGGTTAAGGGAATGGAACTGGATTAGTTGTTCAACTCTGAGCCAAGAATCCCTGAATTCCAAGGGTCCAGTTACCAGATTTTTTATGAATCCAGCCCCACAAATGGGAGCACCTCGGTGAACACCCACTTCATCCAACTGTCTCTGTTCAGTTCATTCATTCAATCAATCATATCTATTGAGCACTCAGTGTATGCAGAGCTTGGGAGAATAGAGATAACAATAAACACAGTCCCTGCCCAGTTAGATAACCAGAATGCGATTCAGGATGTCAACCAGAGTAAGGGCAGATCTGCAGTGTTGGAAACTCAGACTAATGTCATTTTGGTGAGGTAGTAGAAGTAAACAAATGTATTATTATTCATTCAATCGTATTTATTAAGCACTTACTATGTGCAGAGCACTGTACTAAATGTTCGATGATAATAATAATAATGATGATAATATTTATTAAGCGCTTACTCTACTAAGCGCTGGGGTGGGTACAAGCAAATCAAATTGGACACAGTCCCTGTCCCATGTGGGGCTCATAGTCTCAATCCCCAGTTTACAGATGAGGTAACTGAGGCACATAGAAGTGAAATGACTTGCCCAAGGCCACACAACTGACAAGTGGCAGAGCCGGGATTAGAACCCATCACCTTCTGAATCCCATGCCTGTGCTCTATCCACGATACCACAGTTGCTCCTTACTGTGTGTAGAGCACTGTACTAAGTTCTGGAAAATAATACAGTTAGAGTAGTTGGGAAGGGATGCCTTGGGACTCATGGATCCTCCCACATTGTTCTTCCTTACCCTAGCCCTACCTTCTGCTCTCAGAGTTACTCAGGGATAAGAGGAAATCAGGTCAAATCATATACAAAACTGTGAAACAATGAAAATCTCAGTTTGGTACTCCCAAGTGGTTTGGGTGATATTTTTCAAGTCATACATTTTTACCCTTTTTTTCATCCAACATCCATTTCTCAAAGGATGAAAAATGAGCAGTCAGTTAAAAGGGTCTCCCATTCAGCTTCATACAAGTGTAGCTTCCCAGAATATATGGAGCTGAAGATATGTGGAAACCTGGCATCCTTCTATTTTCCAGGATGTCCCTAAAGCAATGTACAAGACAGCCCAGAGCCCACAAATTAGGGCTTAAAGAAGCAGGTTTTGGGGTTTCTGGACCAAAGTTTGTACTTCACAATTGATGTCCTTAAAGAAAAGCAGGTTACCAAGACTACCAATGGAGATTAAAGATTTAAAGCAGTATTTTGAGAGAGCCTTCTCAAGTGGTTATGCTTCAGTAGTTGTTAAGACTTTAATGGAAAAGAATCTTTACAATATTAATGGGCATGGATACTCTGCAGACCTCTCTTGGCATTCAGGCTTGGCCTTGGTTTACGTGCTAGAGAGAAAAGAGTCACTGTGGGTTTCTGAAGCCACTAAACCACATGACACTCACCAGGCAACCCTGGTGAAGTAGCAGTGCTTGGCTGACAAGAAAAGAAAACATTTCCCTTCGAGCTTTTCAGAAAGAGTGGTGGGGAAATATGGCAGCCAAGGAAACAAAGTAACGAGATAACAGAAATAGACAGGAACTCCCTTGTTCCTGTAGAATTCTGGGCTGGGGGAATGCAGGAAGGCCAAAATGAGGGAAAATGGGGAGCAGCTTTCCTGCAGGGCAGGGAATGTGTCTGTTTATTGTTATATTGTACTCTCCCAAGTACTTAGTACAGTGTTCTGCCACCAGTAAGTGCTCAATAATTCCAAATGAAAGAATGAACGAATAAATGCAGGCTGACTAGATTGCTATATTGAAAGCTTCATTGCATTCATTGAGATGGTTTTTGAAGGGTTGCCCTAATGGGCAAACCTCAATAACCTTGAATTTTGGGAGGTATTTTTGAGAACGGATCATTTTATAATGCACATTATTTTGCAATGATTAATGCAGGCTTCAAAAGTCTTTTGGTATCCCGGTTTCATTTTCTTAGATATCCCTCACTTGGTAACCTCCCATGGTCCTGTTTGTTGCTCCATTGTGGATCCTCAGTATTGATCACCAGAGGGTCCTTAAAGGGTTATCTGGAACCCTGTGAATCTTCAAGGTGGAGGACCCTTCTCTTAGACATTTAAATTAAAGTCTGTTTAAGAAAAAAAAACTACAAGACAGTGCAATTTGAAAGTCATTTGGCAAACTGATTCTGTCAAGAAAGCTTAGTTTCATTCTGTTTGCTGCAACAGCTTTTTTTTTCCATAACTCCGCTGTTCTTGTTCTTTTAATACATTTGGGAGGCCTGTCAAGGCCTATCCACTCTCTAAATAGCTTTGCAGATTAAATTTTTAACTCTCCATTCTTCATGCAGATGTATATTTCTGACAAAGAATTGCACTGACAGGTCAGCCTCCATCTTTCTCACCAGAGAGGGAATGTCTATGTGTAAGTCTGTCTCTCAATCTTGGATCTCTTCAGGAAAAATCCTCACAACAACCTCCTCCTTACCCCCCATTTTGTGCATTCAAACTAAATTTGTTTCAACTGCTGTTGGGGCCCTCTCACCCCTTGCCTTCAACAACATTCAGAACCAACAAATGAATCATCTTGGAAAATGAGAGCAAATGAAAGTTTCAACGTAGTGTGGCTCACACTAATGGGACATTCACGTTTCCAACTTGCCCTCCTTAATTGTTTCCTTTGGTCTGGGGGTGGGGTATGACATAATGTAACATAAGAAATACCATAACAGAGTAAGACCAATGGCCAACCCAGCTCAGGATTCTGTCTCTGACAGTGCCAACAGAATGCTTGAAGGAACCGGATGACATGGATACTAATATGTAGGATTGAACCCATGAACATCCCTAACTTTTGGCCTCTAAATCCTAGCTTTTCGTCCAAGAAGGTTTCATAATAATAATGTTGGTATTTGTTAAGCACTTACTATGTGCAGAGCACTGTTCTAAGCACTGGGGAAGATACAGGATAATCAGGTTGTCCCACGTGAGTCTTACAGTCTTCATCCCCATTTTATAGATGAGGGAACTGAGGCCCCGAAAAGTAAAGTGATTTGCCCACAGTCACACAGCTGACAGGTGGCAGAGGCGGAATTTGAACCCATGACCTCTGGCTTCCAAGCCCGTGTTCTTTAAACTGAGCCATGCTGCTTCTCTATTATGGCTATTAATAATATATAATAATAATATATCTATTATTCTCTTTTATGGCTCATTCATTCATAAACTTATCCAATATTTCCTGAATTTACTCATATGTTCCCCCTGTACTGTTACCTATGGAGAACTATGGATTAACCACAATTTCCTGTGGTTCTATTGTACTTTCCCAAGCACTTAGTATTGCAGTGCTCTGCACAGAGTAAGAGCTTAATCCATCAATGGTATTGACTGAGTACTTACTGTGTACAAAGCACTGTACTAAGTACTTGAGAGATTGCATATATATTTGGAAGACATGCTTCCTGCCCATGAGGAACTTAAATACTACTGATGGATTGATAACAAAATTTCAAGTTCTCTATGCTTCCCACCACTGTTTGACAAAGTGTTTCCTTTTGTTTGTTTTGGATTCACCAATTATGGCTTCCACTGGTTCTCCCCTGGTCCTAGTGATGTGGGTTTTAGTGAACAAAATTACTATATTTTTCCTGCGGCTTTCCAGATTGAAGAATTTCATCCCTCTCAATTGATCTTCCTAAAAAACTTCACTTCCCTAATCACTTTGGCTGGAAGCTCCCCTCGAGACTGTTACCTCATCACGAGTAGGGAACGTGTCTACCAACTCAGTTATATTGTGCTCTGCCCAGTACTCAGTACAGTGCTCTGTACATGGTAAGCCCTCAATGATTGACTTGGCTACCTGACTCTGATCCTTCTCCAGTTGTATTCTATCCTTCCTAAGATCCAGTGAGCAGAATTGCTCAATAAATTCCAGGTATAGGTATACTATGATTGTATATAGTGGCAGAAACATATCTATTCGTTGTGTTTTCTAGCTCCTTCCTGATGATGTTTAGAATTTGGTTGGCTTTTCTGGTGACAGCTGTATAATGGACGGATGATTCAAAAGAACAGTCAGCAATAACTCAGCTCTTTTTCTTGAGTCATGACTGTTATTCTGAACCCGTTCCTCAATCAATGATATTTGTTGAGCACTTATTCTGTGCAGAGCATTATACTCAATACTTGGGAGAGTACAATTTGATAGAGCTGTTAAGAAGCAAATTCTGCCCTCAAGAAGCTTAGCATCTGGTGGAGACAGATGTTAAAAAAATTACAGTTATGGGGAGCAGGATACTATAAGACTATTCTGAGAGCATCATCATGTGTTGAAATTTGAATGATTTTTCCTTAGCTACCTTGCCTTCTACATGCTCAAATTGTCACTTGCTCATTTGTCATTTTTCAGCTTTTTCTCTCAACTAGAGTTTTATGTTAGTTTCGAACACTGGGCACGGGAACTTGAGCAGACTCAATAATAATGATGGTATTTGTTAAGCGCTTACTGTGTGCCTAGCACTGTACTAAGAACTGGGGGAGATACAAAGTTATCAGGTTGTTCCACGTGGGGCTCTCAGTCTTAACCCCCATTTTACAGATGAGGTAACTAAGGCACCGAGAAATTAAGTGACTTGCCCAAAGTCACACAGCTGACAAGCGGTGGAGCCAGGATTAGAACCCATGACCTCTGACTCCCAAGCCCGGGCTCTTTCCATTAAACCACGCTGCTATTTGATGTTCAGTTAAAGAACTTGCAGATTTTCCATTACATCACTTCTGTTGGCCAGTTAAAAGCACTATTTTGATTCAGAACAGCAATCAGCCTTGGGCTGTGAGTTAATGTACCTGGCCGCCTTCAGTGGGGCACACCCCTGACACTGTTGTACTTCACAGGACGATGTTTTAGAAAAACATGCTTTGATGTTGATTCTACCTGTCCCTACAGGGGGAAAGAAGTCAAGGATGATTCCAGAAAAAGTACAGTAGCCTCATTCCGTCTCCCTCCAGCCTTCCACACAGGGCCACACTCCATCCATGTACCCCTGTGCAGCAGAGATCACATTGGTTGTTATGCCTGTGTCGATGGATTTCTGGATCTGGTTTCCAACACAGCACTGGGTTCCCCTCCCCTGACATCTTTGCCATATCCAGCCTGGGGACATCTTAAAATTATTTCAGCTGAGTAATTAAAATCTCATAATACTTCTTGCTCATACCAGTCCTCTGTACTTCTTCTGAAGCCAACCTTAACCCATAGAGAAGGTCATCACTACCCTCCTACCTGGCTCCCCATGGGATTTTGCAAAGTTGGGGAGAAACAGAGCCAGGAAAGAGAATTAATCATGTTCTCTGCTCCTGTGTTCCTATTTATGAAATAGGGCTCTTTGGCCTTTGAGAGGAATCCCCTTCATGAGATTGTAAGCTCTCAGAGAGCAGGGTTCATGCTTCCTTACTCTGTTGTATTCATCCAAGCATTCAGCACAGTGCTCTCAATAAATATGATTGGTTCATCAACAACCAGCAACAGTTTCAGGAGTTGAACCTGCTTATTATCCTTGGTGTGATCTTCACTATATCCTGCTGCCATTTGTTTTGATAGAAATCAAAATGTCCCCATAATGCAAATTGAGAGATGCTGAATTTCTCTTGGATGCATCAGAATATGTTATGTTCTCTCTTCTTACAGATGGGCTTTGTGTAGTTTGTAAGAATCCTTGATTTTTAGTACCCTACAAATTGATAAGACTCGGAAATATCCTTGTAGGAAAAATGAGTGTTTTTAATTCTAGGTCTTTGCAAGTGAATCAGGCAAATGTTTGGCTCACTCACTGACTTGTAACTTGAAGGCTGATTTTCTTTTTTAAAGGAGATTTCTCACGTTGCTGGATTGACCAAAAAAATGCCTGAATAGAAGATGGATGCTATCCTGGTAACAGATAACAAAATAACCAGTAGGATTGTCCATTCCCTAGTACATTTTAGTTTATGTATAAAGAGCAACATGGGTCATATGATATACATAAAGTTCAGGATAAGAGCTGCTATACTCCATCCAGTGGCAAGTCAGATCACCAACAAGTTCCCGGAATAGCTGTTAATACAACAGCCTTGAAGCAACACATATCACAATACAGGTGCCCTGGTCTTCTCAGGTGATAAGAATGAACATCAGAACATCAAGCAACTGTTCTACATTAAGGTAAAATAGCCACCACACACAGAGATATAGTGAGATTCTGGGGATGTAAACAGCCCTCCCTACCAAGGGAGTTGTACTTCAACACCCCTTCTCCCCATCCACCAATGGCAAGTCACTTCACTTCTCTGTCCCTCGGTTACCTCGTCTGTAAAATGGGGATTGAGACTGTGAGCCCTACATGGGACAAGGGACTGTGTCCAACCTGATTTGCTTGTGTCCACCCTACACTTAGTACAGCGTCTGGTACATAGTAAGTGCTTAACAAATATTATTATTATTATTAGTATTATTTGCCAATATATATCTTTCTATCTTTGCCATTAGAGTGGAAGCTTCATGAAAGCCACTCTGCTTCTCACTGCTTCAGGTAATATGTTTTATTACCTGCTATATTCTCAGCCCCCTCACCTCATTTAGGAACTGGGAAATAATAAAAATGAGTCTCTGCATTGAGGGTCTACCGTGTTGAGACTCTTCCTAACAAGGGAAAGTAGTTTAATATATTTCTAGTGCTAAACTGGTCGTGACTTTGTGAGCTATACTCCATGAACTACACATTAGCCCAAAGTGCTGGAGACTGGGGTTCTCCTCCAAGTTCTAACCTCAATTGACTCTGTCCCTTGAAAATTGCTTTATTAGGTCAGGCCAAGCCACACTGGGCATCTTGGGAGCGTCCAGCTGAACCTGAGAACTTGCTGAGCCACTAATTTTTATTTCACTCAATGGGCAGAGTAAGATCAAAGTTGGAGGTATCTCTAGCTGGGCACATTAAATTATGTATGCCTTACTGTCACCTTCAGGTGAGTACTCTTCTCTGGCAGAGGAGTGGGGCCTACAGAGTCAGTCAGTCAGTCAATCATATTTATTGAGCACTTACTGTGTGCAGCATTGTGTACTATGCACTGTTTCTTGACTGTGGCCCCAACTTCTAAGAAACAGGAAGGCTAATGAAGCAGCATGGCCTAGTGGAAGGAGTATGGGCCTAGGAGTCAGACCTGAATTCTGACCCCACCTCCACCGCTTGTCTGCTGTGTGAACTTGGGCAAGTCGTTTAACTTCTCTATACTTTATTTACCTCTTATATAAAATGGGGATTAAGACTTTGAACCCCACATGGGACATGGACTGTATTCAGCTGATTACCCGAGAGCTTAATACAGTGTCTGGCACAGAGTGTTTAACAGACACCAATTAAAAAAAAAAAGCCCAGTCAATTACCAACTGGGACCAAGGGCAGCGGGGCACGTAAGGGGAGGAAGCATGCCCAAATAGATCCTTGGGCTCCTTTCCCATACTCTTGCTTGGCACAGGAAATTATATTCTGGGTTCTAATCCTGGCTCGGCCACTTATCTGCTGTGTGACCTTGGGCAAGTCTTTTTACTTCTCTGTGCCTTCAGTTACCTCATCTTATGGGGTAATGTGAGACAGTGAGCCCCACATGGGACAGGGACTTTGTCCAACCCAATTTGCTTGTATCCATTCCAGAACTTAGTATAGTTCCGGGAACATAGTAAGCATTTAACAAATGCCATAATTATTATTTTTACTGTTATGTCCTGCTGCTAAGTGTCTTTATGCCCATGACAGCTAGAAGCCTTTCCTAAATAAAGGCAGGTAGCAGCCAACAATAGATCTAGAAGTTGTAGTAGTAATAGACTGTAAGCTCCCTCTAGACTGTAAGCTCCATATGGGCAGGGAACATGTCTACCAACGTTTAGACTGTAAGCCCGTCATTGGGCAGGGATTGTATCTATCTGTTGCCGAACTTTACATTCCAAGTGCTTAGTACAGTGCTCTGCACATAGTAAGCACTCAATGAATACTATTGAATGAATGAATGAACTCAGTTATATTATACATGCTCAGTGCTTAGAACAGTGCTTGGCACATAATAAGCACTTAACAAATACCATCATTATTATACTGTATTGTATTGTACACAAGAGCAGCAAGACCTACTGGAAAGAGCACAGGCCTGTGAGTCAGAGGACATGGGTTCTGCACTCATCTCTGCCACTTGCCTGCTTTATGACCTTGGACAAGTCATTTCACTTCTCTGTACCTCAGTTACCTCAACTGTAAAATAGGGTTTCAGTATCTGCTCTCCTTCCTACTTAGCCCTGTGGGGGACAGGATCTGTCTGACCTGATTATCTTATATCTTCCCCAGTGCTTAGAACAGTGCTTGACACATAGTAAACATTTAATAAATGCCACAGTTATTATTCTTACTCTCTCAAGTGTTCAGTACAGTGCTCTACATACAGCAAAGCCTCAATAAATATGATTGATCGATTGATTAAACACTGTGTGCACAACACTGTATTAAGTGCTGGGAAAGAATACAAAAGTGAGAAACAGATATGATCCCTGCCCCTCGGGGAGCTCACCTTGAAGTAAAAATAGCTAGTCCCCTGGTGACAGAGATTCCATCTTCCTTACTGGAATCTCCCACCGAAAGGAGTGTGCAACTAGCCCAATCTCCTAGCCAAGTGAGGCCCGTTACTTCTCCAGCTCTGAGCTCCACTTATCTCCCAAGTCAACTCTGGCAGTAGACAACACTACTCTGAAACAAACACTCAGATAAAAACACACAGTAAGCGCTCAATAAATGCCTTTGATTTTATTGACACCAGTAACAGGATCCTCAGACCTAATGGGCAGAGAACATCCCTTGGATTTCCGCTGTACCTTCCCAAGCATTTAGTGTAGAACATTGTTTTGAGTAGGAACTCAATAAATTCCATTACTACTATCCAGGATAGAAGGTCTATAGGGATGGAAGTAACAGTAGTCAGTCAGTCAACTGTATTTATTGAGTGCCAAGCAATATACTAAATACTTGGGAGAGGACAATATAACAAGATAGATGCATTCCCTGCCCACAGTGAGCTTACAGTCTAGAGGGGGAGACAGACATCAATATAAAATAAATAAATTACAGATATGTACTTAAGTGCTGTGGGCTAGCAGGGGGAGATGAATAAAAGGGAGTAAGTCAGGGTGATGCAGAAGGGAGCTGAAGGAAAGGGAAAGCAGTGAGTCCTTCCCTGTTCCAATGCAGCACTGATTATTAGCTCCACGCTAACACTGGCTCTTCTCCTGCAGATTGATGGGGCTTAGGCCAGAAGAGGAAAGCTTAGAGGAAGGGTCAGAGCTGGCAGGAAGCAGACTGGACCAGTACCTGCGCCATGCTCTGATGCCTTGTGACTGTCACCTACTTGAGCTTACCTCTGCAGAAACTATCAGCATTAGCTCCGTTGACACACAGGTTTCCAGCTCCCACAGGGCCAACTACTGGAATGTGGGGAGATTGAACTATATAATTATTGTCTGAGATGTTCGGGGGAAGCACCAATTATCCAAAATGATGTTTAAAATCACAAAATTAGGAACACCGTAACTCTAAGCAGTAAGTCTGAGAGGGATCCTTAGGGACTGAGAGGGAAATGGAAGTGATTGCAAAGTTGAGGACTAAAAGCTCTTTCAGCCACTGAAATTTTGATCGGTGGGCTTTTTTTTTCCACGTTCGGCAGCTGCTGTGAGAGAGAGACAAGGCAGTGTTCCTTCCAAATGCTGCTTGAGAGACATCATTTGTGAAGATAAGAATTTGTTACAATAGCCCCAAGGGTCTGAGGGATACTATTAATCACCAGATTTTTTTGGTTGGTGTTGAAGTATCCAACCCAATTACACCTTTACTCCCGTGTTCCCATTGTCACTAAGGAAAAGAACATATAGATGCGAGAGGAGAAAAAAAGAGAGAGAGAACAATTTAAAAGGAAAGTTGAGCATTTTTGAGAATGGGTTAACCCTGTGAGGAAAGAGGCGCATGCCTTTTGTCCCGGATGGAATTTTAGCGACGAAAGGAAAAGTGTAAAGGTATCTGAAAATGAACGATTTGAAAATGAAGCAATTTACCAAGGGTAACACTTGCACTGGGGATCCATTACCTTCACCAGAAGATTTTGCAGCTTCTCCAAAAGCTGGTAATTTAATTCGAATTCTTTGTGCAATGGTGATGGTTCCCGGCCACCGCCTTTTTCTCAAGAAACAGAGCATCCAAAACCCAAGCCTTGAGTAAGAACTAAAAGAGGGACTTGGTGATATTAACTCTTTCTACGAAACATGTAATTGTAAGTTGAAAGCCTAGATCCATATTTTGATAATGATTTGGCATCTTAATCAATTTCTTAGTGATTGCCTTTGTTTGTAGAGCTCTGCAGTTCACCTGCGAGAATATCGGTTTCTTCCTGCATTCCACCTCTCTGTTGGGCTTAGATCTGTTTTTCTAAAATAGCAAAAACAGATGCATGCTTCATCTTGCCGAAGCTAGTTATGCAATTTATGGCACTTATGAATTAAGCAGCCAAATGTTATCTTCAAGTTCTAAATAATAGTAAAAAAAGAAACTCTATTACTTTGGACATTTTCCCTGAATTAGTTTGTTCGTGCCATGATTTATTCTCCCCTCTTATCGGTTCCATGCCCGAATCCTTTGTTCTGCGGTATTTCTTTTTTGCAGTATTGATGCCCATTGATTTTGACCTAGTATAATTCCGAGTAATTAAATATTTTCTCAAAGAAACAAGTATTTCTCACTTTCCAATATAACCTTCACCTGAAGTACAAATGGTTTCAGCATCACTGGGAAATCTCATACTCTTTTTGGTGCAAACTTGACCTCTGTTGTCCTTCTTGGAAAATGCACTTGATTTCTAACAAGAGCTTTTAGAAATGTAACAGTGCTGATTTGTTAGATAATGAAATCCAAATTGTCTAGAAAAAGGTGCAATTATACAGCATGTAATACACAAATAAATTGACTTAATGTTACATTATAATGAAAACTGTGCAAAACCCTCTACACAAGCACAATAAAATAATAAAAAGTAATAGAACAGGTAATAGATGTAAAATAAATGCTAAAAAAGTAGTTCAAATCATTTTCATACCAGTCAAAAGATACTGAGGAGGGCGCATCCAATCACAATAAAACACCAGAATGAAACACTTCTAAATAGTAATATAAATTTTTGTGGACACTTCATGTCCCATGATGTGGAATTGACATATAGTTTGATTTTCTTTTTCCTAATGTAAGCCACAGTTTTACAGTCCTAGTGAAAACATTTTATTGCTGGGGATGTATTAGACATGGTTCATTTCCCTTCTCAGTATGGCTTTAATTTTCCACATCCATGGCTTGACACAGACCCAAACACCAGAAGATGGTTGTCTGCTATAAACTGTTTGGTTTTCTTTGATTGCTTTACAATTTAATCTATAGTTCATTCCATTAACCCTTTCCGTTTTAATGCCGCGAAGTCTTCCATCTCCTTAATAGAAAGATAAACTTCCCCAAACATTTATGTTTATTTTGGCTTCTCATGTCCAGAGAATTGCAGTGTGCTGTAGGAAGAGAATTATTTTCTTTTCTCCGTTAACTCTTTTTCCCTGCCCCTGTATAATTGCAAAATAATTGACACTCTCCAGTGATGGGATTTTCCCCCCCTTTGCTAAACCATAGATTCATCATTATTCATTCACGGGGTTCCGGCCCCATTCGTACTCATCTGCTGAGCCAAGAAAGTGCCACGGCCATTCTAACTTTTTCCTCAAATCCCTGGTCTTCACGGTGCAGGGGTGAGGGGGAAATCTTTTCCTGTCTGCAATGTTGTCACATCCGATATCCAGTTCCTTCCGGCACAGAGCGTGGATCTGGGAGGGTCACCAGATCAGCCTGTGCCTCGGGGTGCTTCGCCTCAAGTACAAAAGACTCGACTCAACTCCCGTTAGTCGTCTAGGTGGCCTATCGGTGGTGACGGCCTGCCAGCTCGGTCTGTGGGTGAACAGTGATGACTGCCTTGAAATGCTAAGTGCTTAATTAAGGACCTTTCATATCAGTTATTGAGGGCTCCATCTCCCATAGCCCAGGGCATTGTACTTTACAGAGGACTCCCTGGAGCCAGAGTCAACTTTATTGCAGTGACAAGTCAAAAAAAAAAAAACCTCACCAGAAAGAAAGAAAAAAAGAAAGAAACAAGTGGTTTTAATCCTCTCTCAGCCTTCCCCAAATCTGAATACAACTCGACAGCTGACTAGACATCGTTGATGGACTCCAAAAATACTGCTTATAATGTTCAGGAAAATATACCACCTACTTGTGTCGTTGGACAGTGGAGTCCTCGTTGGGAAAAAAAAAATTACCTACCCCCGCCTTGCGAAAACCCTGCAGATTTTAAACTTCTCTTCTGCCTTCCCTGAGAAAATGTGTGCCTAGCGCTCAGAGAAGTCAGGCTTATTTTTAAAGGCTCAGAAATATATTTTTGTCTAAACATTTTGTATGTAGGGGTGCAACTTCTGTTATAGGAAAGGATTGAATTGTCTGTGTGTCTGCACGTGTGCATGTATGGGAGAAAGTGGATCGATGAATTGTTTTAACTAGAGGAGTAAAACATGTTAAGTTACCTTTCTCACATAATGTTGGTGGATTCTTTAACCAATGTTTGGAAAGTGAGGTGAACTGCTACTGCTCTTTAGTAGTGTAGCTGATCATTTACAGTGTCTAGAAATGCAATTATTAAAAGCCATCAGTAAGAGGAACAGTTGTCCACCAGCTCTACCTGTGGGTAGGAAATACAAATCCATGCATTCATCACAAGTAACTAACCAGTGTGCTTGTGCCCAGAAATGAATGGAAAAAAGGTCTCCCAGGTTCTTTAGCTAAAACGGATATACTTTTATATCCAGAACAACAACAAAAATTTTCTGATTCCCATGTTTCCTCAGGAAGCTTGCTAGACCATCACAAAACTCTGCATGGCAAATTGTTTCATAAATTTGATCATACTGACTTCTTTATCCAGACTTCAGACTTTTGTGCAAATGCTTATCAATCAGTTGGTATAAGAAGGGAATTCAATGGCTCTTTGGACATTGAATCTGCAACAGCCAACAGGAACCAGTGTGGCATGGGTCTGGGAGTTAGAGGACCTGGATTCTAATCCCACCTCTGCCACTTGTCTGCCCAATGTAGGACATCGATTTTGTTCAACCTGACGATCTTTTATCTACCCAATTGCTTAGTACAGTGCCTAGAACTCAGTAAGACCTTAATAAATACCATTTAAAACAATATAATGAAATAAAAAACAGACAATAAGGATTTCCTCAGGGAATTTTTCAGGGCACAGTTTTGACAGTGTGGCTACCTGTGAAAAGTTACCACTTAGCACAGGCAAGGAGCTGCATGGCCTAGAGGAAAAAGCACAGGCCTGAGAGTCAGAGGACCTGGGTTCTAATCCTCACCCTGCCACTTGCCTACATGTGACCTTGGACAAGTCCCTTAATTTCTCTGTAACTCAGTTTCCTCATCTGTAAAATGGAGATTCAGTACCTGTTTTCCCCACTGAGGGGACTGAGCCACAGGTGGGGCAGGGATGGTGCCAAGAACAGTGAGCTCTTAGTGGGCAGGAATATGTTTGTTGTTATATTGTACTCTCCCAAGCACTTAGTACAGTGCTTTGCACACAGTAAGCGCACAATAAATCCAACTGAATGAATGAATAGGAAGCTCTTAATAAATATAATAACCTGTAGCTTGCTGCAGAGGCATCGCCAATGACAAAGGAACCTCATATTAATAGTACCACCTCCAAACCCAGCCCCGGAACCCTGATCCTTCTAAATGTCACCTTGGTGGCCAACCCACCACCCACTTCCTCCCCTCCACCCATCTCATGCTCTGCAACCCACCCCTTCCCTGGGTAGCCTCAGGGAAGACACAACATTGAAGCAGGCCAATAGTTCCTAGCTTCCCACCTGCTCCCTTGAGACACTAGTTGTCAAGTGAGCATAATCCCAGAGCAGTTAGGAAAACCTAGGAAGATCCAATCCCACAAACCGACTGTCTTGTCTTCTCAAGCCAAATGGACTGTGCACTAGACCAAATTATTACAACATGTCCTAGCTACCAATTGCTTGGAAAGGAGGGAAGGATGCTCAGAACATTGAGCAACAGATGGGTTTTGCTCAGATTTTTTTTTCTGGCTTTCCGTACCATTTGCTCTTTGTAGACCTGTTAAAAAAGTCAATTTTCACTATGTCGTGAAATGGACAATTGGACCATCAAATACACTACTAAAATTTCCTTTATTTATTTAAGTGAATTATTCTGGTAATTGCTCAGTGCAGAACTTTACACTATATAGTTAAAGACCTAGTCTCTCCTCTAATGCCTACGTGAAGAGTAAGAGTGGATTATTTTAGGGAGGAAAAGATGTGTTACCAGTGTCGGGATGCATTTACTTCTAGAAGGATCTAATATTTTGAGAGCATGATATTGCTGTAAAGGTCAACATTTAATATGTTTGAAACCATACTACTGGGGTCTAGATTAGCATTCATCTGTATTTATTTAATTGCCTATGCTTGCCCTTGTTGTATCTGTGCCCCTCCTGTGAAATCTATTTGTATCTTTGCAATATATGTGCACTTTTCCACCACCCCCTTAGATTACTATTTAGTTGCCATTGTTTTTACGAGATGTTCTTCCCCTTGACTCTATTTATTGCCATTGTTCTTGTCTGTCCGTCTCCCCCAATTAGACTGTAAGCCCGTCAAACAGCAGGGACTGTCTCTATCTGTTGCCGACTTGTTCATTCCAAGCGCTTAGTACAGTGCTCTGCACATAGTAAGCGCTCAATAAATACTATTGAATGAATGATTGAATGAATGATTATAAGTCTTTCAAGAGCGGGGACCCAATCTTTTACTTTTCTTGTGTGTTCCCAAGCAGCTAGTTCAGTGATTTGCACTTGACTCTCTCCCCGTTTCCTCTGTGTAGAACTTCTGTACATATCTCTAGAATATTTTATGCCATCTCTTTAACCAAGATGCTTTTCTCTAACTCTGTTTTAATGTCTATCTCCCTTTTTAGCCTGAAACCTCTTTGTAGGCAGAGATCACATCTACAAACTCTGCTGTTTTGTACTTTCCTAAGCACTTAGAACAGTCCTCTGCAATTCAATCAATCAATCACATGTACAGAGTGCTTACTGTGTGCAGAGCACTGTACTATGAATTTGGGAAAGTACAATTCACCAGAGTTGGTAGCATTATTGGTAGCAGTTCCCTGCCTACAGAGAAGCAGCGTGGCTTAGTGGAAAGAGCCCTGGCTTGGAATCAGAGGTCGTGGGTTCTAATCCCGGCCCCTCCACTTGTCTGCCATGTGATGTTGGGCAAGTCTCTTGATTTCTCTCTGCCTCGGTTACCTCATCTGTAAAATGGGGATTAAGACTGTGAACCCCACGTAGGACAACCTGCTTACCTTTTATCTACCACAGCACTTAGAACAGTGCTTAGCACATAGTAAGCACTTAAATACCATAATTACTAAGTATTTACACACAATAAGCAATCAATAAATACCATCAATTGATTGATTGATTGAGTGAAGTGGAGAGGGTCAAGAGATTGGAGAGTTCTGTTATGGGAAAGGACAGTTTGGAAGGGAGGGGAAAGAAGCCAGATAATAATAATAATAATAATAATGTTGGTATTTGTTAAGCACTTACTATATGCAGAGCACTGATCTAAGTGCTGGGGTAGATACAGGGTAATCAGGTTGTCCCATGTGAGGCTCACAGTTAATCCCCATTTTACAGGTGAGGTAACTGAGGAACAGAGAAGTTAAGTGACTTGCCCACAGATGTGAAGGAAGATCAAGAGGATTTATGTTTAAATGTTACAGAAATCTTCTGAAACTTTTCCCTAAAATATCAGAAGAAAATGAGTATAAATAAGTCTGAAATTTATAGAATGGATTCACCTTGAAATATTACTAAGTATTTAAAAGTGCTTAAAAAAAAATTCCCTTTTGGTCTAATCACCAACATAAGCAATGAATCATTCAGCAAACCCCAAATGACATTGAGCTCACCTCTTTCTAAATCCCATATAGCTTCATTTTTCAGTGTTTAGAAATTCAGCATAGAGGAAAGAGTAAAAAGTATTATA
Organism: Ornithorhynchus anatinus; assembly: GCF_004115215.2. Lineage (NCBI taxonomy): Eukaryota > Metazoa > Chordata > Mammalia > Monotremata > Ornithorhynchidae > Ornithorhynchus > Ornithorhynchus anatinus. The sequence continues at coordinate 15,192,190 of NC_041749.1, forward strand.
ATGTATGGCTTAAAATTTAAGAGTTGTATATTTTAACCCAACCACAAATGTGATTGTTATATTGCAGCTTGTAAAAACCTGTGGACTCCATAAGAGAAGAAACAGATCCTGAGTATGAGGTATTGTTGTTCATCTCTGTTTTCATTAATCTGGGTTCTCTTAAAAAATCAAAAGTCTAGTCACAACCGACACCTCTTTTTTTGTGAAATTGTAATTCCTTAATTTACAATACCCTTGCAAGAGGCTGACATCAAGCACATACAGATATTTTCAAGACCATGAGTTTTAAATTAAAAAATGAAAAAGGAAGGAAGCAGGCAAAATCCTCTGGGATAAACACAACATTGGGGTGCAATTTAATTCCAAGGGACTGAAAAAAGAAGAAAAAAAACAGATTCCCAGAAAGAATATTGATCATTCAGAGACTCAGCGACTGTGCTCACTCAACAGTGTGATGCTGACAATTATTAACTACAAAACTGTCGCAGCCATGTAAGGGTAAATAAGCTATCACCATGGAGCTGCATGGGAGAATGGGTTTCCACTGGAATGTGTTTTACTGCAGCAAGCTCCACCTGATGACAGCTACAATCAAGACTGGCTGCAGGCAGATGCTTTGCTCCAGGCCATATTCAATTATGTCGGACTTCATTAGTCCCTGGCGAAGCTGTCACCGGCCAGCCTGTGAAGTGATAGCATAAAGCGCTCCCGAAGTCTCTCCAGCTCTTGCTTCAGTGAGGGGAGCAGGGGAAACAGTGTGGAAAAAACGACCATTAGCACTCTGACTGCGCACAGGCTTCATTTTTTGTTCAGAGTTTCGAAAAAGAAACAGCTTAGGTGAGTGGATTCAAGAAGCTGTACGATGCTGGATAATTGTAGTTTTTGTTTTTTCATTTTTGTCTCCCAGCCAGAAGCGCTTTTTCTAGAGGAGGATGTCTGAGAAGTAGAAGACCGGGTGTCCTATTTTCAGTATTCTAGAGTCTCTTAGGTTTATCCTCTCCAGAGATTATTTTTTTTTTCCTAAGGTTAAGCAAGGCTGCCCCATGTTTTTCTCTTCTTGAGGTAAGGGGCCTCTCCTGGAATGGGAGGCTTCAGGTTGGGTTGTTGAACTTTCCATCCTGGAATGGCTTGGGGGGATTTGTTTAGGGATGAAAAATTATTTTATCTTCCATTAGGCCTTTGGAAGGTTATTAGGGAGTACAAAGTAAGTAAAGTTTGACTCCTACCGCATTTCGCCACTGTGCTCTCTCATTGAAGACCCTGCTGGTCATATCAACTTGGGCAAGGGTGCCTGTGTAAAACTATGGAAACAATTAAGTATCATGAAACCATTATGGGAAGGACTCAGCCACTGGCACTTCCACAAAAATAACTGACACTGGGCAAGTCTATGTAAACCATTTGGTGCCATGTCTGAAAACTGGGTTGAGTATATACTCCTTCCTCCTGTTATATTCAATCTGGAGTAAGGAAAGCTCCATCACTTGTCTGCTGTGTGACCTTGAGCAAATCACTTCACTTCTCTGGGCCTTAGTTCCCTCATCTGTAAAATGGGAATTAAGACTCTGAGCCTCATGTGGAGCAGGGACTGTCCAACTCAATTTGCTTGTATCCACCCCAGCACTTAGTACAATGCCTGGCATATGGTAAGTGCTTAACAAATACACATAATTATTATTATTTTGAGGGAATAGAAATGAGGCCTTTTTTTAAAAAGAAACAGTAAAAATGTAGAATCAAGTTCCCCTATTTTAGAAATGTAGAATTTCTTGATTTGTTCTTCTGAAAAGTAAGACTCTGCCGTTGATGAGCATCAGAAAAGAACCCAGATAGTTGTAGCACAGTCATAGTTTGTCTCTTTTTAAAAGAATTTTAGAAGTGTTTTCACTTCACCCATTAACATGGGAACCTGAATAGCACGCACTGACTTGGTCCACTTGAGGATGAGTAGTATTGGAGGTGATTTTTTAAATGGAAAATTGTTCTTAGTTCAGTGAGATAAATGATGGGGAAAACCCCTTAGTCTTTCTCCAGAGACCTCCTTGAGCTCATTTACTGACATCTCCACACCTGTCTTACAGAATTTACTTTCTGTAATTGATTCCAGTTTCCTCTGGATCTAACCTTGATCTTCAGGTGCCTTTCCCCCTCCACCCCTCTAACAGTTTGATTGGGAGGCTTTTATTCTGGAATCTTTTCCTTCCTCTCTCTTCTCTTGCTGCAGCCCCATGAAAGGAGAAGTGGTGAGGAGAGAAAAAAATTGAAAAGAGAGCTGTTAATCACTTAGGAAAGGAAAGTAGTTAACACTTGGGTAGATGAAATGATCTGGAAAGTTCACAGTCAATCAAGGAGAATCAGAAGAGGAACTCTTTCTAAACTGTGACATAAGTACCTATGTGACATCATTATGGAGCTTCCCGCTGTCTACTGATCCCAGGTTGAGTAAGCTCCTTGGGCAGGGAACTTGTCTACCAACTCTGTTATATGGTACTTATCCTAATGTTTAATACAATGCTCTGCACATGGTAAGCAGTCAGTAGGTATAATTGAATGGTTTTCTGATTAATTCTATTGAAGCAATCAAATTGTTGTATTACAAATGCAGAGAGAAAAGCAGCACACATGCTGTATTCCATTTCCTTAACTAAAGAAGGATTGAGAGACTTGAAGAAACCAAGACGAAGAGTCAATCAGGCATCTTCCTGAGATGACTTTGAGGTAAGCAGGGAGACACGGAATCAAAACTCCCCTTCTACCTACAGTGATCACATTGGTTTCAGACCAAACCCCAGATCTTCTGGCAATGGCCATTTGCTCCCAATTCATTTTTGGTAGAAGATTTTCAATCATCCAAAAACATTGGAGTTGACCATTTTTTATAAATTGGCATTTTTTTTCCATCAGAAGCATTTCAACACACAAAAGCAAAAGAATAATCACCCAAGCTAGGAAAGATAGTGGAAGAAGTAATAGTTTGGTAATTTTTTAAACAGCTGACCCAAACCTGCCATTATAAACAATTCAGAGTCCCTAACCCCAGTTTTTAACACCTTCCGAAACTCCAACTCAATTTAGATGACCTCAACATTGCTCCTATGTGACCTAATCTTTTATGTTAGCTATCATTTGAACTGTAGAATAATGTTCATCAACTTACAGTTCTGAAAGGTTTGTTATCAAAGGATTCTACTTGGAATATTTGCCTCTAGCTTCATCTGCATTTTTCAAACTAGTCTGGAATTAATACAATCATATCCAGAATCCCAGAGAAAACCTATGGTCATTGCTTATATAGTTGGAGATATGAGTAGATAGGTACAGAAGTGTTACAGGAAAAAGTTTACCTTTGATTGTAAGCTTCTTATGAGTGGGGATCATGACTACCAATTCTGTTGTACTGTGCTTTTACAAGTGCTTACTACAGGATTCTGTTCAAAGTAAATTGATCTGTAAACTATAGATTTAAATTATTTATATTAATGTCTGTCTCCCCTTCAAGACTTTATGCTTGTTGTGGGCAGGGAAGGTGGTCTACCAACTCCATTGTATTGCACTTTCCCAAGTGCTTAGTACAGTACTGCATGCAGTAAACACTCAATAAATATCATTGATGATGATGATGATGATGATGATGAAGGACACATGGTTATATGTACCAGTGTGCCTTCAAAAGGGAAGAGCGGTATCTGTTTAGCTCACTAAAGGGGATTTGGCTGGGTAGATGTTTAGTAAATACTTTTTGATGATTATGTTTGTTACTCATCTTCACCATTTGATACCAGTTGAACATGCTTCTCATACATGATACTCTTCAGGAGATTCTGTCAAAGCATAACATTTTGTATACATTCATTTGTTCATTCATTTGACCATATTTATTAAGCTCCTACTATATGCAAAGCACTGTACTAAGCTCTTGGTAGAGTTCAGTATAACAATGAACAGACACATTCTGAAGCCAGGTCTGTCCCATGTGGGATAGGAACTGTGCCCTACTTGATTATTTTGTATCACCCCCTTACATCCCCTGGGGGCTTAGTACAGTGGTTAGCACACAGTAAGCATTTAACAAATGCTGTTGTTGTTAGTAGTAGTAATGAGAATCAGTGTGGCTTAGTGGAAAGAGCAAGGTCTTGGGAGTCAGAGGTCATGGGTTCTAATCCCGGCTCTGCCACTTATGAGCTGTGTGACTTTGGGCAAGTCACTTAATTTTTCTGTGCCTCAGATACCTCACCTGTAAAATGGAGATTAAGACTGTGAGACCCATGTGAGACAACCATATTACCCTGTACCTACCCCAGCGTTTAGAACAGTGCTTGGCATATAGTAAGCACTTAACAAATACCATTATTATAATAATGTTGGTATTTGTTAAGTGCTTATTATTATTAGTAATAGTATTTCTGTATAACCAAAATTCATTAATTCAATCATATTTATTGAGTGCTTACTGTGTGCAAAGCACTGTACAAAGCACTTGGGAGAATACAATACAGCAACAAACAGTTACATTCTCTGCCCACAAGAAACTCACAGTCTAGAAGGGGAATGAAGGCATAGACTGGACAGATAGAAATGGAAAAAGATAAGATCCAAAGGTTGTTCATTTGGGGAATGGAAAATTGTGTCCATATACTGAGATATAGAATGGATTATTGAGTTTAAAGTAGAAACTTCACTTTTCTATGTCAGAAGGTCAACTTAACTGAGGGGGAAAGATTAGGGTGGATTTTTTAAGGATGATTTGGTGGCTGTGGAATGGAGGTGGGGATAGCAAACAGACCAAAAAAAAAGACCAAGTATATAAAAAGAACAGATGGGAGGTTTGTTTGACTGAAGTAAGGAGTTTTTAGGACATAAAGTAGTTGGAGTAGTCAAGGACAAAGATAAGAAATAGAAACTAAATATGGGAAATAGTTTGGGTTAGGAGGGATTGTCTGAGTCACACTGTTTTTTCCAAAGGGGAGAATTAATGATCACCAAGAACATGTTTTCATTATGTCTGAAAAAAAATGAAATCCTTGAATAAGCTTACACTTTTGAGAGAAAGAGCAATAGCTGAATTTTATTATTTTTATTATCAATTGTAAAAAACTGGTCTGAAAATTATAATTATCTATTAATGGAAAACTAAATTGGAGAAATAATTATTAAATGCAATTAGAATATAAACTCCTAAAGGGCAGGAAGTGTTTCCTTTAGCATTAAGAATTCTCAATACATCTTTTATATTGCAAAGATGGCAACTGCCTGTTTGAGCAAGCCCTCCCAAAATGTATTTTTCAATTGCCAGGTTTCATTAAACCCAGCCCATATTCATTCATTTTCCTATGTGCTTTTCTACAAACTCTTCAAACTCTAAAGAATCTATTCTGGGTTAAAATTGAGCAACTGTTGGAAAGGATTTTGAAGTTCATTAACATTCCAAGGATTTTTTAAACTGCCTACAAAACTCCTCGAGAGTGTATGCACTTTGAGAACTGGGACAGTATATTTTATTTGCTCAGCCCACAGAAGGGGAGTGCATGTCAGACCATGAAAAGTCCAAGTTTGGGCAGTTGAGAATATTCAAATCAATGATATCATCTGACAAATGATGCATCTGATTTTCTCCTTCCATCTTCCTCCCAACTTTACCCTCTGTGGATATTCTGGTTGTTAAAGGAAATGGGAGTTCATTCTGATTAAGATGCTGTAGAAATTCACCTCCATCAAGACTAACTCTACCAGGTTTCCTGGAGAGCAAAGTTAAATTCCCTCCTCCTTCATCCTCCATCCCCAAGGACTTCTAAAAGAACAGGGTTTCCAAGAAGTGGAGAGGGAATATGTATATATCTGTAATTCTATTCATTTATATTGATGCGTCTTTACTTGTTTTGTTGTCTGCCTCCCCCACTTCTAGACTGTAAGCCCGCTGTGAGCAGGGATGTCTCTCTTTATTGTTGAATTGTACTTTCCAAGCCCTTAGTACAGTGTTCTGCACACAGTAAGTGCTCAATAAATACAATTGAATGAATGAATGAATATAGAGGAAAGGAAGAGAGGGTAAGGAGACACATGCACAAGAAAGACACATGGGAGACAAATAGAAAGAAACATACTGAGGGTACAAATACACAGGAGACAGAGAGAAAAACAACAAAAACATAAGAAATGCTCAACAGCTCCTCTTCCCTCCACACTAACTCTTCTCTCTCCTCTTTTTACTTGCTGCAAATATGCTCCTTATTGCTTGATTCTCTGTAATTGTCTTCTCTGGCCACCATCTCTTATTTGGCCTGCCTTGACCTGAAAATAGGCTGCTTCTGTTTTCTGAGGCCCCACAATTCTGCCAAAGTCCAGGGAAACCTTTACCCCAACTTTGTAGGTTCTGTAACCCACCCCCTTTCCCTATGTGGAAGGTGGGAAAGGATCTGCAAAGGGACAGAAGCCCACATGGGGTCTTTGAATGTTAACAGTCACAATAAAAAAAGTCAGTAAGTTCAACAGGAGGATATTTTTCAGTGTATACATTTTGGGAGAATGGGCCTGTCTCTCCACAACTGGAACATCTGGTCACCTCGGGCATGACCTTGCAGTGCCTTGAAGCATAAACAATAAGACAAACACCTTGAACAGTTAATAATGCCATTCAAATAACTTCCACAAATGAAAATGGAATGCATTGCTTTGAGAGAGTGGTTCATCTCAGGTGCCGGTGCAGTAGTGACTCTTCTTTAAGTGCATAATTCATTGGATTCCCAAATGTCAAGGTCTCTATATTTAGTAGTCTTGAAAATTCTTGTTCCCTGGTGCTTCTTCGGGAATTATAGAAGAAAATCTGAGGAAAGTAATATAGATTGAGTATTGATAGGTATCCAAAGTGCACCATTTGGTTCAGCTGAGCACACGGAGATCAAACCCTTCTAGTTAGCCCTTATGAGAACCAATAGGATGTTTTTATCATTGAATTTTTGTGTAAAGAGGCTCTTGATTAATCAAGGGGAGGTTTCTATAACCTTAGTAAGTGGCTGATGGAGTAAGCCAGGAAGATCAGAGGAATGCACTTCCCATAGAATTTCAGAGATGAGGTTAAGAAAAAATATTTCAGAAAAAAGATGAGTTCAAAAACAGCTGCCATATTTTGATAAACTTGAAAACCTCAAAATGGTGAATCTATTAACAGTCCCTTATTGGGGGCTCAAATTAGGCTGCTATGGGGGTTTGATTTTTCTGACATCATGATTAGTTGCTACAGTATCTGTAGGCACACTAATGATGCCTTCTTTCATTTTCATTTTCTCTCAGGTGTGTCTGCAATGCCTTTTGACATCTTTATTGGGTCAGAGGGACAAAGACTTGTCTTTCTGTTCCACAAGTGTTAGGGGAAGTAGAATGAACAGTGTCCAACTTTATTTCATTCCCCTTAATTCTGAAGACATGTATTTCAGAGATCTATTTAATCACTTATTTTCACTTTATATAGCAAAAACAGTAAGTCAGAAAATTCAGGTTCTGCTCCTTAAAAACACTGGTCCCTTGCTAAGTCAAATGCCCAGGCCTCTTTTCTTTTCAAATAGAAGGGTTTTGGGGGGGGTACAATCTTTGGTTCCTAGACATGAATTTAAAATGCATATATTCAGTTAAAAGACCCAAATTTTGAAACAAATCCAGTATGGGGTTCTTCTTCAGGGATGGATTTCCCATCCCAAACCTTATTCAAACTGGGACAGCAGAAGTTATCGATGTCTATTGAAACACTAAGATAGTGTGCCCCGTGTGTGTCAGACCCGATTAGTTTGTACCTACCCCAGGACTTAGTACAGTGCCTGGCACATAGTAAATGCTTAACAAATGTCATTATTATTATTATGTTTTATCATCCTTGCATGTTTGTTCCTAGATATATGTTCTGGGGGTGTTTCTATCATAATGTATTTTTGTTGGGAAATATCAAGGCCTTGCTATCCTTATCAAGGGTATTCAGTGAGGACTTAACTATGGGCTGAGTATTTTACTAAGGGTTTGGGAGAGTACTGAGCTGAGTCTGTCATGAATTCAGAAGCACTCTGCCCCCAATCTCTCTGCACTCCATTATGCCCCTTGGGTCATAATATTCATACAGATCTAGATTATTGCTCCTCATCTACCCTTGGGAAAGCCTCTCTAGAAGTAGATAAATTCTCTTTACTCAGGTTTAGATAGGGCTTGATTCCAATTTGAAGAGTGAGGATAGTATTACCAATTTTACTTGGTGTGACTTTTCACAGGTGTAATCAGTACCCTGGTAAGTGAGTGACATAGACAGGCAAGGATAAAGGGAGGATATTTTTCATTGGATGTTTTGATTTCTTGCCTTTGGCAAAAATTCCACCAGTAGTAATAAATAATTCCATATCCCTAAGTGGAAATTATTATTTTCAAGTGCAAGCCACAGCTGGCTCCCTGCCTGTCGGCTCTCTCGTGATTACAGATGCTGTGCACACACCTGTTGGCCATTTGGTGGGGAAAAGCACAGAGCACCATCATGACCCTGAAGTATTACCATAAAGTCATCTTCACAAGATCAGTCACCTCCCGAGCTCAAGAGTACCTCAGTCCTACCAATGACACATCTGAGCCAGCGATTGGCTGCCAAAGTAGTGGAAGGATGGAGGGAAATGGATGATGGAAAGTAAGAAGATGAAAAGGAAGGAAGGCTAATTAACTCTGGTATTTATTTAGCTCTGAGTGAGATACAATATAATCAGATCAGACACAGCACCTGTCCCACATGAGGATAACAATCTAAAGGGGAGGGAGAAATCCTCATTTTACCGATGAGAAGAAATTGAGGCCCAGAGAAATGATTTGCCCAAGGTCAGAGAGAAGGCAAGGGGAAGAGCTGGAATTAGAACCTAGGTCCTCTGACTCTCAGGCCTATGCTCTTTCCACTAAGCCACACTGTGGGTATGGAGGAAAGAAAGCTCCCTTTGAAAATATACCACATGAACCATGTTTCTCTAAGGGCTCAGCTTAGTGCTTAAAACTACCCTGAAAAGCAATCCAGTTTAGGTAGAACAAGCATTAGTGAAGCATTAGAAGTATTAGTAATTCTATTCTAGAACCTGCCTCTTGGTATGACTGCAACCTAGAGCATTTAAAGTTTTACAACCAAGCTGACTGACCAATTCACCTCCAAAAGCCCCTGAAGTTCTCCATCAAGCTGGTGGCCGTGTGAAGGCAGTGTTGAACACAAGTTATTTAAAACATCCAGAGTCATGATTTCAAGCTGCAAGATGGCAGTTACAATCCATGTGGCATTTAGTGAGACCTGGTTCATCAGGACTTTTGGGAGAGAAACCTGAGAAAAGTTCATGGTCTTTACAATCATTTCCAAAACTCTCAGAGCTCACAATTTAATTTGATTTAGGGAATGTGACTGTTTATTGCTGTATTTTACTCTTCCAAGCACTTATTACAGTGCTCTGTACAAAGTAAGTGCTCAATAAATATGATTGAATGAATTAATTGGTTTCCGGGAGTGAGAAAAAGAGAATGCCAAGCTAAATATCCTTACACATTCAGGCATCGATTGATATACCCATTAGCTACTATAAATATACAAGAAAACTTATTTACAAAACTTCTTAAAGTTCTGAGTATGTGAGCTCACAAGTCACTTAGGCCATCAAAAATGTTTCCCAACAGGCCAAGAGAGAGAGGGGGAACTAAGCTTTCTTTTTCTGGAGTTATAAAGCACCTCCAGTTTACCAATAAGCTCTGTTGTTTCTGGGAAATGTAGTTCCCAGAGAGCAGACGCTGCAAAAGTAGATTTCCTACTTCCCTTCTGTCAGGTTCCCCTTTCTCTGTGCCTCATCTGTCAAATGGAGATTAAGACTGTGAGCCTCATGTGGTTCATGGACTGTGTCCAACCTGATTAGCTTGTGTCTTACCCCAGCCTTAGTACAGTTTCTGGCACATAGTAAGTGCTTAATAAATACCATTTTTTAAAAAATCTCAAAATTGCAACTGGGTTATTTCACCAGATTGGGGGTAGGGGGCTTCAATAGCCCCATACTGAATTCTTAAATCAGGTAGGTTGAGCAAAGCGTTCTCTCAGCAAAAATGTCCAGTGTCCAGAAGCTCAAAGATCTATTTTCCAACCTTGTTGTGCTGAACTGCAGCAAAATCAGTTACCAAACCCCTTTTCCTTAACCCAAAAGCTGCTACTCACTTAAATTTCTCTTTCTGTAAAGAATCATGCAATTCTCCTCATGCATTTTGGGGGGGGAGGGGGATAGCCTCAATAGCCTTCTGGTTCCTTCTTATTAAAGCTGCTACTGTTGTGATTTATTAGGTTCAGAGTAATTGAATGCAGATGCACTGCATTAATAACTGTAGTATTTATTAATCTTTTACTATGCACTAAGTGCTGGAGTAGCTACAATCCAATCCAATCAAAGTAATCTAATAAATCACACATTAGGCTCATAATCTAAGGTGGAAATGAGGAAACTGAGGAGAGAGTGGGAGACCTTAAGCCCCAACCACAGGGTCTTTAATACACAGGGCTAATATGAAAATTATCTGGATGATGAGTGCCTGGAAATACTCACAGACATGATCCTTGCCCTCAAGGAGTTTATACTCTAATAGGGAACACTGAGTTCTTCAGAATCCCAAAGTGACATATGGGTCCAGAGTCTACCCCTACTGTTGCAAGGTGTTAGCAGGAACATGCTGAAACCAAGAGAGTAGGGAGGCTGTTTAGATGTCAGTGGGGAATCCCGTGGTCCTCCAAAACTGCTCCTCGGGACTATATCTCATTTCTACCTGTGTATTCTTGACTATAATTCCTACCTGGGTATTCTCTCCCAGTGCTTAGTACAGTGCCCTGCATGCAGTTAGTGCTTAATAAATACTATTACTGGCTCAGTGGAAAGAGCGCGGGCTTAAGAGTCAGAGGTCATGGGTTCTAATACCGGCTCCGCCACCTGTCAGCCATGTGACTCTGGGCAAGTCACTTAACTTCTCGGTGTCTCAGTTCCCTCATCTGTAAAATGGGGATTAAGACTGTGAGCCTCACGTGGGACAACCTGATTACCTTGAATCTACCCCAGCGCTTAGAACAGTGCTCGGCACATAGTAGGGAAGCAGCGTGGCTTAGTGGAAAGAGCCTGGGCTTCGGAGTCAGAGGTTATGGGTTCGACTCCCGGCTCTGCCACTTGTCAGCTGTGTGACTTTGGGTGAGTCACTTAACTTCTCTGTGCCTCAGTTAACTCATCTGCAAAATGGGGTGTGAACGTCACGTGGGACAACCTGATTACCCTGTATCTCCCCCAGCACTTAGAACAGTGCTCGGCACATAGTAAGCGCTTAAAAAATACCGACATTATTATTATAGTAAGCACTTAACAAACACCAACATTATTATTACTACTACTTTCCCTGCCTAGTCAGAATTGATAAACTATATAGGAGGGGAAGGGACAGAGAAGCAGCAGGGCCTAGTGGAAAAAGCACAGATCTGGGAAACAGAGGACCTGCTTTCTAATCCCAGCTTTTTCACTTGTCTGCTGTGTGACCTCGGGCAAGTCACTTAACTTCTCTGTGCATCACTTACCTCATCTGTAAAATAGGGATTAAGACTGTGAGCCCCATGTGGGATAGGGACTGTGTTCAACCTAATTATCTTATAGTATCCCAGCACTTAGTACTGTGCCTGGCACATAGTAAGCGCTTAACAAATGCCATAAAAAAACAGAACTTCATTACGACCATCCATGCCAGGCTCTGGATATGTTCTGGAAAAGATTGGTACTTGCAAACACATCTGAGGCCTTAATAAAGCAGACCATAGTGGGAAATCTAAGATTAGATTATTTCCCAAGAATCTATTTAATTATTATCATCATTTTCATTACTGATATATTTCTGAAGCACTTACTATGTGTCAAGCACCATTCTAAGCACTTGGGTAGATGCAATTTAATCAGGTCAGACACAGTCCTTGTTCTACATGGGGCTCAAAGTCTTAGCAGGAAGGAGAACAAGTGTTGAATCCTTATTTTACAGATGAAGAAACTGAGCCACTAAGAAGTTACTTGACTTGTCCAAGGTCACACAGTAGGCAAGCGGCAATATCAGGATTAGAACCCAGGTCCTATGACTCTATGAGTCTATGACCCTATGAGTCCTCCCAGGTGCGTGCTCTTTCCACTAGGCCAGGCTGTAAAGGGGCTTCACAGCTTGAGGATAAATAATAGGCCTTCCCATTGCCCCCAAAATGTACAACCCTAAGAAATCTATCATTTCTATTATCTTTTGTGATTGTTGAACGTTATATGCTCGTCAACATCTTGTGTTTGTATAATTAGACTGTAGGTAGCTTGCCCTAGTGGAAAGAACAAAGGCCTGGGAGTTAGAGGACCCAAATTCTAATCCCAGCTCCACCACTTGTTTTCTGTATGACCTTGGGCATGCCACTTAACTTGTTTGTGCCTCAGTTACCTCTTTTGTAAAATGGGGATTGAGACTGGAACCCCTGGTGAAGCATGGACTGTGTCTGATCTGATTAGCTTTGAATCTACCCCTGTGCTTAGTGTAGTGCCTGGCATATAGTATGTGCTTAACAAATACCATAATAAATGAAACAAAACAAAAAGCCTCTATTCCCCCTCTCCCAGTTGGTACAGGGAGAGGGGCCCATGCTACAGAAGCAGTATACCTAGTGGATAGAGCACAGGCCTGGGAGTCAGAAGGTCATGGGTTCTAAACCTGACTCTGCCATTTGTCTGCTATGTGACCTTGGGTAAGTCACTTAACTTATCTGGGCCTCAATTCTCTCATCTGTAAAATAGGGATTAAGACTGTGAGCCTTATGTGAAACAGGGACTGTGTCCAACCTATCTTGAACTCTCTCCACAAATGTTGGAACAGCTTGGAAATTCAGACAAATTCAAAAGCTTATGGGTTGTTCTCTTATGAGAAGCAATGAGAAATTGTCAACCTTACTCCTTTTGAAGCATCAAAACCTTAACAGGAGTAAATATTTGAAATTAGATAACAGAAATGTACTCATCATCACCCCCAGGGTATATCGAGAAGTCCCAGAGAAATGTACTATTCCAAATGTTTGTATTTCTCTATTTTTCATAGAGTTTGGATTTGAAAGGATGTCTGTATGTAATGCCAAGGCTACAAGTGAGGAAATGGTGGATTTAGTCCCTGAGAGATGCAATAATGTGAGTTTTAGCAGAGTTTATAAGGAAGGCATAACCCTACTCAGGAAGTTTGGGAAATATGGCAGGAGCCTGAGAGGCCAAATAATCCTTCAGCATTCATGAGGTAAATATGCAGAAGTATCAGAGATTAGGAATGGACTTTTAGAGAATTTGAAACTTTGGCATTGAAAACTGAAGAATGGGAGCAAGCACATGATATACTATTAGTAGTTTTGCTCACAACTTTTTTTGAGTCAACCAAATTCAGGCAACATCATTGTATTCAACAGTATCACTGATGATGATGACAAGATAATGACAGGGAAAATGTATCCATTCCCCTTCCAAAATGCCTCTAACATAGTTAACTAATGTTTTACAGGAACGAAGGAGACATTCAGACCCATCGATCAAATCTCCCGATTATCGAGTGGCAGAGCAGAAAGGATTCAACATTAAAATCTCTTGCTGTATCTTTCTTCCTCCCTCTCTCTTCCTTATCATTTATGCTTAATAAAGGGTAAAAATACATAGGGAACACCTAATGTATTTTTCCACAGATAATAAATAATAAGGATAATAACTGTGGTATTTGTTAAACTCATACTGTGTGTCAAGTACAGTACTAAGCACTGGGGTAGATACAAGATAATCAGGTTTTACTGGGATTTCAGAAAATATATTCACTGTTTTATGGTTGAAATGATGGGACAAAATAAATATCACCCAGCTGCTTTTTGAATTCCTAAACATAGGCCAAAGGGATTAACTGTCTACAGAATATCTTCCCTTACATATATTTATGAAGGCTTAGTTACAGAGGCTAAAAATATATGTTCCAAACTTAGACAGTGTATAAGTTTGGAATGTACATATTGCATATAGCATATACATATTGCTATATGTATTGTGCATAGCATATACGTGTTAATGTAGCTTTATAACTAGATAGAACAAAATATGTTTCCTAAATTTGAATTTCACTGAACTGAATTTAAACTATATGGCAAAAATGAAGTTTAATTATTTTAAAGGTATAAATGCACTTATGAACTGTGGTTATTTAATTATACAATAGCACCAGCAACTACAAAAATAAGAATCAAACAATAGTCAAAATGGTCTTGCCAGGTTCAGTCCTACAGAACAGCAAAAAAAAAAGGTTTCCATTTCGTGTCTTCTTTTACTGGTGCCCCCTCTAGTGGCATTTTATTAGTACTGACTTTTAAAAGTATAGGTCCGTGAACACATTTTGTTTGCATTTTACATTTTCCTTTTAGAAACATTTTAAACAAAATGATGTGAAATAAACAAACATAATTGTGCAAAATAGACATACAATTATTTCACCAGCAATTGTAATTAAACAAGAGTGTGATAAATCTGTGCTATATTCAGAAAAGAAACGTTTTAAGAAACAATTTGGCAGACAGACCTGGAAACATATTTTACCAAAATTCACTGTCATTCATCTTGCAACTTGACTTTTTTTTTCCTTTCATCAGCCTATATGACCATTAGCCTCAAACTTTTCCATCCTCCACTTTCTTCTCATTTGTTTCAAATGCCCAATTGTCTCTCTCCTTAAGCCCCGCTTTCTCTAAATGTATTATTTTTTCCTAACAGCATAAAGTAGCCTAACTTTTTCCGGTTTTTTTTTCTTCAGAAAGTCATACTTCTGCTTCAGAACCAAAATACTTTTGCTAACCTTGTTTACCATTACTTGCCTCTCCTTTTCTTAATGCTTTTAAAGTTTCTTCTCTGGTGCAGGATTGCTATTCTTTTAGATTCATTGTATTTGTGCTAGCAAAGGAAAGAGGTAGAAAAAGATCCTCCAAAACGACCATCCTCGACACTGACTCCCTGGGTTCTTCACGGAGAAGTTTTAAGCATCTTATTCTTCAGGGATCTCTGTCAACTTCTCTCTTTATGCATTTAATGTGCTTCCCTAGTGATAGCCTAAGGGTGCTTTCACTAAACAATTAATGCAGGGGATCTCCTGGGAACCTAATGGGTATTTAGCAATAAGTTCACTTCCAGTGAATTGTATAATGTGATATTTTGACAGTGAACCGAGCAGGATTCTTAAAAGGTGAACTTACCTCTAAAGGAGGAGTAAACCGCCTGTCCCAAACTTCTTCACCCTTTTTTTGTTTTTGTTGATGTGCTTTGGGGGATAGGGGAGTCTTACAATGAAATCGAATGCACTTCTCTGCCATTTGAGTAGCATCGCTGTTCACTTTCACTAATACAGGATACAAGTCTCAATCTATTAGTGAAAATGAAATGTGCTGTGACATTTTGATTCCAGAGCCTCTAGCAATGAAAGGTGCGGAGTGCTGCCAATGACACGTGAATCCGGACAATTAAAAATGATATTAACATAAGAAACTAGTACTAAGAAGTTCCTGCAAAAGTAGCAGGGAACTTTAAATATGGTTTGACATTAATATCCTCTTCCTAATGACCATAGGGCTTTTTCTTCTATTTTTGAGAAGCCTCATTTACATTGTTTTCTTCTCCTTCTTTTACTAGATGGCCAAAGTCCATGCCTAGCTGCCCACCCTGATCCAGGTATTTCTGCAATTATAGATCAGGTCATTTATTAATTTTACAGAATGTAATTTAAAGCAGCATATATTCTTAACTCAAAATGTAGTATTTACTGAGAGACAAGTAATGGAAAATCTAGCAGCTTTTAAAAAATACTTTTATTTTTCATTTTGACATAAAAGTATATTTCAATGCTTTTTAGCCAATCTTTTTAAAAATGCTATTATATGCCACAATTTACATAAAATATGTTGAATTTAACTTGGTTTTAGAATCCTATTGTATCTATTGATATTGTGCATGTGAGTAGATCAGTGTACTTAGGTGAATATCAAGCATGCCTACAAATTCAGAAGTATATGCATATAGAATATAGATCATAGTTTCTGCTCCTTTCACACAGTGCCAAATATGAAAAAGAATGAAGCGTTTCAGGGGTATGAAATACCTCTTAACTGTGACCCTTTCCAACCATTCAATCTTCTTGATTGTTTTTGAATTAGTATGAAGAGGACTTCCGGTTCAACTTTATTAGTTGCTCCAACTCTTTTCTCTTTTAAATGATAAAGAAGAGCCTTGAAATAGGAGAGCATTTAATGTCATTCCATTAAAAAATATAAATGACAAATCTCTCCTGAATGGTGTAGTGGACTACAATACTATTGAATTAGATTATTAATAATCACTTCCATATTGATACTAACAGTGGTTATTAACATTGCTTCTCTTGCATTTTAATTCTATCTCTGAGCCTTTGGGGGGAGGTGTCTGTGATAAGAAACTTAAACTCCACAAATTTCTTTTCTAAGAAAGGAGTTGCAAGTTTTGCATGGAAATCAATTCATTTATTTTCTGTGGGAGCAAATGTGAACAGGAAAAATAAGAAATCAATTAACTACCCAAACATTTCTATTATTTTACACTGGTCTTCAGGCAAGCTATCAAATCCAGTTCTCCTAAGGACAACAGATTTGGCATTCCTGATATGCTTATTAAGCGGCAGAATCTGTCTGAATTATTATTGAACTTGTGTAGCAAACTCATATGTTGCAAATAGAACTGTGTTAACAGCTGCATCAATCTATTAAGCAGAACGAGGTATTATGAGGTCAATAAAAGAGTGTAACAAAGATATCTGGAAGGTAATTACTTCTCTTTAATGAACATATAGCCTGGTAATTTCGGAACTGCTGTAGGCACAGAAGTGCTGTATGTTTTATAGTTTATAAATAAATAGTTATTACCTTACATGGAGGGTAAGCATACATTTCCTGAAAATAAAGTTAATTTGGGGAAAGAGAGACATTTTACTCAAACTGCTTACATATAATGGATTATTGAGTAATTCCAGTGTGCTTTAATTGAGAATTACCTCTCTATATATAGGATATTAAATTATATTATGTTTATCTGAGAATAAACTGTATTTCTGCCTCAGCTGTTAGTTGTTTTCTGCATAAAAAGATTGATTTATTGTCTATAATTTATGGAGAAAAATGGCAATATGGAGTCAATCTTATACAATGAATAATTTAGAATTATCTATTTAGTTTAAATGTATTTGCATGCAAATTGAAATACATAATTATTCTCAGAGAATGGTTTAGTTTGCCTTTTTTTGCCAACCAGACCCATG
Source organism: Ornithorhynchus anatinus (assembly GCF_004115215.2). Lineage (NCBI taxonomy): Eukaryota > Metazoa > Chordata > Mammalia > Monotremata > Ornithorhynchidae > Ornithorhynchus > Ornithorhynchus anatinus. Next base: position 15,209,563 of record NC_041749.1, read on the forward strand.
TTTTCAAGTAAAAAAGCATTGTATGTTGTGAGTTGATATTGGGGCAAAAAAAAAATGAAAATGGTTGGCATACCAGCATCACTTACTGAAAAATGGTAAAGTATATTTTCTTCAAATAACTAACTTTTTTAATAACTGAAAAACCAAATTAATTATGCTTAATATCCTGATGATGTAACAACATTTCAAGAGAACCATAAAGCGTTCGATAGTTTAGGAACTGCTTGGTCCATTAGTACAACAATTTTCAAATTGCCAGCTAGAGTTTATCTAGAAAGGTAGCTTCTTGGCAGAAAGGAGTTTTTCACTGATAAATGGCAGCAGACTTTAAATCCTCTTTTGTCAGAATCACCTTTTTTCTTTTAGTTAGCTAAGAACTTGGATTAATTCATTTTTAATAACCCAAAGTATATTTAATTATTGACTTTCAGTTCTTGGAGCGGTAGAAATTGCAAAAAGGAAAAGAATAATTTAGTCTTCACTTTGTTTCTTAATCGAAGCTCCAACAGTGAGCTTTTTATCCCCTATTTCTTCATGTCCCTAGGCTTCCAAGCCAACAAAGATGTCCATTTCCAACATCAGTAACCTAGGTGACTATAGATTGAGGCATTTTGGGGAGGTCACTTGTCCAAGATATTGCATTCATTTATTTGATATTTTATTCTGGAACCCAGGCCACAGTCAAAGCAGTTTACAACCCAGCAGTAATATTAGTAACTGTAGCCCGATGTTCTGCATGATCCAGACCTATTCCAAAAGACATATACAACATCTTGATCAGTTTAACCAGCATTCTTAATGGACCCTATTCAACAAAGAATGGCAGGACCTGATAAACAACAGTGAGATCATATAATGTAGTTGGCTCACTGACATTAAAGCAAAACACACAGCAGCACAACTGCTGGTCAGGGAATGTGAAAGAGAAAAGATGACAGAACGATACTCAAGCAGCTACTGCATGGAGGAAGGAAATGGACAGGCAACCAGAATGGCAGAATAAGCAATTAAAGGATATAGCGAAGCAAGAGTTGGACGATGTGAAGTAACAGTGGACTGATGGGAGACCACTTCAGGAGACAGAGCGGTCTGGTAGTCAACAACCTAGAGAGGAATTACTTTCCCTAAGACAAGGCTTTGCAAAATTTGGGATACCAAAAGGCAAGATCAAAAATAAAGATATGCTATGTAAGGGAGAAGCTCGTTGTGGCAGCAATGTATCTGGCAAATGATATAGATACATACTAGAAGTTTGTAGCCTTATTTGTGTAAAGTCGTATTTCCCAATTACCCAATTGGCACCATATTGGTATCAAATTTTAGATATAGAATCCTGTAGCCCAAAGTAGCTGTAAGCACTATACTGTACATCCAAATATGTTGGATGAAAGATTTTAACAATAGGATATTTACAGGAAGAACCTTTGGGATGAGGTAATGGGAAGATAGGTTGTGGGCAAGGGCCAGCTCTCCTCCAGACCACTGGCCACTTTCCTGGGGCAACTGATGATGACTTGGACCTTGGAGCTGGGCTCTGGGGAAGGAGGAGAACAAAAAGGGATGACATTGCACAGGGAGGAACTGGAAAGGAAGATTCCCCTAAGAGGATTTCTGGGATGGGACCTGCCATGTATTAGCCCCCAGACTATGAGTCTGGGCTTTACCTACCTCACCCCCGCCCCACCCTCTTTAGGGACCCAGTCACCCTGTCCCTGGGCAGACCAGATCCCTCAGCCATATTGGGGCCTGGTAGGAAGTGGAATTTCATGTTCCAATAAGACATACACCTGTATATTTCCCAGCGCCCTCCTCAGCAGGAACATAGAACATTCTACATATATGTTACACAAACTTTTCCTGAGCAACAGTGAGTACATCTGCTATACCCACTAGTTTTAAGTTCCTTAGTAGAGGCAACAGAAAAGCTCATAGGGGGTTGTGGGGGAATCAGCAATATTTGCTCATTTACAGTGAGCATATGTTCTTCATGTTAAATGAACTGTAGCTATTGCAATTGACAATCACATAGCATTTGGTATTGACAAAACACCAAGGGACAAGATCTTCACAGCCAAAATAATGTGGAGAATTGAGGTGATAATCTGGGCCCTGAATCAAACATTTCATAGCTTTGACTGTGTAGACTCTATATATTATGAGGTTAAGAGTTGATCTCTAGCCCCCATCCCATACCTCTAATGAGTTATGACCACAAGCAAGGCAATTTACCTCCAAGGGATGCATATTTCCCTCCACATTAAGTAAAAACTCCTCACAATTGACTTTAAAGCTCTTCACCCCCTCATACATATGAACTCTGTGATATTGTACTCTCCCAAGTGCTAAATACAGTGCTCTGTACAAAGTAAGTTCTCGATAAACATGATTGATTGATTGACTGATATGGGTTTTCACCCTATTGGATTCACTCAAGAGAGGAAATCTATTCATCCCCTTGTCTTTTCCCATTAGGTTGTGAGATATTCATGAAACTCTACTTCTTTGGGTTCCAAGGACCTGATGAGTTGGTCTGCATTCAGTAGGTAATCACTCAATACTTCTGTTGCTACTGCTGCTGCTGCTGCTGCTGCTGCTGCTGATGATGATGATGGAGGAACATTTTCAGTAACTTGTATTCCCCAAGTTTTTGTTGGCTTGGTGATATTTGTCCCTAAAAGATCTGGCAGTAAATCATTAAAATCAAAACAAGTAAAATGGAATTGAGGTAAAACTGAGAAACACAAGAATCAAAATTACCCTGACTTAAATAGGCAGTTGCTGTTGAAAAAGCATAGAGGATGTTTCTTAAGCCTTATTTTACCTTTAATTTTTCTTTCTTCTCCCTCAGAAAAAAATGTAAATAAACATTTTTTAAGATAATTTGGTCCTGATTTCTGTCATAACAATAGTAATGATGATGATAATAACAATAGTGATTGTGATATTTGCTAAGCACTTATTATGTGCCAACCACTGTATTAACTGCTGGGGTAGATACTATGATTACTCATACATCCCACTGCAGTAATCATAAGATTGTCTTTAGGTTCGGTGAGAGTGCATCTAGGAGTGTGAGTGTCAGTAAGAAAAACTCTCTTGACACTTGCCCACTCTGTCCGTGAAAATGCAATAGCACATCTTTTGTAGCCACTTGGCATTCAGGGGAACTCTGCTTAGACACCAGTGGTTAATAGGAGAACGACTTGTCTTACCATCAAGTAAATAGGCACTTGAGGTTTTTTGCTTGTTTTGCTGTACTAGTGATGGTTTTTGCTGCACACTCTCTCACCCAGTCCCCTTGCAATTAGTGAATTGCAATTATAAGATTTTTAATGGCAGCTACTTTAATATATTCTACTGGAGCTGTAATTACTGCAGTTGCTGGCATTAGACTTAAATCATCCTAATGATTTGTGATTCTGAAGGGCTTCCTTGCTTATATCTCCCCAACTGCCACTGCAGCACTTCTGAGTCACCTAAGAATATAAGGATTCAGAGCCTCTCCTAGCACTTATGTATGTATCTTCCAAACACTATTGCTTGAGCAGTAACTCATGTGCATAGCCCCTTCCCCTCTTCCTCCTATCTGTAAATATTTTTCTAACGTCTGTCTCCTCAGCTAGACTGTAAGATCCTTGAGGTCAGAGACCATGTTACTAACTCTACTATACTCTCCCAAGACTTTAGCACAGTGCTATACACAAAATAAGTGCTCACTGAAGACTGATTGACAGATTACTGCCCATATATCTGCATATATAGACACACTCCCAAATCCCTCTTACTTTTCCTATTTTAAACCTTTGCAGTGACGTTTCTGAGGAAACTACTGTTTGGGGCAGTTTCTTTGGAAGCTGACAGTAGTTGGATAATGAGATTGAGTTGATAGGAAGATGTTGATTAAAGTTGAAATTGGAACTAAGTGGATGATGTAACTGTTCTGTCTCTTTTGCTTAATTGGTAACTTTTTAATGTTTTTTGTTAATAGGCCCATCAATTGTGTTTATTAAGCCTTTTCTGGGTACAAAACACTGTACTAAGCATTTGGGAAAGTACAAAATAAAAATATAACAAACACATTCCCTCAGTGCTGAGGTAGATATAAGATAATTAGGTTGGGTACAGTCTTTGTCATATATGGGACTCACAGTCTTAATCCCCATTTTACATATGAGGTAACTGAATCACAGAGAAGTTAACTGATTTGCCCAGGGTCACATAGTGGACAAGTAGCAGAAGTGGGATTAGAACCCAAGTCTTTCTGCCTCCCAGGTTCATTCTCTAGCCACTAGTCAATGCTACTTCTCTTCAACCTCAAAACACTATTTGTTGGCTAAAGAACACCTGCAACTAATCCAAGAAAGCTAATGCATGGGCCCAAGCTAATTGGAGGTACTTAGAATAGAAGGAGGTCAAGGAGGGCAACTATAACACCTCCTCCCAGCATCCTTTGATTGACACTGCCACGTTCACAAAGTCTAGTTTTAGCACAGAGTTCATTTCTCTTCCCAGACTCCCCACACCATACTGAGTGTCATGATTATCAAAAACTCAAATTGTCTGGTTTGACTTTTCCCTTCTTTTTCCTTCTAGTGGAAGGACTGGTAGGCAGAGAACAGTGGCCAGAGAAAGAGTCTAAGGAATCGACAAAGGACAGGCTGATTTGGTCCCCTGTTTGAACTCTATTAACAATCTATGCATTCCTACGTTTGAATACTTTGGAGCCAAATTTTGATGCTTAATGTTTTGTGCAGAGTATTGTGCTCCCTTCACTACTTGCAAAAAATTAGAAAGTCAAAGTTCTGCTGATGAACAACAAATCTGATGCATTACACCTTGGACTTTTCTACAACCTTCCTTCCAAAAAGCCAAATATTTCACGTGGATCATTTGTCCACAGAGACTCCTGGTAAAGTGACAGTGTCAGCTTCAGACATCCTAGCATCTGAGATGGGACTAAAAGGGCTATCAGTCAATCAATCAATCAAATCAACCAATCAAGGTATTTACTGAGCTACTGAGTGCTCACTCTGTGCAGAGCACCAAAGCACTTAGGAGAATACAAGACAAAGTAGTCAGTAGACATGAACCCTTTATACAAGAAAGGAATTATGTGCATATCCATAATTTATTTTTATGTCTGTCTTCCACTCTAGAGTCCCACTCATATCCTACAAATGCCCCCAGTACCCAGTAAAAGAGAAGCAGCATGGCCCAGTGGAAAGATTACAGACCTGGGAGACCTCTGATTAGAACTGGATTATAACTCAGGTTCCACCACTTCCCAAGGTGTGACCTGGGGCAAGTCACTTCACTTCTCTGTGCCTCAGTACCCTCATTTGCAAATTGGGGATTCGATCAATACCTGTTCTCCCTCCTTCTTAGACTGTGAGCCCCATGTGGGACCTGATTATCTTGTATGTACGCCAGTACTTAGTACAGTCCTTAGCATATAGTATGGACTGAATAAATACCATTATTTGCTGTTATTATCATTATTATCATTGTTATCATTATCACTGTTATCAATGTTATTTTTAAAAAAGAAAATCAGCCCGAAGATGCCCCCTTTTACCCTGGCACTCCACAGTTCCTTGTTTAGCAAGTGTTCCATGAAAAGTAATCTTTAGGGTGTCCAGGCTGGCAGCAGCTCTGCTCCCCAGGGCCTCTAGACCCTGCCTGCTGCCTACCAGAAATGAGTCTCAGAGGCTCCTTTTGGTTTCTTTTGCAGCTCTACCTCTGAACAGGAGAAGAGGGAGGTCTGCACACTACTCTTGTCCACTTCTCTGAAGCCACTCAGAAGTAATGCCAGCTTGGGCAAGTGTTGGGGCCTGCCCAATACTCTACAGAATCTCCAGAGCTCCCAGGGCTCTACAGACCCGGACATGGCACAGTAGCTTCCACAGGGGCATCTCCGGTAACCTAAACAGGTAACCGAACTCCTCACCATTGATTTTAAAGTACTCCACCACATTGCCTCCTCTTACCTTACCCATTTTCTCTCCTTCTACAATCCAGTCTGCACATTTCACTCCTCTAGTGCTAAGCTTCTCACTGTAGCTCAATCCTGCCTATCTGTAGCAGATCCCTAGCCCCTGTCTTGCCTCTGGCCTAGAACGCCCTTCTACCTCAAATCCAATAGATAATCACTCTCTCCACCTTCAAAGCCTTATTGGAAGCACATCTCCTCCAAATGGCCTTCCCAGACTAAGCCCCACTTTTCCTCATCTCTCACTCCCTCCTGCATCGCCCTGATTACTACCTTCATTCTTTCACCCTCCCTGCCCCACAGCATTTATGTACATATCTGTAATTTTACTTATTTGTATTCATGTCTGCCTGTCCCCTCTAGACTGCAAGCTCATTGTGGGCAGGGAATGTGTCTGTTTATTGTTGTATTGTACTCTCCCAAGCGCTTAGTACAGTACTTTGCACACAGTAAGCGCTCAATATATATGAATGAATGAATGAATGAATAATCACCCACTCAGCTCTTTCAGAGCATGGACGACCTTCTCACATCCCATTTTAGCTTTATCCAAGGAAGGTCATTTGGCAAGGAGAGATGAAGCTATGCTGTTTAACCAGCCACCTTCAAATGTTCTAATAAATTCTCCCAGCGTAATGAAGAAAAGACCTTACAGCCTCCCCAGTACTGCTAAACAATAGCCATTTGGAAGAAAAAGTCAATTGTTTTTCACTGATGGCTTTTAAGTTTTTAAGTTTATGAAGCCATGTCTTTGTACATGTGGAAACCACTCCATGCATCATTCATTTCATAAGCAAGTCCATAAAGGGGTGAAGATCTAAAGGAACTTTTGACACCACTCAAGTGTGTATTTAAACAGTTCAATCCTTTTAGCATCTAAAAGATGATCTGGTCTCTGAAATGTGTGAAGTTTGTTTTTTAAGACTGCCAATATCCATATAGGCTGTTTGAATAGCAAGTTCAATAAGAGGTGAATATACATAATGCTATGTCTTTTCTTTTCTCTCTATAAAAAAAGTTTATTCCCACAACTGTAAACTTGTTGTTTTCACTTTACCACTACTCACACACACAAAAATCCACCATTTAAAAAGAGACTGTCACACATAACCAAGAGGCTCCATAAAGGTCAACATGAGCACAACGACTGACTTATGAGTACCTTCAGGCATATACTATTCCAAATTGGGGTGTCAACATTTCATTGTGAGTGTCAGGGAGGAAATGGTGCAGGGATTCTAAGTGGGGATACAGGATGCTGGTCTGACCAGAAAGCATTATTTTTATTTTTTCAGCCCCATTTGGAGCTTCTCTTGTCTTGTCTGAGAGTCTGGATCCAACAGCTGTGGGGACGTATCTAAGTGAGTATCTAAGATTCCAAGTACAATCCAGTGTCTGCAAAGAGCTTGCATTCTTAGAAAGGAAAATAATGATTGCAATAACTTTACAACTTTTAAAACTGTAAACTTGTAAACTTCTCAACTGTCACATAGTAAGCAACTTAACAAATACCATCCAGAAAAAAGAAAAAAAAAGCAGTATGCCTAGTGGAAAGAGCATGGTCCTAGGACTCAGGAACCTGGATTTTAATCCCAGATCTGTCACTTGCCTGCTGTGTGACTTTGGACAAGTCACTTAACTATTCTGTGCCTCAGTTTCTTCATTTGTAAAATGAGGAATAATGGTAATAATGATTGTGGTATTTGTTAAATACTTACTATGTGCCAGATACTGTACTGAGCACTGGGGTAGAAACAACATAATCAGTTTGGACACAGTCCAGGTCCCACATGGGGCTCACAGTCTTATTCCCCATTTTACAGGTAAAGAAACTGAGGCACAGAGAGGTTAAGTAACATACCTGAGGTCACACAGCAGACAAGTGGCAGAACTGAGGTTAGAACCCAAATCCTTTTTACTCCCATGTCTGTGTGCTATCCATTAAGCCATGATTAAATACCTGTTCTCCCTCCCCTTTAGATTGTGTACCCTGCGTGGGACAGGACCTGAGCTGATTACCTCATATCTGTCCCAGCACTCAGTATAGTGTTTTGTACACAGTAAGTGCTTGAAAAATAACCCCCCATTATTATTAATTTAAGCCCATAAGCAAAGCCATTACTGGACTAGCCAATGGTGCATCCAGTGTGAAAATGGTAACAGGGTGTTTAGAAGAACATTGCACTCCTCAACTTCCAACCTCAATACATCCATTCAAAAACCTTTGGTAGGAAGAAGACTACACTAAAAGCAATCAAGGTATATTTCAGAGTTGTAAAGGATTAAACAGATACTAAATACCAAAACTCAAAGCCTATTCTGCATGTTAAAATGCAACTTGGGCCAAATGGAGTTTTCAATCTGACTTTTCTACTTCCCAAGGAATGCAATATTTAAGAGAGTAATACTCCAATTATCACTTACTCCTCAGTGAGCTAAATCTCTGTTCATCTCCCCTGTAGTGGAGTGCAACTTGTTTAATTAACAAATGGCTGCCGCCTCAGCCGTTCTCTTTTTCTACCTCGAGAACCAGGCACAGTCCTCCCAGGCCATCAAACCAAAGGCCATTTCAGGAAGTGTCTATAGCAACGAGACTTTCCCTCCTGATCCTGAGAATTTAACATGAGGCATTATGACAGAATGTACCAGGGGGTATAGTGGCACAGATACTCTTAGTGACAGCTACTGGTTGCTTGGTAACCAGCTCTACTGTACAGGGTTATCATGAGATTAAATGAGGTACTAATGAAGGCTGACATGAGTTCACACTTCCCAGAGAGGGGGAGAGAGAAAGAGAGAGAGAGAGAAATTGAGAGGGGGAAAGAGGGCATGCATCAATATCTTTCCAAGATAGAAAAGAACTCTAAACCTATTATGCAATCTTAGAGGTTATGTTATCATTTCTGGCAGTCCTCCATGCAGAAAGCACACCTGTCAGTCTCCTAGAGAAAACAGCAAGTTACAAGAATAGTTCGTACATTATTAAATCATCTCCTTGAGCAGGTCTATATTAGGCCAACAACTTACTTCTGGCCTCTGCAATATTCCACTCAGCTGCCTAGAGAGCCAAAGAGAGTTACTCATTAGCAGGAGTGACTGCTGGCATTGGTGAGGAAATTCTAGACTAACTCCAAAAGAGGGTACTAAACAAATCCAAATGCACAGGTACAGAATGAATAGAATTCCACTTGTTGGATACTTGAGTTTATTTCCCAAGTAGAGTTCCACCCCTTGAGGATTTTTCCCTTGTAGTTTCTCCTTGAGAGTCTTTTTGACAAATTCAGCCCTGGATAAATTGAAGGGAAAAGAGCTGTGGAGATCTCTATACCTCCAGCCCTGGAGTGTGGATAGGGGTACCTCAGTTTGGTCCAGATATTCCAGGAATAGCATGTCACAGCAGCACAATTGATCAATCAATCGATCAATAGGATTTATTGTGCACTTATTGGGTGCAGAAAACTGTACTAAGTATTTGAGTCAGAAGATCATGGATTCTAATCCCAGATCAGCCACTTGTCTACTGTGTGACTTTGGATGAGTCTGTGTCTCAGTTACCTCATCTGGGGATTTAGACTGTGAGTACGATGTGGGACCAGGGACTGTGTCCAACCTGATTTGCTTGTATTCCCCCCAGTGCTTAGTACAGTGCCTGGCACATAGTAGGTGCTTAACAAATACCATTATTATTATAATTATTGTTATTACAATGTAACAGAGTTGGGAGATGCAATCCCTGCCTACAAGAAACTTACAGTCTACACTTACTAGGGATCGCACTTGCCAAAAGAGCAATCTACCCCCTGAACAGGATTTGTAATAAAAAAGAGTGCCAACTTCTGTGAGGCCCCTCATTTTCCTTTTCTACTTACCTCCCTCAGATTTACTTTTCAAATTAAGTAGAGGGAAGAGAGGGTGTCTCATCTACTTAAAAGTCACAAGTTGGGAAGTTTTTCTGGTAATTCTTCCTTGGGTCCTGGCAAGGTGGGAAAGCATAGGAGCAACTTTTATTGAGGGTACTGATCATTAAAATAAAGGAACCCAATCTGGAGTAACTTTCCAGGAGGATTGATCACCTTTAACCTCACTTCTGAAATAACTGGGAGAGGGAAAAACTATTTTGTAAGCAACCAGCACTTCAGCAACTAGAGGATCTTTTCGAGATACAACTTCTTTGACTCCAGGAATGGACAGATTATGTCACAGGAATAAAGACCAGAGGAAAACATGATAGCAAACCCAGAGATTCACTTCACAAGACAAATTCTAAAGAACAGATACTCAGAAAAAAGGGAATTTAACTAAAATGTATTTTGCCATCAGAGAAGGGTCACTCAATCCAGTTTTCTCAATTATGGAGTGTGTGTGTGTGTGTGTGTGTGTGTGTGTGAGAGAGAGAGAGAGAGAGAGAGAGAGAGAGAGAGAGATCAGACAGTGATATTATGGGGTTATTTTAGAATTCATTTTCTAGCTTCTAAAAATGAACTCAATAAAGCATTAAAGCTTTACATTCATTAGAAGAGAGGAAAAGATTATTTGGTGAAGATAGACAAAAATGATTATAGATGGTTATGCATTTATTTCATTTGGGAATAAGTAACTTGAACAGATAGTGGATTTTTTCCTTTTACACTGGTTAACCATGTGGTGATTAGAAGATGTACTCGTGTTGGTTTTAATATTCTGAGTGTTCATAGTGCACAGAAATTATGTATGATGTCATCCCTGCCCAAGGAAGACCTACTCTGGGTTTATAATTCTTTATTTTAGTTAGAGATTAGCAGTAATGTTTGAAGCCCTGATCCCTTTCTTCATCAGCATTTTGCAGGAGTAAAAACAGTATGATCTCTAAAGACAAGACTCTTTGTTTAGGTAGCATGTAGCCTGCCCAGTTGTTCATGTAACCTGAGTGGGAGAGTGTGGAAAGGAGAGTGCTCAGTAATAAAACAAAATGGAAAGCAGAGTATGACAAGGTGGTGAAGAAGTGGGGATGACCCCAGGAGAATAAAATGAAATATTTTCTTGGTAGGGAGAGAAAGAAAATGTACTAAGCTCTAAAAGGCTAAATTTAACATAGGATAGAGCACAAGGGATGTTGTGAATCAGAAGTCAGTTACTTTGAATGTTCAAACATATTTTATGCCCCAGGAAAGGCACAGGCATTCTGTGGATGGGGCTCACAGGAAAAGATTTTTGAGAGTAATCTTGAAGCTAGCAGGCTCAAGAATCCTCATGCCCCAGATCTCATTGGGGAAGAAATTTATAGTCGATAAGTGCCTGTTTCATGGTGAAAAATGTTGCTGAAGAAATTAGCAAATTAGGTTTCCAGGCCCTTGAGGAAATAGCAAATGGAAAAAGCAAGAAAAGAAGTCCACAGGGAAGAAACCTGGAAGCCAATCTGGACCCGTGCTGTGAGATTGACCACGGATCCATTTAGCTCAGAAGGTGTTTCAAATCAAGCCAAAGTCATGAAGTTGGTAGAGTGGGTGCCTTCATAGAACAAAAAGAAAAATCTAGAATAATGTACTTATTAAATAAAGTAAACAAAAGGAAGCACCGAAAAGTTCACTTTGGGGTAGAGAATAGATAAATTAGCATTATTCATTCATTCATTCAAATGTCACATTCAAAGCTCATCACTTGGGAGAGCACACTATAGCAATAAACAGATTCATTAGTGTATGGATTCTAATATTCATTCTTCCATGTATGTATTGGAGATATTTTTACCAATTATTGTATTTGGATGATTTTGAAGATTCCAATTTCTTCACACCCTCCAAATCATACCCAAGGTTTTGCAGTAGGTCCAATGCAAAGATTCTGAACATGAATATCTCTCTTTGCATGGTAAGACAGACTAGCAGTTGAATATGAAACAAATCAATTTATTCAGTGGGCCAGCAAGCAGAGATTTGTAGTAATCTAGCCTAGAGGAAACATAGGTATAGATGAGCTTCTGGGAGCCTGATCTAATGACATAGATGACCAAAGCTGAACTTTAAGAGGAAAAATCATTTGATTCTTCTCCCCAGTCAAACCCCACAGCCTACATGTTTAGTAGCCATGAGCTTACAAGCAGGCTTCTGAGCATAAAAAAAAGATGCAATGAAACATCAAAGAGCAACATGAGAGCCCTTGGCAGTCCTAGTGGATGGTCCAAGATGCAGTAGATGGCAATATATGAAATGGTAGCCATTAGAAGCAGGTGTCGATAGTATTTATGACTCAGTGGCTGAAAATTTGATGACTGGAAAATGAGTTGGCTAAGTAAATGTAAACAAAAAGATCTAGGAAAAGTTGTGAGATTCCACAGAAAGTAATAATAATCATGGTATTTGTTAAGCCCCTATTACATGCCAAGCCTTATGTTAAACACTGGAATAAATACCAAATAATTAGGACCCACTTGGGGCTCACAGTCCAGGAAAGAGAGAGAACAGGTACAAAATCCCCATTTTGCAGATGAAGGAGCTGAGGTACAGAGGACTGAAGTGATTTGCCCAAGGTCACACAGCTATAAGTGATGGAGCCCAGGATTAGAACCCAGGTCCCCTGGTTCCCTGGTAGGTGCTATTTCCACTAGGCTGCACTCCTCTGAGTTTACAGTTCAAACATGCCCATGTCTTCAAACATGCCCACATCTCCCCCATCCTAAAAAAACCCTCCCTTGACCCCATAGCTCCCTCTGGCTATCTCCCCACCTCCCTCCTACCTTTCCTCTCCACACTCCTTCAGCGAGTCATCTAAACCTGCTATCTCAAATTCCTCTCCTCCAGCTCTCTCCTGGACCCCTTCCAATCTGGGCCTCCATCCCCTTCAGTCAACTAAAACCACCCTCTCAAAGGTCACCAATGACCTCCTTCTTGCCAAATCCAATGGTTCCTAATCCTCCCCGACCTCTCAGTTGCCTTTGACACTGTGGACCACCCCCTTCTCCTGGATACATTATCCAACATTGACTTCACTGTCTCTTTCCTCTCCTGGTTCTCCTCATCTCTCTGGCCGTTCATTCTCAGTCTCCTTTGCTGGCTCCTCCTCTCCCTCCCACCCCCTATCTGTGGGGATTCCTCAAGGTTCGGTTCTCAGTCCCTTTCTATTCTCCATCTACATTCATTGCCTTGGAGAACTAATTCACTCCCATGGCTTCAACTGCCATCTCGATGTGGATGATACCCAAATCTACATCTCCTCTCCTGATCTCTCTCCCTCTCTCCAGGCTCTCATCTCCTCCTGCCTTCAAGACATCTCTACTTGGATGCCCTCCCATCACCTCAAACTCAATATGTCCAAAACAGAGCTCCTTATCTTCCCTCCCAAACCCCGTCCTCTCCCAGACTTTCTCATTACTGTAGATGGGCACCACCATCCTTCCCATCTAGCCTGGCATAACCTTGGCATTATCCTTGACCCCACTCTCTCATTCAACCCATATATCCAATCTGTCACCAAATCCTGTCGATCTCACCTTCACGGCATCGCTAAAATCAGCCCTTTCCTCTCCTTCCAAACTGCTACCCCCGTTAGTACAATTACTCATCTGATTCCACCTAGATTACTGCATCAGCCTCCTTTCTGACCTCCCAACCTCCTGCCTCTCCCCACTCCAGTCCATACTTCACTCCACTGCCCAGATTATCTTTCCACAGAAACGTTCAGGACATGTTCCAGTGGTTTCCTATCCACCTCCATATCAAAAAACCCTCCTCACCATTGCCTTTAAAGCTCTCCATCACCTTACCCCCTCCTACCTCACCTCACTTCTCTCCTTCAAGCCCATCTGCACACTTTGCTCCTCTAGTGCTAACCTTCTCACTGTCCCTCAACCTTTCCTGTCTTGTTGCCGACCCCGGCCCACATCCTACCTCTGGCCCGGAATGCCCTCCCTCCTCAAATCTGCCAGACAATTACTCTTCCCTGCTTCAAAGCCTTACTGAAGCCATATCTCCAAGAGGACTTCCCAGACTATGCCCCACTTTTCCACATCTCCCACTCCCTTCCCCATCCTCCCTTTGCTCTTCCCCTCTCTCCCCACCCCACAACATTTACCTGTATATCTGTAATATAATTTATTTATATTGTTGTCTGTTCACTTGTATTGATGTCTGTCTCCCCCCAACCCACCCCCAGAGTGTGAGGTCATTCTGGGCAGGGATTTTCTCTCTTCACTGCTGTATTGTACTTTCCCAAGTGCTTAATACAGTGCTCTGCACACAGTAAGAGCTCAATAAATATGACTGAATGAATGAATATTTACCAAAGACTTCATGATCACTGAGTAACTGACCCTCCAAAATTGACTGGAAGTTAGATGTATGATCAGTCTAAATTAGCAGTTTCACTTAAAGGTTGGGAAACTCTAGTTCATAGTTGAAGGCTAAAGAGGCATAGTCTTCATAGTTTGCTTTTTTATGATGGGTCTTACAAAAGAAGTCCCCCTTTCCTTGAAACAAAATTTATAAGAACATAAACCATGCTCTAGTGGGTCTGGCCATGGTCCATTCTTCCCAGGATCCTGTCCCTGACCGCGGAAACAAATTCCACTTGGAAAAATGAAGGAATAATCACTTTATCTGAAGTTCATCCTCATGTTTAGGGATGGATCTTCTAGCATCCCTCACTCGGTTTTGATGGCATATCCACATATCTATTAACCCTTCCAAATATCTGCTTCTAGCAGCCTTAATATTTCCTCTGGAAATAAAAGATATATTCCCTGCCCACAAAGAGCTTACAGTCTAAAGAGGGAGACAGACATTAATATAAATAAATCATAGATATGTGCAAAAGTGTTGTGGGGCTGGGAGAGATGGTAAATAAAGGGAACAAGTCAGGGTGATGCAGAAGGGATTGGGAGAAGAAGAAAGGGGACTTAGCCTGAAAAGGCCTCTTGGAGGAGATGTGCCATTGACAAGGCTTTGAAGGAAGGGAGAGTCTGTCAGATGTGAGGAGCAAGGACCTTACAGGCCAGAGGCAGGATTTAGGTGAGAGGTCTGCAGTGACATAGACGAGATCAAGATACCATTGCCGTGGCTGGGGCTGTAGACTCTGAGTCACAGGAAACCTGAAACTCTGCTCTTCTAGCCGAATACATTACTGCTTTTTGCTTTACTCCCTGCATTTATTAATCTATTATATTTTCAGCACTGGGATAGATACTAGTTAATCAGGTTGGACACAGTCCCTATCCCAGATGGGGCTCACAGTCTAAGCTGAGGTATCCTCCAAGCCTTTAGATGTTGTTTTTGCAACAAACTTTTCATGTGAACCAGAGAACACAAAATGCGTATGTGTGGTAGACCAACTTAATCATGCAATTTTTGCTTTCTGCTGACACAAAATATACTTTTATTTCCTTTTACTAAGTTACATGTTATATATAATATGAGAAGCAGTGTGGTCTAGAGGTTAGAACACAGGCCTGGGAATCAGAAGGGCCTGGGAATCAGAAGGACCTGGGTTCGAATCCCAACTCCGCCACTTGTCTGCTGTGTGGCCTTGGGCAAGTCACTTCACTTCTCTGTGCCTCAGTTATCTCATCTATAAAATGAGGGTTAAGACTGTGAGCCCACATGGGATAGGGACTGTGTCCAACCAATTTACTTGTGTCCACCCCAGTGTTCAGTACAGTCTTGGCACATAGTAAGCGCTTAACAAATACCACATTTTTTTCATATGGGTGTTTGACTATGCAAATTGTAGAGTTGTATTTGACTTTTTTTAGGCATGACACCTAAAATATTTAGATTATTACTAATTGAAATGTGATAGACTTAATCAGACAGGAAGTATTTAATGCCATTTATTTAGGCATTTTAGGCACAAGAGTGTGTTTGTGGAAAGAAAAGAGTCAATTAAATGAAAAGAGGTTGATATTAATAAATTCACAGCTCCTCATTCCAGCTGGACCTCGGAAATAAGGAGAAGATATTTGCAGGGTCTTTAAAGCTACACATGAGGATAGCTGCCAGTCAGATGTATTGAACAATTTCAGAGGCTGCTCTGCATGAGTGAACAAAGCTGCCATAAGAAACCAGCTGAGAAAGCAGCGATTTGACTAGACTATGAAAACAAAGAGTATATTATTAAACAAAAAAAAGAGAAAACTACAAAAAAGAAAGTGTTGTGTGTGTGTTTAAAGAGAGAACTCGCTCACTTATTTGAAGATCCAATTTGCCAAATTATAGTATTTGAAAATTACGTTATCTGATATGGAAACAGAGGCATTGATGTGCAGCCCTGGTATGTGCTCTGATGCGTCTGTCTTTGTCTGTTGTTCTTCAAGTGACTAATAATCGGCCCCCTTTATCTTCTCAAAGGTCTCTGTAGGTCTAAAGAACTGAAATCCTTGGAGGTGTCATTGAGAGGCATAAGATATGCAAGAGTAAATTCCTAGCTGAAAGGAGCTCAGCATAAGCTCCTTCTGGCTTGAGCAGAGAAACAGCTCTTTAGTTCACCTGGAAATGCTCTTTCCAGGCAGGCAGGACTGGGGTAGACTCTCCCCTCTGAGACTGTGGCAGTCATTCAGGAAGGGGGCACTCCCTAATTAGTGATTGACTGTGGCGTCTGGCCACCTGTTGAATACAGCAGGAGAAAAGGAAATTGTTTGGCAGCACATTTCCAGGAAGGAGAAGATGAGACAGTGGTTTTTCTGTCTGCCCATCAACTCTCTGGGTAACATCCTGTCACTGTTTTTTATTTGTTTTGTTTTTTCTCACACTGGAGGCTAGCAGGACCTGGCCCTCTCACTATAACCCTGGTCTTGCATCAGAAGCAAGCACCCTGTGTACAATTAGCTTGAGGTCATATTTACCTTCCCTTTTGCTCCCATCAGATCTCCAAAATTAAAGCCAGTAAGTCAGGATCTGGGCCTGGCAACTCCCACTCAAGAAAGGCCCATTGGTGATTCTTTGGGTAGCCTGCTGCTGTATAAGCCATCCCCAAAACAATACTCAGACATTGTGTGACGGACCATGGACCTGGAAGATGGTGAGTCTCCTAATTCCTGGAATTAGGTTTGTCTCATTATCATCAGGAGCTCCAAATGCTTGGGGGGGGGGGTGCGCACACATTTGACCACATCTTTAGAAGAATAGAGGTTTCTTAAAATAGAGGGTTTCTTAGATCTCACTTATAGATAGTAAATCTGAATCAATCAATTGTATTTATTGAATAGTTACTGTGTTTTTACTGGTTCCAACTTTATAAATTATTTTTAAACTCGGTAGTAAAGAAATTTTTTTAGTGGCATCTGCTAAGTTTCATGTGCCAGGCACTGTACTAAGTGCTGTGGTAGTTGGTTACAATCCAAGCCCCCCTGCGACTCACAATCTTAATTCCCCATTTTATAAATCAGGTACCTGAGGCACAATATAACAGATTTGGTAGGCATGTTCACTGCCTACATTGAGCTTACATTCCAGACTTTCCCCCTTTTCCTCTGCTTCCCCTCCTCTCCCCATCACCCTGACTCATTCCCTTTGCTCTACACCCCTCCCCACCCCTCAGCACTTGTGTATATGTGTACATATTTATAATTATAATTATATTTATTTTTATCAATGATGTTTATATACCTATAATTTTATTTATTTTTAATGATGCTACTGAAGCCTGTTCACTTGTTTTGATGTCTGTCTCCCTTGTTCTAGACTGTGAGCCCATTGTGGGCAGGGATTGCCTCTAATTGTTGTTGAATTGTACTTCCCAAACACTTAGTACAGTGTTCTGCACACAGTAAGCGCTCAATAAACACAAATGAATAAATGAATGAATGAATGAATGGATGAATAGAGGGGAAGACAGACATTAATATAAATAAATTACAGATATATACATAAGTACAGTGAGGTTGAGGAAGGGGTGAATAAAGGGTGCAAATCAAAGTCCAAGGGCAATGCAGTGGAAGAAGAGGAATTGAGATCTTAGTGGGGGAAGGCTTCTTGGAGGAAACATGTTTTTAAATAAGGTTTTGAAGGTGGGTAGAGTGATCATCTGTTAGATACAAAGAGGAAGGGCATTCCAGGCCAGAACCAGGGCATGAGTGAGAGGTCAGAGGTGAGATAAATGAGATTGAGGTAGATACTCTGAAAATCTAATATTTACAAATATTAACTGAGTAGGTTGGCATTAGAGGAGTGAAGTGTGGGGACTGGGTTGTAGTAGGAAAGCAGCAAGGTGAGCTTGGAGGGAATCACAGAACCACCCGAACTTGTTCACAGTCACCCAGAGCAAGTATTAGAACACAGATTTCTTGATTGCTGAGAATTTGGAAAGAATAGGTAAAAGTTGAGAGAAAAGCCAAAAAGATGACTAAAGGGTAGGAATAAATCATTAGTCAGTGGTGTTTATTGAGTGTTTTCTGAATCCTAAGCACTACCCTAAATATTTGGGAGAGTATAATGGAAGAAAGGCACAGATTCCCTGCTCTCAAGGGGGGCTAGCTGTAGCATAAATAAATCTTGGTTTCATCAAGTCAACCTCTGCCCCCTCCCACGTTGTAGTTCTAAATTCTTATCTCATCTCCTTTCACTTTCACAGGTGAGTGAAATTGTTATGTAGTACTTATATCCTGGTTTGGGCTCTCAATTTATTTTCATGAAAGTAGAGGGCTAAACAAATGAGCACTAAACAGAATAGAGTTTCTCATAGGAAATAAAGTAAAGTGCATTAATGCAGTACCAAGATTTCAAAGTTGATTATAAGAATAGATTAAAAACCTGATTAAACACAATATGATGATATGAATATTTGACAATGATAAAAATTTGAGTGAAATGCTTTCATATGTACATTTGTAATTATTAAATTTTCAAAGCGTTTTGTTTCACATCCTATTCAACCAAAGGCACCTGGTGCTAATATGCTTAAGATCTGTCATTATCTAAATGGAAATGGACTTTAATCACTATATTAATCAATCAATACTATTAATTGAGGACCTATTATGTGCAGGTTAGGTACCAAGTGCTTTTGAAAGTACAGTAGAATTAATAGGCACAATTAGTAGGCAAAATTCCTGCCTGCAAGAAGTTCACACTAACATATAGAGAGGGGAAAAAAGGAAAGCGAGGTATGTAAATGAATTAGTGCTTAAATTAAGGCTTATGTAAACCAGGTGTGTGAGTGCCAGGGGCTGTTGAAAGAATGCATTTATGTGCTCAAGTGGCAACTAAAGGATATAAACTGGGAAGACTAGAAGTAATTGGGGAAGACTTCTTGAAGGAGATTTTATTTCAGTAGGGATATGATGGAAGGAGCTAAGAATTGGTGGATTTGAGAGGGAGGGAGTTCTGTGAAGGTACGAGAGGTCAGAAGTGGGAAAAACAAGGACATAGAGTAGGTAGGATAGCTTGAGAGAAGCAAACACTTCAAGCAGGGGTGTAGTGAGTGAAGAGACTGAATAGGCAGAAGAGTGAAAGTTGATTGAGTGTCAGAGTTAATGGTCAGATGTTTCTGCTTGTTGTGGAGAGAAATGGCCAACTATTTGAGTTTTTTTAAGGAATGGGGAGCAAGTGTGCAGAATGATGTTTTAGAAGAATGATCTGAACTGCAGATTGAATTATTCTGCAAAGACAGGAGGAAGCTGATGGAGTTCTCAACTCAGGATATTCCAAGACCTTGGAGCAGCATGTTGGCTGTTTAAATGGAGAAGGGGAAGTTCTGGAAATGCAGGATAACTGACAGGATTTAGTGGAAAATTGGATAAAGAGTGGAAGACGACTGTGGGCTTCAGAAGTCGAGAGGATGGAGATGCTGTCAGCTGTGATGGGAAAGTTAGTGGAGAAGAGGATTAAGGAGGGCATGAGAAGAGTTCAGTTTGGGATATTTTTGAGTTCAAAGTGGAAGTGAACATCCATATCGAGACTGTGTTGGGGGTAGGAGTAAATACAAGATTGCAGAGTAGAGAGGTCAAGGCTAGCAGAGTAGATTTGATCAGAGCTGTGAGTTAAAGCCATGGAAATAACTGGGGGATTGACTGTAAATTGAGAAGAGAAGGATATCCAGAACAGAATCCTGAGGGACATCCACAGGAGCAAAATACAGAGGAAAAGCTGGCAAAAGAAGGATCGGCCAGACTGATAAGGAGGAACCATTAGAAAACTCTGTCAGTCAAAACACTTCAAAGGTTGGGGATGGAAAAGTGTGCTGCTCAAGCCAAAATTCATTTTGCGGCATTTTCTTGAAGTAAGAAAGCTACTGAAAGAAAAACGCACATTAAAATTCAGTAGTGGTATCGAGAAAGAACACCCTGAGAAGAATGTTAAAACAGGGAATACCTGTATTCTGTTGAAGCTGCTTATCTTCCTGCTACTGTTAGAGAAAGTCACAGTTCTGCAATTGGACCAGGAGACAGGAAGAGCAAACATTCATCATTGTTACTGTATTTAGAGTTATAACCTCCAGAATGATTCCAAGTGTACTTTTAAAAAAGATGCCCTTTTCATCTTTCAAAAGATTCCAATCAGTGCTATTCAAGGGACAGTTTAGTCATTTCTCTTTTTCAAATGTAAGGAAGGTTCTGCTACACCAACAGCAAAAATTTCCTATCCAAGTGATTCATCATCTGCTCATAGGGTTTCCTGGTAGAAGAAATGTTTTGTTTTTTTTTAACAGCAGCCACGCAGCATCTAGTGTAAACACCTTCTTCTAGGTACATCAAATTGGCTCAGGATGACCTTTCTTCAACCCTTGTGACAAGATTCCACTTTAATTCCTCTTTAATGGGGCGGCCTTCTGGCTCAGGTGACTCATCCTGACCTGTTTGGCCACTTCAAAGGGACCAGGTGACCCTCACTATTTTTTATGTGGAAGCCCCAGGGATGGAAAAGAGTTATGCAAAGCAGGGCCTCCTTTCACGCAAATTCAATTAACCACTGGATGGCAGCAAACCTTCCCCCTTCACTCTCCCCGCAGCTCCTTCACCCCCCCATGCAGAACTCCATGATACATTTTTAAACACACTATATTCCACACAGTCCAATAATTCCTAAATTCTCCCTGGCCCAGCCAGAAGGCATAAGAAGGACACAATTTAGTTCATTTTGAGAGACAATGATTTTATAAAAAGATATCAAAAGATATCAGGTTTCTAAAAGTAAACAAATAGTAAAATTCACTGTTATGATAGTGGCATTTATTAAGGGCTTACTATGTGTCAGGCACTGGGGTAGAAACAAGGTAATCAGGTTGGACACAGTCCCTGTCCCCCACAGTGTTTATAGCCTAAGTATAATAATAATAATTGTGGTATATGTTAAGTGCTTACTATGTGTCAAGTACTGTTCTAAGTGCTGGGGTGAACACATGCAAACCAGGTTGGACACAGTCCCTGTCACACATAGGGCTCACCTTCTCAATCCCTATTTTACAATGAGGTAACTGAGGTACAGAGAAGTAAAGTGAGTTGCCCAAGGTCACACAGCATACAAGTGGTAGAGCAGGAAATTATAACCCATGACCTTCTTACTTCTTCCAGGCCCATGCTCAATCAATCGTATTTTTGAGTACTTACTGTGTGCAGAGCACTGTACTAAACACTTGGGAGAGTAAAATATAATAGAGTTAGTAGACTTGTTCCCTGCCCAAAAGGAGCTTACAGTTTAGAAGAGGAAGGAGAAAAGGTATTGAAATGTTAATTATTGCAGATGAGGAAATTGAGGCACAGGGTTGTTTACTCACTTGCCCTAAATCAGACAGCAAGAAAGGGGCTGAGTCAGATCCTCTGACTCCCAGGACTTTTCCAGGAGGCCATGCTGCTTCTCATTTGTGATCTTATTTGGAGCCTCAAGACCTTAAACTTTCATTCATTCAATCGTATTTATTGAGCACTTACTGTGTGCAAAGACTGTACTAAGCATTTAAAACACCTACCTATGTTTTGAATTTGAAATGAATAGAAACCTGATTTGCAATCCAGGAAAAGCCAAAATAAAAGTTTTTAGAGGCTAGCCTGTGACCACAAATGGATGATATCGCTATTTCCTTTGTTTAAAGAGGCCAGTTCAGTAGGTAGTTCAGAGAATCTCCTGCCTCTGCCACTAACATACCATTTGACTTTGATTAAGTACTTAAACTCCTGCATTTCAATTCCTTTCCCAGGAAAGAGGAGCTAACAATGTACACCTTCACCAAAACTGGATAATTCTAATAGTTGGGTATTGATGGCAGAATCTTTAGCAAATATCTGGTTCGTTATAAAAAAAGGGAAAACTTCCAGTGATTTTTCGGGAGTTCCTGAGACAGGATTAGCCCACAGTGTTTACTGCTGAGAAGAAAGCCCAGCCTGGTGTAACATAGGTAATTATTTCCAGACTAATGATAATAATGATGGTATTTCTTAAATGCTTACTGTGTGCCAAGCACTGTTCTAAGTACTGGGTTAGATACAAGGTAATCAGATTGTCCCATGTGGGGCTCACAGTCTTAATCCTCATTTTCAAGATGAGGTAACTGAGGCACAGAGAAGTTAAGTGATTTACCCAAGGCCACACAGCAGACAAGTGACAGAGCCAGAATTAGAACCCATAACCTCTGACTCCCAAGCCTGTACTCTTTCCACTAAGCCACGCTGCTTCTGTGGACTAGATTCAGCCACAGCTACTGCTGACCAAACCCATTTTGAATCTCTTCTTAATATGAGCAGAACTGACCAGCTGGGTACTCAAACTCACACGGTAGATGATATTTTGCAAAATCTCCAAAGTTTGAGAAATACCAAAATAGGGGGAGCGGAAAAACTTTTTTCCATACATCTAAAAATTCATTTTCTATATTTTGCTGATTTCTCTCCTTTCTGTGTTTGGAATTTAGGACAGTATCCGTTTATGGTCACTTGAGTTTTTTCACTAAAATCCTGTTTGCAAGCATCAGATCAAGAAGGCCATCTGTCCCAGTTTATTCCTCTACTAAGAGACTGGGAGTGAGAAGGTTTGTTTTCAAATCCTAACTATGTCACTGACTTCTGACCTTGATCAGAAGCAGTGTGGTTGAGTGGATAGAGCACATGGTCCTAGAATTCAGAAGGACCTGGGTTCTAATTCTGACTCTGCCACTTGTCTGCTGTGTGACCTTGGGCAAGTCACTTTACTTCTCTGTACCTCATTTACCTCATCTGTAAAATGGGGATTAAGTCTGTGAGCACCATGTGGGATATGGACTGTGTCCAACCTGAGGAAGCTTGTATCTACACCAGAACTTAGTAAGTGATTACAAGTACCATTTTAAAAAAATCAAGTCACTTGACATCACCTCGTGGTACTAATCTCTGTATGAGACTGAAGGGAGAACTATACTAATATATCAATGAGTGTATCAGGTATTGTTGAGCTTTCTGATTGAATTGTCATCACAAGTCCTCTACCCACTTCCACCCTGTTCCACAACACATATTGGCTCACCTTTGCCTTCCCTCTGTTTTCCAGAAAAACCTGAAAGAGATTCCTAGGTGCCAGCTCAGATGCCTGTCATTTCTCAGTTTTTCCTTTCTTTTTTTTTTTAACCCAGGCCCAGGACCATGTGGATGGACAGGTGTTTGGGTTAAAAATTCATATGGCATGAGACAAGATTTTACTCAGAAAATGGAGCAGAAGGGATGGGCATTTTAACAGCTTGCAAGGTTTTAGAAGTGGAAAGTGAGAAGGGGAAAAATGTTTTGCTTATTGAAAATAGTTGCAATTTGAAAGTTTGCCTTCCAAAAATGAAATCAGCACAAAAAAAGAGGTAGTAGGACAAAGATATTTAGGAGATTGAAGTGGTTTTGTGAAATGAAAACATTCTTTACAAGACTTCTTCCCATATTTAGCATAAGGATGGAATAGTTTTGTGATGGATAGGGATTTGTATAGGAGAGCCCAGGTTCTTGTAAGTACTGCTAAATTCTAGGAGGCTTTCCCATTATCTGATTATAGCTATTTTTGAATTCCTCATTCTCAGGCACTCTGGTTGATTCTTCTCACTTCTTCCCAATTCCTACTGGCCCCATCTTCCTGAGTTCCTGGGTAGGGTGTGGGGGGGGGGGGGGTTTGTGTTGGGTGGGGGGAGTGTGCGTGCCTTAGTAAATGTGTGCATTTGCAAGCAGAGAGCAGGAAAGCAGCAAGCAGGAAAGATAATTACCTTTTATTGTTTGCCTGCTATAAAAACTATTAAGCCATATGTGATTCACAGGATCATATTACCAGGAAATTCCTACACAAAATCAAGGATCTCCATTGACAGTGATTAGGGTACTTGTTAAACACTTACTGTGTTTCAAGCATCATACTAAACTCTGGCACTGATTCAAGCTAATCAGGTTGGACACAGTCCCTGTCCCTCAAGGGGCTCACAGTCTAAATAAGAAGGAGTGGAATTTAATCCCCATTTAATAGATGAGGAAACTGAGGCAGAAGATGTTAAATGGTTTGACCAAAGTCACACAGCAGACAAGTGGCAAATCTGGGATTAGAACGAGTTCCCCTGATTCCCAGACCCATTCTACTAGGCCACATCGTTTCCCATTCATGTAGCAGTGGAATTCTGCCACAGTAATAGTAGCAGTTGTCATAGTAACAACATTTATTTAGTGCCTACTGGATGCAGTTTATTGTACATAACACTTGGGTAAATTCAACAACCTGAGTTCTAATCCTGGCTCCACCTCCTATGTGCTGTGTTACCTTGGGCAAGTCACTTAACTTCTCTGTGCCTCGGTTCCCTTATCTCCAAAATGGGGATTCAATACCTGTACTCCCTATTACTTAGAATGTGAGTCCCATGTGGGCCCTGATCATCTAGTTTATACCCTGGTGCTTAGTACAGTCCTTGGCACATAGTAAGCACTCACAAATACCACAGTTATTCAAGAGAAGCAAGAGATACGTTCCTGGACCACAGAGATCTTCCATATTAATGGAAGGGTCATAAAAATCTTCACAAATAGAGTTAGAAAAAAAAACTGGAGTGCACAACTGAATATGCATAAATGTAATAAACACAAGTGCCACAATGAGTAGAAATAAATGTGCAAATTCTAGAAGTGGTCATTGGGTTGATTTCACTGGGGGCATTGAGAATTAACTGGAGAAAATTCACTGGAGGAGTTAAAATTTTAAAAAAGATTTGAATATGGGGTGATCAGTGCTCTCTCAGCTTGGGGAGGAGATAGGGGAATTTCAAGTCAGGGGAACAGTGTGATGGAGGGAATGGAATCAGGATGGAGTGGAAGAAGGAGGACTGAGAGAGGTGCAGTTAGAAAGTGAACTTGGGAGGAGCAAAATAAGTGAGCTGGATATAAACTTCTCTAAAATAGCATGATAACGCTTAATTAGATGGATCTTTGAGACCATATAGATCATCGATTCTTTGGCAAAAAAAATTAGACTTTATGAATAAGTAATTTGGTCTCAGAATTTATTCCCCGAGCACCCCAGAAGATGCAAATTGATAACTTTGGCTCAGTGGATAGAGGACAGGCCTGGAGTCAGAAGGACCTGGGTTCTAATATCAGCTCTGTCACTTGTCTGCTCTGTGACCTTGGGCAACTCAATTAACTTCTCTGTACCTCAGTTACCTCATCTGTAAAATGGGGATTAAAACTGTGAGCCTCATGTGGGCCAGGAATTGTTTCCCGTCCAATTTGATTATATTCACCCCAGTGTTTAGTATGGTGCCTGGCATCTAGTAAGTGCTTACAAAAACTATTACCATAATAATAATACTTATTGTTATTATAAGTGGGAATGTTGAGCCCCTTAGGATGGTAAAAACTAGGGATAGCCAATTCTAATTGGATTTTGGTTTCACTTCTTACCTAAACAAGAATTAATCCATTAATCATATTTATTGAATATTTAATAATAATAATAATGTTGGTATTTGTTAAGCGCTTACTATGTGCCAAGCACTGTTCTAAGCACTGGGGTAGACACAGGGGAATCAGGTTGTCCCACGTGGGGCTCACAGTCTTCATCCCCATTTTACAGATGAGGTCACTGAGGCACCAAGAAGTGAAGTGACTGGCCCAAAGCCACACAGCTGACAAGTGGCCGAGCCGGGTTTCGAACCCATGACCTCCAACTCCAAAGCCCGTGCTCTTTCCACTGAGCCACGCTGCTTCTCTGTTATTTACTGCTGCTTATTTACTGTGTGAAGAGTACTGAACTTGGTAGATTATTAATAATAATAATCATAATAATGGTATTTGTTAAGTGGTTACTATGTGCCAAACACTGTACTAAGTGCTGAGGTAGATAAAATATTCTGGTTGGACATAGTCCCTATCCCAGAGGGTGCTCACAGTCTAAGTAGATGGAGTAAGATTTAATCCCCATTTTACATATGAGGAAATTGAAGACCTGAGAATTGAAAAGTGACTTGCCCAAGGTCACAAAGCAGTCAAGTTGCAGAACCAGAATTAGAACCCAGGTCCTCTGAATCCCAGGCCCATGTTCTTCCCCACTAGGCCACTCTTCTTCTTGGAGTACAATATAACTGAGTTGATAAACACATTCCCTGCCCACGGGGAGTATACCTTCTCTGAATGTTACTAATCTGGTCACCCATTTGCTGTCCCCCTCTAGTCTGTAAGCTCGTTGTGGGAGGAAATGTGTCTAACAGCTCTGTTGTACTGTACTCTCCTAGGCACTTAGTCCCCTCTCAGGGTCACACCTGGAGAGTTTCCAGTATTTTGCTAGTCTTGACTATGGGAAAGAGAGTCAAGCAGCAGCACACCCATTCCATTTCTAGCTTGGGCAGTGGCTAACGAGTAAAGTGCCATCTGCTACAAGTCAAAACTCACCTGTGCTGGGCAGCAACGGTGTGGGATAGAGTCGAGGGCAGAGACTCAAGTTTATATTGTGTGGAAGGAGACAGTGGTAAACCACTTCCATATTTTTACCAAGAAACCTACCAGAACAATTGCAGTTGGAGGTGGGGCATTCTGGGAGAGATGTGTCCATTGTGTCGTTATGAGTTGGAGACAACTCGATAGCATAAGACAAAACAAGCACTTAGTACAGTGTTCTGTATACAGTAAGCACTCACTAAATTCTCTTGATTGATTGATGAGAAGGAGACTGAGAACAAAGTACTAGGCACCCATTAGAGGGAGAGAACCTGGAGGCTTCTCTGAGTCTCAGGTAGTCTAGTCCCCAAGAATCATCTGGGAGGTTTTCACTCCTCTTGTTCCAATTGCCTTTGTGGAAGCTGAGTGGTGGTGGAGACAGCTAATTTGGGAGGCTGACTGTCCTCTTGGGTTCCCCTTTGGGAGTTTTTCTTCGGGCAGCCCCATGCCTGAGCAAGAGAAAAAACCTGAGGGAAGACTTTGGGTCCTGGGACTTATTTGAGTTGTCTAACTGACCACTGGGGTTTCTTCTAATTGGAGGGGGCAAGGAGGGAATTTCAATCTGTCCCAAGCTTGCACGAGGCATTAGTCAAGGAGAATCCTACCACACCAGTTTTCTGTTGCATGGGGTTGTGCAAGAATGTACCCCCTGCATTATGGGACAATTAGGTGTACAGAAGAAGGACCCATCTCTTGTTCAATTAAGTATTAGCTCCTTCAGTGGTATTAGCAGTGATAGAATTTTGTATTTCATTACACCTCCCTACTCATGAATATGAGTTTTCTGGGCCATACAGACACCCGCATTCCATGTTAAAATGTGGTTATATTGTATCCATTTATTTGCTCATATGTGTCCATAAACCATTCTTCATACTATCTCAGCACTTTGTTGATCAGATTATTTTAGCACAAACAAGATTCTTTACTGGGCAGATACCAGCTCACTCTACTCCATTTGGTGATTTTTGAGATATCGTCATGCTGACCCCTGTGAAACAAGAAATGGGGAAACAAGGAGGAATTGCTCTTTAGACTTCTTCTGAAGAGTAGCCATTTCTGCCATGAAAGTTGCAGCCAGATTTAGTCAACAACTTGAGGATTCTTAAAAGCAGCCAAGGGCTGCAAGTGACAATTCCACCAAGACAGCAAAGGACAATACTTATGCAAACTCAGTGTGGGTTGAAGAGTTGTTCACAAATAGGTTTCTTCAGCCTCACTTTCACAGAATCATACTGTCAGTAATAGCATTTTATGAATGTGAAAAAGAACTGTGTCAGTTGTGAGAAGAGAATTATCATCATCATCATCATCAATGGTATTTACTGAGCACTTACTGCATGCAGAGCACTGTACTAGTGCTTGGGAGAATACAGCAGTTGGTAGACACGTTTCCTACCCATAATGAGCTTACAGTGTAGAGGGAGAGACAGTAATATAAACAATTTATTATGTATAGAATTAAGAATACATATCCCCAGTGCTTCTATAATATAAAGATTGCAATCCTGCAAGACCAAGAATTAAGGAAAATTCAATCGCAGCTCTCACTCATTCTGACTAAATGCATGCATGCAATTTTCCCTAGTTCTCTAGTAGCATTATATGCAAAAGGTTTAGTGAAACATACATTATGGGAGAACTGGACATTCAATTATTAAAATTGTATCTCTTTTTTCTTTTAATTGTCTACCCACCCACTTCTGACTGCCTTTCTGTCTTTCCCTCTCCCACTCCATCTCTTTGGACACTAAAGTGTTTTTCACCAATACAGAGCTTTAAGTTCCATACCGGTTTGAAGGTCATTAGAGTTGTTCTGGCATCCAACATTCTACATGGTGTGAAAGCTGTACCTACAACAGACAACATATACAGCTTCTTGAAACATTTCACCAATGTTAATTACAAACCTGATTTAACATCAAATGACAGAACAAGATCACCAGCAACAAAGTTCTGGAACGTGGCCAGCTCATCAGCATTGAACTGAGCAGAACATATGAGAAGAATGGATGACAGCAGAATACCCAAGCCAAGGCTGTATGGTAAACTAAAAAGGTACACCTGCAAACTGAGAGTTGGAATGAACAATTTAAAGGTATGGTGCGGCCCCGCAAAGCATAGCAGAGAAGAGGATACCCAAACAACAGCTGTATGTTGAACCTAAATGGGACACCTGCAAACCGAAAGTTGGAATGAATGATTTAAAGATAGAGTGAGGCCCCACATAGCATAGCAGAGAACAGGATACCCAAGCAATGGCTGTGGGGTGAACTGAAAAGGGACATCTGTAAACTGACAGTAGGAGTGAATGATTTAAAGATAAGGTAAGATAAGATAAAGTGGGCCTAAAGATCACTGCAACAGATAGGTGATTCTGAAGAGCAGCAACCAAAATAGATGTAACGCTCTCCTTGAGTAAATTTTCTGCCAGGAAGCAGACTGGGAAACTGCCATGTATGGGACAAACTCATTGGCTCAGCAAGAAAATATCTTTACATGCACACACTGTGGAAGGGAGGGTAAGACTTGCATCTATCTTTTCAGCCACATGCTGCTTCTCACTTGCTTCTCACCATACATAAGAATATTAATAATAATGTTGGTATTTGTTAAGCCGCTTACTATGTGCAGAGCACTGTTCTAAGCGCTGGGGTAGATACGGGTAATCAGGTTGTCCAACATGAGGCTCACGGTTAATCCCCATTTTACAGATGAGGTAACTGAGACACAGAGAAGTAAAGTGACTTGCCCACAGTCACACAGCTGACAAGTGGCAGAGCCAGGAGTCAAACCCATGACCTCTGACTCTGAAACCCAGGCTCTTTCCACTGAGCCACGCTGCTTCCCCATCCCATTGTTAGTAGTGTTATGCTTGAAAGCAAAGGAGTGGCTTTCTCTCTTTCTCTCCCTCCAAAGAGATATCTATTCTAAAGTCTAGAAAGGTGTAGATATAAGGGTTGATAGAGTTATAAAATGATAGCATGGCAATTCCCATTCCCTCCTCTCTCCTCTTCCTGCCTCTTTTAAACCCATACTTCCATCTATAAGGGCTGTCATTTAGCAATTCTTTACCCAGAATACTGCTGAAATGTGCAGCTCACAAAATCCTCCTCCATTAAGAGCACTGAAAACTCCCCTAAAAATGGATCCTACTGCACGTTGCCTGAAATTTGATGTCCTCCTTACTAGAGAGATGAAAGATGCCCAATTTTTTCCAAAACCTAAGTTTATTCTAGGATGATCTGTCAAAGGAGGAGTGATGGTTTATAAATCTTCTCCACTGTTTCTGACTTTCCAGAAGCATGCTATTCAGACATTCATTCATTCATTCAAATGTATTTATTGGGAGCTTACTGTGCAAAACACTGTACTAAGCTCTTGGGAGAGTACCATATAATAACAAGCAGACACATTCCTGCCCACAACAAGCTCACAGTCTAGAGGGGGAGACAGACATTAATATAATTAAATAAATACATAAATAAATAAATAAATAAATAAATAAATAAATAAATTACAGATATATACATATCTGCTGTGGGGATGGGAGGGAGGATGAATGGAGGAACAAGAGCAGCGCAGAAGGGAGTGGGAGAAGATGAGAGGAGGGC
This sequence comes from Ornithorhynchus anatinus, assembly GCF_004115215.2. Lineage (NCBI taxonomy): Eukaryota > Metazoa > Chordata > Mammalia > Monotremata > Ornithorhynchidae > Ornithorhynchus > Ornithorhynchus anatinus. Next base: position 15,239,984 of record NC_041749.1, read on the forward strand.
TTAGCCAGGGAAGGCATCTTGAAAGAAATGTGACTTCAGTAAGGCTTTGAAATGGGGAAGAGCAATTATCTGCCAGATATGAGGAGGGAGGGTGCTCCAGACCAGAGATAAAATGCAGGCGAGAGGTCAGCAATGAGATAGAGGTACCTTGAGAAGATTAGCATTAGAGGAACAAAGTGTGCAGGCTGGGATGTAGTAGGAGAGTGGTGAGGTGAGGTAGGAGGGGACAAGGTGATTAAGTGCTTTAAAGCCAATGGTGAGGAGTTTTTTGTTTGATGCAGAGGTGGATGGACAACCACTGGAGTCTCTTGAGGAGTGGGGAAACATGGTCTGAACATTTTTGAAGGAAAGTGATTTGGGCAGCAGAATGGAGTATTGACTGGAGTGGGGAGAAACAGGAAGTAGGGAGTTAAGCAAGGAGTCTGATACTGAAATCAAGGTGGGATAGGATAAGATAGGATAACTACTCGACTTCAAAACAACAAACAAAGGAAAGCAATATATAAAGAAAAGGGTGCCATGTAATCACTTTTTCAAAGAAAAGCATATTTCAGACAATATTGAAAGAATATTATTATGTTTTGGGAGTGCAATGTGGGGAAGAAGGAGAGAGGGTGTCATCATCTTATGTCCTACCAAATAAGAAAACTCCTACATTAAATATAGCAGAGGCAAGTAATTGAGCTTTAGTTCAAGCTGTAATTTATCAACTACCAGAGAGATTCTGGCTTGGCACTGCTCAGAGATGTTCACTGGATGTCACTGTAAAGGTTTGAGAGAAGGACTCCCCAAGGACCAATTAAAGGGAGCAGCACAGAGTGTTGGAAGATTTCTTGTTTTCCCCCTACTGATGAACAGTGCGAGACAAGATGTATGCAGTTTTTAAATTTTTCTCTTTGTCCCATGACCAGGACAATCAGTGTCAGAGAAGTGAACATTTGCAAGCCCCCTGCAGTTTGTTATATTATTTAAAATGATAAACACAAATCTGGTACATGGCTGTTTGCACGATCCCACCATGACTTGCCTAATCCTTCATCTTTCCTCCCTGCATCCCACTCCTTTTGAGTCAAGATTTCCTCTACTGAAAAATTCAGCCTTTCCACCTGCAATGTGCCATTCCCAAGCATCATATTTATCTTGTTCAAAATTGTTGTTTTCATCATAAACTTCAACAACTTCATCAAGATTTCTTTAGCATCCACTTTGACGCAATTTGGCAAAAAGAGGCTGCATGACTTTGGGAAGTTCCACCAGTTACCCTCTCTGTGATCTTAACCTCTCTGGGAATCAGTTCCCTCATTTGAAAAATGGGGGTAAAATATCAGTTCCTCCCCCCCTTAGACTGTCCTCTAGGAGCTCACAATTTAATGAGAGAGGCAAGAAAGAAACACAAGCATTCAATTAGTTTAAAAATTCAAGTGCCTGGAACATCATACTAAAGAATCCAAAGACAGGAATACATTACAAGCCCAAGTTTTTACTAGTAATAGACTTAAGCCTTGGAATGGCTGAAGTGGAAGGGGTGAATCAAGTTGGAGAGGGCAGAGAGATAGCAATTGGAAAAGAGCCCTGCTATAAATGATTTTAGTAATGCTCTGAAATAGGGAAAGAATATGGGTTGACCAAGCAGTGGGAGGGGCTGTTTGGGAAGGGCAAAGATCTTGTCATATCTTGGAAGAGTTAGTCATTTCCAAATGACAGTCAGCAGCCATCTGGGCAAAGAAAAGTCAATGGGTTATAACAGGAGAAAAGGGTATCTTGGCAGGAAGGGGCGCCTTAAAGTCCATGGACAAAAATTTTAATTTATACGAGTAATCACTAAAAGCACCGTAGGTTAGAGAAAGGGGACGTGAAATTGTCAGATTGATACTTGAGAAACAGCATGGCAAAGTGGATAGAGTATGGGCCTGGGAGTCAGAAGCTCATGGATTCTAATCCTAGCTCCACCACCTGTCTGCTGGGTGACCTTGGGATAGTCACTTCACTTCTCTGGGCCTCAGTTCCCTCTTCTGTAAAATGGGGATTCAGATTGTAAGACCCACATCAGACAGGGACTGTGTCCGACTTGATTTCCTTCTACTAATTCATTCAATAGTATTTACTGAGTGCTTACTGTGTGCAGAGCACTATACTCAGTGCTTGGAAGGTACAACTCAGCAATAAAGAGAGAAAATCCCTGCCCACACCTGGCTTACCAGTGCTTAGTACAGTGTCTGGCACAAAGTAAGCACTCAACAAAAACCACAATTATTAGTCAGAAAGATGATTCTTGTTGATGTACAGAAGCTTGCTAAATACCAAATGGGTGCTAGTTAATCCAGGTACAAAAGTAATTAGGGTTGTGGTCTGTCACAGTGGCTTTGAACATCCAGGTAGGAATATTATGGAAACAGAAAAAAAACATAAAGCTGGAGAGGAAGATGAGAAGCTAGGTTGCAAATGTAATAATTGTGCTATTAGTTAAGCGCTTACTATGTACCAGGTACTGTTCTAAGAACTGGGGTACATATAAACTAATCGGGTTGGATTCAGTCCCTGTCCCAAAAGGGGCTCACAGTCCTAATCCTCATTTTACAGATGAGGGAACTGAGGCTCAAAGATGTTAAAGTAACTGTCTCAAGGTCACACAGCAGCAGACAAGAATAGATTTTGAGGGTCATTGACAAAGAACTGCCCACATGAGAATGAGAATTGAATGAGATGAGAGCTAAGGGCCCAGATCTGAACCAGGAATGGTGGTCAGTGTTAGAGGATGAAGAGAATGTGAACAACCAGAATGGAAGATAGAGAAAGAATTGCAACTGAGGAAGGAGAGAAGAACCAAAGTACACTGTCCTTGGAGCCAAGGCAAGAAAGTATTTCATGGAGAAGAAGGAGATTATTGTGTCAAAATCTGTAGAAAGGTGAAAAAAGATTAGGACAAAGTCAAAAGTACTGTATTTGGCCTGAAGGATATAATTATAGGTCTTTGGGAGATAAATTTCAACAGCATGAAAAAGGTGACATCCAGATAAGAGGGGATCGAGGAGAGTCTAAGTAAAGAGAAAATGGACACTACAGGTGTCTCCACAAGGATGGGGAATCATGTCATTGTGAAAAGTCACCTTTTCTCAAGTCCCCGTTTAATCATCCACATGGCCAAACAAAAACTTTATGTTGTAAGCTTCTGGTGGAGAGGGATCATATTTTCTATTTTTATTGTACTTTTCCAGGAGTCTGGTATAGTGCTCTGCATTCAGTAAGTACTTAAATATACACTGATTGATTGATTGAATAACTGATTGATTACAACTGAATCACAAAGGAAAATGTTGGTCCCTAGACCTCTCAACTAGGCAAGTGGCTGTCACGAGGTTGATACTAGAGTGGTATATATGGGAGTCATGTGCACAGAGCCATGTGAGGGGATGAGCTCCCGGGCAGAATGAGCAAAAAGCATGGGGGACTTAGTGCTCTAAGGGACAGAGTTAAAGAATGAGACATGAAAGAGGAGCCAGTGAATAGAAAGAGCAATCAGAGAGGTTGGAGGAGAACCAGGTGAGTACTGTATTCTGAAAATCCAAGTGATTTTGATAGTGTTTCAGGTGGCTGGGAGTGGCTGCAGGCTCAAAAGCATCTGGGAGATCAAGGAGGATTAGGTTAGAGTAAAGCTCCAGCAGGGGGGAAGCTTTCCTTGCAGAAGCAGAGGGTAAGCAGAAGCCATGAACCACATAAGAGCCCCCTTATTATCAGGACTCTGGGGACTGAAGGGTGTTTTCAAATGCTCAAATCACCCTCTCCACTCCCATCAAGCTCTTCTAAGAGGAAAGTTCCACATCTCACAGGAGGGGAGGTAGGGACAAAGTCTGAATCCCCAACTTTTCAAATATTTGGAAGGTTTCAGGGCTGAAGCTTCAGTTTCTGGGACTCAACAGAATACGGAAGATTGTCAACATGGCCTCTTATTCCAGGTGCATCAATGCCACCTAGGTGCCATTCTCAGCATCAACCTCCAGGATATAATCATAACCAATGAAGTCCTGGACTGCTGTCAGTCACAGTTCACCTTTCCTGGATAGAACTTGTGAGGAAAAGGGTAACAGTAAGTTAACCGAAAAGATATTTTTAAGGAGAGCTGAAATTGGATGGAGAGTAGAAACACTATAAAGACACAATAAAGCCAAAGCTCATATACAAAAACAGTGGACAGTGGGGAGAGAGCAGCAGAAGACATATCACATTGCAGTCCATCAATCAATCAGAAAAGGGGTAACTGTCTCAAAGCAAAAGCTTTGGGAAGAGCCTGACAACTAGGTGGAAAAACAAATAGAGCCCCAGGCATTGTGGGTACAAATGGAGTGCAGCAATAGGGACTCTTTACATACACACACTGTGGATGGGATTGTCAGACATGCAATGATTTTATCATTAATGTGCACACACATTGATAAAAATTTCATCGCAAGCAGTGTTATCTTCAAACCCAAAGGACAGGGGGTTGGGGGAGATTTCTGGAAAACTAGTCATTTCAGCTTTGCTTTTGCAGATTCAATGCCTTAGGGGTACTGGCTCAGTGCTTTTCATTAGGGATCCTAATTTTTGTGTGGTTACTCCATTCCTACCAAGAGAAAGAGGTAGATTTCAAGAGAGGTCCAAGGTAACAAGGCATTTTAAAAATGGGCAGAGACTGTTTCTGCTAGCAATACCTATACAGTCCCCATTTAATAACAACAAAAAGGAGTTAATGTAGCTTTCTTCCTATAGATTTTAATGGGTTTGATCCTGCCCACAAGAAGGGAGTAAGCCGCTCACTTTTGGGAGGAGGTTCATTAAACTCTTTCAGGTCACTGGAGTGAGATTTAATAAATAACCTCTTCCAGTGAGCTAAAAGTCCCCTTACAGTCCCTCGTCTTCAGGACCATACCCACTGTTGATTGGCTGCCTGACTACTGGCCTGAAACAGTTAAATAAGCAATTTACTCTCCATTCACCAGTTGTTTCCGGTCTATTGTCTTCAAGAAAAGTTTCCTAAGGAAAAAAGCAACCCTCAGAAATGAGAAAAATAAAACCCAGAGAAACTGCTTCCTTCTCAACTTCTCCCCAGATGTTTGTACTCTGAATTTTTCAATGACAGTCCATTTGAAAATCCAAAAGAGAACATAAATATTCAGTAAAAATAAAAGTAAGATTTTAAGAGGCAATTCATGGGCAAGGCAGAAAATGAGATTCCACATCCATTTGCCAGCTCAGAATTAACATATCCAATTTGAAAATGTCAAAAGAGAAAAGCTCCAGATTATAAGGGCCTGAGGATCCCCTCATGTGAAAGTTATGTGCCTAGGCTTGCCAATGTTTACAGTTTTTATCAAAAACACCAAAGATGAATCCAGTGAACTCCATTCCTATAAAATGTTCACTCCTCAACAATCTCCTACCTTTCTTTAATATGTAATCTGTTGGGGGCATAAGTAATCATGAAAATTCACAACCACAGTGTTCAGCTAAATGGAATGAGCCTAAGTATCACTATTTGGTTGTCACATTATTTGTTTCGACGTCATGAAAGAGGTTTTTAGATTTGGTATCTTGAACTTCCTTCATATCTCAGAAACAATCATGTGTGCCTGCAAACTTTTTGTGAGTTCCAAAGCTGTTCAGATCCTATTTACAGTATTAAAAACACAATGAACACTCCTGTAAATATATGAACATTCCTACTGAGCAATGATTTGACCTCGTCTTTTCAGATGACTTGGAGGACATTAATTCTCCTTTAGTTTAGAAATCTCCTTATCCTCAGTTTATAAGACATCAACTTCAGTCCTCTTTTAAATGTAATTCAACAGGATCCTTCTGCACAAGAGACATGAATGAATTTTCTTCATTTTATCTATTCTAATTTATTTTCCTTACATGGGGCATGCTCAGAAATAATTTAATACTGGACTCTAAAAAATCATAGCTCTTCTGAATAACACAGAGTGAAGCACATCAACCCTTCAGTCAGCAATACCTTCTGAATCCTAAGTCAAATGACAAAATTTCCCTTAAACATTCTTAAAATGAATCCAAAAAAAATTCTTCCACAGCAAGTCCCAAATAAATTGAAGTAGATGTATTTCACAGTCAATTCATGGAATTCTAGATACATTATCCCAGATTCCCCCAGAGCTAGGTTTTTCCAGAGTTATGATTTGCCTTAAGAAGATCAGAAAGGCCAGTAAATTAATGATTTTGAAGTAGACCACTGGAAAATGTCCACATTTTTCAAGGATAAAAGAAAAGGAACTTATCTCAAATAGGAAAGCAAATGGAGATTTGCTTCATTTTGGGGTCATAATTTAAGTATGGGTTCCCATATCAAATCTTTTTAGAAATATAACTCTGAATTTCCACTTGGATCTTGAACAATGATTCAATAGAAAACTGACATGCAAGATTAAAGAATTTAAAAAGATGTCTGAGTGGGCAGAAAAGAGGCAGAGAAAATCTGATGTGAGCAAGTGAAAGGTACACACCTAGGGAAAAATAATCCGAACCTCAAATGTTATACATGAAGATGGTCTCTAAGCAATCAATCTCACCTCAGGAAAGATCTTGGAGTACTTACTGACTATTCTTTCAAATCATTGGCTCACTGTGGAGTAGCAGCTGAAACTGTCGACAAAATTATAGATATCCTCCTTAGACTATAAACCCCTTGAAAGCAGGGATTATGTCTACTAACTCTACTCTTGCAAGCACTTAATAAAGTGCTCTGCACAGAGTAAGTGTTCAATAAAAACTATTATTTGACAAAGGGTATAGGAAATAAAAATGTAAGCATTTGCACTATGTGTGGGGAGAGAGATTTATCCCTCATATTCAGAGATGATGCCTCTACTCGTGTGTGCAAAAAGAATAATGTTGGTATTTGTTAAGCGCTTACTATGTGCAGAGCACTGTTCTAAGCACTGGAGTAAATACAGGGTGATCAGATTGTCCCACGTGGGGCTCACAGTTTTAATCCCCATTTTACAGATGAAGTAAGTGAGGCACAGAGAAGTTAAGTGACTTGCCCACAGTCACACAGCTGACAAGTGGCAGAGCTGGGATTTAAACCCATGACCTCGGACTTCCAAGCCTGGTGTCTTTTCACTTAGCCAGCTGCAAAAATTTCTGTAAAGGTTGATATGTGTCCCACAATCCTTACAACACAATCCCTAATGTGCTGTCTTTGTTTGCTCTACCTGGTATAGTTTTAAATTTCATCTCTTAATCCCATGATTCTCTTGAAGCTCTAGTTTAAAAACAAAAATCACTGAATTGCCATAGTTAATGACTCACTTCATGCATATTATGCTCCCAGTAAACTTGGGATAAAGTGAGCATAGTTTTGATGACAGTAAATGGGCTTTGCTCCAGGATCTCATTGTCTGTGAGCCTCTTTTGGCATTTGAAGTCAAATATGGTAAATTATTGACAATTGTGAAATTACTTAAGAAGCCAGATTTGAAACCTAATATGGGCCAAGGTCTACAATAATAACAATAATAAAGCACTAATAAAAATAATAATAAAGCAGTAATAATAATTGTGACATTTGTTAAGTGATTACTAAATGTCAGGCACTAATCTAAGCGCTGGATAATCAGGATTCAGGATAATCAGGGCCCACATGGGGCTCACAGTCTTAGTAGAAGGGAGAACAGATATTGAATGCTTATTATGCAGATGAGGGAATTGCACAGAGAAGTTGTGACTTGCCCAAATAGAAGGTAGGTATTACTATATCTCCAGAGATTTTCAATTTATCCTAAAGCATGCTACCTTATTATTGCTACACATGAGCAGTCTTCACTGGATTTGAGGTGAATCAGGTGATTTTTGCCACATTACTTTTTCAAAATAATAATTATGACATTTGTTAAATGCTTACTATGTGCCAAGAATTGCACTAAGCACTTGGGTAGATATAAATAATCAGGCTGGACAAAGTCTCTGCCCCATATGGAACTTACAGATGAAGAGGTAAGAGAAAACATATATTAAACCCACACTTCACAGATGAGGAAACTGAGGCACTTAGAAGTTAAGCAACTTGCCCAAGGTCACACAACACAGAGCCCTGATGGCCTGGCCTGTGCCCTTGTCAGTACTTCCCAAAAGTCCTCTGCAAAATTATCTTAATACACTATAGAAAATGACACATAAGCAAATATTTTAGGTCTACCTTGTTGGTTTGGCACCATGTGAATTTGTGCCCAACTTAATGTCCTTTTGGATTTGAGATTTGGCAAAGCCCAGAACTTTCAGAGAAAATCAAAGGCAGAAGAGCTACATGGCTCTTCTGTGGGTGTGAATACACTAGTCCTCTAAATGTAGTCTAGTTTTGCTTCATTACATGAAACTATAAAATTTGAGAAACAATGTGAATTTAATTTTCAACCTCAGTTAGTTTCTTTTTGGCCTGAACTGGAGAATTATGCACATATATATATATATATATATAGCTGATTAGAAATAAGACAGTAGAAATTTGCCATATAAAATGTTATGTATATCTGGTCAAATATCTTATTTCATCTTCTTTCAAACTGATGACTATAACTAAATCTGTATTTCTTGGAATTTTTAAAGTATTCAAAGCATTATAATATTCATGTTTACTCCAACCTACATTTTGTAACTGCATGCTTTTCTCTCCCATCTTATAATATCTTATTCTCACCTGTCATTTTTTTAATCTAAATAGAATTGTTGTTTTAACTTAGGTTCAGGGTCTTTTCTTAGCATCTCCTCTGTGTATTATTTGGTATTAAGCACAATATGTGTTGGCAGAGCACAATGAAAGAGCTGACAAAATCATGAGGATTCAGCACTCTTTTTTTATATATTATAATGAATTTCCTCACTCTATATTCTTTTTTCAAAGTTTGCAAATATATTTGTAAATGTAACAGACTGAATAGATTAGCCAAACAAGTGTTTAGCATAATAGGAATTTTCTTAAAATAATTTTTAAAAATACAAATTGGATGTAAATGAAAATACTTTATTGGAAGACAGATGATATGAACAGCTTTCTCGATAAGTTCAGCAACCTTATTAAGTTGCAAAATGGTTTACCACTTCTCCCCTGCTGATCAGTGCCATAGGAGTATGCCACTCCCACTCAGTGGCAATGACCACCATAAGCCCAAAGTAGTTCAATCACAATATTGTGGGTCAAAGCCTTTTCTATTCTTGCTTGCCCATGACCTGATTTCTTTTAGGTCATGCCTGATGTCCTTCAGAATGAAAATATGGAGATCTGTGCATATATGCATCCCTGATTATAAACTATGCATCTTATTTTGAGTGAGGACCCAATGAAGAGAGAGGAAAGAATTAAGAAAGGGGGAATCATTCTTGCTTTGGTTTCTCTGAACATTAAGACTCATCTAAAAATTCTCTTGTATAGATATTCACCAAAATGATTTTAATAATAATGATGATGACTGTATTTGTTAAGCACTTAATGTATCCCAGGCATTGTACTAAGCGCTGGGGTAGATATAAGGTCATTGGGTTGGACACAGTCCTTGTCCCACAGAGTCCCTGTCCCACGTGGGGCTCACAGTCTCAATCCCCACTTTACAGATGAGGAAATTGAAACACAGAGATATGAATTGCCCAAGGTCACACAACAGACAAATGGCAGAGCTGGGTTTAGAACCCATGACCTTCTGATTACCAGGCCCATACTCTATCCACTACACCATGCTGCCTTCTAATTTATGTTGGATTTGATCTAACTCAAACGTCTGCCTCAATGTAACTGTCTCCTTCCTAGTCATCATCCAAACAGTCCCAGGGGCAAGGAATCAGTCAATCAATCAATTGTATTTATTGAGTGTTTACTGTGTTCAGAGCACTAAACTAAGTACTTGGTACTGTGTGCAGGGCACTGTACTAAGCACTTGTAAGAGTACAGTATAATGGAGTTGGTAGACATGTTCCCTGCCCAGAAAGAGTTTACCATCTACAGGGGGAGACAGACATTAATATAAATAAATTATGGACATGTCCATAAGTGCTGTGGGGATGAGGTTGGGCTGAATGCAGGGTACAAATCCAAGTGAGGATATCAGGTGTTCGTGAATCAAATTTCCTAGACAATGTTTGGGCAAGAGCTTCCCCGTCCACTTCACTATATCAGTAAGGTCCAACCAAGAGGCCTAGTGAAGACAGCGGGAGTTGTATCCTTTAAGATCGAAGTTGGATTCGGATTCTGAATGAAATTCTCAAGGGTTTGAAAGAGCCTCTGTCTTTTCTTCAAGGAGACAGAATGTTTATGATGGACAAATGGTAAAGAGTGATTATTTTATTTCATTATTGTTATTTTTCCAGTGAGATGGGACCTTTCTTCCCAAGATTACCCATGACTGACTCCTCTTATTCATTCTCACAACACACTGTACCTGTAGGAAACCAGATGTCATTACCTTTAGTCCGAGTCTATGGCTTCCCAGCCATTGTCAAGGGTTTAGTTGCCAAATGTTGCCTTCCCATTAAACCCTCCTAACTAACTTTACCAACTAATTTCCACTTCCTTGGTCATGTCATCTCAGTAGTCACCCTTAGCACTTATGTATAGATGTATGTGTCCTCCATGACTCATTTGTCTTAGCTTATGCTGTCGAGTTGCTTCCAGTCCATAGCGACTCAATGGACACATCTCTCCCAGAATGCCCCACCTCCATCCGAAATCGTTCGGTAGTGTACCACAGAGTTTTCTTGGTAAAAATACAGAATCAGTTTACTATTGCCTCCTTCTGCACAGTAAACATGAGTCTCCACCCTCGACTCTCTCCTGTGCTGCTGCTGCCCAGCACGGGTGAGTTTTGACTTATAGCAGATTGGCTTCCACTCTCTAGCCATTGTCCAAGCTAAGAATGGAATGGATGTGGCTCTGCTTGACACTCCCTCCTGTAGCCGAGACTGGTAGAGTACTGGAAACTCTCCAGGTGCCATCCTGAGAGGGACATTATTCATTTATTGTATGTTAATTTATCTATTACCCCATACTTTTGCTTTGACCGATTTTAACTGTATTTTTCCTCCCATTGCATACATTCAATTTATGTCTCTCTCCCCCATTAGATTACGAAGTCCTTGAGGGCAGGGACCATGTTCTTTACTTTTAGTGTTTAGTGATCAATAGTGTCTAATGGAGAAGCAATGTGGCCTAGATGATAGAGCACAAGCCTGAGCACCAAAAGGATCTGGGTTCCTGTGTGACCCTGAGCAAATTATTTAACTTCCCTTTATCTCAGTTACCTCATCTGTAAAATTGGGATTAAGACTGTGAGCCCCATGCGGGACATGGAGTATCCCACCTGATTGCCCCATATCTACACCAGCGTTTAGTACAGTGTCTGGCACATAGTAATAATTTAACACATACCATAAAAAGCTGCTCAAGAATTGCTCTTGAATGAATAAATGAATGAATTATCTTTTTAGCCCAATCTCTCTGAAATCAGCACCATGGATTAAAATCAAAACATCAACTCAGAATTCACACAAACATATCTGGTGGTAAATATATTGGCATTCCCCCCTAGCTATAGTTCCTGCAGATGGCGGTAGCCACAACCCCAGATGGAGTGTTCTGGTGTTTATTCTTCCATGTGTTTGGGATATGGCGAACCAATCAAATAGTATATCTTCTCCATGTACTCCAGGTACAATTCCTGCAAAGGAAAGACATCAAAAGAAAATAAGAGTGCTATTACAATTAAATCTTTCAAAGGCACATTTCACAGGTCTGCCTATAAAATGTCTTTGAGTGAGTCATTTTGAACAGTAGCACCTTACTGAAGTGCAAAACACTTTATAAAAAGCATTTTCCTTATTACCCCAGGATCAAATAATAATAATAATAACCAGAGAAAAACTAGGCTGCAGTAGAGAAAGTCAGACTCCAATTTATTCTTTTTGTTTTACCTTAAAAGACTCTTTGATTTTTTTTTTTCATGGCATCAGTCAGCATCTAGCTCATTTTTGTGTGTGGTTTAACCTTTTCCTTCTGGACACTTGGGATATTAATATTATCCCCTGCAACAATCAGCAGATGAAATAAAGCACTTACGAAAATGCTGCAAATTAGATTAAATTCCAATTCTGATGTAACCCTGTGACATACAGTTTCTAGTGAATTAAACCAAATGTACAAGTATTTAATGACTAATCCTTTTAGGTATTATAATGCCCAAATGAAGATTTATTTAGGGGAAAGGAAGAGCATGTGTGGTTTTCCTTTAGAGCCTGCCTGCAGGCGGAGGATTGAGCAGATTGGCTTTTTTTTTTTTAATTAATATTTCAGGTCTTTGTGTTTTGGCGGGTAGGATCCACGTGGCTGCTCGGTCCTGAATGGACAGCTCCTGTCTACTGGCTTGCGCGCTGGTGGAGGGTGGACTTCGGGAAAGAAAAAAGGGAGAAAGAGAAAGAGGAATCAGTTAATCAATCGTATTTATTGAGCGCTTACTGTGTGCAGAGCACTGTATTAAACGCATGGGAGAGTAGAATATGATAGAGTTGGTAGACTCGTTCCCTGCCTAAGAGGCGTTTAGTCTAGAAGAAAAGCTCACGATCTAGAGGAAAGGAGGAAAGGGGAGGTCATAGGTGGGAAGGGAGGGGACGGGGGAACGAAAGAAGGAACGGAGAAAGGGAGGAAACTGAACCTATTATTCAGTTCATCCCCCAAAGGGGAAGGTAAGGTTTGTCAGATGTCTCATTCTCCTTGGCTTTCTGCTAAAAAAAAACTTAGATGATGCCAAAGAGAGATCTTCAAAGAGAGGTGAAGCCCACATCAAGATTGGCAACTCTCTTTTTAAAAAATGGAATTTGTTCGGCGCTTGCTATGTGTCAAGAACTGTTCTAAACGGTGAGGTAGATACAGGTTGGACATAGTCTCTGTCCCACATGAGGCTCACTAAGTAGGAAAGAGAATCCTCATTCTTTGCAGTTGAGGAAACTGAGGCACAGAGAAGTTGATGATGATGATGGTTCTTAAGTTTTTACTCTGTGTCCAGTACTGTTCTATGCGCTGGGGTAGATGCAAGTTAATCAAGTTGGATACAGTCCCTGTCCTATATGGAGCTCACAGTCTTAATCTCCATTTTACAGATGAGATACCTGAGGCACAGAGAAGTGAATTGACGTGCCCAGGTCCACACAGCCGACAAGTGGCAGAATAGGGATTAGAACTCAGGTCCTTCTGACTCCCAGGCCCATGCTCTGTCTTCTAGTCAATGCTGTTTTCAGGCACTTGCCCAAGGCCACACAGCAGACAAGTGGGAGAGCCAAGATTAGAACCCAGATCCTCTAACTCCCTAGCCCTTTTTCCATTGTTACACAGAAAGTTTTAGGGATCTGAGAAAAGCGAAATATCCGTTTTTCCTACTGAATTTATCCTATTTCCTAGACTTGAACTCGAGGACCTTTCCAGATTTCTTCATCTTGAAAGGAAGCACCTTGGGAAAATGCATGCAGTAATAGGGAATTGAAAAAAAAACCCCAAAAAAACCCTTTTCTTTCATTACATAAATTCTTTTTCTTTTCTTTTTTAAACTGAAAGCTACAGATGGTCAGAGTTACCATTTCTTAGCCTTGCTTGGGACATTACAGATGGTCTGGAGAGGATTGTATTTAAATAGCCAGTTCCTGAAACCAGTCAGAGAATATCCTAAACAGGGTCACAAATGAGGGGTGTTACCTTCACTGGTTGCACTGATCCATCAGAGCAGGTGATGTAAGTTTCAGATATTGCTTATTAGAGTTAGTGATTGGTGTTAGATGGGGTCGTTCAGGTGACTGTATTTCAATAACTCCCTCTGCTTCCCGGTGTCGTCTTTGTTTTTTGATTTTTTCCCTCTCTCCTGAATTTTGAGGTCATTCTTCTTGGAAATTCTTGCTTGGTGCAAGGAGGAAACAGTACATGAGTCGCTGAACTTAATATCCCTGCAGAATCTCCAAAGATTTTACCTTATCCTGTCTCTTCTTCCTTCCACTCTTGTCAAATCTCTCTTCCTCCCACCCCCAAACTCTAAGTCCTGTCCTACGATGCAAAGTGTCTATGTCGAAGCAGCGGGTTGCTTGTATTATTTCCTTCTTGTTCTTTTTTAACTAACCAGTTAATTTCACCTAAGAAATCATAACAACAAATCAAATAATTCTTTTAAAAATCTAAGGGATTGGAATGATTATGTCAACCAAAAGCGTAATTGGATATTTCAGCTTGGGGGTCAGAAAAGAGTTGACTCATAAAATTTTCTTGCTTACCAGCCTCCTTTTAAAGAAGGGGAGCAGTGGGTCTCTTGAGGCTAGGTAAACCTTAAATTGTTATTTCTACACGTCCTCCAGAGGCAATAGTAAACTGATTTTATATATGAAATGCTATTTACTTGGTCAAGATCAAGAGCTCTGATGTTTTTGTCTGTTGGTTTTGTGATATGAGAACAGTTTTCAACTCAGTCCTAGATGTCTCTGGAATTCATTCCTTCATTCATTCATTAAATCGTATTTATTGAGCACTTGCTGTGTGCAGAGCACTGTACTAAGCGCTTGGAAAAGTATAATACAGAAAATAAAGTTAAAACAACAACAAAAAAGACCCTGCATAGAAACGCTCTGAATAGACAACCCCTCCTCCCGCCTCTGGTCACCACCTCAACAATAGAAAGAGAAAAAGCTGTCTCTGCCCCTCCCTTAAAAAAAAAGAGAGCCTTCTAATCAATAAGGAAGGGATCTTATACCGAGCATAGAGCTGAGTTTTCTCTCTACCTCCGAACATCATCTTTTAGAGAATGCTGGGGTGTGTGTGTGTGTGTGTGTGTGTGTGTTTGGGGCGGGGAGGAGATATTTGGGAGAGGGTGCTCTAATCTGACTCTTTCAAGGAAGTTCCCTAATTCAATTTGGGAAGGAAACCCACTACTACCAGTCCATAAATATATGATAAGTGGACTGTGTTCAATCATAAAAAGAACCTTACACTGTATTATTTAGTAGAATGTCTCCATTCATTATGGATAATTCTAATATGAGGTACATCTTTAATACATCACAAGCTACAGCTGTTTTCAGTCTCCCGAACCAGAGAAAAGTCCTCAACGAGGGATTCTGTCTCAACCCTGGGAATGCATCCATGAAAGAGGGTGAGGAGTGGCGCTTTTCCTCGGGCCCTTAACTGCCCAAGACTACACACTCCCCAGGCCCTGGGCTGCCTCCAAATCCATCCATCTTGAAGTGAACCTATCCTTGAGGTGGGGATGGAGTGGGAGAAGGGTTAGATTAGGTCCTTATTTTCCCAACGCGGGGGTTGGGACCGGGGGAGGTTGGGAAGGAAGGGAAGACAAGGGGTCAGAGAATCCAGTCAGTCAATCAATCATATCTTTTGAGCGCTTACTGTGTGCAGAGTACTGAATGAAGCGTTTAGCAAAGTACAATATACTTCTTCCAGTAGGAAGAAGGAGGTGGAACAAGGTTTAGGGCTGAATCTATCCTTTCAAGAATGAGGAAGCCAGTCTTGGTGATCCGTTTGGCCGAGGGGTTCATCCTAGAACAGAACTCATGACTCTCTTTTACGGTATTTGGTAAGCGCTTACTATGTGCCAGGCACTGTTCTAAGCACTGGCATAGATACAAAGTAATCAGGCTGGACACAGTCCATGTCACACTTGGGACTCACAGTCTTCACCCTCATTTTACAGATGAGGTAACTGAGGTACAGAGAAGTTAAGTCACTTGTCCAAGGCCACACAGCTGACAAGTGGCAGAGTCAGGATTAGAACCCAGGACCTTCTGGCTTCCAGGCCCATGCTCTATTCATTAAGCCATGCTGCTTGGAAACCATGGGCTAGGGCTAAGGTGCATGAGGAAGAAGTTAGGAGTGGGGAGATCAGGGGAGGAGGGCTAAGTGGGTGGGAATGTAATTTGATGATTTATGATGGTGGGAACTTCGTTTGAAGGGCAGAGAAAAAATGTTTGAAAAAGAGAATCCGAGCGAGAATCTGACATCTCCTCTGATATCTGGACCAGACATATATGGTAGCTGAGATAGAAGGATTTATCTCACTGGAATGGACAGGGGAGGCGGTCAAAATAATAAGAATTATGTGGCATTTGTTAGGTCCTTACTGTGGCTAAATGCTGTACTAACAGTTTGGGGGAAATAGAATTCAATCAGATCATAAGCAGGCCTGCATGGGGCTCCCAGTCTAAGAGGAAGAGAGAAAAGGCATTTTGTCCTCATTTTACAGATGAGGGAAACTGAGGAATTAAGTGATTTTCACCAGGTCACACAGAGGGTAAATGGTGGAGCCAGGACAAGAACCCGAATCTCCTGACTACTAGTCCTGTGCGCTTTCCACCAGGCCAAAGAAGATGGAAGATTCTTAAGTGTGGCTTAGTGGAAAGAGCAGAGGCTTGTAAATCAGAGGTTGTATATCCTAATCCGGCTCCTCCGTTTATCAGCTCTGTGACTTTGGGTAAATCACAACTTCTCTGTGCCTCAGTTACCTCATCTGTAAAATGGGGATTAAGACAGGGAGCCCCACGTGGGACAATCTGGTTACTTTAGATCTACCCCAGGGTTTAGAACAATGTGCTTACTATGGTAAGCGCTTAACAAATACCATTATTATTATTGTTATCATTAATAAACAAGGAAAAAGCACGGGAGAGTAGAATGCCAGTGTCTCTCCTAGCCCTTTCAGGGAAGAGCACGGGGAGATGAAAACGCGGGCGAAGCGAATGGCAGCACTTGTGCTCCAACCGTTGCCCAGGAAATTTGCTCACAACTCTTCAAGGGTAAGAAAGAGACAGACGTGAGGTCTAAACAGCATGCACAGAGTGTGGAGATCCGGCAAGATTTCCTAATGAAGTCAAAAGCGTGTAAAAACCAGCCCCGGCACACCAGAGATTAAGATAAATAAGATAATAAGGCATTGTTCCGGGACAGGAAGAGAGAGAGGTCAATAGAAAAATAAAGACGTGTGGTGGGGGCGGTGGGGAGGGGGACCTTGGAGAGGCTGCAGGGATATTTGAAGGTAGAGGCTGGCAGAGCTTTTAAGAACAATAGAAACTCAAGACCGGCCACCGGCGGTCCCTCGCAGCCCACCAAAGCGTTCGGGAAAGTGGACCAGAGGAGAGCTAGGGACTGCCATCATCCCAGTCTTGGAGACCTCACCATGGGCAAACGATTTGCTAGAGCAAGGTGCCCGAGGCCAAGGGAAGAAGAGAAGACCGGGGAGAGGAGAGGCATTTCTTCGGTCCGGGTGACCCGCCCTAGGAATTAGGGAGGACATGGGGGAATCCGGGAGGGTAAAAGCTGAAGGTTAATGAGAAAGCAGTGGCCCGAGAGGGATCTGGACCCCTTATAACTGCTCAAGTAGGACAGTGGGGAAGGATCTAGACGCAGAAGGGTCTTTCGGCTGAGGTTCATCCAGAGAGGACCCAAGAAGCCGGGCGGCCGCGCTTTAACCTTTCCGAAGCGTGGAAAGTCGCCGGCCAGGTGACAAAGAGCCTTAGATTGTTCTCTCTAAAGACAGGGGAGAGGCAAGCTTGATGAAAAGCAGCTGAAAGCGACACCCACGTCATGGGCCTCAGTTCGCCTGGGAGAAAGACCCGGAAAAGAAAGAAGGAAAAGAGGAAGAAGGAGAAGGAAGAGGAGTAAAAGGAAGAGAAGGGAGAGGAGGAGGAGAAAGAAGGCGAGGAGAAGGAAAAGGAGGAAAAGGAAGAGAAGGAGGAAGAAAAGGGGAGGAGGACGAGGAGAAGGAAAAGGAGGAAAAGGAAGAGAAGGGGGAAGGAGGAGGTGGTGGAAGAGAAGGAGGACGAGGACGAGGAGAAGGAAAAGGTGGGAAGGGAAGAGAAGGAAGAGAGGGAGGAGGAGGACGCGGAGGACGAGAACTAGGAGGAGGACGAGGAGAAGGAAAACGGAGGTAAAGGGAGAAAAGGAAGAAAGGGAAGAGGAGGACAAGAAGGAGGAAGAGGACGAGGAGCAAGAAAAAGAAGAGAAGGGGAGGAGGAGGTGGACGAGAAGGAGGAGGAAAAGAAGGAAAAAGAAGAGAAGGAAGAGAGGGAGGAGGAGGACGAGAAGGAGGACGAGGATAAGGAAAAGGAGGAGGAGGAGGAAAAGGAAGAGGAGGAAGAGGAGGAGGACAAGGAGAAGCGGGGGCGGGCTGAGATGGGGGCTACTGGATGACTGATTTATCTGAAGCGTCTGGACAGAGAGAAAGATGAAACATCAGAGGATAGCTAGAGTACCGGAAAAGGGAGACGAGAGGCCAGAACGGGGCACCATGCTCTACAAAGGGAGGGAAAGTTGGGGGCAAAGAGCACCGACAGCGGGGAAACAAGCTGGGCCCGGCGCATCTGTGAGTTTCCCCGACAAGTTTCAGAGGGCTCAGAACAATGACTTCTGATAAGGTTTCTCCCATTGAGTGCCCTACCAATACACTCGCAGCACTTATTTAATTGCTTGCAAATGCATTACCTCGGAACCTATTACGGAATCCGTGTTGCTTATCAGCTGCGGGGCTAAAGCGGAATACAGATCTAGGTTAGGCTTTTGACAAACAGACTGTGTAGCAGGACTAGGCAGAGCTGGTAAAATTAGTTTTTTTTTTGTATAAAAAGAGATAGAAAAGGATAGGGAAAGTAGTTTTTTTAAAAAAAAAAAAACAGTGACAACTCTTGAACTGAAATGTCTGGAAAGTCTGTCAGAAATGTTAATTTACACTAAATACCCCCAAAGCTCTTTAAAAAATTGCCTGCATTTTCTTATTAGCAATTAGGTGCTGTTTCATGCAAAGAGGCCCGTCTGTGTAGAAGCTGGAAAGGGTGGTATTAGTGATTGGAGTTGGGTTCCTAAACTCTTAACTTTAAAGGAAGAAAAATTAAGCTCTTCAAAGGGACTTGAAGGCAGCTTCTGTGTGATGTTACAAGATCCAGCCTATTAGACGCAGATACACAATTCCTTCCCTCCCACACACATATTCACGGCCCACCCTAATGTACATTAGGGACACCAATACACATCCATTCACACCTCTTCAAGCCCTGGTCCACCCTTAAGCACTTGCAAAAACGCGCGTACGCATTGAACACACACACACACACTCCTAAACATACCAACAGAGGACAAATTCTTCAATCTCCACTGCTGTTAGTGAGAGGCCCGTTGATTCTTCAAGCTCTGAACATGTCTCGGGAAAAAAAGAAAAAAAAAACATTCTTCAC
The DNA here is from genome assembly GCF_004115215.2 of Ornithorhynchus anatinus. Taxonomy (NCBI): domain Eukaryota; kingdom Metazoa; phylum Chordata; class Mammalia; order Monotremata; family Ornithorhynchidae; genus Ornithorhynchus; species Ornithorhynchus anatinus. Next base: position 15,259,229 of record NC_041749.1, read on the forward strand.
CCTTATCCCACTCCTACAGAAATGATGGAAATATGTGATGAAATTAAAAAGTTCTTAGGACGTCCTTTCTCGTTTCCCATTTCCAGCGTTCTCAATCAATAATATTTATTGAACGTGTACTATGTGTAGAGCACTGTACTAAACACTTGGGAAAATATCATGCAACAGAATTAGCAGACATGTTCTCGTCCCATAAAGGTCTTACAGTCTCTTCTCCCACAGCCACCTAAATGAAAAGATTGAGAAGTTTCCCAGGGCTGGCACCTGAATTTAGGACCTAATTTAAATTTAGAAGGTAGTACCCCAACACCATGAGGTAGACAAGCCATGAGGTGCCTCTGTAATTGGACCTAGGATTTCATCTGAATTGGTACTGGAGTAGAACCCAACCCCATGTGGTGGTATGAGGTAGCTGTGTGTGTGCTCACTGACTTTTCCAGGGGAACAGGACAGGCTCTGCCTGTTCTCATTCTGCTGCACTTTGTGTATGGAACATCCCCTGTCTTGGATTGGGGTGGAAGTGGGGGGAATCTTTGGCCTCCTCCAAAGTGTTGACTGAGTCTTCTCTCCTGCATGCCAACAAGAGGAACAACGCAATCCTTTGGAAGTGTTCCAAAAAACGTATAATCCAGACTAACGTGTGAGGATTCTGGCACAGGGATACAAAAGTAAAGTCACTTCGACTAAAGAAAAGAATAGCAAATGAAGGTTGGGGAGCAGAAAGAGAAGAAATCATGCATAGGAAGATATAAGGAAATTGATAAGAACAGGGAAGCTGAGCTTCAATCCCCTCCATTAAAAGGATGTAGGAAGTGGGAGAAGGGTAAAATGACCATCCTTGATAGTGATGGAGATAAAGGTCTTTAAGTCTGGGCTATACACTCTCCTCAGCTTCCATCACTTTTTGAGTTGGTGAAATCTTTCTTGGAGGCTGGGGGCGGGACTAGATGACCTCTAGTGCTCTCTTTCAACTCTGAATTTAATGAAATGTAATGTCACTGTCTCTCACAATGGGAGTGAAACTCCCCCAGTAATAATTAATAATAATAATTATGGTATTTGCTTCTAATATGCCAACTGCTGTTCTAAGCACTGAAGTAGTCACACATTAATCAGTTCAAACACAGTCTTGTCCCATATGGGCTCACAGTGTAAGTAGAAGGGAGAACATCCCTATTTTACAGTTAAGGAAATTGAGGCACAGAGAAGTTAACATCACACAACAGGCAAGTTGCAGAGCCAAAATTAGAACCCAGGTCCTCTAACTCCCAGGCCCGTGTTCTTTCCCTGGGCCATTCCTTCCCCAAACTGGAGTCTGGGTTCATTAACAATAATAATAATATTTGTGGTATTTGTTAAGTGCTTACTATGTGCCAGGCACTGTACTAAGCACTGGAAGGGAATACAAGCAAATTATGTTGGATACAGTCCCTGACCAACACCGAACTCACGGTCTTAATCTCCATTTTACAGATGAGGGAACTGAGGCACAGAGGAATGAAGTGTCTTTCCCAAGGTCACACAGCAGACAAGTGGTGGAGCAGGTATGAGAACCCATGACCTTCTGACTCCCAGGCCCGTACTCTATCCACCTAGGCTATGCTCAACAAACAAACAGAAGTGAATTCTGGGTCTCTATCCCAGGAGCAGTTACAGCCCAAAATGCATGGGCCTTTTCCAGATCCTGAAGTCATTTCAGGCAGAGGGAACTATCCCGGTAAAGTCATAGTCCAGTACTAGGCTACATCGTGCATTTTAAAATTCAGCACTGTGCAATGGGAAGGGAACTTTGGACTGTGATTTTTCCATCACACTGCAATCTCACATCTACCCAATCAGAGCAAAACAGAAATATATGTTAATTTTAATGAAAAGACTAGCTTTTGCAGCCGCTAATAAAATACATTGTGATTCAGTACATTACTTTTATGGTGATCCTCATACAAACACATATACACACACTTGACTCGGCTCAAATGTTTTCTTTAAAAAATGGGAGGGGAATAGTCATGCAAAACAACAGATGGAAAGAAAACTTGATCAATATGTGCTATGGTATCAATAAATTCCCTTTTTTTTTCTTCAGAGAGATCTGGTTTTGAGAATGGCAATCAGGATCTTGGGCTAAACCCAAGAAGAACATTTAGGGCCTTCCCTTAGGTTGTCTAAGAATACCAGTGTCCACAGGAAGAGACCCTCAGGAGAAGCACTGTGGCCTAATGGATAGAGCACAGGTCTGGGAGTCAGAAGGACCTGGGTTTTAGTCTCTGTCCCTCCATTTGTCTGCTGTGTGACTTTGGGCAAGTCACTATACTTCTCTGTTCCTCAGTTCATCTAAAAAATGGGGATTAAAACTGCAAATCCCATGTGGGACGTGGACTGTGTCCAAACTGATTACTCTGTATCTTCCCCAGTGCTTAGAACAGTGCCTGGCACATAGTAAGTGCTTTAAAAATATCATTTTTAAGACATTTTAGAAGTTCCAGCCCACTATCTCCATACTACTTGTGTTTGACCTTAGGAGCTCCAGCTCTTTGGGATTGGGTCTCAACAGCAAGCACATTCTTCACCAAGGAATCTGTCTCCTAGATCTTCAGGACCTTCAGTAGGCATCCCAGCCTCTTAGGACTAATCTAGGGGCTTCGTGATGTGGAGAAAGGGAGGATGGGAAGATGAGGCTGTTTCCAGCTGAGAGCTCCCCAGCTGGTTGTTGGTTCCGCCCGGCCCTTCTCCAATAATGATAATAATCATAATATTTGTTAAGTGTTTATAAAATAATTAGGCCCCGCATGGGGCTCACAATCTAAGGTGGAGGAACATTTGAGTCCCCATTTTACAGAGAGGGGACTGAGTCACAGAGAAGTTAAAGTGACTTGCCCAAGGTCACACAGCTGGTAAGTGGCAAAGTCGGGATTAGAACCCAGGCCCTCTGGCTCCTAGGCCCAGGTTCATTCCACTAAGTCACTTTGTTTCCCTAGCAGTAGACTCCCAACTGTTTCAAAGCTGATCCACATGGACAGTCGAAGCTAGACCTTTTCTATGGAGGAAACAGTCCTGGAAGTGGGGTGGGAAGTGGAGGGAAGGAGAAGTGGTGGGGCGGGAGGTGGGGGGGAGGAAGCAGAGTCTTGGCAGATGTCTGTCTATTAGGGTATTTGCAGGCGGGTATGAACTGAATCTCCACCCAAGGAGAGTAGTTTGCTCATTTCCTCCCTTAAGTGAACATTATGAAGAACAAAAGCAAACGCCAACAGCACGGAAGCTAAAAGGAGCTCCTGAACCGTCAGGGATGCACGCTGGATCTTTCAGGGTCAAGATGATCTGTGTCCAAAGCCACCTCTCACCCCCTAGGAGTGAGAGGCTTATTCATTTTTCCAGGCTCCTTCTCTTCCTTCCAGGTCTGTCTCTCTTACTCTCTCCTTCTCTTCCTCCTCTTCTCTTCATTAGGCCAAAATGGAAAAAAAATGAATAAATGAATAACTGCCCTGCTCCGACAGAGAGGGTCTTGTTTGAGAGTTCAGAGTCCACACCCTCTCTCGCCACCTCACACTCAACCACTCCCTAAGACAACGCATTTCCATTCTTGTCTGTGTATGGATGCCTTTGTCTATTTAGAAACAGAAAAGAATCCAAGAATCTGCTTGAAAAGATAATAATAATAATAGTGGTATTTGTTTAGGGCTTACTATGTGTCAGACACTGTCCTAAGCACTAGGGTGATACAAGCAAATTGGGTTGGACACAGTCCCTGTTCCACCTGAGGCTAACAGTCTTAATCCTCATTTTACAGATGAGGTAACTGAGGCACAGAGAAGTGAAGTGAGTTGCCCCAAGGTTACACAGCAGACAAGTGGCAGATCCGGGATTAGAACACAGGTCCTTCTGACTTCCAGGCCCGTGCTCTGGCCATGTAATGAACCTCCCAAACTTGGGTCAAAAAAAGAAAAAGGCCACATGCCCGTTCTCCTGTAGCTCACTAGGAAGACCCCTTTGCAGCTCAAGCACTTTAAAAGTGCTTCCCAGACTAAGCCCCCCTTTTTCTTCAGCTCCCCCTCCTCTCCCCATCGCCCCGAATCGCTCCCTTTGCTCTACTTCCCTCCCCGCCCCACAGCACTGGTGTATATATGCACATATCTATTTATTTATAGTCAATGCCTGTTCACTTGTTTTGATGTCTATACATCTATAATTCTATTCATCTATTTTGATGCAATTGATGCCCTTTTACTTGTTTTGATATCTGTCTCCCCCCTTCTAGACTGTGAACCAGTTGTGGGTAGGGATTCTCTCTCTTTGTTGCTGAATTGTACTCTCCAAGCTCTAGTACAATGCTCTGCACACAGTAAGCGCTCAGTAAATACGATTGAATGAATGAATGAAAAGCAAAACCAATGAAATGGTCATTACCAACGGATTCCACCCCCTCCCGCCTCGGAGCGTGTCTAGCCCAGAGAGGCTGTGGTTGGAGCTGGTTGGAGCTGGTCCTCAGCTCGCTGCGGGGTAGGGGGTGGGAGTGATGCTTAGTGGCAGCACCTTTGTGGTATGAGGGAGTCAACTTAATGCCTGCTGAAAATCGACCTGCCCCTGAATAACACAGCTCCATGGGGCCGTTAGTTCCTCCCTGTCCACTCTTGGGAAAATGAAACCTGGGAATTGCCTTGCTCGGGTTATTTTAGGAAGTCCCCTAAAACCCCAGACCGACCGGATATCTGATAGGGGAAAAGGGGAAACACCAGGGAAAACAATCGGGCTGGGGGGAGGGAGACAACGTTTACCTAAACACAAGCTTTTGTCATCCACCACCAGTCTGCTTATATTGAGAAATACATATCTCGTTTACGAGTTCTTTGTGGTGGCTTGTTGGAGTTATCCATCCTTGGCTTTATTATTCATATTTATTATTTTTATTATTATTATTACCAGGATTGTTTTTAAATTTGCCCAAGAAGTCTGAACCACTGTCCTAGGCTGCCTTTGAGAAGAGGGGAAAGGGTCCAAATTCGATGTAAATAAGGAGTCAGCAGCAGCATTATCTCCACTAAGCAAAAGCAGCACCCCAAAGTGTGCTATCTGGATCTGGGGGCAGCTTGGAAAGAAGCATAACCAATCGGAACGAACACTTACCCAGGAAAAAGGACGCTTTAATCCCTAAATATCTATTTCTGGGTCTCTACAAGGGTCTGGGCTCCAGCTCCAGCTTCACAATAAAATATGTGCAAAGGTTCTCCGCCGAGATGAGTCCCCACCTCAGACTGTATAGAAAAGCATGATAAAGGTTGGGAAAAACGGATAAAAATGTTGAAAGAACCTACAGTTCCTTATTAGGCGAAGATACAATATTTATTCCTTGTCTCCTGGGATGAATCTCTCCTTCCTATTGTCCTGCCAGTACTCAGTGCTGATGCTTAATTTTCAAAACTTCTATATTACCAAGGGACCTACGACATCAGCCAAAGAAATACTCAGCAAGTACAAAATCTGTTCCAGGGAGCTGCTTTTGTGCAGAGGGAAAATTCGGTTCCTACAGGTTTTTAAGTGGGTTCGAGGCGAGGAGCTATCTAATCGGGGCAAAGCCATCGCAATTTAGAGCCCTGTCGCTAGATCTTTTTTTTTTTTCCCTTAAAAAAATTGGAAAATACAAGAAGTTTGGATTTTTTTTCCGATTCTTTTTTGGAGGGGAAAATTACATCTTAAACGTTTCGGAGAAACCCAACATGTCAACTACCTTTCCGGGACTAGTCCACGATGCCGAGGTATTATATTATTATTTTTTTTTCTTCCCCCTGCGTGTGTGTGTGCGCGTGTGGCGGGAGCGGCGGCGGTGGCGGCGGCGGTGGCAGCGGCGGCTGCTTCCCTGGCTCTAATCTATATAGGACCGTTACATTTAATTATAATCTGTCTTTCGGATAATTTAAAGAAGAAAAGGGGAGAAAGTTCGTTATGACATCTGTCGCCAGAAAGGGCAAATCACTGCCACGTTAAAAAAAAAACAGTTGCCATAACGAAAAAAAAAATAATCCTAATAATAAAGGATGGTGGGGAGGGGGGGATGGAATTAGTGAGAGAGAAGGAATGAAGTAGTTATAGCCAGAGAGACAAAGTACCGTGTCTAGGAAGGAGGAAGGTGGGCATGGGGGTGGAGAGCTGCGGTCTCTTTTGTAATGGACTTTTTCAAGGAGGGAGAGGCGAAAAGAGGGGAACAGAAGACCAGTCCCTTCCCCATTAAAAAAAAAAACCATTTAAAAGACGCAGGGAGAGTTTAGTGCTTTTCCATTTTGGGGATAAAGGGTGCTTTGAAGCGCTAGCTACCAGCCCAGTGGTCCTGGCTATCGGGGGCGGGGGTGAGGGTTGGGGGAGGTGTGTGGAGTGGAGGTTTTGGTCTGGATGAATGGTCCGGGGTGATGTGGTGACGGTGGAGAGGAGGGAAAGGGTCAGATCTGTTCAGATGTCCCGGCTGAAATAGGTCCTCGCCATCTCTGAAGCCCAGAGAGCAAGACCTGAAGCCGGAGCGCCCGGTCCCTTTGCTCACGCAGGGCCGGAGCGCATTTGGAAGGGGGAGGGTGTGGGTGCGTGTCCGGTACCTATATAGAGTGGCTAGATCGTAGACCTTGTAGGGATGCCCATTCCCCCTCTTTTAGGGCTCTCATCGGAGAGGAGGGGCCCGGCCAAGCTGGAGAAGTAGGGACGTCTTGCCTTTGACTTTCTCTCCTCGAAGTGTCGGTTGTGGGTTGATTGTACAGCTATAAATACGGGTGTGAGTGTGTACGTGAGTGTGTGTGTGCACGCACCTCCAGACACATTCTTTCTCTCACAAACACGCGCGCGCACACACACACACACACATACGCACAGCCATCCCGGGTGCCGGGGAGAAGAGTTGCTCGGTGGTGGAAAAAGACGAACCTCAAGTTTTTTCGCTCTCTTTTTTCCCCCCTCTTCCATCCAGATACGTCACGACGGATCAAACAGCTACCGTTTGATGCAGCTTGGCTGTTTGGAGTCGGTAGCCAATTCCACCGTCGCCTATTCCTCCTCCTCTCCTCTAACTTATTCTACCACCGGCACCGAGTTCGCCTCCCCGTACTTCTCCACCAACCACCAGTATACCCCTCTCCACCACCAATCTTTCCACTACGAGTTCCAACACAGCCACCCTGCAGTCAACCCCGACGCCTACTCCCTCAACTCGCTCCACCACTCTCAGCAGTACTACCAGCAGATCCACCACGGGGAACCCACTGATTTTATTAACCTGCACAATGCCCGGGCGCTCAAGTCCTCTTGCTTGGACGAGCAAAGGCGAGAGTTGGGCTGCCTTGATGCTTACCGCCGCCACGACCTGTCTCTTATGAGCCACGGTTCCCAGTATGGGATGCACCCAGATCAAAGACTCCTACCCGGACCCAGCCTGGGGCTGGCCGCCTCGGGAGCAGAAGATTTACAGGTAAATAAGCATGCAGCGGATTTTTCTCCTCCCTCCCCCCCACCTCCTCCTCCTCCCCCCACATACTGCCTCTCCACCCACCCGCCCTTAATGGATGCCCCTTCAATCGTTTTGTTGGGTTTTTTTTTCCACTTCAGGAACTTTGAGGAACTCCCTCCCTCCTTCTCTCTCCCCTTCTGTCTCCCTAACACACACACACACACACACACACGCATACACGCACGCATTTAGAGAAATTGGTCACCATTCGGAGACGAATCATTCTCTCTCATTGGACAAAGTCAGTGTCACCTGGATTAATGTCCTTCTGCCAGGGACTCAAACCATGAATTTGCATTGGTTCACCGTGATCTAGGTCCCGAAACGCGAGAGGTCTCTCTCTGCAATCTTTATCCAACACGATCCAGTAAGAAGAGATTAGCTGGTGGCCATCCATATCATTCATAGACCCATCCTTCCCTCAATTCTGGTGTGTGAGAGTGTGTGTATATGCCAACCGTCCATCAAACAAAAAAAAAAGTGGGGGGGGGGGGAGAATGAGAAAAAAAATCTGTTCCTCATGCCCTGCGTTCAAACCGGTCCAAACTGCTCGGCAAACTTAAATAGCAATCACAGCGATCTCCTGAAGCAAAAAATAAAGACCAAACCAAAAGGCTCCATAAGCGGGTCTGGATGCGCATCTATTCTCCAGACGCAGGCGCACGACCAGAGGTGGGTCCGCCTTCGTGCCTAGACACCGTGCGATTTCAGAGCCAATGCACCAGGTCTTCTGACTCTCTAGATTAGGAAAAATAAATTTGAAAAATCGGCTCTGAATCTTATCACTGCATCTAACCCTCTCGCCCATCTCCACCCCCACCCTTCTCCAGATACCCGCACTCTACATTGGGGAGTAGCAACTTAACGGCCCGGGTGTAATTCTTTCTACCTCCTCCCTTAAAACAAACAAAATATGACCTTGAAAACAGCCTCATCTTCCATAACCCGGCTGCAAGGTACCGTACTCACATCCAGTCTTTTCTTCCATCTCCACAAATCTCACCCCGGTCTCCGTTCCCACAACGAGGGTTGGAGACTCGAAAAGCTGAAGTTTGGAGACGTAGGAGAGCCCTTGTTACGCACTGAAAATCGTTTCCCCTCATTTACCTCCGAGCAAGGGATTATTTTAAAATTAAAGAAAAAGCCTTTCTAGGCCTAACAAAAGAACTTTAGCCCTTCGGTCAGCGCGAAGGGGAGCCGAGGGGGCTCCCTAAACCTTGACTTTCTACATTTAAATTCACTCAATAATTTTATACGCTCAGGGGCATTTTTACATTTTCCACAGCGATCCCCTTATGTCTCGGGGAAAAAAAAAGGTGCCATTCAACGCTTAGCTCAACTAAAACCTATTTACTCCTTTTTATAACCGCGTCTGCTGCTGATTTTTTTGTATCTGTACAAATTTTTTTTCTGTGCGAGGCACAAAGCCTGCCATTTTTCAAAAGAGGGGATTAGAACATTTGCTAGAACCAGACAAAGAGCAAATCCTGTGCAAAAGAACACCGTAGTTTATCCAATTTTCGACTTAGTGCCATTCAACTGGTCATTTATGCAATGTCATCCGACCAAACAACATGTTTTACTTATGGGGGAGAAAAAAAAAGTTTGTTAAGCAGAGGGAAGCAGATTCGCTTCTTCTTGGAAAATAAACATCTTAACAATGCGCGAGAGTGGGGAAAAAGCAGTTTGTCGATTTGGAGTCATTCCATATCCCATTACCTCGAACATGTCTTAGAGTTTGGGACCCTCATCCCCCTCCCCTCTTGTTGTAACTGCAAGTCTCCCCCATGCCTTCTGGAACGAAGAAGGGTAAATCGAGGCGAGACCCGGGAAAGCAGCAAAACCTGGGTTTATTTTTTTTTCTTTTTACCAGCAGCAAGTTCATTTGGGGCTTCTTTCCATTTTCCTGGTCTTGGTTGGCAGAATGGAGAGAGAGAGAGAGAAAATCCCAGCTACTTTTTAAAGGGTTGGGGGAGAAAAGAGGGGGGACCCGGTCTCTCTCCTTTTAATTCTTCCTTTTAAAAACATTCATCAGCAGATGCCTCATTTCAAATGCAACAAATGTAAATATACTTTTCCCTGCACAGAATTTTAAGTGAACAGGCAATAGTTTGCGGGGCGGTTTAAGTCTGCCTGACAGATGCAAACAGTCTTGGGGCTTCAGCTCCACCTTTGAGGGGCCTAAAAAGATTTGCCATGGCCAACAAAGGAAACTGTCACACCTTTTCCCATCACCGCTCTAATTTATGCCCAGGCTCCAAGTTTTTCTTTTTTCATATTGATTTGATAATCACTTTAAGGCAGAACATTTAAAATGAGAAAGAGCCCGTGAGTGGGTTGAAAAGGAAAGGGGAAAGAGGGAGGGGGGTGTCCGAGAGTGGGAAGGGGGGGTAAGGGGTGTCTTACAGGCCTGCTTCAATATGGTGAAAATGGAGAGGCGAAAAGGAGCCAGGACTGTAAAGGTTGTTTTGTAAAGTAGGTTTTTATTATGCGCTGACTCTCTCTGCATTTACTAAATTCTTCACGGGCTGTTGGGTAGGTTAACACCCTTAAGGTCTCTTTCATGTCCAATACCTCGTTTGTTTGTAAAGGAAAATGAGGCTTTAACACATTTTCATTGAGCATAAGCTTTTTTTTTTATTTTTTTCCCCGACCTAAAAATAGGTGAACTGTCCCCCGAAGTATGGCTCAAAATATTTCTAAATCGGTAGTGGATCTGAAACAGAAAATGGGCAGAGGGAATATGGGGGCGAGTCGCCTGGGTGGGGTATTTTCCTTCGAGCTACAGTCATGTAGGTATTGCTTAGCAGCGCGACATTGGCCGCGCGTCGCACGGCCTTCTGTCTGCTCCATCTGGGTGTGGGATGTGGACCGCGATGGATGGCTCAGAGGGTAGCAGTTCGGGAGCTGGAGGCCCCCGGAGAGGAATGATAGCGCTTTGAAGCGAGTTTTTACTGTAGTAATTGTTGTTGTTGTTTTCATTCCCCATCCTTAAATGCACACCTCAGTGGCAACCGAATCCTGGAATGGCCAGATCAGTTTGGATTCCCCTTTCCTATCAACGGTGTTTGGTGACGTTCATGTTCATACTGAGAAATGCTGTTCAATCCTCATCGCCCTTCAAAAAACAAAACAAAACAAAAAATAGACATGGGTATTTGGTGGGAACCGGCCCAACCAGTTTTGACATCTATCTGTGTCTGTGTTTGATTTTTATTAAAGGGATCTGTGGAAGCTCAATGTGGGCTTGTTCTCAACGGACAAGGCGGGGTGATCAGAAGAGGTAAGATTCTGCATCCTTTTTTCTCCTCTCTCCTTTGCTCTAGTTTTTTTTTTTAAAGTAAATCTTGAGATCGCTTCTTTTTCGAATCGAAAAAAAAAAGCACATCAACAGTTCACCTTCCATGTTTTTTTCTAAGCCAGGGCTTTCAATGTGGGGAAGAGGATAAGGACTACACCAAAACCCAAGCAAACTCTTAAAAACTCTGGCAAATTTGTCTGAGAGCAGAAACCAGGCTGAAGTCCGAACCTGGTTCAGGCGATTTGGGGCCGGACAAATGATTTGCCCCAAGTGCAGATCCTGGAGAGAATCGCCTCCGGCTCCCTCCCCGCACCTCTCCGGAACACTATCTTGCCAAGCAGAATTTCGAGTTTTATTAAGCTCCCAAATGTGCCAGTCACCGCCTGTATATTTGCAGGCGATGGTGTTAAGTTGAGGCTGAAAGGGTGGTAAGCAAGGCGTCCAGGAAAGCTGCAGGGGAGGCTCGTCCAAACGCCACTCTCCATCTCCTAAGTGTCCTGAACATTTCTTTCTTCAAGGGGGAGGGGAGGGGGTGGTGTTAACCGGATGGGATAAAAGCTTTCCTCCCATCTGTTAACGAAAACATCTGAATCCAGAGTTACCAAGCTCCGAAGGGAAGCTTGGTCTGGAGAGAGCTTGTTCTCTCTCCCCACACCCCCTCCAGCTTTTCTGTTCAGCCTGAATAGCTCATTCCTTCTCTGACCCGCGCCTTGAGTTCTCCATCCTGACAAAGGGGACGTGGAGAGCCATGCCGACCTAGGTGTGGCATTAGTCAAAGATCACAGCTCGCTGCACGCGTGATCCGGGCCCAGTCTGGCAGCGAGTTCAATGGTCAAACCTCAGACAAGGGAGAGAGGCCAGCTGCTACTTCATCTTCCTAACGAACATGAATCCACTCCTCCGGACTCGATGCTGCAAGGGCAGATCTACCCTCCTCAGCCGTTTTCCAACGTTATGCCCTCGTGCCATGGCACTGAAATGCAGGGAAAAGGAGCGAGTGCGCTCTTTTGTGCTTTGAGGACGGAGGCGTTGTCCTGGGTTGGGATATAATTTTCCTTCAAATGGCTGATGGGGAGAGGGCCGAACCCTGCCAAACCCAGGGAGACATTTGAGCTCCTGCTAGATTCCCTCTCTTTCCGTTAAAGATAGAAGGAAGATTTTAAAATACGCCCCTTCGGGCCCCTCCCCAGATGCAAAAGAGGAACGCGGAGGTTGGAATTAGGGGGCCAACAAGCTTTACTTTAAGGAGATAAATCCTGAAACAGATCAAAGAATGGGATCTCGTAAATCACCCACGAGAGCAAACGGTGGGGTCCGTGGGAGGGACATGAAGGAATGAAATAGAGACAGGTAAGGCGTTTAGCCTGAAACAGAGGGGATAGTGGTGTGGCATCCTGCAAGGTAAGAGCTGGGCTTCCAAGGAGTCAGCTTGGAGAGGGCAGATGGTGCTGAAGGACAGCGCCACCGATCAGATTCCTTCGCCGCTACGGAGATAAGTGACTGTTGCAGTGTTTGGCTTTTCCCTGTCCTTCCCTTATCCTCCTCCTTTAAAAAAATAAACGTTGGCAGTAAGGCCAGGGTGATATCGATCGGAGCGCATAATGCAGCCGGGCAGGAAAATTATCAGCCTGCAGGAGGTTGGGCCATTCTACTGTATGGAACTTGTGCGCTGGAGGGCCACCACTTTGTCCTCTTAAGCCAGAAAGACACGAAAGGGATTTCTCTTGGGGCGGGGGGGACTGTTTCCTATATGTCCACCTCCAGGTAAGTGCCATCCCCATAAGATACTAAGATGGAAGGGCTATTATTTGCACCTCTTAACACTGGCTTCGAAACCCTTTACCGAAGAGAGAGGGAGAAGTTGGGACTATTTGACTGGACTCTACTCCCTCCGCTCCCCACCTCTTCTCCCTTTCATAAGCGTTCTCCAATTCTTGTCCAGAGGTCCAGTTATCATCGGGACCGAATGAGGCCAAGATGAGAACCACTGGGTTGATTTTATTTATTTTTTTTTTCAGGGAGCGGGGGGAATTAGTTTGTTGGGTTTTTTGGTGGCTTTTTTTTTTTTTTTTTTTTGGTCTTGAAAGCGATCGAGGTATTTAAGGATCGACAGAGATAGAAAGCAAAGGAAAATCTAGTACAAATGGAGAAAAGCTTCTAATAGGATCCTGCCGGGCATGCTGAGACCGATTTCCCTGAGGAATCTGGTTCCCCTGCAGCCAAATGGCCTAGTGATTTCAAGTTCGGGGGAGTGTGTGGTTCGAAGAGTGCTCGTCTCCCCTCTACCCTCCAAACAGACCCTGGGACGGAAGCAACTCTTTCGGCGCACCTGGAGTGAACCGCATTAGATCACTTTTTCTTTCCTGATCTTAAATCAGTAAGAGCAGACCCAATGAAGAGTTTGTGGGGCGGGGGGGGGGGGTGGTTAAGGGATGGGGGAGAAGAATACGAGGCTTTCCCACTCTTTTGAACCGCTTAATCCCGAATTCCAGTAGCATCCATTGATTTTACTCTCCACCCACCCTCGGTCGTAAAGCAGATTCGACATCCACAATCTTAGAATTTGCACCACTTTCCTCCCCATCCTCATTACCGACCATTTGAAATCTCTAAGATCTGTAGACTTGATCTCAAGGGGTTTCCAAAGGATTCCCCCCAAGAAGAAGAAGAAAACCTCCAAAGGCGCGGGGACGGTGGGGGTGACCTTTCTTTCCAGTTTGGGGGAGGCATCTTGAACATCGAAAAGTTGATCCTTCCTCTCTCAAAGAAGAGTCAAGTGACATTTCCCTGACATAGCCGGTGCGCGGTGCAGCTCTGCTTTTAATGAGGGTCGGTTAGAGAGCGGGTGTACACGAAGGTAGAGGCGGCGGAGAGGTAATTACTAGCTAGATAAAATATTTGCTGCCGAATGGGATGCAGTGAACCCTGTGCTATCACTTTCAGTTAATGGTGTGCGAGACGTAGCCCCGAGCTCCGCCACTCTAACCATCAGAACCAATAATCTTTACTTTACCTAGTGCTCTCGTATCGATAGCTTCTCTAGCCTCGGGCGCCCGCTTTGATATGTTAATATTTCTGAGTACCAAATTCTGCAGAGATCATATTAATGTTGTACAGACAGAGGGGAGCTTTGCCTTCGTTGAATATTCAGATACTCTGTTTCAAAAGACTTCTCTTGAAGAAATGAGGCGCCTATTTACAGTAGTCGACTGTGTTTTTAATCATTAAAAAAGAAAATCCACTCTTTCTCTCTTTTTCATGAATCTTCTCAGGCTTTTTTTACTGTTAGTAGAAATTCGCTTTCTCCTGTCATGTCCCAGGGTGAGTAAATTAGGAGTAATTGTAACCAAAGCCGCAACATCAAAAGTAGATAATGATGATGATGAAGATGATGATAATGATAATAATATAACATTAGAGTACCTTACTTCCCCAGCCCCGAATGAGAGATAGATTAAGAAGCCTGCTTTGGAATGATTTTCAAGAAGGAGATATCACCTCTAAATATTTGGAATTTTAAAAGGCAACACGGTGACACATGACCCTTTGTCGTTTTATGAAATCGTGATGGCAAACTCCAAAAAAGAGAGAGAGAGCGAGAGGAAAAGAATGAAAAAGAGGGTAAAAAGCTCTTGTTTCACTTTGTGATCATTCTGCCTTCCAGCCTCAGGCTAATTTCAGAAGCTTAAATACCGCTATAGCCCCTGGGCCACGAAAAGAGAGAGAGAGGGACCCAGGCTACCGGCAACCGCTCTATCTTGATTGCCCTTGGCAACATAAAATACAAACTACTTTGAATCAAAACATTTTTGGGGAATTAATATGATCTGAACTCTGCACGTTTTAAGAGATCTTGAGTTTGTCAAATCGCTTAGAGGTGACTGACACGAGAAGGCTGAGGCATTAATGCCTCGCTACAAACATTGTCAGATCTTATTTGATTAAAACAAAAATCTTTCCTTAAAAGCAACTCAGCATCAGGTCGTCCCAAATCTACTAATAGCATCCGAGCCAGGATGCTCCCTTCCTCACTTTCCTCCAGCGCGTGGGCCACCAGTGTAGCTGAGGGTCGGTGCGGATGTAGCAGTGACCCGATTAGGTTTCTCTGGTCCCCTTTCTGTTTCAGTTACCTCCCATCGCAAGGTCAGTTAGAGATTTTCAATTCCCAAACAATGGCAAGGGATCTTAGGCGCAACCAAGCTCTGGTTAGGATATAAGTGCAATCGTACCCTATTCGGATCAACTCCCTACTTCTCCAGAGGCACCGTTTGTTCAGCCGCGAATCTGAAAGAGGAGGGGGCGGGATACGCCTCGCCCTAGTCTCCCTACCCTAGGCCACAGGCCATAGGAACAGGTTATAAAATGTGCGCGTTCCCTATTGTAGGACGAAAGGAATATACTCTTGATGGGAAGATGCCACAGTGAGTAAAACCAATCTTCCATCCAGCCTGGTATTTTCCATTAGATTATAAATTCCTCGTGGCAGGGAAATGTGTCTGTAAACATGAGGGCAGGAACTGTGTCTATTTATTCTACTGTACTCTCCCCAACACTTAACACAGTGCTCTGCATAGAGTATGCACTGATGGGTTGATTTGGCTTCTCCCAAACGCTTAGTACAATCAGTAGGGGTTCAATAAAGTCCATTCGTATGACTACTATTGCTACAGATGCTACTAGAAGCAGCTTGGCTTAGCGGAAAGAGCACGGGCTTGGGAGTCAAAGGACGTGGGTTCTAATCCCGCCTCCACCACTTGTCTGCTGTGTCGTTGGGCAAGTCTCTTCGCTTCTCTGGGCCTCAGTTACCTCATCTGTCAAATAGGGATTAAAAATGTGAGCCCCACATGGAACAACCTGATTACCCCGTAACTACCCCAACGCTTAGAACAGTGTTTGGCACATGGTAAGCGCTTAACAAATGCCATAATTATTATTACTAGTGTTGGTGGTATTTGCAGACGATCACAATGACTCCCTTCTGTCTTGAGGGTCACTCCCACGGTTAGGGGGAGACCGTTTTACATCCCTAACTTTTCCTTCAAATACCTAATAATTCATCAAAGGTCTCTGAGTCATGGAGGTATTTGACCTTCCTCGAGCCTTCTCACCTATTTAATTTTTTCTTCCTACTTCTAGTCTGAAAATCGGCTCAGACTATAAACTTGCTTTCTTGGACCCATTCACTTGCCGGCAGGGACAGAGGGAGATTAAAACGAAAACATACCACCCTCTAAGAGACCCCAATATTCCGGCACTGTTTCTTTTCTTTTGTTCTGCCTCTCGATGCTCGTCTATTGAAGACGCGCGTGTGGACCCAGTAATCCTGTAATACCTAGAATCGCGTGCCGTCCTAATGGAGCGCAATTAAAAGCGTTGTCGCCGTATCAGGGGCCTATTTGAAGTCAATTAAATCCCCCTGATTGCTGTTTAATTACAATTAATAGCCCCTGCAGTTTCCACTGAGGGTGTATGTGTGTGTGTGTGTTGGGAAGTGGGAGACAGTATAATCTCAGCTAACACAAATACCTCCCGTAAATCTAGCTGCAGAACCTACAGAGGCAGGAAACTCCAGTAATCACTTACACATTTTTAATGTCAGAGAAAACGAGAGATCACTAGAGATGAAGAAAAAAAAATCCCTGCCGCTTGTATTTCTTTCATTTGAATTGTAAACATCTGTTTGGCTGTAAGGCGAACAGAACAGTGCGTTTGCTCCCAAGATTATCTCTAATTATGTCAGCCCCGCCGCCAGCCCGGCAGAGAGGGCTGAGAACAAGCGAGGCGCTTGGAGAGCAGAAACCAGTGAGGAGATATCATTGACCCTGCCTAGGAAAGAGCAAGGATGGAATGGGATGACTTTGGAACTGGTGGGGGTTTGGGAGGGAGGGGGCCATCTCCAGGGCAAATCTGGAGAGGGTGGAGTTAAGTATATTCCTCTCCTTTTTTTCTAGAAAAAAACTTCAAGGTTCCGGGAGAGAGTGAGGGAGAATAGCATTTATTGAGCTCCGACTGGGTGAAGTACACTGTATTAAGCTCATGTAGGAAGGAGGGAAGAGAAGGCGGAATGATACTGTTCCCCTCACCTTAAGATGCCCCTTCTGGTTCCCCCATCCTGTACCCCCCCAACCCTCCTCTCCTCCTTCTCCGGGGTCTGCTCTCAGCTCTTACTCCTCCTTTTGGGGGTTGGGTCACGTCCAGACACGAACAGAAAGAAAAGAGGTGTAAGAAAAACCTGGGAAAGGAGAAGAAATCTACTGCTGGTTGGCTTTCCCTCTAAAATCGAATCCGAAAACGCTTCGTTTAAGTACCCAAAAGCCCAATATTTTGATCTTTGACACCATTATTAAGTACTTTATTCACAGTATTTCACCGGATAAGCAAGATCCCAAGCATTCGGAGTAACACAATTACTGTAGGTCGCATTATTCCCTTCATTAGACTAGAAAGTCCTAGATTATCAAATGATGCCCTCTGGTAGCATACATATGCCATTTTAACGCCTTAACCCGAAAGGCGCGTTAAATTCAGTTGTATGTTTTAATGTTTTAGTGTTCCATCACTCCCAACGTGTTTGTCTCCACTGCCTATAGACAGTAAGCAAGCTCAATGTGGGCAGAGAAAAACTCTATTATACTCTTCCAAGCGCTTAGTACAGTGCTCTGTACACAGTAAGCGCTCAATAAATACTATTGGCTAGAGACAGGGACCATGTCTAATTCCCACCTAACATTAAAAATTAATTTACAACGCTTTCTACAGTGCTCCGCGCCCAGTAGGAGTTTAATAAATACGATTACCATTACCACTGCTTTTACTTGTATGGGATTTCCCAAGAAAGTCACCATTCTTTTCTACTATTCTAATTCTTTTCTAATACCTGCATCTGAATGCCCACGCCCTGCGAACTAGGGGACACTTATGTCCTGTTTATCCGCTTTTATTACATGAACTGTTAATTTGCAGATACTGAGAACTGACTGCACTTGATAAATTACAGGAGGAGTGTTAGCGGGGGTGGTGGAAGATTAACTGGAAAGGAAGATTTCAGTTTCTTCACTGAGAAGTTGTATGACTTAGTGGAAAGAGCACGAGCTTGGGAGTCATAGGATCTGGGTTCCTACCCCGCCGCAGTGTGACCTTGGGCAAGTCACTTAATTTCTCTGTGCGTCAGTTCCCTCATCTGCAAAATGGGATAGGTCGTTGTGGGAAGGGAATGTGTCTGTTATGTTGTTATATTGTACTCTCCCAGGCGCTTAGTACAATGTTCTATGCATAGTAAGCTCCCAATAAATACGATTGTCTGACTCCCTCCTACTTAGAATATGAGCCTCCTGTGGGTTCTCATTAGCTTATGTCTATCCTATTGCTGAGTACAGCGTTTGGCATATAGTAAGCGCTTAACAATTGTTATTATTGTTATTGTTATTATTATTAATTTTACTGTCAACTTCATCAGTTGCTAAATCTTCGGGGGAGTAAGAGAGATTCCCCAAAGCTGCGAAAGTAATAAAAAGCAAAGGAAGAAAAATTCCCATTAAAGATTCTGCGCCATAAAAAAATACGATCCAAACAGCTCAAGTGGCTGCCAATAGCTAATACAAAATAAGTCCTTAGTCAATGTGCTGGCATGTGTGTATAAAATGTACTCTAAATACACGATATATAGAACATAGCCACTGAGCACTGTGCAAACACAGGCCATAGCCATGTGGGAGAGCTGGTTCGTAATAAGAAAAGTAATATATGTATGAATCGACGAAATGGTGAATTATTCGTCTTAGTTTTTAAGTTCTCGTAGCTCTCTGGATCCATTCAAACAGCCCAGCAAGGTTGTTTTTCAAGAGAGACACAATCTTCTATAATCCGAAGGCAATCACTCCACCTCACTTCCCTCCCCCTCACCCCCATCTTCTAGAGCAAACGAGTGGACGAGACGGCACTGGGATGTAATCCAAATGTCCTTAGACCAGCGTTTAGAACAGTGCTCGGCACATAGTAAGCGCTTAACAAATACCATCATCATCATATAGGATTGTGACAGTTAAATGTACCCGACTGTCCAAGAGAATACGGATGTGTCTACGTGTGTTCATGTGAGAGTTGCTTTAATATTGTGATTTTCAGGCATTCCTCAAAACGTTAGGGGTGAAAACCGGCCGAATTCGCCCAGCTGGACATGCAGTACCTGGAGCCGAAAGTCGTCATCGTAGCAGCCTAAAAGCGGCGGGGGGCTTTGCAAGGGAGGATTGGCGGGGGGACGGTTCTTTTCTATCTCTCTCATTTACTTCTATCCTTCTGCCACGGACCACATCCAGGGAAAGGAATGTCAAGCTGACCTCAAACCCCGGAGTTCAGGATGTTTTCACTCCTGAGGTGCTGACAGCTCTGGGGACCGAGATCTGAGAGTGTTTGACGCCCGGGACACTACTGAACCTGATCTAAAAATTCTACTCTAATCCTGGCCCTCCGCCCCGTCGGGAATGTCGAGGGAAGAGAGGGAGGGAGGGAAGGAGAGAAGGGTGGAAAGAAAGGAGGAGAAACCAGGTCGCCCCGGCTCCAAGAAGCAGAGAAAGGCGAGCTAAAGAAGCTTTGTATGTTTCTACCAGTCCGGATCCTGCCCATGGCACAAGTAGGATCAGAGAGGAAATGTGAGGTGTGAGATTGTAAATCCTGAAAGACGATGGGGAGGGAGGGAGATGGGTGAGTACCAACTAGAACATCGCAGATTTGCCCTGCTTCTCATGCCTAGCTGATAGTGGGTTGTAGAGTTGGGGATCATTACCAAGCCTTTGTCCAGCACCCCGAGACTGCACCCGGGTGTCTTCCCCGACTTCGGCTGGCCCGCATCCACTCAGAAAAAAAAAAAAGAACAAGAATTCGGAGACAAAATCTCCAACCCGTTCGGCCCCGCTTGTTAGCCTTGTTTGGAGGGAACTAGGACAAATTCCAACATTCTAACCCCGTTCGGTCTCCCACAGTGTCCCTTGGATCCCTCCCTCCCGCCCCATCCTAGCGGGTATCCATGGCGCAGGTCTTAGCTCTTTTTTGGCAAGAAGCCCGGGGACGGGAATTCAACCCCAAATCTGGGCTCAGGACTCCCCCGCGTTTCCTAGGTCAATAAGAGATGGGGTCTTCCAGAGAGAAAGAAATAGTTAAGAAACATCCTCTGCTTGACCAGGAAGAACTGGCCTAAACTGGCCTCGTGGACAGTCTTCGCTCTCCAGGGAAATCCTGAGGTTAGTTGAGGAGCGTTTCAGGCTTCAATTTTTTGAAATGCTTGGTCCTCCAGAGGAGTGTGTCCATTGGACAGCCAAACACGAAATTGTGTTAGACTTGTTCACAACTTTCAGAGGATGATTTGGGAGGGGTTGTGTCATAGATGCGAAACAGTGATCATTGAGGGAAACAACTTGGTTTATGGAAGGCTTACCCTGGGTGCACTGGTCCCCCAAGTTGAGAGAAAAGTCTCCCTAAGTCACTGTCAGACCCTTTACTAGCTGATACTTTATTTGCCTTGGTTTTGTTTTTGTTTTCAAGGTGGGACCTGTGTGGTAAACCCCACAGATTTGTTTTGCTCTGTCCCTGGCCGCTTGTCTCTACTCAGCTCCACTTCTAAATATAAAGTGACCATCGCTGAAGTCAAGAGGCGCCTGTCCCCACCCGAGTGCCTCAATGCCTCTCTCCTAGGGGGCATTTTGAGAAGGTAAGACCAATTAATGTGGGGCCAAATACACGCACACATATTATTGCTTACCTTCCTACACACACACACACACACACACACACACACACTTATTCTCTGGATCCCTAACTAGATTAAAAACTTCTTTTTTAAAAAATGTTGGTTTGGTTTCTTTTCTGACAGAGCAAAATCTAAGAATGGGGGACGCTGTTTGAGAGAAAAATTGGACAGGTTGGGTTTGAATTTGCCAGCAGGTCGAAGGAAAGCAGCCAATGTCACCCTCCTGACTTCCTTAGTAGAAGGTAAGGTTTTGTGTTCCAGCCAGGTAACATCAAGGTTTGGTATTTTTTGGTACTGGTGTCCTTAGAAGATTTTCTTCTTGTTTGTCAAATATCAAGTCTTACTCACTATTTCACTGCCATTTTATTCCTTTACTGTGTTCTAACCAGGGGCAGGCAGAGACCTCTTTCACCAATCAGAAATCTTGTCTCCACTCAGGAGGCTTAAAGTTTTGCAGGTGATTGTATCCAAAGGTTTTTTGACAAGAGATAGAAATAAGGCTCTCCCAATCATTTTGAAGAGTCTGAACAGAACATGTACAAAGCACCTTCAAGGCTTGGTAATGTCTCTTTGATATATGAAGAAATTAGTGGCTTTGTAAGAGTGTGAGAGCATTTAAGCAGACTCTAGGAACAGAAAGAAGAAGAAATGTTTGTGTGCATACTTCAATTTTTGTCTCTTACTACCCTTCACAGCCCAATTTTTGAGCCCAATTTTGAGCACTCCACTTTACCACTTCTTGGCATCCTTCTCCTCAGAGACACATCAGCAGGTCCCCTTTAAAATATTTCACATTTTTAGAAACCTTTAAGAGTGTCAAAGATTTGACAGCCAAAATTTTCCATATTTTAAAACGCTCCTGATAATAGTAATAACAATGATATTTGTTAAGCCCTTACTATGTGCCAAGCACTGTACTAAGCGCTGGGGTAGATACAAGGTAATCAGGCTGTTCCAAGTGAACTCACAACCTAATCCCATTTTTACAGGTGAGGTAACTGAGGCACAGATAAGTTAAGTGACTTGCCCAAGATCACAAAGTAGACAAATGGCAGAGTCAGAATTAGAACCCAAGACCCCTGACACTCAAGTCGAGGTACCAGGGGAAGTTATGAAATTTATTTCGGTTTGAGCCTTAAGGCTTCATTGTCTCCACAAAATCAGTGCTTCATGTCTGCTTTTGTATCTTGCCAAGAGAAGTGAAAGATGATACCACCCATTTTTTAAAAATATGAAATTGTCAAAAAGAAGGCCAACCCATCATAAAATGGGATAGGGAATTGTTGAGTGAAATCTCAATTTTCACTCTTTTATGGTGAATATAAAGAATTAAATAACCCAAAACCAACCAGGTGTGGAGATTTCCTCTTTCCCAAGAGGGGGTACCTCATCAGGACCTCTGTAGCTGACACAGATATAAAACTACAGCTCCTTTCTCTTTTTCTCCTTTAATCTGTTTCCCATGTCCCTTCTCCCATTTTATTCCACCCCATCCTGATATGATCTAGCCCAGTTTATTCCATCCCCCAAGCTACTAACTCTAACCAAGAGAAAGCTCAGAGGAGGTGGATGAGAAAAAGTTCCAAGATGTAAAAGTCTACCCTTCCTCACTGAAAAATATCAGGAAAGCTCCATGTGGCTCCTTTCACCTGTCAAGGTGTTTAAACTCCTGTGGGCAGGGAATGTGCATTCCAACTCCGGTGTATTGTAGTCTCCAAAGCTTTTAGTACTGTGTCCTGCACAAAGTAAACACTCAATAAAAGCCACTTGATTGATAAGTTTTATCAGTTAGCCTTACTTGGCTTTAACTCTACAACTGTTCCTTTCAATCAGTCAAAGTTTCCTAGTTCTTTGTCTGAAGCTACCCCACGGTTGTGGGGAGGCAACAAAAGGGAGAAGATATGAGACAGATGCCATTCAACTGGCAGGTTAAATTTCCAATTCATCCATTCATTCATTCAGTCGTATTTATTGAACTTTTCCTGTGTACAGAGCACTGTACTGAGTGCTTGGGAGAGTACAATATAACAATAGGCACATTCTCTGTCCACATGACTAGAGGAAATGCCTTCATTCTAATGAGGAATGAAGTGAATAATTTCTAAATTAAATCTCATCATGTTTCTCTTTAATTTGGTTTTGAGATGAGTTATCACACATGCATGATTAATAAATTTCTACTACTCTTTAGAATATCTATCTCGGTGTGAATGCTGTAGTATTGCTCCTTGTGGCCCCCGATTTTCTTCCCAAGGTAGTGAGAGCAGGCAGGGCTGAGTGAGACCTATGTTGGCTTTCCCAGCACAAACAAGTTCAGTTGAGAGGGGGCGACTTTGGAAGTAGATTACATTTGATTGTGAACAATGGAAGATTGTTATGTTGGGCCCAAAGGTAGGATCTGTTAGTTAGCTGTGCCCTCACCCCACCCAAGCTGGTTTCCTGAACAACTGTGGCAGCCAATCAATGAATTAATCAATCAGCCAAGTTAGAACCTGTGTTTCTCACACTCTTAAAGGCTGCCAGCAATAAAGCTGAGAAGAAGACAAAGGAGAATTTCCTCCAACTTTTTGTCCACTGAGTAAGTCTTCCCTTAAGAGTGGATATTTGGGATTATTAGGTGTAATTCATTTACTAAATAATATAGAGTCATTCTTTTTCTTCTTTCAGATGGAAGGAAGATGATTTTTCTTCAGTTAAATTTGTTTAGGGATATTGAAGGCCTCCTGGTATCTCCTTATGAGGTTGAAAGAGAGAGAGTGAGGGAATCAGAGAGAGAAAGAAAGAAAGAAAAGTCAGTGAGTTCTACTATCCTGGAGGATTGCACTTAATGAGCTTGGTTTTTAGTTGTGTATTTTTATGGATTAGTCCTCACAACATAACTATGAAAATGGTGAATACTATGGGCTTTAATGGGGAGAGTCTATTTTTTATGTATATTTTGTCTTTTTGAGTTGATATCTTTTTACTTAGTGAGGACAATTGTATCCTCCTCTTCATGCAAACTGAGGAGATGCAGCAATAACACACCAGGAAGGGACCTTAAAATGGTAGTTATGATTTACCCTCCTTCAAGCAACCCTCCTGATCAGTCCCACCACATCTGGTCTTAATTCCCAACTCTGTAAAATGGGGGCTTACATTTGTCTCTCTCTCTCACAGTAGACTTGTTAGTATTTCACTTTTCCAGCTCTTGAAAGGCTATGGAAAGGATAAGCAATAATGTCCTCAGTAGCTGCTAATAAATTCTTAACTATGTTCAGTAAATAATTGTGCAATTGGTAGATGATTCATTCAACTTGATAAAGTGTGTGAAAACAACATTTTGAGGTTCCTTATTTAACGTGTGTGCTCCTAGGTCAATCTTGTGTGGGGTTGTGTAGATACATATTTGTATACAGTGTTTGTATACATATGTTCTTATGTTCAGAGATAACGCTGTTCAAGATTCTATTTCTATGCATGCAGTTGTTCTTGAAAAGACAAGTGTTTATGTATATAGCACTTCTGAATGGGCCAGATCCCTCAAGGACTTTATTCGTTTTCTGTAGTCTCATCAGATAAAAAGTAAAGTTTGACTAATCATAACTTTTTAAATATAATGTTACTTAAAGACAGTTGCAAACTAATGAAAGGGAACCATGTTTTCTGGGTATTTGCTAGTTATTGTTCAGTGAGTGATCAGGTAAATCCAGTGTATTGGTAGTCTAAGATTTATTTTTGGAATGAGGCTTAAAAAACGAAGGAAGAGAAGGCTAGGAAGACTAGAGAATTGGGGATTAGATTTTTACAAAGATACAATATTTGAACTTGTTCCAGTTGTGTAATGATTGAAAAATTCCTTGATGGTTTATTTGAAATAATATGAAAATCCCACATCAAGTCCTCATCAATGGTCCAAGCTCGTTTGTCCTTTTAAAACTGATTAACCCTCCTGGGTTTATATAAACAATCACTCTATTTGAATTTCTAGAGGTGAGCATTTTGACCCAAAGGACACATTTATCCTATGTATATAACAATTTCTGTATCTATCCATATGTATCCTTCACAAGTAAACAAAATGCCACTGACAGTGTGATTCGATAATGGGTAGGAGTATATTCATAAAGACCACAACCAGTTCTACAGTTCTGCTTTTTTTGCGTGACCCACAGTACCACTACTAATAATAATTGTGGACCAATCACTGAGTACAGTGTTAGTAAGGAGCTTGAGTAAAGATAAGATAAAAATCAACTCAGATATAGTCCTTGTCCCATATGGGGCTCACAGTCTAAATAAATCTAATAATCATAGATTAGACAAACTATTCCTGTTAAAGTGCCCCATAAATTCCTCCAGCACCCAAATCATATTTTATTTCTAAAACTTTCTACTTTCTTCAACTTGTCCTCTAACCTGGCGGTATGGTGTTAATCACAGATTTAGTGGCATCCTGAGTATTGTATAAGATTTCTTTATTCATTCATTTCTGACTTCCTACCTGAAGATGGGAGACAGGAGGTAGCATTTTAACTATGTATCAGTATGCCTTCACTTGCCACTGCTTTTGATGTAGAGGGGTTGTGCATCAGATAACAATGCTATCTTGTACACAACAGAAAGCAATAAACATAATTGGAGGAGGGAAGGATCTGGTTGTCAGTGTAAATGTAAATAGCAGCTGTTCTGTTCAAACTGTTTTTAAACTACCACTCGGTGAGATATTTTGCATAAAATAGGCCAGATCCTTAAGAAACAGGTTTTAGCATGAATTTCAAATGGCATGCTGCTAACCTCCTGCTTGTTCTGTTTCACTTCTCCCCCTTCTGAGTAAAATAGTAGAGGAAAACAAACTATTCAGGCACTAAAAATGAAATTAAATATCTATTCTGTGTTCAATGCCTAATGAATGCCTAATGAAGAATAAATATATACAGATAAACATGTATCCCTGAACTTCACATCTAAAAATGACACTGCTGGCAGTGGTGTCAATCATGAGAAGATGTGGCTGAAAATAATAAGGGCATTTGTTAAGTGCTTGCTATGTAGATACAAGACATTCAGATTGGGCATAGTCCCTCTCCCACATGGGACTCACAGTTAAAGTAGAGGGAGTAGGATTTGATCCCCATTTTACTGACAAGGTCCAGAGACGTTAAATGGCTTGCTCAAGGTCACACAGTAGAGAAGAGGTGGAGCTTGGATTGGAATCCAGGTCCTCTGAGCCCCGGGCCCGTGCTCTTTCTACTAGGCCATGATGCCTTCTATGCTGCTGGTTGATTCTGATTATATGTGGGTTTTCTTTGATACAACTTTAAATACTTTTGATAGAGTTTGTCTATCTTTGTCTTGTGGATCACAGGATGATGTCTTTTCTCAGATTACGTTACACTCCTTCCAATTGTCCATCCCAGAGAAGGCCTATGGCTGCCCTCTTTTTACTGCATCTATGGCTTTCCCATATTAAATGTTTCACAGTGCCTTTTTGACATTTTTCCTGTCAAACGTACTTTCAGGTAGGTTTCATGTTCCACTTCAGTGCTGGTGACTTGTCTGAGTTCATTCTTGGGTGTGGTTGTATTGGAAACCAGAATTTACATGAAGATAGGAGGGCATCATTCCTAGCCCCAATCAGGAACAGCAGCATGGCCCATCTCCACCACATATCTACTGTGGGACCTTGGGCAAGTCCCTTAACCTCTCTGTGATTTAGCCATCTCATCTGTAAAATGAGAATAAGACTTGGGGTACACAGATTGTATTCAACCTGATTAGCTTGTATATACTCCAGTGTTTGATATAGTGCATGGCTTAACTAATACTGTGGAAAAAAAAAGCAAGTCTACTCAAGTAGAACTCAACAACATGTTGCTGTCACCCCAGCAATATTTCTTTCCTATTCAAAAATGCCATGGAAGGTGAAATTCACCTATGAGGGCAGATATGTGACTTAGAGTAACACCGAAATATCATGACTGAAAGATCTGATATGCTTGGTTATACCACAGTAAATGTTTCCTTAGAATTAGCGCAAATTCTTAGGACAGAGTTTTAAAGTTTTGGGAGTTGGAAGGAGAAAAAAACTTTGCAAAAATCAAGGAAAGGAAATCTGTTTCAAATATTTCTTCATAAAACAATAATAATTTGTCATGAAATTTTTCCTCACCTAGTGACTTCTGTGACATATAGTCATTCTCTATAGATTTGACAGCTTCAAAAAACAAGAATTTGGTTTGGTTCCCTACTCCCCCCCCCTTTTTTTTTTCAATAAATTTCCAAATTTAGGTAAAGCTATTTCTTACTTAGGTTCAGACCCTCACTCCTCAGAAACAACATTTAGCCTAACAGATACCCACATTCTATTTCCCTTTCATTCCCTCTGCTTTTCAATGCTTATTTATTCGGTGTTTTTGTGAGTTTTTGCCACAGAAACTGTCTTTATTTTGCAAGGGTAATTCTTAGTTATTTTAACTTGTTGGCATTTCAATTCTCATGTAATTAAAAAGTCTCACTTATAATTGTGAACTATGGGGTCACAAATCTTATTTTGTGGCTTTTATATTCCTTTTTAAAGCATCACATACTGTGATTCTCTTCAAAGAGCTAATTTAGCACTGACAGTGCATATGAAGTTGCCAGATAACTCACTAAAACTTTCTTGAAAAAAAAATAAGCATTTTATATTTGAATTTCTATGCTATTTTTATTCATAGTCCTAATTTGATCATTTGATTGTGTTTTTGAGCATCTTTGGCAAATCATTAGCGTTTCCAAAATGCACCAACTTCTTTATTATATCTTTATGGGTTGCACTAGATGTTGAAGAAGCCACATGTTGCTTATCAAGAAGTTTGAGCTACGTTAGAAATAGGGCATAGAAAATAGAAATTTGATGCCATTTCCCAAACTCTCAGGAAATCCAGGTTCAGCTGGTGAGAGGAACAAGATGTACATGTTTGCTCATGTATCCTTACAGTTTTAGTTGTAAAAGGAACTGTTTATCAGGATAGTTTTGTGACATTTTTAATTGTTCAGGTAATGCCACCAAAGATATTTTTTTTTAATATATATTAGTTTCTACCCCAAACACAAACTCGAGCTCCTTATGCCATCAAATTCAAATTAGGCCTATTTTGATTTTTCTTGCTTCTGGGAGTATAATTTCTGTCTTCAATGAGGATGGGGTTATCCACCTGAAAACAACAGACACACACACACATGGAGACACAGAAATACATACCAGTTCTTGTTTTAATAAAAGAAGACTGGAGAGTAAGTTACTTGTGGGCAGGGATCATGTTTACCAATTCTACTGTATTCTCCCAAGAGTTTAGTACAGGCTCTGCACAGTAAGTGCTCAATTACTACCACTGATTGATTGATAGAGTGTATTAAGTGGCAGAGAATTGGTAATGGTAGCTCCAAGGGAAAACTATCTTTGGGGAATTCTCTTTGTCCCTCTCTACTCACACTGGAGGATTATCTGATGTCAAGCCTAGGGTCAGATCTAGATTAGGGGGAGAAGGTTATTGAGAGTGTTGTATCCCCTTTGGGGATCAAGGTAGAGGACTAAACTGAATCCCCAGGGTCTCTGTAAAGTAGCCCCAATTCCAGTGGTTAAGATTGAGTGACTGATTGGACACATCTTTTTAGATTGGAGATGATTTGGGTAGGATTGGGTCTCTAAGGCCTCCTCCAGACTGGATTAGAGCCCCTCTTCACCCCTCTCCACCCTCCACCCTAGCTCACACCCAAGTTCTCAAGGCTGTATGAAAATCGAAGTCATCACATTGAGAAGAGGGGAGGGTGGCAAGCAGCATGGTTAGCATATAGAGTACAGGCCTAAGAGTCAGAAGGATCTGGGTTCTAATCCCAGTTCTGACACTCCTCTGCTATGTGACCTTGTGCAAGTCATGTCACTTCTCTGTGCCTCAGTTATCTCATCTGTAAAATGGGGTTCAAGACTGTGAGCCTCATATGGGACATGTACTGTGTCCAATCTGATTAGCTGTATCTTCCCCAGAATTTAGAGTAGTGCCTGGTGAATAGTAAAGTGCTTAACAAATACCATTAAAAAAAAAGGCAGGGCTATGGGCTTCCAGGTGTTCACTATTGGCTCCCATGGGAAATCTGTGAAAGCACTATAAAGAAAACTGGGTGTTCTTAAGGCCCAACTCTTGGATGGAGAGTTGAACATTGTGTATCCTAATCCTAGCTTCTCCCTTCACTGAGCATACTGAGGGAACTTGCAGGGTAAGTAATTAATCGTCTCTAGGTTTCAGTTTCCATGTTTGGTCAGTAACCCATATTCCAGGTTGCACAAAAGGAGATTGACTCAGAAAAGGTCTGCCTGACAGGGGCATTTTGATAAATGTGAGGACCTGGTGTTAGCAATGGATTTGAGTAAAGACAATTGACTTGTTTTGTCGTCCAACAGGGGAAGCTTTGCACTTGGCCCGGGATTTTGGCTACACTTGTGAAACAGAGTTTCCAGCCAAGGCGGTAGGAGAGCACCTCGCCAGGCAGCACATGGAGCAGAAAGAACAGACAGCAAGGAAAAAGATGATTCTAGCAACAAAGTAAGCTGAACGGGAAGAAAATCAAACATCCGTTCCTCTTTGGAATGTCTGTTCAAGTAGGAATGGTGGGAAGTAATTTAGGAATGTGCCCGTATGCATGGGGGACCATGGCAGCAGCCACCTCCAGTAAACAATGAAGGGAAATGTTCTCTTTATCCCATGAAAGAGTTTTAGATTTGCCCTCCTCTAGCTATAAAATTCACTGCCTCATCCTGGAAAAGTTGTAAAGAAGATAACTTTCCTGGAAATATGTTCCAGAACCTTCAGATCATTTTTTTTTGCAATTGTTAAGCACTTAGTATGTGCTGGACATTGTACTAAGTTCTGGGATAGGTACAAGATAATCAGGTTGGACACAGCCCCTGGCCCTTCACAATCTAAACACCCATTTGACAGAGATGAGGAAACTGAGCAAAGAGAAGTTCAGTGTCTGCCCAGTGTAACATAGTAGATAAGTGGCAGAGCCAGGATTAGAACCCAAGAGAAGCAGCATGGCTTAGAAGAAATAGCACAGGCTTGAGAGTCAGAGGATGTGGGTTCTAATCCCGGATCCACCACTAGTCTGCTGTGTGACCTTGGGCAAGCCACATAACTTCTCTGTGCGGCAATTACTTCATCTGTAAAATAGGGATTAAGACTGTGAGCCCCACATGGAATGATCTGATTAACTTGTATCTTCCCCAGTGCTTAGAACAATGCTTGGCACATAGTAAGGACTTAAAAATACCATAATTATTATTAATTATTATTATTATTGAATTATTAAGTCCCCGGCTCCTAGATCCTCTTTCCACTAGGTAATGCTGCTTCTCCATTTTCTAAGGAATTCTGAACCGTGGAAAAAGAGGGACTACTTTCCTTCTCAAGCAGAGTGGGCAATTGTGATCAGGTTCTCTTGCTAATTGTAGATTGTGCAGCTGGAGTGAGTCTATTATAACCCATTCATCTACTGCTAAGTGCCATCATTTTACAATGAGGAGAAGTAGGACTGCAGTTGTACCCATTCCAAAGGATAGCTGTGACTTTTTTCCCCCTGGCACTTTTTGAAGCAACCAATCAATCAGTCATATTTATTGAGCACTTATTGTGTGCAGAACACTGTACTAAGGACTTCGGAGTCCAGCGCTTAAAACAGTGCTTTGCACATAGTAAGTGCTTAACAAATGCCACATCATTATTATTATTATTACAATACAACAGTTTTGATAGGCACTTTCCCTGCCCACAACGGGCCTACAGTCTGGTGGGGGGGCAGGGGAGAGAAGCAGCGTGGCTCAGTGGAAAGAGCATGGGCTTTGGAGTCAGGGCTCATGAGTTCAAATCCCAGCTCTGCCACTTGTCGGCTGTGTGACGGTGGGCAAGTCACTTAACTTCTCTGTGCCTCAGTTCCCTCATCTGTAAAATGGGGATTAAGACTGTGAGCCCCACGTGGGACAACCTGATTCCCCTATGTCTATCCTAGCGCTTAGAACGGTGCTCGGCACATAGTAAGCGCTTAACAAATACCAACATTATTATTATTATTATTAACTGAATTATCTTAAGTGGTGATTATTCCCATACTTGGGCATCTGTTGATATGATGCTGGGTCCTCAAATCAACCTGTTCCACAGAGACTCAAGAATGGGGAAGGAGTTGGAAATTGAAACTAAATTCTGAAATACAGAAAATATAAACACAAATATGAATTTAACAACAATACCACGTTCAATATGCTCACTGTTACCACAGTTTGTTGGACCATCTTTATGCAGATTATTTCCCTCTAACAGAAAATAGGTAACCTGAGAAATAGAAGTGAGCAGAGATGTTATCTCCCTAGAGGAAAACTCCAAGAGTCTCTTTGAGAATGGGCTGTACTGATCACAGAGAGGGAGGGGCAAGGGAACTGAAGGGAGTGAGATGTGAGTAATGACAGGAGATGATCTCCGGTTTGTATGTCCTGGAGTCTGCTAAAATTTGCTAGACCAGGGCTTCTTAATTTCTCCTCAATGCAGGTCATCTATATAATTTATTTCTGTCTCTCCCAGCTTCCACTATACCTGTTATTCCACTACCTTCCACTATGTCTGTTACTCCACTACTTCCCTTAGGAGACAACACAAGCTGTGACTCAGTTTCCTCAGAAGCTCAGAGAATACGCTGATGATCTGAATGCTAAAAGGCAGGCATAGTGAAAAATGGGGTTCAGTAAGATGGTGATTTGCCTTAGACCCAAGTTTGGAAGCATTGGCAAAACAACTCTGAGAGAAGGCAAATCTTCTAATTGCTGGCATAGGGTGATATCTAGTGTCTGTTGCCTCCTAGCCTCCAATCAAGAACAGACAGGCAAATCATTTTTCTTTTTGCCCTGCAGTGATCTAAAGAAATATTTACCCAGTAAGGAGCAAACTTTCCACCACTAGAGTCAAGAATCTTTCCAAGGAATCAATAGAGTCAAGATTTCCAGGGAATCAAGAATCTCTTTAATATTTCTAAAGAGTTAAATTTTCTTAATGTTGGCAAAGGGCACTGGGAATGTTTCAAATGCTAGCCATAATATGAGAGTAAATTGAATTTTTTTGTTGTTGTTGCTTTTGTTTTTCTAATAAAGCTCCTTTAAAGAGAGCTCAAAGTGCTTCATAGTCAGTCTTTTCTTGCCCTTAGAGATATGGACAATTTGTTCATTCATCCAATAGTATTTATTGAGCGCTTACTGTGTACTAAATGCTTGGGAGAGTACAATTGTCCTCACAGTATAGAAGAACAAATGGAGACCCAGAGAGAAGTATTCAACCAGCAGGGGAGGAATTAGGTTTCTGAGGGTACCTTATAGTAGAGCTGTTTTTTCTCTATGGGGCCTGTGAGAGAGATTAATTTGCATGTGCTAACCCAATCGGGTTATCGAAGTGATTACCATCTTTATAAGAAACATTGGTCAGCCTTATGTAAAACATATTTAGAATTTGACGTTTCATTTGAAATTCAGGTAGCTGCCCAAAAACTCTTCTGAGTCTCTGCACAGTATTCTTTCTACAGGATTAATCTTCCTAGACCCGAGTAAGAGCTTCTTTATCTTAATAATAATAATAAGGGCATTTGTTAAGCATTTACTATGTGCCAAGCACTATTATAAGTACTGGGTGGGGTGATACAAGGTAATCAGATTGCCCCTCATGGGGATCACAGCCTTAATCCCCATTTTACAGATGAGGGAATTGAGGTCCAGAGAAGTTCAGTGACTTGCCCAAGGTCATACAGCAGACAAATGGCAGAGTTGGAATTAGAATCCATGGCCTCTGACTCCCAAGCCCTGGCTCCTTCCACTGAACCACTCTGCTTCTTGAAAGCACCATTACTATCATCATCATCATCATTATTATTATGAATGGTCACATTTGGACAGATCCCAAAAATATTAATACACATAAGCTGGAAGTTTTTAAGTGCAGGTCAATCGTTCAGTTGTATTTATTGAGCATATTTATTGAGAAATTACTGTGTGTAGAACACTCTACTACGAGTTTTGGGAAAGCCAGTCTTCTGTGGAAACCATCTGAATCCATCAGGGGTCTTGGATCCAGAAATGTTGCTTTCTACCCTAATATTTTTTAAAATAAAAAATTATGTTTATAGAAATTCAGCATGACCTAGTGAAAAAAGCATAGACTTGGGAGTCAGGGGACCCGAGTTCTAATCCCACCTCCATCACTTGTCTGCTATATGACTTTGGTCAAATCAGTTAACTTCTCTCTCTAATTCCCTAATCTGTAAAATGGGAATTCAATACCTATTCTCTCTCCTACTTAAGCTGTGAGTCCCAGGTGGGATCTGACTGCCTTATATCTACCCCAGTGCTTACTACAGTGCTTGGCACATAGTACTTAACATATACCACAATTAATTTTATTATCATTGGCCCCATCAAAATTAAAAAGTTAATCTCTTAAGCAAGTCATTTTTGACTCTCCACACTTTAATTTCTTTCCCTCTAACTTAACAAAACCACTGAGCCAGACAAGGCATTTTGAGGTTTTATTGAATTGGATAAGCCTCATGTATAAGGGAACCATCGAGGTAGTGATATTATAATAATTCATTCAATCATTTACTCATTCATTCAGTCATTTATTGAGTACTTACTGTATGCAGAACACTTTACTAAGCGCTTGGAGTGTACAATTTGGCAACAGATAGGGACAACCCCTGCCGAACAACAGGAGCACTTACTGTGTGCAAAGCACTGTAGTAAGCACTTATAATAGTCATAAGTAACGGTATTTGTTAAGCACTTATTATGTGCCAAGAACTGTGCTAAGCACTGAGCTAGAGCATTTATAATATAAGCAGATGGGACACAGTACTCATCCCCTACAGAGTTCACAGTCTCAGGGGAGGGAACACAGGTATCCTACCCACATTTTCCTCATTTAAAATGCAGAGAAGTTAAGTGACTTGACCAGATTCACATAGAAGGCAAGTGGCAGAGCCAGAATTCAAACTCAGGCCCCCTGATGTCCACTAGGTTATGAAAAACATATCTAAGTGAACTTTGTCCAGAAACCAGAAGTTCTTTAGTAATCATGATTTTATTCATTCACCCAGTGCCTGCATGAGCTCCATAGGGAACATCATTATTCCTACCCTTCTGCCAGGAATCATCATTTGAGATTTGTACAGTAACCATCCATTATGTCAGGCCAAAGCCACAGGCACCATGTCAGTTGGAAATGTGAGATGAACCGGGGAAATAGGGGAAGAAAGACAAGGTTGTGGTGTGGGAACCACCAAGGTCATTTTGGGGGATACTCAGATTTCTTTTTGTTTCTAGGATAGTCAGAACCTGCACTTCACTAGTATTGGAGCTAATTCCAGGAAGCAATGGGTTTCAGAGAGGTGTGCTTGGGCACATTTAAAAGTATTTTAGCTAATAAGCCATTTGACTTCCATTAAAAATGGAAAATTCCATTTCTGATAACAAAACAACTGAATAATAATTGTGGTATTTAAGTGATTACCATGTGCTAAGCACTGGAGTAGAATCAAGATAATCAGGTTGGATTCAGTTCCTTTCCCACTTGGGGCTCACAGTCTTAATCCCCATTTTGCAGATGAGAGAACTGAGTCACAGAGAAGTTAAGTGAGCTGCC
Organism: Ornithorhynchus anatinus; assembly: GCF_004115215.2. Taxonomy (NCBI): domain Eukaryota; kingdom Metazoa; phylum Chordata; class Mammalia; order Monotremata; family Ornithorhynchidae; genus Ornithorhynchus; species Ornithorhynchus anatinus. The sequence goes on from NC_041749.1 coordinate 15,293,446, forward strand.
CAAGGTCACACAGTAGACATGTGGAAGAACCAGGATTAGAACCCATGTCCTCTAACTCCTACGCCCGTGCTTTTTCCACTAGGTTCTTTCCACTAGGTCATGCTTCTTCTCTTGCTACCTTTCTGTTGACTTCCCTGCTTCCTTGGTCCCTATGAATGCTGGAGAATTTTTAAAATGGTATTTGATAAGCACTTACTATGTGTCAAGGACTGTTAGAAGCTCTGCCATACCTCCAGTGGTTGCCTATCAACCTCCACTCCAAACAAAAACTTCTCACTCTAGGCTTCAAGGCTCTCCATCACCTTGCCCCTTCCTACCTCTCCTCCCTTCTCTCTTTCTACTGCCCACCCCACATGCTCCGCTCCTCTGCCGCCCACCTCCTCACCATCCCTCGGTCTCGCCCATCCCGCCATCGACCCCTGGGCCAGGTCCTCCCGCGGTCCTGGAACGCCCTCCCTCCTCACCTCTGCCAAACTGATTCTCTTCCCCTCTTCAAAACCCTACTTACAGCTCACCTCCTCCAAGAGGCCTTCCCAGACTGAGCTCCCCTTCTCCCTCTACTCCCTCTACCGCCCCCCTACACCTCTCCACAGCTTAACCCTCTTTTCCCTCCATTTCCCTCTGCTCCTCCCCCTGTCCCTTCCCATCCCCTCAGCGCTGGGGGGGAGAACAGTCTGCTCAATTGTATATATTTTCATTACCCTATTTATTTTGTTAATGGAATGTACATCGCCTTGATTCTATTTAGTTGCCATTGTTTTTACGAGATGTTCTTCCCCTTGACTCTATTTATTGCCATTGCTCTTGTCTGTCTGTCTCCCCCATTAGACTGTAAGCCCGTCAAAGGGCAGGGACTGTCTCTATCCGTTGCCGACTTGTTCATTCCAAGCTCTTAGTATAGTGCTCTGCACATAGTAAGCGCTCAATAAATACTATTGAATGAATGAATACAAGTTAATCAGGTTGGATGGAGTCCCTGTCCCATGTGGACCTCACAGTCTAAGAAAGAGGAAAAAGAGGATCCTTTCAAAGACTCAACTCATAAAAAGTTTCTTGGTTTCAGTGCACTCTGTTGGTTAAAGTATGGTGTCTGAGATTTAGTTTTACTGTATCTTTACAGTGTTTTCCCGTCGTCCTTATTTTTGGTTTCCCAATTTCATCTCACTTTATAGAATCTCCATATCCTTCCTAGTATACCTGTGTTAAGATGAGCATGGCTTCAGTGTTAGGAAACTGACTTGATTCCCATGCTTCATTATGATTCTGTCTTGCCATTTGACATTGACAGTATAGTCCATGAATGATGCTGATGGAACTTGCTTGTTGTCCTACTGCTTCCTGGATTCTTCCATTCTTTACACAGGGTCTTTCAAACTCAACTCTCTATATTAAAAAAAAGAGGATCAGTAATCCTTCTTCATCCTGGTGCTGGTGATATTGGGTCCAGAAATAGCCAAACTCTGAGTGGCACAACTAATCCAAAAGATAAAGTGAAATTTTGTGGCTGCCAACTGAGGCAGGGAAGGTATAGCAGATGAGCAGAGGAAGAAACAGGGGATTGGAGTCATTTGTGCTGGACCATTTTGTTTCTGGCTAGGGATTCCTTACCCCCTTTCTGTGTGTGTGTGTGTGTGTGTGTGTGTGTGTGTCATTTCTTAAGCACTTACTATGTGCCAGGCACTGTACTAAGTACTGGGGTAGTTACAAGGCAATTGGGTCCCACAGAGAGCTCACAGTCTAAGTAGGAGTGAAAACAGGTATGGAATCCCCATTTTGCAGCTGAGGGAAGTGAGACACAGAGAAGCTGAGTGACTGCCCAAGGTCACATAGCAGGCAAGTGGCAGAGCTGGAATTAGATCCAGGCCCTTCTGACTCCCAGGCCTGTGATCTATCCACTAGGCCATGCTGCTTCTATTCCTCTTCTCTTGTTACCCTTCCTCCTCTCGGTCTCTTCTCTTTCCCAGCTTCTCTTGACCAACCAAACTAAACTCACCAGTCACTCCCTGCTCTTTCGATTTGGCCTAAATCAAACATTACCTCAGGTAAGAGTGTTTGGGAACTGACACAGTTCATTATTTCAACTTTTGAACATTTTATTCAGGAAACCCATGCCAGGCCCAGTTTTGAAAAAAGCAAGAGAGGCAGTTTCAGAGTGCTTGGCCAATACATCACTCAGCCAGTGGTACTTGTTGAGTGCTTAATAATAATGTCGGTATTTGTTAAGTGCTTACTATGTGCAAAGCACTGTTCTAAGTGCTGAGGGGTTACAAGATGATCAGGTTGTCCCACGTGGGGCTCACAGTTTTCATCCCCATTTTCCAGATGAGGTCACTGAGGCACAGAGAAGTGAAGTGACTTGCCCACAGTCACACAGCCGGCAAGCGGCGGAGGTGGGATTCGAACGCATGACCTCTGACTCCACAGCCCGGTCTCTTTCCACTGAGCCATGCTGCTTTATGTGTGCAGATCACTAAACTAAGTGCCTGGGAAAGAGTAGACTCATTCCCTACTCACAAGAAGCTTATAGTCTTGAGGGGGAAGATGAAATGACAATTAATTCAATTCAATCATATTTATTGAGCATTTATTGTGTGCAGAGCACTGTACTAAGCGACTGGAAAGTACAATACAGCAATAAAGAGAGATAATCCCTGCCCACAGTGAGCTCAAAGCCTAGAGGACCCCTTCTTACTCTTGTTGTTCTTGGGCACTCTGTATGTTTGTGTATTTGTGTGTGTGTGTGTGCGTGCATACTACTTTGACGTGTCACAATCAACTCAGAATTAATCAATTTTGCAAATTAATATTGCCTCACTTCCTCTTTCATCCAGCTCCACCCACACTTGGTTGTTGTTTTAGTCCTTTAGTCAGGAAAAATGTTCTTTTGCTTAATATTTTCTTTGTACACACTAAACTCCCTTCCTCTGAAAAATCGAGAAGGGCAAGGGACAGGAGGATTTAAGAATCTTAGCAGAAACAGTGTTCTGGTTTATATATGAGATACAGCCTCAAATCAATGTCAAACAGATAAGAATTCAAGGATGGGGAAAAGAAGCATACCATTTACAACATAAGAATGAGAAGCACTTTCATAGAACCAGTCTATAATGATAATTATGGTATTTGTTAAGCAGTTACTATGTCAGGCACTATTCTAAGCTCTGGGGTAGATACAAGGTAATCAGGTTGGACACAGTCCCTGTCCCACATAGAAGTCACAGTCTTAATCTTCATTTTACAGATGAGGGAACTGAGGCACAGAGAAGTTAAGTGACTTGCCCAAGGCCACAAAACAAACTAGTGGTGGAGCTGGGATTAGAACCAATGAGCATATGCTCTTTGCAAATTCTGTTGGAGTAGTTTCCAAATCTCCTTAGAGTTAGAGGGAAAAAGTATTCATTTAGATATTTGAGGTGGTCAGAATCAAACTCAGTTGATTGAGTGAGCATACATGGAATGTTGAGAGCAGCTTCCTCTAAGCTGCCGGACTGAGACATTCAGATCCAAAACACTGGCATATCTAGAATTTTTAAAATTGCAGCTTGGATTGCCGATTTGCAATGGCAGCAGATTGGATCGCATATTTATTCTTCACCTCGATGAAAGCATATTTGGTTTTATATGGCTATATTGCCAAGTAAATAATCATATGAAGGGCCCATTGATTTGTGCAGTTAGTCTTGTATTTCCATTTTGTTTCCAGTGTTTTGTTGATGAATCAAATATTTTGGAGTAATTAGACACTTTTTTTAAACTATTTTATAAATGTTCTTCCCAAAGGATTTGGGGGATCATTTCACAAGAGCCAAGTTTAGACTGTTTCACTGATTAAAAACTTAAAGGGCCTTGAAGAAGAGCAGACATGGGGTCTCCTGCCGTGATCCTCTTAAGAGGGGTTCATGCTGTTCCTTTAGCAAATGTTAGCAAGAAATCCTGCTCGCCTTTCATACTAGTGATAGTGATGTCAACTACTGCAGGAGAAATATAAAATCCTGAACTGGGACAACAGCAAGAAACTGAAGCAGAAGGTTATTTAGGCCGTGTGTCACTCTAAAACTTCCACACTTGAAATGTTTTTTTAAAATCTTCATGAACTCATGTGTCTCTAATGATAGTGATGAAAATAACAAACTTTGCATTCGAACTTCAAGACAAAGATCAGACTCAACTCCAATATTTAAACCCCCAAACTGGAGGTAGTTTATGATGTTAAAAAATAATACTTTTAGTAACACCTATATGTATGTATCCCAGTAAAATATCTTGCAATTCTCGTGGGAAAATTGTTTAGAAACTCACTGCTCTGAGGAAGAACCTGACAATGAACAATAAACTAAGCAATGGCCCATAACTATGAATTCTCAGTCTTTCCTGTGCGATAGTTTGGTAGAGACCCTTAGTTTATTAAACTGGTAAACCTTTAAACTAAATTCACTTGGTTAACACCTCAGCTAATTATGCATCCAGTTTTCTAAATTGTACCTGCTACCTAAATCATCTGTTTGAAGATTATAATACTGTAAAGATGCTTTGCAGATACATCCAAATTATTAATCCCACTGGATTTTTCTTTTAATTTGGTCTTAAAATTTCCAACTTTCTTTTTCATAATAAGGAGATACCAGGTAGTAGCTCAAATGCGTATCCTAAAAGAGTTGAATATTAGTATTGGGGTTTTTATTTTTACTGTTATCTATATATTCAGAGCCTATTTTTCTGAGGTCTTGAGCCTGAGAGAGTCTGTGAAAATTTGTCTAATGAAATTATGTAAAATACAAAAAGGAAAAATGCAGGGCAGACAAAAATATCTCAATGTGTATTCCATACCATATCAACTATGACTGAGATAGTCAGGAAAGACAGGATATTCCAGAAACATACAAGTATACTTCATGATAAAATTGGGTTATGTTCCTTGAAAATGTAGTTGTGTTGTGAATGGTTGCATTGTGAGTTGCATTTCAAATAAACTGTAATGAACTCTAATGTGCTCCAGAACCCCTAAAAATAATGTGAAATTCTAGATTGTAACTTCTTTGATGTCATAGATCATGTATAATAATTTTATTATGCTTTCTCAAGCACTTAATTCAGCAATCTGTACACAACTGATAATAAATTCTATTGATAAAGTTTTAAAAAATCTTTAATGTAATTCAAAGCATAACATCACAATATTAAATTAAAAGTTGTAATGATTAAGTATATAGGAGACTACAGAAATAGAAGCCTATTTGGCTGATTAGTGGTTTTTTTATTTTTAACAAGTCATTTGTCCAGTGAAGATTGATAAACTTTCTTCTTTTTAAAGCATCTTGTAATGGGGCTAGCTTCTTGTGACCATTTGAATTCCCTTTTGCATTAGGTTATTTATAAAATCATGTTTATAAATGAATATTTATTTGAAAGAGATGCAAGACTTTTTAATCATGAGGTTTTAGCTGATTGTGGAGGGACTATACTTTCATCTGTCAGCATCTTGCAATGTCCTCATTGGATTACAGTTATTTTGAATGAGATGCAATGAATTTATCAACTTCTGCATTATTCAATTCTAAGTTCTAAATTCTAAGTTCTAAGTTCAATTAGAGAAGCAGTGTGGCTCAGTGGAAAGAACATGGGCTTTGGAGTCAGAGGTCAAGAGTTCGAATCACAGCTCTGCCACTTGTCAACTGTGTGACTGTGGGCAAGTCACTTAACTTCTCTGAGCCTCAGTTACCTCATCTGTAAAATGGGGATTAAGAGTGTGAGCCCCACGTGGGACAACCTGATTCCCCTGTGTCTACCCCAGCGCTTAGAACAGTGCTCGGCACATAGTAAGCGCTTAACAAATACCAACATAAGTTAAGTTGCCTCCCCAATTCTATATATTTCTTTTGCTGTTGCTATCTGCTCAGAGGTCTTTTCAACTCCTGGAGAATCTGACAAACAGTAGGTAGAGCTTACTCAAAGATCTAGTCATTGTTGATTGCTTAAATACATTCCAGAGTTGGAGTGAGAGAGGGCTTTCCTTCTTGTAGCCTCCAGTCAGAACATCAAGCCAATTGGGAATACACTGGGGTAAACCATCAATTAATACATGTTGAATCCCCAGAATAAGCAGCATGGCCTGGGGGAAAGAGAACAGGCCTGGGAGTCAGAAGGACCTGGGTTCTAATCCAGGCTCTGCCACTTTGCTTTGTGACCTTGGCCAAGTCACTTAACTTTTCTGTGCCTCAGTTACCTCATCTGTAAAATGGGGATCGAGACTGTGGGCCCCTTGTTGGTACAGGGACCTTGTCTAACCTGATCAGCTTGAATCTACCACAGAGCCTAGAACAGTGCTTGACACAGAGTAAAGCACTTAACAAATACTATCATCAATAATTGCATAGTGAGGTGGTTGTAATCCAGAGTGACATCAAACAGTATAGGTTGAATCCCCAGAACGATTGTATGGTGAGGTGGTTGTAACCCAGGGTATACCTGTAATATGTATTGTTTAATGATACTTAACAGTTTATTATTTATTCCTATTATTTTGAAATAATGGTGTGCCCCTAGTGGCCAGGTTTAAACAAGGTATAATGTAAGGCTAATTAATCAATCAATGTTATTTACAAAGTGCTTACTAGGTACAGAGTACTATTCTAAATGCTTGGGAGAGTACAATATAAAAGAGTTGGTAGAGACATTCACTTCCCACAAGGAGCTTAAAGACAGGAAATTTTGTTAAAATCATTCCAATTCCAGTGTCTATTCTCCAATTTTCATTTCTGTATAGATCTAGTTAAATATGTGATGATGGGAGAATGTGATGGTCGGTTTCTAAAACTTTGGTCAGTGATTTCTAAAATGTAGACAATGTCACAATCTTGAGTTATTCTGTAAATCACTCTAGGATAACATACATATAAAATCTAGGATTTGAGATGAGTAACTTTTCCATTCCTTACTCTCTTGTTTTAGACAAATTTGTAAAGAATTCCAGGACTTATTGAGTCAAGACAGATCACCCCTGGGATCTTCCAGACCCACTCCAATATTAGACCTCGACATCCAGAGACATCTAACACATTTCAGGTAAGGCTCTTCTTTTGCTCTTTCACTTTGAGATTGTGGAATCTGATATTATTTGAAATTCCTGGGGTTTCTTCTTAAAAAGTAAATCCTTTTCTCATCGTTCATGTGTTTTTTGTTGTTGTTGTTGTTTTAACCCCAGATGTTGAAATGAGACAACTTTATTTAATGAAGATTGGACTGAGCCAGGTTGAGTTGTCCACTGGGCACATATTTTAAAATCACTTTTCAAAGTTTAAATTGGAGGGAATGGTGAATCAAGAAGCATTTTGGGAGTGAAAATTCTGATTTTTTTCCAAGCTACAGTCTTGCCTATTAGCAATGTTAGTAATTAGGCAATGTTCTCAAGCCTTTGATAAGTAAGTGGATATCTTTACTCCTTAATTGCCAAGAGAGGAATGAAGAAATAGAGGGATATCCTGATTTGAACTGTCATAACAAATAACAGAGGGTGGGAAAACTTAAATGTCAAGAACTGACACACATTAGTGGTTTACCAATGAACATTAGCTACAGCTGGAAGCTTTTAGGTTAGACCATCTATTATGGAGTCTTCTGAAGGCCCTTGAGACAAGGAGAAGCATATGACACAGCGTATTATTCTGGGCACTCAACATAACATGATGTCACGTATGCCATTTTGCAGAAGAACTGAGTTGGTCTGACTTAGTGTTTCGTCCCAAAGGGCCCCTGCTCCTCCCACATTCTGAAACCTCAGTGTTCCCTTCCCGGGTCTTTCTGAACGTGGACACAGCTTCCAAGCAATGGAATTTGGCTGTAGGAGCTGCAGACAAAAGCATGGTGCCAAATCTGCCCCAGACAGGGGACTAGCCAGCTGAAAACTGGACTGTCCAGTATAAAAACAGATGCTTGGCCACTTATTGACAATGCATCTTGGTTTAACTGGGGCAGTCCTTATTTATGTAGGCTATTCGAGACAATTTTTGAAAAATTGAGATAAATATCCCAGAATTGGGAATGTCCTCATTAACCTATCCAGTCGTCCTGACAATGACCTGAAGCTGCTCTTGCTCACTTAAAACACTTGAATTTTCATATATGATCTCAATTAGCTTAGGTTTCAGAACTTCCAGAATCCCACAGACCTCTAATCCCACATTACTATCTTTCCACCCTCTTGCGGTTGTCGAGAGAAGGATGAGATGCATAAGCTAAGTGAGAAGATCCAATGACCATGTTTTCCACAAAAATAGTGTGATTTAGTAATTTAGTTTCAATATAAGGAAATATTGTCCCCTGACAATGAGGACTAAATCTGTGGAATTTCCTTCCCCAGGTGTCTTTTAAAAATCTTCCTTTTCCTAAGGTTGGACAGGGAAAGTCACTCAGTAATGAGATGAATGCTTTGTTTGTGAAATTCTTTTCTGTTCTTTTGAAGCAATATGAGTGTGAATAAGGGCCATTTCACTAGTCATTAACTTTTAATCCCTACCAATACAGTGTTAGGTTAGAGGTAATCTAGAAGTGGAGTATTCCACAAAAAAGATATATTCATAATGCCTCCAGGAGGAGACCTTCAAAAACCATCTTTTCCCTTTTTCAAATGTAGAAATGCACATTTTTTAAACACAAGAGCCATTTTCCCAAAATGACAGCTTGTTGAGTATTAGATGTATGCCCAGTGTATACAAGACCCTCCTGAGATGGAATGTATGGTTTTGTGCCATAGTACAGTTTTCATTCCTATGATCCTTAGTTGCTTTCCAATCTAAGCAATGTAGCATTCTCATTCTACTAGTCCATGCTTCTCATAGGGACCTAGAGAAGGGTGAACTAACTTCAGTCCAGAAAGATGATTGATTGAAGGCTTGGGAGGATTACCAAAGTGAAGAGACCAACATTCTTTTAGCCCCAAGTTCATGGTAGTCATCGTCAGTGTTAACATCATCATCATCAACATCATAATTATTTTCAAGTGCCTGTGATACGCAGAATAATATGTTAATGTTTTAGAATTATCGGAGGAAAAATTTAGAGAACTCACAAGCTTCAGTAGAAAGACACTTTCATTATCATCAACCATATTCATTTCTTGCTCTTGAGGTATTTATAGATGGTCAACTAGATTTACAGCTCAAATTAACCTATTTAAAGATTAGCCTAGAATCTCATTGATTCTGTCTGTCCTCTTAGAATACTGTGAAAGACAAAGATTCTGAGGTGAAATACCATTAATCACTTTATTCACAGTTGTCTTGGTTGGGCTACAGCTTGGCTTTTTCAAAGTTGTTCTATTCCAGCAATGAGGACCCAAGTTAAAACTTGTCTTGGTGGCAAAACAAGCAAAAGAGTAAGATTTATGGGGGAGCTGAATTGAAAAGTAGCAATTTCTCATTGGGTTTCAGTTGGAAATACATATTTGGGATTATTTTTTCCCCTCCTTGTTCAGCATTTCTTGTAAAAGGGAGGCAGGAGGAAGGGTGCTGAGGACATTCTGCTTAATTGAGTGAAGTGAAAACTGTGCTATAGTCACTCCAAATTTCCTGAATTAGGTGATATGGCTTACTCATATTCAGGTGGATGATCTTTGACTTCTTTACTTGAGGTCTGCTTTCAGCATCCTGGGCTGGGTCATGGAGGGCAGGTGTCGGGTCTGGAAGGCAAAACTTGGAATGATTCCAAAGAAGTTAGAGTTAAAGTCAGAGTTGCTCAATAAACCATGAGTACAATTTTGTGGTACAAAATGGACACCATTCTTTTGGATGAACAGAAATAATGTGACCTGTAGTCTCCGTGGTGTCTGTTCTCCCAAGAATCAATCAATAATGGTGATTATTGAGCATTTACTATATGCAGAACAGTGTACTAAATTAACAGACATGTTGTGTACCCGCCCCCCGCCAAAAAAAAAACAAGCTTACAGTTTAGAGGATTGACTTTTTCCATCAAATTGAAGGAAATTGATTTATTAGTTATTATTTCTGGAGTACCATCAGGTAGTACCTACTGGCCGACAAAACACAGCATCCAACACATTGGTTATCTCCGGGGATTAGTTTGAATTTGATTGACATTGGTAGAAGGTACTGCAGGCCCAGATACACAGGAATAGCAAACAATTCCTGCTACTGTGTCCATGTGTAAGAATGGACTCTACTAAGGTGGATACCCTAAATTCAGGAAATGTCAGGAAGCTGATTTTCTTCTAAATTGCTCCTTGTGGGCAGATTATGTGTCCTCCAACTCTGTTGTACTCTCCCAAGCACTTAATATGATGCTTTACCCACAGTAAGCACTCAGTAAAGACCACTGATGGATCAATTGATTGCTGAAAACGAGACTTATGTTACTTTTCTCTTTTTCCCTCATTTCACAAGTCCAATAAGGTGAGGACACTATCAGTCATCCAAGGATGAGATTTAATCTTCTGGGTCCTCATTCTCATTCTGTACTGAGTCATAGTGTCACTTGTGAAGCATCTGACTGCTTTCTACCTCGAACGTCTAATCTATTCATTCAGTCAATAGTATTTATTGAGCACTTACTATGTGCAGAGCACTCTACTGAGTGCTTGGAATGTACAATTCAGCAACAGATGGAGACAATCCCTGCCCAATGACGGGCTTACAGTCTAATTTATAAAATGATGTATTTTTGTAATTGTGGAAAATCAGAAAGAACCTTAAAAAATCACCAGAATTAACTAGGAATTCCAGAGTTGGAACAATTTTAGCCCTAATAGAGCATACTAAGGAAAAGTAGCAGCCACCATCTTGAAGGTGAAGAATGATCTTGATTTTTTTCCCCTAGGCCATAAGGGAAGAGTTTGTCCAGTTATGAGTCTAGAGGTGACAACAGTTCCCCTCCTCCTAGCTCTTGCTTCTTCACTTCCATTTCCTTCTCTTCCAACTTTTTATCCATCCTAGTGGAGAGTATCCCTACTGCTGCAGGTGGCTTATATGGCTGTTGGGAGAGAGGGTCTCTTATGCCCACTTCAGAATGCAGAGATGCATGTCCTCTGTAGGGAAGCAGAGGATCTAATTGAACAGAACTTGTCTCTATCTGTTGCCGAATTGTACATTCCAAGAGCTTAGTACAGTGCTCTACACATAGTAAGCGCTCAAAAAATACTAATGAATGAACAGAACCATCATTTACAACCTGATATTGGCTCCTCCCTCTCTCATTCAAGGTCACCTTCCTCTGACCCTCATTCCAGACTGCAGATCCACTGGTACTGTGACATATCCTTCACTCTGGCTCATAGACATGGCACAATAAGACTCCAAGCTCAGCACTTTCTATAAAGGAGTTTGCAAATACCTAAAAGTTGAGCTACCACTTTGGACACTTCCTTGACCTATCTAACAGTAGTAAGAGCATCACTTATTTCTGCCTTTGCTGTTGAAGTTGAGGAGGAGGAGGAGGAGCTGCCAAGTTCAGCTCCCCAAGCAGACACCACAGTGATACCCACTCTCCAAGTTTAATGTTTTGAAAAATGTTCCTCAGACAGTTTAATCCAGTTTTCACTCAGGAAGAGAGTAATCTGTGGTTTTAAAACTCAGATGATTAAAAAAGAGAGGCTATGTAACCATAATAGGAAAGACTTTCTGCAAGAGGGTGTATGGAGGGTATTAATAGATCTTAGTATGTCATTAGTCAAGGCATATGTGTGCAGAGCACTGTACTAAGCACTTGAGAGAGTACAATATAACAGAGATAGACACATTCCCTGCCTACATTCACCTATGAAAAAAGGTTTGTGTTCTTTTTCCTGGAAATTTCTTCTGATATTCTAAAACAGTAGCTAGTGTTTTCTCTAAAAATAATTTTCAGATTGGTACTCCAAAGTACTTGGGTGCAGCTTCATTTCATAGTAGGGGAGGGGAGGCTACCAGTTTTTAACATCATCTAGGTGGGGAGTCAGGGAAAAGTGAGAAGAAAGAAAAGAGCAGGAGAAGGAATTATGGGAAATAGCAACAGAGTATGGAGGAATGGGACTTTCCAGGCTACTTAGATGTACCTAGTTACCATCATCTGATATTATGCTCTTCTTTAGGCATTCTTTCTTGGTAGCACTATTGAATTTCAATGCCAGTATTTCTTACAGCATGCTATTGCTTCAAAGCAATGTTGTAAAGTCTTCTGGGGCTTCAACACCTCTCTCCCTCTCCTCCCTAGTCTTTGATTCACTTGAATAAAGTGATTAAAGTCCATTATACTTTAGCAGTAGATAATGGCAGATTATAATTGGGTGCTTACTAGATGCCAAGCAGTGCTGGGGTAGATACTCAGTAATTACATCAAACAACTTCTTGTCTCACACAGGCTAAGAGCTAGGGAAAACAGGTAATATTATTTTATCAGTAAGGAAACTGAGACACAGGGAGGGCAAGTGATTTGAAGTCAGAGGCACAGCTGGGAGTAAAAAAATAAGTCTCCCGCCTTCCAGACCTGTGCTCTTTCAGCTAGGCCATGCTCCCTTTATTTAACATAGATAACATATGTAGTATGTTAGGATATGAAAGACAAGCCTTGTAAAATTAAAAATGTATATACATAAACTAATTAAAATATTTTGTTATTGGCATATAATTTTACATGGTTATTTAATCGTAACTATGTTCATCATATTTTTCATCCCTGGCCACTTTTTTTGGAGTTAGGAAAAACATATCAAAATTTACATTATTTCTTCATGGAATAAGAAACATCTTGGAACATCTTGGAATGGAACATCTTGTTCAGCTCTCTTTTGTTTGGCAATCTATTTCCATATCAATTTTGGAGAAAAATGAATTACCTAAGAAGTTAGGGGAAATCTTATTCTCCGGTGAGCTTTCAGACTAGGAAAAACACTGACATGTTTGTGATGAATTTGTACTATCATGCTTAGAAACAGGAGAATAGAAGACTCAACTGGTTGGCTTTTATTCAAGCCTTAGGAAGCTGAGATTCTTGGACTACAACTATCACAATGTGGGGATATTTAATAATTTTGAAAATATTAAGGGAAATCATAGTAATAGTAATGAAACACAAAAGAACATAAAAAAATTTCAATTTCTTTGCATGACAATATTGACTCCTCACACTCTTTTGCAACCACATAAAATGAGGTTAATCAGTAGAAAAGCTCTTCTGAATAGAGGAGCAGCGTGGCTCAGTGGAAAGAGCCCGGGCTTTGGAGTCAGAGGTCATGAGTTCGAATCCCAGCTCTGCCACTTGTCAGCTGTGTGACTGTGGGCAAGTCACTTAACTTCTCTGTGCCTCAGTTACCTCATCTGTAAAATGGGGATTAAGAGTGTGAGCCCCACGTGGGACATCCTGATTCCCCTGTGTCTACCCCAGCGCTTAGAACAGTGCTCGGCACATAGTAAGCACTTAACAAATACCAATATTATTATTATTAATTTAAAGGATACCCCAGGAAAGATATGCTTAGGTCACTTTTTTACATATTGTTTTATGCAATTTAGATAGGGAAATGACAGAAACCTTGGGCTTCTAAAAATAGTGTCTGGACATCTAGATGAGAAGACTCTGTGTGTGTGTGTGTGTGTGTGTGTGTGTGTGTGTGTGTAGATTGGGGATGGGGAGAAAAGGGGGAAACTGCAGTTTTGATAGTTAATTGAAGAACCACTCTGAGCAAACCCAGAATGTGAGGTCCCCAGTAACTGTTCAAGCTGGTAGGATTTTTTCATGAAGTAGCAACTCTAGTTTGACTGCCAGGACCCACTCCCTCCCCTGCCCCCCGCCCAACTCCTCTCTTCCAATTCCCCACACTTAAGAGAGGATCAGTTTTATCTGCTGCAGGACAGGTTGAGTTGATAGAGCTGATCGGAGATTGTCTAGCTTGAGGCACAGCTACAGGAATGCAGGAGGGGTTCAAGATAATCTCAGTAGGCAAGAACTAAATTTGGAAAATTATCCATTCACCACTGAATCATATTATTGCTTCCTTGTAAAAACAGGGATCAAAACTGAAAAAACCTGAGCTTTCACTGTCTCATTATGACCCTAAAGTCCTCAACTTTTCTAGAATTTATGGCTATTTAGCTGGACCATACTTTAGTAAGACAAGATATAATACTGCTCTCTTAAGGATTTTCATTAAAAAGATTTTTACAGAAATATACTAAGGATTTTCATCATTATTGGTACCCCTATTATTATGAATAGATGATATTTGAAGGTATTTGTGAGACCATACAACTAGTAATACCACTTCACAATAGCAAGGATAGGGAATATCTTTTTACAGAGAAAAATTAAAGTTACTTTTCAAGCTGGTTTCTAGAAAGTTGCCATTTTCCAAAAACAAAGGAATTCATGGTTGTAAGAAAATTCATACTTAAAGCATTCTTCTAGTTTGTAGTGTATCAGGATCTTTCTATTCTTTGTTTCTTTCAGCCAATTTCTCATCAAGACATAGCCCCAATGCTTTACATAGGTTTGGCAGGCACTACGAAGTGGCATACTTTTGCTGGAAAACTCCAGAGGAACATTGTTTCCTTTTTTATTATAAAATGTAGTCATTATTCCCTGGCCGTGACCCGCTGCATCTCTGTGTCATGCCAGCAGGCTATGCTAAAGGGCCGAATGAGAGAGAGTCTTGGCTGACATGGTTTATAGAGGTGAAAAACTTCA